>NC_051067.1:87603343-88203343 GCF_004664715.2 Peromyscus leucopus | reverse complement strand
AATGTAGTGCAGATGCATTGGTAGGGCAGAGTATATGGTGGGATCGGGGTCAAATAAGATGCAAATTTCTCATCCACTGGTAAAAATAATCAATAGAGAAAGTCTAGAATTAAAAAATCAATAAAGACAGATGGATCAAGCATAGGTCAGGGCATTGCACTTGTCTCATGAAATAAAATCATTCATATGAAGGATTTTGGTTAAAATCAGGACACATTTAACAGAGTAGAACAGGTGTGTGTGTGTGTGTGTGTGTGTGTGTGTGTGTGTGTGTCCTCTGAGTTGTTGCACTGTCTTTTTTTCTCCTGGATGCATTTTGTACCAAAACATAATTTCTCAATTTTGAATAATGGTGAGATGTTAGCACTTCCATTTTAAGTAAGGGAGGGAGAGCCATCTGCAGGGAGAAAACAGCCTCATGAATAGACTGAAATGTACTTCTTTTTGTAATAGCAGCTCACAAAGTTTACATAATCACAGCAACAGATTGCACCAAATAAATGCTCTTTCTCTCTAATACAAGACACAGGTAAAAACAGCATTAAAAGCAACATTTCCAAAGGAAATAAGTCATAATGTTAGAGGGAAAGGCACACAGTGAAGGGAGAGGACAGCTCAGACCTGTATGGGTTACTGGAAATGGGCTCTGAATGGGTTGTGAAAAATGAGAAGACTAAGGCGAAGGTAGGGTAGTTTATTAGATGGACTTACTTGGGGTCTTCTGGTATAGCCAAGCTTTAGTAAAGCTCTATTTCTCCCTAATTTCAATTTATAAGAGTAAAAGACTGCTAGTCTTTCCTCCTCTTCTTCCATTGGGTACTCCAGTTTCCAAGGGAGGGACCTGATGGAGACCTCTGGTTTAGACTCTTTTTCTGCATAATGTCTAGCTGAGGGTCTCTGTACCCCCTCCCATCTGCTGCTGGAGGAATCTTCTCTGATGACGAGTGGACAAGGCACTGATCTATGAATAGTAAAACATATTAGGAATTCTTTCTTTCTCTCTTTCTTTCTTTCTTTCTTTCTTTCTTTCTTTCTTTCTTTCTTTCTTTCTTTCTTTCTTCTTTCTTTTCTTCTTTCTTTCTTTCTTTCTTTCTTTCTTTCTTTCTTTCTTTCTTTCTTTCTTTCTTTCTTTCTTTCTTTCTTTCTTTCCAAGCATGTTTGGTTCTACCCTAGGTCTCTGGGTTATCCAGCCTCTGGTTCCTGGCCATCCAAGCAGTGCAGGCCATGGGCTCCCTCTTGAGTTAAACCAAACATTGGTTGGCCACTCCCACAGGTACTGTGCCAACATTGCCCCAGCGCATCTTGCCGACAGGACAGGTTGTAGATCGAGGGTTTTGTGGCTGGGTTGGTGTCCAGGTTTCTTTGTCCATAGTCTGCAGAGTATCTTCCCACACCAAAGAGACTAGAACTTAGGGGTGAAGACTCCAAGCCAGCACAAGCTCAACTTCTCTCCCTTCAATGAGCTGTGTGGAAGTCGTCGTTGACAATGCAGCCCTGCTTTCAGTTATCAGAAAGCAACCCTGTGTCCTAGCATCAGCCTGGAAGACACCAGGAGAACATGGTCCACTGAATCAACTGAGCAAGGCTCTCATGGACTCATAGAGACTGAAGTGGCAAGCATAGGGCCCGCATAGGTCTGCACCAGGTCCTCTGAGTATGTTTTATGACCGTTAGCTTTATTGTGGGACTCCGAACAGTGGGAGCAGATGTAGCTCTGATTCTTTTGCCTGCTCTTGAGATTCCCACACTTCTATTGGGTTGCCTTGTCCAGCCTTGATATGAGAATTTTTATTTTTCTTATTGCACCTTGTTTTGCCCTGTTTGTCTGTCATTTTTTGGAGACCTGCTCTTTTCTGAAGAGAAAAAGGCAGGGGGGATCTGGGGGAGAGGATAGGAGGGGGAGCAGGGCGGAGGGGAAGAGTGGAGGAGCAGAGGGAGAAGAAACTGTGGTTGAGGTGGATTGTATGAGACAATCCATTTTTCAACAAAAATACAATGAAAGATGGACACTTTCTCTCTCTCTCTCTCTCTCTCTCTCTCTCTCTCTCTCTCTCTGTGTGTGTGTGTGTGTGTGTGTGTGTGTGTGTGTGTGTGTGTGCAGCCATGTGCACACTAAAGCACACAGATGGAGATTAGGGGGCAATCTCCAGTAGAGGAAGTCCTCACGTTACATCTTGTTTGGGACAAGGGCCCTTGCGAACCGCTTTGGATGCCAGGTGAGCGGGTCCACGAGTTTCTGGGGCTTCTCCTGGCCGTGCCTCCCATCTTGCCATAGGAGTGCTGGGATTACATGTGTGCACTGCCATGTCTAGATATCCTGGGTTTGGGGACAATGCTTGCAGAGTAAGAGTTTCTCCCACTGAACCATGTCATCAGCCCCACATTACTTTTTAAAACTTTAAAAAATAATCTCCCCATTTGCTGGATCACATGCAGAAGTGATTTAGAAAAAGCAAATACTTGTTAGCTGTTCTCCTTTCAGGCATAAATGAAACAGATCCACCCCTTAATTCCATTCAATTCCTTCTTACCTCTTCATAGTTCAGAGGAAATTTGTAAGAAATGAGATGCCTTATTTACTTTTCAGGATTTTCCTACGTACCTGTTGCTAACTTTTCCTTTCTACTCAGTACATAACTTTCTTTACACATGGAGACCACTTGGGGCTGATACAATGAAAGTCATGACCAGAAGCTCCTGGTTTTGGGTAAATTTCTTTCTAAGAGAAGTTAATACATTTTTCCACTTGAGCATGATTTCTTGGAGGGTAACTTATATGCGAACCCTAGTCTTAAATTTTCCTTAGAGCCGTATGCCATTATTAAATGAGGGTCCAAGGAACTGCATCCTCTTTCCATTTAGAATACAAAAAAAGGGAAATTAAACCCCAAACCTTGGCTATAGAGACTGAGTTTGTAGGTATCTGGAGTATTTGGTGCTCTTAAGACCAGGTCTGAATATCTTCTACTTAACTAAATATTGTTATCTCTGCTCGGAAGATGATGTGAGTCATTATGTGGATGCTGAGACCCAAACCCAAGTCCTCTGCAAGAGCAGCAAGTGATCCTAACCTCTGAGCATCTCTCTAGCTAAGATGTCAATTAACATCTAACTCAGTTACACTCAAAGCTAAGTGTACAGAGGATTCCTAGCTGAGAAAGGGGTGGAAAGCTTTGGAATATGCCTCAGACAGAAACAGAGGGTGTTGTAAGCCTTAGACAAAGAACATGTGACCCACTCTAAACAGATGCTGACTACAAATATCCTAAAATTAACAGACACAAGTGTGGATTAGGCTAGTTGATCTAGTGGAGGGGTGGGGCTATCTCACTCTAGTGGAAAGAAAGACAACACTCTAACATTTTCTAAATATAAAGCCAGGGGAGGTATAGACCTTCAGAAATATAAGAAGACAAGAAAGGTCCCACTCAACACTGATGTGTCCTTAAATATATACCTTTTTTTTAGAGAGACATGTGTCTTTAGGAATGTCTTACCTCAGGGTACTCACTCAGTTATACACTTCATAGCTACAAGTATAAAATAGGGTACAATGATATTAAAAGAACATTTTAGTAATAAAGTATATTTTATTGATATGATAAACTATAGTAATCTATGGCTCACAAAACATTTAAAATATCAAAATATTTCATGTTTAAAATTTTATTTAGAAAATAGTGAAAAGATGTGCTAAAAGTTGATTAGTGTTTATCTCTAGGAGATAACTCTATGTGTACAATATTGAGGGTTTTATTCATTAGACATGGAATTATCTAATCTCGAATCACAAACATATAGCGTTTCTATAAAAGTTAAGGACAATTTTAAAGAAGAAAATTATTATGTCAGTGATGATGATGAGCATAGCCGTGTCTAAAATCAGAGAACAAGGAAAATGTGGGTTTGCACTCCCTAACACCCCAGTCAGTGAGCCTTTTGTGAGTCTGAAGTACATTTCTTTTAAAGTGTATATTTCCTACTTTAACGCTTCTCATTTTGATCCTGTGCTGTTTATCACAACCTTCAAATAAGGTTGGAGATTTATGGATTCATTATCTGCTCCTTTAGTTACAAGAGCAACGGGATGCCAAAGAGAGATTTCCCTGAGACCACCTTCCTAAAAACTCGATGTGTTTGGGAAAACAAATTATGCCTGCTTGAAATGACTCGATCATCTTTTCGGGTTACATGATAATGTGGCACCTGGAGTGTTTTTGCCATTGACTAGGGAGAATGGGGGACCAGTTCTTACAAGGGGAGAAGGTTCTTGGAGACACTCAGAGCAGATATGTCTTAGACCTATTTTTCTTGAGTAAACAAAATTTGATGCTGTAAAGGGGAAAGAATGGAGCTAATGAGATCTGGAGTGCAGAGAAGCCATAGAGAAATGGAGAGATGAGGTTAACAAGCTCAAGTTGGACACTGACGCTTTCAGATCCAGACTGACTACATTGCCATTCCATTTCCAAGCCAGTCTTAAGTTTCTAAATTTGTTTCAATAATTCAAGTCCTTATAATTCTTCCTGATTTTTCCTATGATGTTCATTGTTTGCTATTCTAGTGCAGCTTAAAGCTGACCCATTTGTCCATTTCTAGGTAATATAAATCACCTTTAGAACTACTAATTAGAACTGCATAAGGTATAATCAAATATCTTTTCTTAGATATGCAATAACATTCCAGAAACACCAAGGTAAAATATGCCTTTATTCAAGGATGTTGTACTAGAGCATAGTGATAAAAAAATGGATAGATTTATGTGATAAGGATAAAAATGGAGATCTGAGTGTGTGTCTGTGTCTGTGTATTTGTGTCTCTGTGTCTGTGTCTGTGTGTGTCTATGTGTCTGTGTGTGTTTGTGGGGGTGTCTGTGTGTGAGTGTCTGTGTGTATGTGCATGTATATGTGTGTCTTTGTGTGTCTATGGGGGCGTGTGTCTATGTGTGGGTGTCTATGTGTGTGTGTGTGTGTCTGTGAATGTGTGTGTGTGTGTGTGTTGTGTGTGTGTGTGTGTGTGTGTGTGTGTGTGTGTGTGTGTGTGTGTGTGTGTGTTTGGACTCTCTTTTCTTTCCAGACCCTTCTCTTTTCTTTGGGATGGTAATATAAGCACTATGTAGACACTCCAGGCATGCATGGACCATTAAATATATATTTTTTCCATACTCTATGGCTTAATGGAATATTCTGTCATGTCTTTTATCTTAACAGGGAGATTTCCTCTTTCCATTGGCCTTGACAGTGACTGGGATTCAGAAGATGAGTTGAATTAAAACATTCAAATCAGAAGGACCAGAGAGCATAGCTCACCACACAAAGTGCTACACTGAGTCCCAGGGGAGCCAGATTCGTGACAGAAAATCTGTTAATATGATGTTGCTGTCCACTGTCTTCCTCAGACACACATTTTTTTCAGAAACCCCTTTGGGTGAGAGAACACTGGCTGGAACTTCTGTGGTAAATCCAGCATTTCTGACAGGACCCTTCAGAGGAAGTGCAGGTAGCACAGACATCCGGTGGTTGTACAGGAAATGGCTGCCATAGCTAGAGTGACCCAACTCTGTGGGGCGACAAGACCCGCGACTACACAGGTCCTTTCATATTGACTTAGAAAAACTGGGTTAGGCTGAGTATTTTATAAAAGACCAGTGTGGCCTAAAAATGTCATTCGAATCGTTCAGAACTGTGTGTGCAGTGTCAGAAAGAATCTAAGCTACACTCAGAGACTACCTGGCATGTCCATAGTAATGCCCTCTTGATAATTCCTCTCAGACACAACCTTCACTTTGAGCTGAAAAATTCCCTGGAAGATTGCTGGAGACCAATCCATGTGGACACTGCTCTCCTTTTTAGACACCAGCTGTCACCTTTGATAGCTCTTCAGGATGTAACTTCTGGGGCCCTAAAGAAAAATCACCTGAAGTAACAATTTTGTTACTAAGTTACTTGTGGAAACACTACACAGAAAATGTCAATTTACTCTGTTTTAAGGAAAGTGGTGATGGGGAGAATAATAAGTAATTTTGCTCTTTCTCTGGGAGAAAGCAGTACGTGAGGTACTTGAGGTCAAAGATCATATTTTTTTTTTTTCTACAGAGCGAACCTAGATGAGAACACTAAGCACTGAGCAGGAAGCTTCCATTTTTCTTTTCCTCTGCACGAGGGGGTGAGTGAGATGGTCACGGTACAAAGGCACAGTGCCCAGGAAGGGAAATCGAGGGCAGGTGCAATTGCTAAGAAGAGAATTCCAGAGCTCCGCATAAAGTTCATGGGCTAATACTTGGCACCCACTTGTGTTACCTCCTTCAGGAGCCGTGTTCTGTCTTCCATTGGCTCTTTATGGCCTCTCTAACAAGCCCGTGAACACAGGTCTACCGGTGCGATGTGATGTACCACTCTATAAACTAGATGTTAGCTTATGCTCTTCCTCTGTCATGTATAATTGCAAGCACAGTTGTTACTGTCATGGAGTAGATGGTCTGCCTCAGAAGGGAGGACAGTTATAAAACAGGGAAGATGCTGTGATGAGAGCCCTAGAGGAAATTGGTCCAAATATGTTTATGATAAACCAAGGTACCCACAGAGTGTAGTCAGAGATGCAAACTACAGTTTGTCCTCTTCAGATTCAACAAAGCACACGTCTGAAACTGGAGTCCAGCAATCCAACTTCCTAGCAGTTTTGAGCCACCACAGTAGACCAAGTGACCTGTAAAGGGGGAAGCTGGGGTGTGGTATGATGCAAAAAGAGACTGCAAAGCCTGGAGTAGAGCCAACTTCTATGCCATCTCCCATGGCGCCCTGCAGTCCTATTAGACGCACGCTTTACATATGACTCTGCTGCCTCACTCCCACTGTGTCCTTGAACTCTGACATATTCATAGTGCACATCATATTTACAGAGGGGGCAGTTTCTTCTTTTAAATTTACAAAGCTTCTCCCATGGTGAGTTACCCCTACGATGGTAAATTTATTGTCTGGATTTGTTGTAAATGCAGTAAATTGTTAGTCATTCCAGCAATGGTTTCTGTAGAGTTCAGTTATTTCTGGAATCAAAGTTTACTCTGCTGCCCAAATGTATGACTAATGAGCAATCAATGGCTTCATCGTTGCCGTCCAACGGCTCCGTCAACCCTTGTGTTCTTGCTTCACCAATGACACATTTACTATAACAACAACAATGATTGGGAAGTACACTATGGGAAGTGTACTTCAGGATATGTGTTCTCAGATGGCTTGGAATCTGTGGTACTTTGCTTTCAGTGGTCACCCACAGCATTTGAAGGAAGTTGCAGGTTTTGGCTGGTACCCATCACGACATAGCTGTGAATTCCAGAGAGAGCTTGGAGACTCCATGCATCACCACCTCTCGATGTATGCTCAAGCTCAGGAGTGCTCGGGAAGAGCAGCCATTTTGTAACTAATGTAAATTACGGTGCCTGTGTGTAACTCTGTGATTCGAAGTGACATCCTATTAAAGGTGCTCCTGGCACAAACAGGATTGGATGGTAATGGGAGAGTTAAACAAGAATTATACTTGGCTGGTAACCTTAGGCTAACCGTTTTGAAGAAAGGCACAACCACCTCTTTCCAATTCTTTTTACATCGTGATCTATTCACTCAAGTAACACGTTTCGGAATTGAAATTTATAAATCAGCACCACTGTTTTATATCTTTCTTTGTTTGCTATCATCTGCTAAGACTTTGTCACTGGTGAAAATGTTATAGAAGAATCAGATTAATATTCTGTGCTAGCTGTGACCTTAGTGTTTTCTTAATTCAAAACAACAGCTAACAAGTGGCCCTGCCTTTGTGACTCAATGATAAGAACATGCACTCTTTCATTAGCCAGCTCAGTAAAATAAACAGAATGAAGAAATAATCTAAACCATGACATATTCCAAAGCATGCAGTGTCCGTGCTTTCCCGACACTTAACGAGCTCCAATGCAAAGGAAGCCATTTGGTTGAACTTGACCACAATGCAGCCCCAACATATTTGATTTCTGACTGATGTGAGAAGGTCACAATGAAATGAGAGGTGCCGGGGGTCATACTGCCATTCAATAATTGGTATGACCAATGTAAGCAGTTAAATTCTGCAGTAGTTGCAGGGTAAAAATATTGTGGTTATCATTAAAAGGACATGAACAAACTCCAGCATACAGTATAGCTTTAAAATGAGTAGGGAGGGAGAACAGGACTTGGAGAATATTGTATTCACAGTAGAAGATGACAATCGATATAGCTAGTGCAAGAAAGTATTGAAGGAGGAATGGGTGAGAGAAGAGGCAGGGGCCAGGTTGGCTTAAAGGCAGTATTCTGCTAGGCAGTCAGCAAATGCACCAAAAAGAACAGAGTTTAGTTACTTGTTTTTTTTTTTCCTTTTATTTTATTTTAATTCTACATATTCAATTCAATTCTACATATCAGCCACGGATTCCCTTGTTCTCCCCCTTCCTGCCCTCCTCCCCTTCCCCCCAACCCACCCCCCCATTCCCACCTCCTCCAGGACAAAGCCTCCCCGGAGGACTGAGATCGACCTGGTAGACTCAGTCCAAGCAGGTCCAGTCTCCTCCTCCCAGACTGAGCCAAGCGTCCCTGCATAAGTCCCAGGTTTCAAACAGCCAACTCATTGCAATGAGCACAGGAAGCGGTACCACTGCCTAGAAGCCTCCCAAACAGATCAAGCCAATCGACTGTCTCACCTATTCAGAGGGCCTGATCCAGTTGGGGGCTCCTCAGCCTTTGGTTCATAGTTCATGTGTTTCCATTCATTTGGTTATTTGTCCCTGTGCTTTATCCAACCTTGGTTTCAATAATTCTCGCTCATATAAACCCTTCTCTTTCTCACTAATTAGACTCCCAGAGCTCCACCAGGGGCCTAGCCGTGGATCTCTGCATCCAGATTCCTCAGTCCTTGGATGGGGTTTCTGGCACAACTATTAGGGTGTTTGGCCATCCCATCACCAGAGTAGGTCAGTTCTGGCTGTCTCTCGACCATTGCCAGCAGTCCAAGGATACAACAAAGAAAGGGAACTACAGATCCATCTCCCTCATGAACATTGATGCAAAAATACTCAATAAAATACTGGCAAACAGACTCCAAGAACACATCAGAACCATGATCAAGTAGGCTTCATCCCAGGGATGCAAGAGTGGTTCAACTTACGAAAGTCCGTCAATGTAATACACCATATAAACAAACTCAAAGAAAAAAACCACATGATCATCTCATTAGATGAAGAAAAGGCATTTGACAAAATCTAACACCCCTTCATGATAAAAGTCTTGGAGCGATCAGGAATACAGGGAACATACCTAAACATAATAAAGGCAATTTACAGCAAGCCAACAGCCAACATCGAATTAAATGGAGAGAAACTCAAAGCAATTCCACTAAAATCAGGAACAAGGAAAGGCTGTCCACTCTCCCCATATTTACTCGATATAGTTTAGTTACTTGTTAAGGAAGACTGTCAGTGAACACTGAAAAGGAGGAAAGTTTACCACTCTGACCCTACTTAGAACCAAGCAGTACTAAAACAATTTCTCTAAGGAAATTCTGGACATCATGGCACTGTACTGGTTTTCAACCTGAGGCTAGCCCCAGGAAGACAAAGTCTAAATCCTACACTAGAGCCACAGAAAATACAAAAGTTGAGTCAAGGACAGGGTTGAGAAAGAAGTCTCCTGCTCAAGACCTGTACCTCACAACTAACTTAACTCAAACAGTCTTGCTTGTCAGTAATTTCATAGCACTTTGTGATATGTTAAAATGCATGGGTCAAGATGGTTAAGTGACTTAGCCAGAATAAGGTGACTAAGATCACATCTACTCCCGTCTCCCTGGATGACATCTGTCTAGACATAGCTATGGCTTCCTGAAGCAACTCAAGAGGCAAATACTCTTTGATGTCAAATTTCATGATACCCTTTCTTCTTAAAAGTGTAACCTCAGAACCTGCTACCAGCACTATGCCTACAGGAAATTGTTAAGATTGTGAATTTTAATAGGATCCTTAGTCACACATTATACAAGTGAATTTTACAAAGGCACTGTTACCTGACTCCTTGGCTTAATTTGAAGGTCTAGGAATTCCTAGAGGCATTCTTTTCTTTAGACATATTTTATTTTATTAATTATTTCCTGTGTGGATATGTGGGTGTAAATGCATGGGTATGGGTTTGTATGCTTGAATGCAGTTGCTCACAGAGGCTAGAAGCGGGTGTCGAAAGCCCTGGAGCAGAAATTACAGGCACTTGTGAGCTCGGTTCTTGGAACTAAACTCAGATCCCCAACAAGAGCAGTGCATGCATTGAACCCCTGGGCCATCTCTCCAGCCCTCCCAGAGGTACTCTTAAACTCTGCTGAGTCATGGGAAAGGCTAAGGATCAAATGAGGCTATGGACTCATTTCTGAAAAGGACTTCATGAGCATCTGCACATTGCTATGCACAGTTATATTACTCTCTGAGAGGGGGTGACCTCCTAAATCCTATTCATGGTCAATCTAGCCATGTGTTGTCTCCATGCTAACATGCTTCTTGAGAAATGATGAAGGCAGAGAACTCAAAACCAGCATGGAAAATGTATTACATGTAAACTCTTTTATAAATGGAAATCAGAGTAATTGGTTAAATTTAGGCAAATCAAGTATGTGTGGGGGATGGGGAGGAAATGTTAGTACTAGGATTGTTTCTACATAATGATTATTGGTACACAACCATCAGAAAGACAGATGGACTTTGAGTTAGTTTTATAACTGTTCCTAACTTCTTGACAGTGTGCTGCCCTGAATCCTACACCTGAAGCTGATGTCTCTGGTCCTTGTGGCCACAGTTTGTAAATATTAATTCAACAGAGCATTCCCTATGTTCTTTTTTAAAAGTAAAGTCAACATGACCAAGATAGGAAGTGAATACCCAGGGACCAGAGAACCCTCTGGAATGCCAATTTCCTTCTGAATGCCAATCAGATGCCTCAGATGGCTATGATATCAAGATTAGTAGGAAATGAGACTTTCTTGGATCCACAGTTAGAAGTCATTGCTAACAAGGGGTGTTCTGTTTGGCAAATACACTCTCTGACCAAAGCAAAGAATCTATCAAAAGCCATTCAGCTGAAGAGCCAGTGACCAGTGTCCCTGTAGCCATTTAAACAGAAGCCTGTGCCTGCCAGCATGTTATGGGGGAGAGGTATGTGGCTGGCTTACTCTTCCCAGTAAAGCACTGAAGAACCAGGCCAAGTGACCCCCAAAGAGAATGACCATCAAGCATATGCCTTTTGCTTGCTGTTCTGAACTGAGTGCTTCATAAAAGTTGTACTACTCTCTGGTGTTCACGCCTTGACAACTCCAGGGACATCAACGGCTGGTGTTCTTGTGAAATATAGAGTGGAAGTCTTTTCAGATGAAATGTTGGAAGCCATGCTATTAATAATGCTGTGTCTAGCAGCTGCCTTTATTTATTCATAAATATAGTTCTAACATAGTCCTTGTCAATGGAAAGAATTTTTTCTTTTACTATAAAAAGGTAATTAATTCAGGCTGGATAATCTTAATGGTGCATTTACCATGTGGTAAGAGCAAAGAAAACACCAGAATAGAATTATATGAAGAAATAATATCAAAATATGAACAAAAATATGAACTTAAAAGTTATTTTGATCTCTTGAATCAGACACAATTTCCCACCCCCCAGGTATTAAACTCGTGTTTATTTAAAAAGGAATACAAGTGGCAATAAGATAAGTACATGCACAGCTGAGTTCAGACAAAATACCAGGGAGTTTCTTGGTGAATTGGTTTTTTGTTTGTTTGTTTGTTTGTTTTTACATATCTCTGACGAAAGTCAAATATTTCCAAGACTGTTTCTTTTTGAATCAGTGCCCAAGAGAGACAAACACTCTCACCAAATAAAATAACATAGATGGAAGTGCTCTGTGAACTTTAAAGAATTATACATGTATAAAAGAAGTATTATTATTACCCTCTGCCTGGTGCATCCTGAGAGGATGGCTTACAGACACACCGGGAGCTTCACTTTATTAATTCATCTCAGGAAACTGAACTTGGCTGAGGACCAGTGATTTTTAAATCCTTTGAAAACGATGTTGCCTGCCATAGAGAACCATCACTGCTCTGGCATCTTCATTTCTCTGCGGGCTCTGTACCGTCACATACTGAGAGATCATTTTTTCCTTCCTTGGCCTCACCTTAAGCCTATCACATTATACTTCTCCTAAGCCTTTCTGTAGCTGTCCTCAGTCTTGTGTACTGATAATTTTACTTCAGATGCTCTCTCTCTCCCCGTCACATGTCACCCCCTCTCACTTCTCAATGCAACTGTTCCTAGTTGCCACTCCATAGGACTTCCTCGACTTGGTTTATCTTGATCAGAATAACTAGTTTCCCTTATACCAAACAGCGTTCAGTGAAGTGTAATTTAGAAAATCTTCCTTTCAAAAAGGCTTCTTTGTCCAAAGATTTTTCCATATAATTTTTCTGACTCTGTAGAGCCCAGTGCTCCACTCCACAGGTGCCCCTGTGCTGTGGGATGTTCTGTAGGGCAAATGTGTTGCTCTGATTCATCAGTAAATAAAACACTGATTGGCCAGTAGCCAGACAGGAAGTATAGGCGGGACTAAGAGAGAGGAGAATTGAGGGAACAGGAAGGCAGAGTGGAAGACTGCAGCCGCCACCAGGACAAGGAAGATGTAAGGTACCAATAAGCCACGAGCCACGTGGCAAAGTGTAGATTAATAGAAATGGGCTAAATATAAGAGTAAGAGCTAGACAATGATAGGCCTGAGCTAATGGCCAAGCAGTTTAAATAATATAAGCATTTGTATGTTTATTTTATAAGTGGACTAAGGGACTGCCGGGGCTTGGTGGGACCCAGAGAGAAAACTCTCCAGCGTCAAATGGAGCCCAACAGCTCAAGTTTCCACCTTAAACCTGAGAATATTTAATAACCAAGTCTAAACAGAGCCAAAACCAGGTTCCTGCTTCATGGCTCATTCGGGTGGCTAGACGCTGCAACAACCAGGTTTGAGCTATGGTGGGTTCGTGGCATGTGTGAGGGCTTGACCTAGGCTATGTTACACAGAGGTGTCGCCAAGCTGCACACTATGCTGTGAGTTGGATATAGCTTTTACTAGTTTTTTTTTTTAAAAAAGAGGTTTCTGGGCTACATGCTGCTTTGATAGAACCATAGACCCACTATTTCTGAGAGTTGATGGCTCCCAGAGCTGGCAGAAAACGTACCACCACCATGTTGGGAAGCTGAAGTAGGTGGAGCCAGCAGCCACAGCGCCGGTTGAGTCTTAGAATGCTGCAGTTTAATGCAATAGGTTCAAGGTAATATAAAAAAAATAAGCCATGTAAGATGGCTATCACACAAAAAATCTGGATTATGTTCTCTTTGATATTCGTAACTGAAGAAAAACATTTGATTATAAAAGCTGTTGAGGTAAACAAATATGTATACTTTAAAGGTACCTTGACTTCAAAATTTGGATGTAAGGATATGTTGCTTTGAAAAGGAGGCTCTGCTTTTGTTTCCACAGAAAGCCAGAGGCTATGGATTTGTTCCAGATTAAGATACATCAGGTTTGACCAGCCAACACCCCCTGAAAGGTCTCCAATGACAGACACCATGGCCCAGATGATCCAGCATCCAGAATGGTTTTAAGGCAACTGGCTCAGACAATACACCCTCATAGACTGCTCCATAATCCTAAAATTTTCTTTGTGTTCCCATAAGATACAGTGCCCCTCTCCAGCAGGAAGTAGTAAGAGAAGCTATGCCCAAATTCCCAAATATACCAAGCTGGCTTTGGAGATGGAATTGGCTAATTCCTTCTCTAAATCCAGGCATATTGCTTAAAAAAAAAAAAAAAAAAAAAAAAAAAAAAAAAAAAGGTTAAGAGATTCTTGTGTCCCAGATCAAAAGAGCCCTCTGGTGTGGGAAAGAGAAAAAGCAGTATTTTTATTTAAATCAGGTTGATTATAAATGTGATCTCTTTCTGAAGAAGAAAAAGGGATATGATATAGATATGATAGGATAAAATTGCTGAACCTATTTTAAAGAGCAACAACTTGTTTGAAATGTTTTACATTGGTATAGATTTTAGTTTATTGATACAAACTTAAAGTTAATTTTGTTATACAGTATATATATTTCTACTCTTGTTTAAGGTGTTATGTTTGTACAGCTCATTTAAAATTGTAATAGATAATTAAAAAATAGATTAACAATTAGTCATCTATGATAATCATACTTGTAGACGTATTAGTTAAGTCTTCTAGGTATACATAGATATATTTCAGATAGATAGGTAATCTTCAAATACTTCAAAGACCTACAGAATATGGTATTTAAAATATTTTAAAAATTTAGACTTTCAAGACAGTGAGACATGTCCAGTGCTCCTGACAGCACTGATTTACTTCAGAGAGAAGGATGGGCATCAAAGACATGCCATATGGAGTTTATCTTCACCTTGGCAAAAATAGCCATTTGGGCAAGAAACTGTTCTTGCCTGAACTGCTTGATCAACTGGACCCATAGGAAGGTGACCACTGAACTTTGCTTGGCAAAATGGTCCTTCAGGTTCCTGCTTTACAGAGGAAACTGCCAGACGTTCTACAGGACACAGAGAAAAATGACTGAGAGACTCAAGGCCTGTGGGCTGAAGACAGATGCCCCAACTTTACAGAGGGACTTTGGATGACTGTCCAGGCTGCTACCTGTCTCTGTCTACTCTTGCAAGACTCCCAAAAGTAGCTTACATCTTTTTCCCATTTCTCAGGTAATATTATATCCTTCTTAGGTCTTTGATGTAGTTGAAACTAGATACTTACAATTTTCCTTAGTTATGATAAAAGATAAGTTAGATATGAAACCTTAGACTCACAAATATAAGATAGATATGATATCTTCTTTAATTTTGCCAAATAGACTAGTTTTTATTTATTTATTTATTTTTTAAATTACACTCATGATATTAATCACATTTGTGGTATTCATAGATTACATTCGCAGTATTCATTATATATATATATATATATATATATATATATATATATATATATATACTAAATGTCGAATGTCATTTCTTGAAGGGGGTAGGAGGTCTTAATTACAGGATTACAGCACAATGGGAGGACCCCAAAGGGCAGAAGTTTGCTACTGATGATTTACAATCTTGCATCTAAGCTGTTAACGCCCATTATTTAGGATACACAGAAAAGGAACTTCCCTTAAGCATTCAGGAGGCAGGGAATTAGCATTGGGAGGATATCAAGGTCATGGTCTGCAAGCAAGGCAACAGTTACCCAAAATGGGAGCCAGGGCCCTGCAGGTCCCCCTTTTATTAAAAAATGAGCTTCTGACTTGGGTTGTGTGGAACGTCAGCAGGTCACCTTACCTGTCATGGAGACACCTGCCCAGGCCACACAGGTGCTCTGTCTTAGGTTGGTGAGTGCCCCCCAGGCATTACCCTTCTCTGAATACTCATTATCATACTGGCTCAATAGTGTGTGAGCTGCATGGTTAATTGCTGCCAAAGATCTCAAAGTGGCACTGGGCTTGCAATCTGTGTGTTCGATACAGAAAAGACCAACAGAGATCCCATCTCACCCATAGCCAGTAGGCTAAAGGCAACTGAGCCATTCCCTTCCTTAACAAGCCACACTGTACATTGGAGTCCTTGTAAGATAGAATCCCAAAAGCAACTGGAACTTGAGTTTATAAATTTATAATTTTCAAAGCCAATAGAGATGTATATAACTACTTTATTAAATTTATCATGCCCAATAGAATGAAAGATTAATTAACTGTAGTAGCTACTTTTGTTGCCAGGGTCTCCACTGTGCTAGCTGTAGTAAGAAATTATGAAATGGTAATCTCAGAAACAGTAGCAGCGGTGTGCACCATTGTTATAACAGCAACAGCGGCAGCAGCAATGTCAAATTCTCTTCTGGATTGTGTGGACATCCACCGGCATGGATATCCCTCCAGTAACACGGACTGCCAAGGGCCATTTTTCTTGATCCGAGCATGACTTTGGCTGGCAGCTCTTCTGGAGAATCCAATCTCATGGCTACAGTTCCTAGGCTTACATTAATGCTTGCCAAAGCTGGCCATATTGGGCTCTCAATCTCCATTGGCATGAGGAGGGTAGATTTTTTCATGATGACCCATTAGGTTAGACTAGTTATTATAAATAGACTAGATATTATAACTGTAATTCTTGCTTGATAATTGTTTTGTTATCTGTGATTTTACTATGTAAAAGTTAAAACCTTCCTTTAAAAAAAAAGGGGAAGTGCTATGGAATGTTCTGTATGGCAAATGTGTTGCTCTGATTCGTCAGTAAATAAAACACTGATTGGCCAGTAGCCAGACAGGAAATATAGGTGGGACTAAGAGAGAGGAGAATTGAGGGAACAGGAAGGCAGAGTGGAAGACTGCAGCCGCCACCAGGACAAGGAAGATGTAAGGTACCAATAAGCCACGAGCCACATGGCAAAGTGTAGATTAATAGAAATGGGCTAAATATAAGAGTAAGAGCTAGACAATGATAGGCCTGAGCTAATGGCCAAGCAGTTTAAATAATATAAGCATTTGTATGTTTATTTTATAAGTGGACTAAGGGACTGCTGGGACTTGGCGGGACCCAGAGAGAAAACTCTCCAGCTACACCCCTGTGACTTACAGGACCCACATGCTGGATGCAAGATCTCACCTTGGGTGATTACGTGCTGATACTGTCCATTCGGTGTTTCAAGGACTCATCAAAATGACAGCAATAACGCTCCCGGACAGTGATGGATTTTATGAACCTGATATTTATCTGTAAGGAGGCTTTGACTTACAGTCTTTCTTTCAAAATAAGAATAACACATCTAATTGTTTTCTGTTGCAATATGACTTCACTTTTCCTAGAAAGACAGAAAAGTCATCAGCACAGCCCACAGAGACTTAACTCTCCATTACCACACTTTGCTTTCCATCTTTCACCACACTGGCCATTCTGGATTTTCTTTTGCCCTAAGAATATTTCTGTCCTTGCTGACTGAAGTGTTGCCCATCACTCTTTGCACTTCCCTGACCCAATCTCTAGTCATTGACAGCTCAGTTCACCTGCTGCTTTCTCCAAGAGGTGATGTATGAATGGACACCTTGAACACACCTGTGTTCCCTGATATCCTTCATAGAATTGATGGAGACCAAATAAGACCTCAGATGATGGGTTTGATAATGAGATGCCTTTGCTGGTTGCAAAGCTCCTGAAGGCTGACACTGTGGCTTTCTTACAGCATTTGTCAAAACATTCACACAGAGTTGATTTCCAATAGCTAAGGTTCCAGTGTGACTGGCATGTGAATTCTTAGTGAAAAGAGGTGATCACGACAATAAAGGTAAATGACTTGGGCAGGGATGCTGTATTCCATGACAATAGTCAAAAAGTGTGACGTTATTCCCAAAGGCTAAATTTAGCAGTTTTCAAATCTGCTTCTGTGTTACAACTGTCTCCTTGTTTCCTTTAATTCCTGTTTCAAAATTCTGGGATGAAGAAGTAAATTATAGGAAAAAAGCACATCTCTGTTTCATTAAGTTTTCTTCTGCATTGTATCAGTTAGAGTCCACAATTAGGACCAAGGGACTCTTCGCTAAACACCTTACATAACACATTCCTTAGGGAGAACATAATTCAGTCACTAGACACATTAAGGAATATTGAACCAAATCTCTTGGAAATAGGATTTCCTCTGGGCAAAATATTTATCCATGGCAGGCATATGTTGAGTGTGATTTGCCTGCAAGTGCAGATGGCTTCAGTCATAGTACAAAGTCACAGAAGAGAAGAAGAGTGGTATACTCTCTAGGATTTCTTGTTGCTTGGGGACAGAAAGGAGAGAGCAGCACATTACTTGATTTTCATTTTGCGTATGTTGGTTTGATTTTATATGTTATTGAATTTGACAGCCATAAACTACAACATCAAAACATATAATTCCCTCTTTACAACTAGAGCAACAACAGCAGAAGCAGGTAATTCTATTGATTCACTCTTCCCAGATAAAGAACGAGATTATATAAAATAGACTTGTAATTGGGTTATAAATGTCTCTTGGCTCACAAATTACTTACTAGTTCTGCTTGTGTTTCCATGGCTCCACCTCATAGTCCTTTTACTTTACTGCCAGAGAGAATGTGCATATAATATCCTTTCATACATCTTTTCTTTACTTGAAATAATCATAAAAGAAAAGCAAGTACATATCTGTCAATGGGATGTTGTCTATCAATCTAATTTTTATTTGGCTTACCCTTACCTTGTCCATTTGCCATTGATATATGATTTTGTGCTTCTTTCATTATAAGTAATATATGGCAAATATTTTCAGCAGTTAGGGCAGTAGGTAATATGTAAACATGGTATCCCCCAAGAAAATAATACTGGCTGGCCAATGGAAGAGTGTAGGAAATGTCAATTTTGAAAGAGAGATAAAGGATTGACCTTAAGAGCAGGAACATGAAAGGCTAAATTTAGATGGTGGTACATAGTCACTTGATCTTGTATGTTAACTAGAAGATGGTTGTATATGACCACTTCATCTTTTATGTCAAGTTAAAGGATTTTAATAAGTATAGACTTGAGTTTTCTAAAACCAGCTGTGCTATCTCATTTCAGGGACAGTAACTTTGAGTCCTGAAACATTCCAGATTTTAAAATCATCTTGTATTTCTTTATATGATGCAGGCGGGCAATTAGTCACTATAAAATACCATCAGTAATGTGACTGGCATCTTGATCTCCCTTTCCTCGGACAAATAAATGTTGGAGAGGGACCAATTTCTCTTTAACAATTAGATTGGAAAATTAAAGTTAAAAATAGTATATATTTCCAAATTTTTAGCAATAGAAATGCTAGAAAGCTTAGTAACTTTAGACAGTATAATGAAAAATATAGGTAAGAATGATAAAAGTTTATTAACAGTTTTTTTAGTTGCATGTGAGTGTTGAATGCATGTGGGTATACATGTGTGTGGAGTACCCTGCTCTATCTCTCCTCTCCACATGCTTTCTCTTTTTTTCTATTTGTTAAACTTTCTTTTTATTTATTCTTTGTGTCTTTCACATCATGCAGGTCGATCCCATTCATTTCCCTATCTCTTCATATCTGCCCTTTGCTCTTGTAACTCCCCCCCCCAATAAAATAAAATTTAAGAGAAAAAAAAAAGAAGGAAAAATCTCGTCATGGAAGCTGTAGTGTGACACAGTGAATCACCTAGTATATACCCTTTTGTCCATATATCTTTACTTGCAAGTGTTCATTGCAAAGAGTCATTGATATGGTTGAGACCTCTGGTTTCTGCTACACTATCGATGCTGGGCCCTTATCGGAATCCTCTTGGATATTCTGTTATTGCTGTGTCTTGAAGATCCTGCAGCTTTGAGTCTGCAGGACTGGTTGCCTTCACATGCTCCAGCAGATCATAGATTCGATGATGTTGGGGTGGGTCAACACATAACCCTGGTTCTGGGCCTGGATAGTTGCAGGGTTGGTCAGGCTGCCAGCTCCCCCTCTTCCTCACCACCAGGGTGAGCTCTCCAGCATTGCCTCAGCTAGTTCATCCCTTGCTGCAGTGAGCAAGGGGCTGGGCCAGTTCTTCTTTCATTCCCTCAGGGTCGGCTCTCCCACACCTGGACCATCAGGGCTAGCTCTGCTGTGTTGCCCTAGCAAGGTACAGGGGCCACTCTCCAGAGTGCTGCAGCTGGTGAGGGGCAGGGACAGTTTTCCTGCTCTTATGATCTCAGGGCCAGCTCTCTCATCCACCACAGGTGGCAAGGGGCAGTGGAGGAGGCCATGCCCCCCTCCCACACCACCATATGGCGGATAGGGGCAGGGTCAGATCTTCCATACTCTGATGCTCTCAAGTCCATTTCACCTGTACCTATGTCAACAGGGTCAGCTCTGCTGGGCTGCTCAGGTGAGGTGCAGGGCCTGCTTTCCTAAGTGCTGCAGCTGATTGGGGGAGGGCCAACTTCCTCACTAACCATACGTGGTAGGGGAAAGGGGGCCTCCACATCCTTTTAAGACAGTGTACTGCACTGAACCTGGAGTTAAGCTGATGGCCAGCAAGCCCTAGTAACCCTGTTCCTCCATGTAGTACAGGGTAGGCATGGCCACAGACAGCTTTCCAAGAATGCTGGGGATGCAAATCTCAGATCCTCATGCTTGTTCAGGAAGTGTTCTTACCCCTGAGCTATCTTCTCAGCACCTATGAACAATTGCATTTTCATCATACCAAATAAAGTCTAACAAATTGGCCCTTTTAAAACTTCCACAAGTACAGCTTTAAAATTGTGAGACTAAAACAGCACTATTTGGGAAAATGTGAAACACTAACATAAACATCATTTTTCTGTGTACCCTTGTACTTTCCTTGAAGAACGATCACCTCAAACAAACAAACAACAACAAATACAACAGAGCCCTTAGTTTTCTACAACAGATAAATTAGGGAGTGGGGAGATGCCTCAGTTGGGAAAGTGCATGTCACACAAGTGTGAGAATTTGGGTTCGGATCATCAGTGCTCATGTAAAAAAATGTCAGGGATGTGGCAGGTACCTGTAATCCCACTTTGAGGTGGAAAAGACAGGAGGATCTCTAGGGTTCACTGGCCAGTTAGTCTGACTGAACTACTGGGTTTCAGGTCCAGGAAGAGTCACAGCCTTAAAGACAAAAGAAACAAACAAGGTAGAAAATAATGTGCAAGGCACCGAGGTCAACCTCTGGCTTCCACACACTTGCACATACGTGCACTGCACTACACACACACACACACACACACACACACACACACACACACACATACACACAAATGTGTACACACACAAACATCACATGCAGCCAAACACAAACTAATAAAAAAAAAAGGTAAAGAGTTAAGGCTCAATTGATAAAACGTACGAACAACTTTATTTAACATCTTCTGTTATATTACAAATATGTACAACTGCAGTAATAAATTAAAAATAAGCAAGCAGAACAGGCCTGAGAAGAGCTCTCCCCCACCTCTTCATCTCCCAGAGTTCATCTGATCCAAGTGGCTCATTAGCTTCTGCCTAGGCAGCTTTGTTTTCCCAGCAGATCTCAACTGCACAGGGCTGTGCTGCCTCTGTACAGCAGGCAGAGGTGTGGTAACAATGGAGACCCTGATGAGGACCACCTGCCATCAAGAAGTGTTGATGAACATTTGTACAATATGGATAAAGCTCTGCACAAATTCCCTGATGTTTTTCTCCTCCAGTTCCTCACATTCCTTGCAGCCGGATTCTGTTATATTCTGTGATCAAGAAGGGAGAATTAGATCTGTAAGCAGAATGTACTTCTTTGTTGGGGTTATTTTACTGTTTGAAACACATGGTGGGTCTTCAGACATAAAAACATTGGCAAATTAATAACATGGTAAGAAAAACTATGAGAAAGAATCAAGAGATCTGACAGGAGTTGGTTTTTCTCACGTTGGGTTAAGATCTCTGCAAATGCACAGGCTATGCATGTTAGACTGTTCTTCCCGCTGAAAGCCCGTCAAGGGATTCTGTTTCTCTCTTGAAGCCCATACTTCCCTGAATGTTCCACGGCCTCTGTGAGGTGTCCTTGCCTATTTCATCTTTCCATGGCCTTGAGTGCCATGACCTTGAGACACCAAGAGAGCACGTGCCTTTCTGTTACACACACACAGACACACACACTTATGTATATATGTATGTATGTATGTATGTATGTATGTATAAACATATACTTTTAACATTTTTACACTACTGTTGTCTACTCATTCCTAAGAAGCATAACCATATATTTTCGTTTCCCAGCATTAAGTACAAGGCCTGGCAAACAGTAGCTACTTGAAGGTTTTTGGTTGATTTCAACCTCTTAGGCAAATGCCATAAACATAACTTCGGGGATAACTAGACTATTTCAAGTGCAGCAATCATGGGTAAACATTTTAGAGATCTTCTAAACTATGAAGTCTGTGCCAGAAGAAATCAAAATTAGATTTCACATCCATTAGGCACTTGGAATTCAGATTCCCCAGTGTTCATCAGGCACACACTGTATGGCAGGCGTTCTCATAATGCTTCCACTGCTCTCCACTTGGTCCTGAAAACAACAGCAGAGAGGAAAGCAAAGCTCCTAAGCAGCTCATCCCCACTGATAGTCAACTGAACTCTACACAGATCCCCTACCCTGCAGTCCTGATCACTTTTCTAGCACTTACGCCAAACTGTCACCTTGGGGTGGCACCTATATGCAGCCTAAAGCTCAGCATTGATACTGTCATGAGTTATCTGTTGAATTTCTCACCATTAATAAATGGCAATAACGTAGCACAGAAGTAATTTAACCATGAATAGATTTACTTGGTAAGTATCCCAAGTGATGAATACCTGTAAGAAGTGTATGCTCTGGGAATTGTAATAAAATATTAAAAAAAAAAAAAAAACTCTAAAGTGTCTACGCTCCGAAGCTGACTTTCTCTTGGTGACAAATAGGCAATTGCTGCTTCTAAATCAGAGTGTGGGACATGTGGAGACAATGACGTGGGGAAAGCACGGAGAATGTACATAGTTGACATCCGTGAGAAGGTGACATCTGAGCAGAACCCAAGGCAGCCTGCCATTTGTGAGGAGAAGCTAAGGCATCTCAAGGTCATTGCACTTCCAGTTGAGTCTGCCTAAAGACACCCCCAAGTGTCACGACACTCATTCCCTGACCTCTTGTAACATACCAGCTTGTTGGCTAACCCTTCTCTACCCCGGAATCTTAGATCCCCCATACTGCCTCCTCTGTTCCTATTGTGCTTAATGACTAACTGGATGTTCACACATTCACTGACTGGTAAATTCACGTTTCCGCCTTCCTTTATAACAGGGACTATTAACTAACTTCCTTTATAACAGGGGACTTTAACACAGCATGCTGAAGTACTTATTAAATGAAATAACTTTACTGTGCCTCCTCTGGTGGCAACGTTCCTTTGTTTCTAACTTGTTTCACCCTATGGCTGTGCCATTCAAGCCACAATTAACTCCATGTACTTCAGGACCCTTTGTGCAGCTCATTCCTCAGCTGACCACAGGAGTCACTACTATCTGCTTTCTCCTAACCCTCCCCTGCTCTTGCTTTCTAGGATGTTCCAAATAATACTTGACTCATTAACACTTCTGCTTATTATGATTTTTCATGATTTAATATTTTAGAAGGTGGGAAGACAGAAGGTGGAGTAGATCTACTACGGCTCTTGTGCCGTTAGCTGTACAAATGGGACCATGTGATTAGCTCTGGGTTTTCCAAGTGCGTCAACATTCAAACAGAAATAAAGACAACTAGATGCAAAGAAAGAAGAGATTAGTCTCAAAGACTGATTTTTAGGAGTTAGTGCCTTATCAATCTAAAGCATAAAGAGCAGTGTGTGACACTAAGGACTAACCCAAATGTGAGCTACCATTTCTGCTGTTAGACACTGGCCGCATCAATGTCTATCCACAGCACCTATGCACCTGCTTGTCTTTCCCATACAATTCTCCCACTAAAGCACACTGGCTGACACTATTCAGAAATGTCTGTTTGCCAAGGGAATCAATGAGCTTAGGAATCTGTGCATGCCAGCTCTGGTATACCTTTGAATGCCACTCTACTGGAACCAAATTCTTTCCTGTGTGCCCCATAGGAGAATCTGCTTATGTATGAATGCCTTATCCCAAGTAAGCCAAAACATCCGATGCCACTCACTACGGCTGTTGGGTCACTCACCTGGGTGGAAGCCAGATTGCTCTTTATTAGGAGCATCATGTTGTTTACTGTTGCATTGAGGCGTGTGTGGCTGTACTCATGTAAAATAACCTGTAATTCCAGCAGAAAGCACTTCATTGCAGTAAATTTGCAACCAGGCTAAAAATAAGAGTTTCAAAGAGCCAGTTTGAGACAAACAAACAAATTTTTTTCCCATTCTTCATTTTCACATTGATAAGTCTTTGATCTTTTTAAAAAAAGAAAATATCAACCAATCTCCTCTAGTTATCTTACAAAGAAACATAATACCCATACTGCTTAGTTTCAGCTGTCAACTTGACACAACCTAGAAGATCATCTTAATGAGGAATTATCTATCAGGTTAACCTGTAGGCATGTCCCTCGAGGCTTATCTTCATTCTTAATTAATGGAGGAAGACCCAAACTACTGTGGGTGGTGCCACCATTCCCTAGGCAGGAGGTCCTGAGTGGTATAGGGAGACAGCTGACAGCAAGCAGGCAAGCAAGTTCTTGCAGTTCTCCATCTCTGTTTCGACTGTCAACTGGATGCTTTATGTTCCTTACCTGACTTTCCATTATGGACTGTGACTTGGAATTGTAAGCCAAATAAAGACTCGCTTCCCCAAATTGTTTCCTGCCTGTGTACTCCTAAGGGATTTTATCTATGTAGGAAGCCACTTTTATTTCCCATATGGCTTTGAAATCAAAACTAAAACCAACAACAGTGAAGGAGGGTGGCACTAACGTACAGAAGGGAACGGGTGTCAAAGGCTACCATTCCTCACTGAGCATGCCTCTTCCACTCTGGTGGTGGTACCGCAGTCTCAAAGTGACTGGACATTATGGGCTGGCCAAGCCAGGAAGGGATTGTGAGTGACAGGAGAATAGATTGTAACAGTTACTTTACAAAACCCTCAACGTTAAAAATAAATAAATAAAAAGAAGAAGACAAGAAAGGAAAACACTTAATGGGACTCATCCATAATTAAAATTAGGACATGCCTGAATCTAAAGTCTAGTCAAAATAGTTTGTTGAGTGCTTTCTGATTAGGAAAAAAAGAGCAGAGAAAAACAGAAAATACACTAAAATCATAGGAGAGCACACCCATGTGTTTGGTGAACATCTCATTGTCTGAGTTCCAGGCTCTGCCTTCTCCTCTCCACATCAGTAGTAGAGTGCACAAATCTTCCACCTGGAGAAGTTGCCCTTGGCAGTTTTGAACACACAATAGGCAGTTTGGTTTGGGTTCTACTTTTGCTTCTGTCTCTGTCACTATGGCAAAATACTCCGACAAAGAGCAAAGACTTCAGGGAAAGAGGATGTCTTTTTTGTTCACAATTCCAAGTTATGGCCCAGTATAGCCGGGAGGTAAGGCATGGGGAACTTAAGACAGCTGCTCAGAACCGCAGTCCTGAACAGAGAGAGGTGTGCAGCTGTGCCCATGTAGTCTTCTCTATTCTCAGTCCTGGGTTCAGCCTGTGAAGTTGGGCTGCCCACATTTGGAATGGATCATCACCACAGTTAACCAGATTGAGAAAAATACCCCTCAGACATAGCCTCAGGCAAAACTCACTGCCATCCTTAGGAGGCTATTTTAAATTGTGACATGTTAACAATTCAAATTAAATTAACCGTCACATTTTCCAAGCAGTGGCATTGGAGATTTATCCTTTGGCTTTAGTGACAGTCTAGCGTCAAAGAAGGAACCACGTGACCAAATGCCTACAGCCATCATTATAATGAAGCTAGTTTGTCATTTAGAAATTCTAATACATTGTTTGGATTATGTTTTTATCACAAAGAGATTAGTGAAAGGACTTCTTACAAGTGTAGTGATCCATGCAAAACACAAAACATGGATGCCCATAAGTCATTTGCAGTAAACATTATTGAAGATGGTAACACAGTATAGCACTAGGAATAATGGGTACGTTACAGACATTTAGATTGAACCATTTAACGTAATTCTAGCATCTAATGCCATGATGATCAAGCTCCATCACAGAAACATGTACGAGATTTCACATGACATTGATGGAAAAGTAATTTTTTTTCCATTTTGATTTGGCACCATTACAAAAGTAGCATTTATGTAGCTCTTTGTCCTAAGTCAAACAAATTCAATGATCCCTTAGAAATGTCATGAGCCAAACACTATGAGGACCCACCATAAGTTAGATTTTAAAACTGTAACTATTTCAGTGAAGTTATGGTAATATGGCTGAAAAATTGGAAAATAGCAATTCTGAAAAATGAACTATACTCACATGAAAGTCACTGTCAGTGTACAAAGTAACATCAATATGAATAGACTGAAAAGAGAAAACAAAGCAATATGAAAAATTTAGATATGATAACAACTTCCTGTAAACATATTTAGGCCCCTAAATTAACTTTGAATTTTGCAATGATTTTAAGTTCCAGCAGTTGTGAGAGAACATACAGCGAGCTGCTGTACTCCCTTCTCTGTGTTAGCTTGCTGACACTTGCTTAGACACAACAGTTTTCTAACAGCAAAATTCATGTCAATGTAATGTTTCTCCTTTCTCCAGAATTTACCAGTTCCCCCCCCCCGCCCTTGTCCAATCCTATACTCTTATCATTTCTAGAATATGAAAGAACTAGAACCATAGAGAATGCAACCTTTTATGTTTGGCTTTTTAAAAAATAACACTTTGAGCAGTTGTATTATAGGGCGGGGTGGGGAGGGAAGCAGCAAAATGACTTGAGCTTTATCTGATTCCAGTTCCCTCCGTTGTTAATATCCTGCATATACTATGTACATTTGTCTACCTGATTAGTGGACATGCGCATAGAGCTACAGTTTGGGTGTTTAGTGCCCCAAACTCTTGGTTCCAGGGTGGAAATGGTGACAGCTCTGGCAAAAGGATCCAGGAGAGGGCCACAGGTCACTGGGATGTGACCTGAAGGGCATTGTAGGACTTTCACCTCTTCATTTTTCCTTATTTTGCTTTCTAGACAAATTGTGAGCAACTTGCTTTGCCATTAGAAGCTGGCAGCCCCACCAGAGACCCCAAATCATTAGTTTAAAGCCATCAGTCAAAATACAGCCTTTACCTGTTAAAGTTAATTATCTCAGGTATTTTGCTATAGTTGTGGAGAGCTGATGAATATCATTGCAACAGAAAAAAAGATAGAACATCAAGGTTTAGTTTTTATGATATTTATAACGGGCTTTGAAAGGTATGCAATGGCATGTATCCCCCATTGTCACAGCACACATTGTAGTTGCACTGTGTTACAGGCACCCATCCTTTCCTGCTCATCCTTTCCTGCTTTCTAAGCGCTGCCAACCATCCATCTTTGTATTTGTTCTCCGACGTTGTCTTCTGTACAAGGACAAATAGCTGGAATCCCACAGCACGAAGCCTTTGTAGACACAGTTCTTTCACTGTATGGCATGCGTTCAAGGTGTTTGTTTCCTTGGCCTGCCCACCTATTTCTTCCTGTCCCTGGATAATGCTCTACTGTGTGGATATACCAAAATGAAGGTCATGGTGCATAAAAGTGGTAAGAGATTTGTTTTCAGTCCCTGGGAGAAGCTGTCTTTCACTCACTAGCAAGAGTAGTAGTTTGAGGTATTCTAGTACATATTTTATATTAAGTTGAAGAAGTTGCTCTCTGTTTCTCCTTTGCTGAGGTATTTTGTCTTGAACTAGATCTACAGCAGTTTGCTGAAGCTACTATAATTTTATATGAGCTGGATGGCTTAAATAAAGACATGTAATTTTCTCAAATTCTGAAAGCAATCTGTCTCAGAAAGATGTGCCAGCAATGGTCTCCTAAGACTTCTCTCTTTGCTTTTATCAATGTCCATCTTGTCTTCGTCTCGGGGATTCTTCCTCCTGTGAAAGAATACCTGTAGGATTGATTTCTGTCCTTCTAAGGGCATTGGCTATATTGGATTCAAATCATCCTAATGACCCTGTTTTAATTAAAATTGCTCTTTAAATATCCTGTATCAAAACATAATCACATTATGGGGTATGGACAGTAACTTAGAAAGGAAAATCCCTCATGTATAAGAGGTGCTGTATTTATCACATCTTTTCTAAATCAATTGATATGATTTTCTTTTTAAGCTCCTGATATGTCAGAATGGATTGATTGATTGATCTTAAAATAATAAAAATATTTGCATACTTAGAATAGATCCCATATGTTATTGATATATAATTATTTTTATATATTACACTGATAGATCTGATTGGAAATAGCATAAGTGAACAATTTTATACTAAGTTCATGAGAATTGCTTGTCTTGGTTTCATATTTCACATCAAGCTACAATCAATCTCCTAAACTGGGGAGGAGGGACTTCCTTCCTCCCATTCCCTGGAAGAGGCTAGGAACATCATTCACAATGCTCCAATAACTTCTAAGATGCTGGAGCTAAGCCAGCTGTTATGAAGGTTCTTCTAGGAGATTCTGTACGGTGAATTTAATGGTTTCATTGGTTAGAGTGGTACTTGAACCCTCGATTTCATCATTGTTATGTTTGGGGAGTTTGTGGTCTTTGAAGAATTTGCTGATTTCCTTAAGTCATTGGTGCAAAATGTGAAGTTACACTGGCAGAAACCACGATGAATTTTTTATCCCTACAGAATCTGTGCCAATAGCCACCAATCATCCATGGTACTAATGGTTATTAATTTCATTGATTGTTTTCTCAAATTAGTACCTTTATGTTTCAGTGATTTGCCCACCTCTCTCCTGATTTTACCTTCACTAATTTCTGCTCTGAGATCTATTCTTTTCCTCCCTCTCTTTATGTTGAACTTATTTTGTGATTGGTCTAATTTAGTGAGATGTAACTTAGTTTACTGGTTTGATCTTAGCAACTTTCCCTCTTTTCTAATGCATTGATTTAATTTTTAAAGTTTACTCATCCTTAGCAGTTCACATCTTAACATACTGGGTTTCATTTTATTCAGTTCTATATGGGTTTTTCCCCATATATTAGAGAGTCAACCTTTAACCCATGAATTATTTAGAAATATATTATTTAACTTGTAAATTTGGGGGACTTTCCTGTTGTATTATTTTCATCTCCAGTTTGGTTCTGTTGTGTTCTAAACATACTTTCTAAACGATCAAAGTTTGGTAACTTTCATGAACCTTATTTTGTGGCTCAGGATATATTTAGTCTTGGTAACTGTTGTTCTGAGAGTCTTTAAAAGTTTGTTCTGGGGCTGGAGAGATGGCTCAGAGGTTAAGAGCACTTGCTGTTCTTCCAGAGGTCATGAGTTCAATTCCCAGCAACCACATGGTGGCTCACAGCCATCTGTAATTAGATCTGGTGCCCTCTTCTGGCCTGCAGTCATACATGCTGTATACATAATAAATAAATAAATCTTTTTAAAAAAAAAAGTTTGTTCTGATGGTATGGGGTAGAATGCTTCATGCATAAAGTAAATCGCATTAGTTGGTTTTGTCATGGTTTCTCTCTTTCTGGAATTTTCACTTAATAGTTTAGTTAGTTATTGGACCTGAGACAGTGAAATCTACAACTGAAATCTTAAATTTGTCTGTTTCTCCTTTGAGCTTGATTTTTGTGTCATGAATTTTGAGACTTTGTTGCTCAGTGCATATATATATTAAGAATCAATATTTCTTCCTCATGAATTTTCTTCTGTCATTAATATTGCTGTTGGCATTAGCCATCATACTGGCTTTATTTGATACTAATATATGACTAATCATTGCTGTGGGATAATGCCCTTGTACACTGGTTTAATAAAATGCCGATTCGCCAGTGACCCACTGTGAGATGGAGGCATAGACCCACTGCCTCCAGAGTCTGGTGGTGAGCATGGTTCCCCCAAAGCTGGCGGTAAATGTAGTTCCACCATGTTGGAAATCCGAGGTAGGTGGAGCCAGCAGCCAAAGCTGCTATTTCAGTCCTAGTAATGCTGTAGTTTAAAGAAATAGATTCCCAATAAAACAGATTCAGATGAAATAAACCTCTAAATGGTTTACAATGTGTATAAAAATATATGTAGGCTTGAAAGATGGAGAAAAATAAATATAGGCAGTTATATAAAGAAATAGAAAGTTTTAAAAAATAAAGTCTTTAAAGAGAAAGTAAAAGTAATATAAAATAAGCCACATTAAGGTGGAAATCACACAGAGAATCTGGGTTATATCGTCTTGGGGAATTTTAAGTGCAGAGACACATTTGATTGTAAAAGTTGCTGAGTTAAATCAATATGTATATTTTAAAGTTATCTCAATATCAAAATTTATGTCTAAGGATACATTGCTTTGGAAAAGAGGTTCTGCTTTTGTTTCCACAGAAGATGAGAACCTATGGATTGCTTCTAGGCTAATATATTTGACCAGCCAAGAACCCCTAAAAGGTCTCCGATGACACCATGGCTCAGATGATCCTGATACACCCAAATACAGCTTCAAGATAACTGGTTCACAAATGCAGCCCCACAGACTACTCCAGTCAGGACTTGACCATAATTCTTAATTTTCTCAGGATCCCCATAAGATTGCCAGTGCCCTCATCCAACATGAAGTAGTATGAGAAGCACGCCCAAATTCCCAAAGTATTGTTTATAAACATTTATTTTTATTTAAAGTGAGTTGATTATAAATGCAATATCTTTCTAAAGAATAAAAGGAAATATATATGATAGGTAAAGAGTAACAACTTGTTTAAAATATTTTTCAATGCTATGGATTTTACTTTATTGATACAAATTTAAATTTAATTTTGTTATACTGTGTGTATATTTCTACTCTTGTTTAAAGTATTTTGTTTATGCAACTCATTTGAAATTGTAGTGTATACTTGAGAAATACAGATTAATAATTAGCCTTCTATGATAGTCAAACTTATAGTCATGTTAAGTTTTCTAGATATACATAGATATAATTCAGTTAGGTAGGTAATATTCAAACACTTCAAAGACCTACAGAATATGGCATTTAAAATGTTTTTAAAACTTAGACTTTTCTGGCTAGTGAGACATGTCTACTCCTGGCAGGACCAATTTATTTCAGAGAGGAGGATGGGCATTGAAGACACTCCATATGGAGTTTATCTTCTTCTTGGCAAAAATAGACATTTGGGCAAGAAACTGTTCTTGCCTGGACTACTTGACAGAACATTTTATCCACTGAACATGCAGGACCCATAGGAAGGTGACCACTGAACTTTGCAAGGCAAAATGGTCCTTCAGGTTCCTGTTTTGCAGAAGAAACTGCCAGACATTCTGCAGGACACAGAGAAAAGTTACTGAGAGACTTTAGGTCTGTGGGCTGAAAAATGGATGCCCCAACATTGCAGAAGAACTTTGGGTGACTGTCTAGGTAGCTAGCTGTCTCTGTCATTCTAGATTTTAGGAAGTTGCTTACAATGCACTTCCTGCTTACTTAGGTAATATTTTATCCATCTGGGGTCTTTGATGTAGTTGAAGACTAGATAGTTATAGTTATATTTTTCTTTGGTTATGATAAAAGATAAATTAAATATAGGATAAATAGAATATTTTCTTTAATTTTGCCAAATAAAAATAGACTAGATATTGTAACTATAATTCTTACTTGATAACTGTTCTATTATATGTAATTTTATTATGTTAAAGTTAAAACCTTCCTTTTTGATTAGACAGAAAATGGGAAATGCTGAGGAATAATGTCCTTGTACACAGGTTTTAATACAACACTGATTGGTCAGTAGCCAGGCAGGAAGTATAGGTGGAGTGAGCAGACAAGGAGAATTCTGGGAAGGAGAAGGGCTCAGTCAGAAGTCACCAGCCAGACACAGAGGAAGCAAGATGTGAAGGCAGAACTGAGAAAAGGTACCAAGCTACGTGGTTAAACATAGATAAGAACTATGGTTAATTTAAGTGTAAGAGCTAATCAGTAATAATCCTAAGCTAATGGTCATACAGTTTATAAGTGATATAAGCCTCTGTGTATTTACTTGGGTCTGAGTGGCTACAGGACTGGGCAGGACACAGGAAAACTTCCAGCTGCAAATCATGGTCTTGATTGTGACTTCCCTCTTCTTGGTATGATTGATGATTTTCCCTTGTATCTGGGTATGATAGCTATTATGTTAGGATTCTGTTGTAATATGCAGTCAATCACCTGTTGAAATGTTTTGCCTGAAGCCTGACTTGCTATTGTGTGCTGTGACCCTAATAGCAGCTTAGTTTTCAGGACCTCGATGGACCTTCCATTATAATCCTCACTGATTGGGTAAGAATCACTTCTTCAGACCAGGCTCCTTGACTTCTTCAGTAGGTGACAGAAGACAATGGTCTGTGGGGACAAAACATGCCTTCCAGGACTGTCATTTAGAATGACAGCTTTCTTGACTAGAGTCAGCAGGACCTGCTCCTAGGACATCTGGTTCTTCTAGGCAGGACAAGATGATCTACAAGACTCGGCAAAGGTATCTCATTCTAGAGATAATGTCACAGTGGGTCTCCTTCATGGAGTCTGTTTTCCAGATAAGAAAATCAGTTTCTGATTTGTGAGGAGTGGGGCTCCTTGGTCTACATTTCTTAGAAATTGCATAGTTCCTTGAAAATTTTTGTTCACTTTTTTTTGATATTACTCTTCTTATAACTCTTTCCATGTCCACACCCCTTCCCTACCCATCCAGCTTTGTGTCTTCCTGTTCTTTTCTTTTTTCTTAAGTCCATGAAGTGCAGCCCACATATCTTATTAGATGTGTGGCCCTCCACTGGATATAGATAACCTAACAGGGGTGACCCCCTTAAGGAAAACTTACTCTCCCTCTCCCAGCAACTATTAATTGCTAATATTGCCTCAACTGGGAGTGAACTTCATGTCAACCTCTGCACTTCATGCTGGGATTTTATTTGGCTTGAGATTGTGTGGGTCTATCAGTTCATATGTACAGCTGCCATGTTGTGTCATCTACTGCCTCAGACTCTTAGGATTTTTCTAACATCTCTTCTACAAAGATCCATGAGTCTTGGGAAGAGGGAATATGATATAGATGTCTCATTTAGGGCTGAGTATTCTGCAGTGTTTTATTCTCTGCAACTTGATACTTGTGAATCTCTGTGTAATCACCATCTACTGCAAAAAAAAGGTTCTCTGATGAGGATTGGGATATGCACTAATCTATGGGTATAGTGATAAGACATTAAGAGTCACTTTTATGCTATACATTTAGCAGAATAATAGTAAATTCTCCACTAGCACATAGGACCTGTCTAGCCACAAGTTCTTAGCTCTGATAAAGGTGTAAGTTTTAACAATAATTAGAATTTGAAAGCAATGTCTTATGAGGCTTTGCAAAGTTCATATATTTCTTCACAAATATTATTGTTTCAAATGGTATTTCATGGGAGCTTACAGAAAAATATGAAATGCACACTATACTTCATAGCTATCATATATTATTCTATTAAAAAATGACATCAATTATCTTACCAAGCACTGGCTCCTACATACTACAATACCAACCTATCATGCAAGATGTGGCTATTGGCATGATTGTTTTGGATAACTAACTGATTTTAAGAAACTTCATGCTGAGAACGATAATCCTGATCAAAAGCCCATAGCCAGGAGGTCGTATACTCTAGGGTAGAATCTGCTACTGATATTTTTTTAATGGCCATGCTGTCAAATTACCTTCTATATATTTATGGTTGTGTCCACAGACCTGGTATCTTATCAGCCTTGGTCACAGAAACTTTTTTTATTTCAGTGTGAAGCAATCAGTGCTGAGGCATAATTAGTCAAAGTGCTACCAAGAAGAGATTGACTTCTCTGCACTAAGTGAAATATCTTAATCAACCTACTCCCTGTCCTGCCAAGGCTCAGGGAATACTGAGGAAAAGGAAGTGGAGAAATGTAAAAGCCAGAGGGTGGGGAAGAGTGCAGTTAGATGCTGTCTTCTGGGTGAGGTGGCTGTCACATGCATGAACTCACAGCTCTTTGTTACTTACACGGGAACTACCAGTCTGCCAAAACGTCAGTAGAGACTGAATGTGCTCTCTTGGCCCTGACCCCATAAGGAGCTATTGGCACTTGAGAGCTACTGGGAGAGGGAGAATTATTCTCTTTTGATGGTGTTCCCACTCTGATTTTCCCATGTTCCTGTGGATAGCCACATCGCCATGTACATACTGGTAACACTAATTGGATTTAGTGGGTTATCAAAAAAGCAAAGGAAAAAAAAAAGATACGAAGTTGGGAGTGGATACAATGGGGAAACAGAAAAGGGGACTTAAGAGGAGTGAAATGAGAAGCAGATATGATCATATTTTCCTATATTCATGTATGAAATTCTCAGAATAAAAATTACTATACAAATAAAATATATCAAATATGAACTTTAAACAAAAAGAAAAGAAAAACAAAAAATGAGTACTCACTTGAATATCAGATTTAATAATATTTAGATCAGCTAACACATCTTCCCAGTTGGCCTCTGTCTTGGGGAGACCTACCCCGACACAGCTGAAAGACAACCCAGAGACAAACACTTGAAAGAGGGCTGCTGTCTAATTGCGTACATAAGCAGGGACAAGCAAGTTCGTTCCATTCTCACTACGGGACAAGTCTAGTCTCATTCTGTCTCTGTGATCCAACAGCCCAATGGGTGAGTAGAAATGTCAAATATACAGTACAACTTGATACTTCTGAGCTAATCGAGGCAGACTGTCCAACCTTGAGGATTGGAGAAAGGTTAATCAGATCGTTTGTTAAGTAACCGCATGCAGTTTGTCACAGTGAAACCGGAATAGCGTCTGATGTGTGGCGCACTCAATAAACATTCTTGAATTATTAGTTTCCTTGAAGCACAGGTTCCACAAGACTTTCAGGGCTAGCAAGTGTAAAGATTAAGCACAAATCTTGACAACTGTGAGAATAAGTGTCCCTTACAGTATGTTAAACATGCCCCTTTCATGATGTTCCACTATTCTAATGCTAAGGACTATTTCATGAACACTGAAGACTTAGCTCAATACAAGATGGATGATCACAAATTTATTCACTTTGGTTAAAACTGAAATTTAATATTCAGAATAAAAGACACATTGATCACGTGACTGTGGAGTGATTCTTATAGCCGCAAGGAAAACAATTATTCTCAGAAGGGTCATGAGCAGAGCATATCAGCCAATGACAATCCGCCTAAGGAGAATAATTTACATGCAAGATATCAGTAAATGGGATACTTATAGCAAGAAGCTCGATTGCTTTGGGGGATAGAATACACATATGGAATACTACCAAGGTACAGAAACCCTCAGTTAGGTATTCACCAAGTCCCCTGAGCTTCTCCACGGTCACCTGCATGTCCTACCCTGAAGACTGAAGACCTACACACAAGTAAACTAAACATAGTGCAGTTTCATCCAGAAGAAATTCAAGGACAAATGATCGTGACTATTAACATGATAATAGTTATAATTAAAGATTAAATTACCCCCAAATGAAGACATGAATGCCAACCTCAGTTAAAAAATGACTGTTTAGAAGGAAACACAAGTAGCACGAGATGGATGTATTCCTCATATATGGTTTCTGGAAAACATAATCATAGACACGATGATAGAATATCTCTAGTTGAAAACATGTAAGTCTTCATTTCATTATATTTTAGGTCCAAAATTGTAAAGATGTTATTTCACAATCAATAGTCTTTATCAAAAACAGTAAAATTTCAGTGATTCTTCTGTTTTGTTTTACTCTAATCTCCAAGTGTCTCATTGAACAAATTCTCCAGTAGACATTTCTCCAGGTCAAGGTCAATGATAAACTGACTTTCCTAGCAGTTGACATGCATGCCCTTAGGAGTGAGTAGTCAGCTCTTTCTGTTCTCACTGGCTTCCTCTCACCCCCCCATCCTTTTTAATAGATCACACATTATATACAGCACAGATTAGTAATGGGAAACAATAACAAGCAACTAATTGTACTTAATTTCATGTGAGTATATGGAAATTAAAACACATTATTATCACATGGAGAAAATGGATAAAAATTTAACCGATAAAGGTATTTGGGCCAGATAGTGCATGCCATAACTCCTGGCACTAGAGAGGCAGAGACAAGTGAAATTCTGTGAGGTTAAGGCTGATCTATATGGTGAGTTCCAGGCTACCCAGGGCTACATAGTGAAGAGACCCTGTCTCAAGAAGTGTATAGTCTCAAGAAGTATATACTTTCCCATTCAATCAGCCATGATGTGATAGCTTTTCCTGGTTATTTAGAACCTTATTTGTCTGAGACAAACCCAGATTTGATTCTTTGACCTGATGCTTTGGTGTTTTCAAAGTTTTTATAGTTACAGAGAGCAATGTCAGCCAATACCTCAACCACCAGAAGTGGGTGTTCTATTTAGTCTCCACAGAAAAGATGCATAACACCAGACCTTGCCCTCAGAGGCATACTTTATGTGGTAGATAGACATTTAGAGAACAAGGGAAACTGAGCTAAGTAAGATAATGCATTACCAATGGCATGGGGAGAACGGGCAGACTGTTAGTCTTGTTTTCAAAAACCCACATTAAAATAAAGACAAACCTTGGGAAAACAGATGTCTGTCACAGCCAAAAATGTTTAGAGAATTTTCGTGCCACTTATTATAAACTAGAGCTGAGATTAAGGTGACCTTATAAGAAACGCAATATGCTATTTTTGTTTGCTTTTTCCTTACCAAAATTTTCATTACTTAACGCCCAGATAAATGCATAAGTGTTGAATAGCTGGCTATGGTGACGGGCTTCCAGCAGCCATCCATCCAGAACACCTCCTGGAAGACAACAAACAGTAAATGATGACAATCAGCATCACAAATGGGCAAGTGAGGGGCAGACAGGGAAGAAGCATCTGCTCCCCAAGGGGACCCCACATGCTCCTTGACACATGCATCACATCAAACACCCCTGAGAACATTTGGAAACCTGCTCTGGCCTTATGACTGCCAAAACTAGAACCAGGTTTGCTGGGTACAAAGAACAAAGCCTTTCCTTCTCCCCACTGTGTCCCAGATCTAAGAGATTCCAGGCCCTATCAATCAGAGTTAGAGGTATTCAAATACATAGACTCAAATAACCACCAACTTATGGTCTAACTTATAGTAACAGCTATATCTACAGGCTTCAGAGAAACATTTTAGGTCTGCTCTTCAAAATAATAAATTAGAACGCCATTCAAGAATTTCCTCAATAACAAAATTATGTTTTTTCTAACTCAAAGTAGAGGAACATGTAATGATTAAACACTCCCATTAAACTTCATTTCATTAAAATATGTAAACTCAAAATGTGTGAAATATGGACAGTTTTCCTAGACATAAAAATGATATGTATTAATTGAACTTACCAACAAAAATATTAATATCTTTTGCTTCACTCATATAATTTATCACAATTAATTATCTTAATTTTTTACACTTTTAAGATGCTTTCTAATTTATAAATATTTGCTGTAAATTATGTTACCTTAATTTTACATTGTGTGCATGTATATGGGACTATATATGTGTCTGTGTCTATGTATGTCTATGTGTGTCTGTATGTGTCCATGTGTCTGTGCATCCTTGTGTGTGTGTCTGTGTGTGTGACTATGTCTGTGTCTGTGTGACTCTGTGTGTGTCTTGTGTGACTATGTCTGTGTCTGTGTGTGTCTGTGTGTGTGACTGTGTGTGTGTCTGTGTGTGTGTGACTATGTCTGTGTCTGTGTGACTCTGTGTGTGTCTTGTGTGACTATGTCTGTGTCTGTGTGTGTGACTGTGTGTGTGTCTGTGCATCTGTGTGTGTGTCTGTGTCTGTATCTGTGTGTGTCTGATGCATATATCATAGTGCATGTGTAGAAGTTAGAGAACAAACTGGGGGGCGGGTGTTCCTCTCTCCTACCATGTGGGTTTCTGGGATCAAACTTAGGTCATCAGGCTTGTCAGCAAGTATCATTAACTACTGAGCCATCTTGTCATTCTGTATACATGTAATTCTTAAAAGGGGGGAAAGCTAACATTTATCGGGTATAAAACAAGATGCTAGAGGTACGTGGGCAGTGCCGTGCTCCTGTGCGGTCTTCACCCCGTGTTCCCCCGCGTGGCTCTGGCATTGGACTTGCCCTTCCAGCAGCAGTTCATATACTAACCTTGCAATTACAAGGACCAGAAAGGCTGAGCCTTGTTTACACCTATGGCTGATGTTTGCACCCAAAGCCTAAGTCACCTGACCCACAATGGAAAGCGCAAGCAGCAGGGAAGACTCAGAGGCAGCTTGGTCTTCCCAGTCAGCCTCAGCTGACCTTTGTACGGTTTCTCTTTACTTTCTGACCTACACCTCAGTAATGCTTGATTAACTTTTCCTCCGGTCTCCTGATGCCCTTTGTCTGGGAAAGTGTTCTGATTGGAGCCTTTTTACTAAGGACAACGACTTTCCAGCTCACCAGGAACAGGAGCTTCTTACAGTGTATCTGCCTGTGCTCCTGGCATGGTAAACTGCAAGGGACAGGCCACTTAGAGGAGGCAGAGAACTGGATTTAGAACTGAGCAGAGGGGAGTGGGGAATGGGAATGTGTTGAGGGCTGCAGAACAATCCGTGTGGCGTATTTCCTTTCCATGTTGCAAGTCTTCAGAGCAAAGTGTTATTCTAATCCTAGCTTGACAAATGGGCAGATGTTAGCTATGAGTGATGACTGAAATCGTGTGACACTGGGTTCAGCACCCGAGAAAGGACTTGTGTACCTGAGCAGTGTGTTTAGAGAGTGGTGAGTCATTTTCTTAACAGCATGAAAGAGGGCAATACAGTGGGTGTGTGCCACTACTGTCCAAAGCAGAATCATTTTCTACCTAGAGCCAGGCAATTAGTGGTTCAAACTTGAAAAGTTTTGTAGTTTTGCTCATAATTACATCAACATCCACTACAGTTTGAAAGTAGCTGCAGATAATGAATGGGGTTGGCTGCATCCCAATTCAGCTTCATTATCAAAATAGGTGGCTGGTGCTTGGGACTCACCAAACATCTCTTGATAAATAAATATTTGTTTTGCTAACAATGCCTGCCTCCTGGGGATCCCTTACTCCAGCCTCATTTAAGCACAGCTGAGAAAGTCATATCATTAATGTCTTGCACCTCATACTGGCAGTTTTTCAGTAATCATTGTCAGGCTGCTCCTGGAGGGGGTGAGTGGAATTCTACAGGAATCCCACCTAGTTTCCATTAGAACAAGTTGTTAGGGAAAAGTCAGTCTGGCTCACAGTTTCTCCATGTGCTCTGTCCTTCTTGTGTGCACTTTCACCATGGTGAAGCCACGCACAACCCCAAGTGACACTGTCACCAAGGCCAAACTGATAAGGCTACTTGGTTTTGCCCTTTCTCTCCAGAGCAATGAGTTCAACACACCTCTTTTCTTTAGAAGTGGCCTGCCTCAGGGAATTTATAACAGCAACAGGCAATAGATTGGCACATGACTCTAAAGCTTACCATCCACCATAAAACAGTGCCCAGTTAGGATGCTTCATGCTTTGAAAATATCACCTCACACCAGGCGGTGGTGGTACACGCCTTTAATCCCAGCACTTGGGAGGCAGAGGCAGGCAGATCTTTGTGAGTTCAAGGCCAGCCTGGTCTACAGAGCAAGATCCAGGAAAGGAGCAAAACTACCCAGAGGAAACCTTATATTGAAAAGCCAAAATAAATAAATAAATAAATAAATAAATAAAAATTAAAAAAAAATAAAAAAATAAATTACCTCACATAAAGATATACAGGCATACATATGAAATAAGTTAATGTTCTTGGGAATGATGAAAATGAGATCAGTTGCTCAGTTAACAAAACTATTCCCAGAATAGACATCACCCGTGGAATTATAACTGAACTGCCAGGTACTGAGCATAAGGTTTGGGCCAATATGCAAGCACTATCAAGAAACATTAACTAAACAAAAATTAACTTAAAATTGATGTAAAATAAACAGAAAAAAATCTAGTTTGTCATTTACAATAGATGAAGAGCACACACAGGAGGCTATGCTAGGTGGGCTTTTCTAGGTTTATTTTATTTTATATTTGATACTTAGTAGAAATGTTTCTAAAGGCTATTTTCATAAGTGTTCTTGAAAAATTCTAGACTAACCAGCCCTGTGGGACAGACATCCTGGACAGCTTCTTTGAAAAACATAACACCAAAACTGAACCCACTGTCCAAAAGCAATCAGTCATTAGGCTATTTCAGTCCAGAGATACACTAAAAGCACATTACTCCAACACTCATGAAGGAAGAAGTTCTGCTCAGGCATTTTGCATGGGAAGAAAGCTGGAAATTATGGCAGAGAGCTAAAAATGACAATATATCATCTAAAAGGGGTTCCAGAAGGAAACAGAAAAGAGAATGGAAAAGATTAAGTAACCAAAAATCCCCAAAAGGAAACTTCAAGGAAGCAAAGAAAAACACAAGCATTCACACTGAAGGAAGATAAAGAGGGTAAAAATAAAATAAGCAATGTAAAGGATTGACATGCTCACAGCAAGAGTCAGACAGATCTAATGATGTTGTACAAGGCCAGGAAACTCCGCTTCCACATCCTAACAGAAGACCACTTTAACCTGTCTGCACTGGACACAGCAAGCAAAGCTCTCTCCCACCAGATCTTAGAAAACATAAGAACTGGGCCTGGGGAGATGGTGCAGAGGTTGAGAGCACTTGAACTGTCAGCATGCCTTTGCAGAATTCTGGTAATTATATACACTCATGAAATCATCACAGCCACCATGACATGCACCATATTTATCTCTCATGTGCTCCATCCTTAACTCTAATGCGAGGCAACTACTGACTTATTCGGGAACATTTCCATACAGTAACAGGAAGCAAAGGGCATGGATGGTTGCCTTGGGAGACAAAGTATGGAGAAAAGAAGGTGTAAGTTCATTCTAAAATTACCATTTTTATTTGGGGTATTTTAAGCATATATTCATGTTGACCCATTGAAACACTCAAGAGAAAACTTAACTGTTGAGGGGAAAAGCAAGCCAGATAACATGTAATTTTCAAATTCATTAAAAGGCAAATGATGCAAAGACAATTGGAATACTCTTACAGAAAGTGATGGTCACAGTAGGCAGAAAAGAAACACACACACACACACACACACAGAGAGAGAGAGAGAGAGAGAGAGAGAGAGAGAGAGAGAGAGAGAGAGAGAGAGAGAGAGAGCAGGAAAACTTATTCATGGAAAGTGGCAATACTGAGACCATACAAACCAGTAACATTCAGTACACATGAAAATATAATAAACAGTAATTTGCTTAAAAAACAAATATTAAGATTAGTATGGGAAAGATAAATTGCAAAATATGTTTATAAGTAGTTGAATAGAACAGAAAGGAAGTATTGTAAACATGTGTACTGGGATAGTACTGGGAATTCAGGTGACATAGAGTAGAAAATAAAACCCATGAGAAGACAGACCGAGTATGAATGTATACCCAGGGAACAGAATAACCTCAATTATATGCTGAAAAGTAACAGGAAAAAAAGTATGTTAGGTTAGTGGTCATGTCCTCAGGAAATTTCAACATAAAGATCAGTAGGACAATTAGTGTCATGTCAGTAAAATTTTCCAATTTCTGTTCTACCAACACTGGGCCCAGCTGATTTCAAGTTCCTAATGGTTTATGGTTTATCAACCAGATCAGAACTGTCCTGATTGTTGACCATTGATCCCTTGTGGCACTAAGAGATAGAGAGATAGATAGATAGATAGAGATAGAGATAGAGATAGAGATAGAGATAGAGATAGAGAGAGAGAGAGAGAGAGAGAGAGAGAGAGAGAGAGAGAGAGTTCTGTTTTTCAGAAATAACAAGTTTCAAAGCAAGGGAAACACAAACAGCATTCATAAGGCTGGTGTGGGATTCAAAGTCTTTATTCTCAGTACAAACTATAGTCTCAACAACTAGAAAATCCTCAAATTACATCTGAGAAACTAGGATTGTGAGTTAATAAAATTGAGCTAGTGAATATTAATTACACTGTTTCCAGTAATATTTATTATAAATCAATAGCAAAAAAATGACTTAAATACTGTTATAACTACAAAGTGATCATTTAGTTATCTTGATGTGAAAAAAAGTTATTATGGACATTTTATTTAATTTAAATGCCCGTGAAAGCATAATAATGAAAATTATTACATGTTTTCATAGGACATACATTGAATAAAATATATTTATTTTATTATGCATTAATTACAAGGAGTTAAAAATGCAACGAACACATGAAAAAATAGAATAAAGTATTAATAAGATAAACCAATAAGTCACTGACATAGGAAAAAATGATTAATAAAACAGAAAGTTCCTTGAAAAAAGTATGTTAAAAACTAAAATAAAAATTCAAGTATACACATATTAAGAATAAAAATGGCCAGTATGAATTTAATTTGAATAAATAATATAGTTTTGAAAATTAATCTGAACACTGATTAAATTCTAAGTAAATACAAAGCAGCCTCCCAAGAAAATGAAGTAAATCTGATTATATTAACATCCTCAGAATACACTAAAATCTAGATAAAATTTATTAAAAGGAAGTTTCTAAGTTCTTAACACAAGTTTTTTCAAAAACTCAAAAAGTCTGTGTATTGGTGTAGTAATGTAAGATTACTCTAATTCTGGGGCATCAAAATCTGGTATCAAAATTATGATATAATATCTCCCCCAAAGAAATTACTACTTATTATATGGAAATAGATGTGAATCCCCAAAATAAAATACAACAGGTTTCACCCAGGAGTATGTCAAGAGAATAATGTAAAAGGACGAAATAGATGTTTATCTTTGAAGTGAATATGATCAGGACCAGAGAAGCTCTCATTCCATCAGCCATACTCATAGACAAAAGGAGAAAAGCCATTTATTTACCTTGCAGGTAAAGAAAATACTTCATAAATTAGCATAAATCACTAAAAATAACAGTCAAAATATGCTCTGAAGAAGGCCACTAGGATACAAAAGAACAGGTTCTGGCAGACATAAATATGTATCAGAAGCTTAAGGGATGGAAAGATTGAAAACATAACACAATGGCCTAAAAACATGAGTTCAAAAAAGACTAAGCCAGGGAGACCCCGAAAGGGGAAATGGCAGGGAGCACAGGAGAGAACAACACCCTCCTGTCCTTACAGAAGGGCTTCCTGAAAGGATTCTGACTGCTTTGGCTTGTTAGTCACAGCTAACATGACCCTACAGCAAGCAATCACAGCCATTCCTGTGCACACTGAAAACCTGCTCTGTGAAAGCAAGCAGCATTTTGCACTTTGGTCTGGATGTTTCTGAAAGAGGGTCACATATTCTAAATGACCTACACCCTCATTCCCAGAAAAGCTATTATTAAAAAGATTTGTTTGTGCTTTTTACAAAATGGATGGCATTTCAGGTCTCCAGAGCACATATTTGCACATGCAGTACAACGCAACATGCCTTCAGGATAGTTCCTGGCAGCGAAGAGATTAAAACTAAAAGAGTCAAGCATGTCGTAGGAATCTGGACACTATTGCAGGGCCTTGGCAGCGCTCTGAAGCTGAGATGGTCCTCGAGTGTTCTTCCCTTTAGGAGACAGGGATCAAAAAGTTTGCAAGTATCCGCCCTCTTCCCTCACTCCTGCTCAAGGTGCATTGGAGGACAGTGAGCCCTGAGAAGTGTGTGTGTCTTCTTGGGAATGAGGGAAGAGAAATCTCTGGAGGGCTATCATTTTGAGATTAGCAACCCTTAGGCCCAACAACTGGTATAAAATGGTCTTTATTCCTGGGGGAAAACAACCACACAGCTACATTCACAAATGGAGGAAATGGGCATTTTTACCTCAATACAATCTGATCCTAATATAATTATAAAACGTTAAGTATAAATTTACTTGGGTGAGACACATTTAAAAGTCCCCTTCAGCACAATTTAGGGCAAAGGATTGAAGTAAAGTAGACACAGAATTACTCCTGGGCCAAAGTCCATATGCCAAAAGAAGACATTTACAATTAGTTCCTGAGACTGACTTCAAAACAATCTGTCAATAAAAAAGCAAAATGAGAAGTATACATTCACTGTGCCCTTCAGACAGACAGATTCAGCAGGGCATCCTGGACTGCAGGCTGCAGCTGTTTCCCTGAGAAAGTCCCGCGAAGGCCTTGCAGACGTGTGCAAGTTACCCACAGTGATGCTCGTATTTTGCCTAAAAGTCATCCTGAGTTAGTAGCAAGCATGCAATCAACATTTCCTTCTGTCTGTCTGCTTCCCAATGACAAACTGACCCTACTTCACCTCAGGAAGGATCCAGACTGGCTAGTAACCATAAGGATATAAACACCAGGCTTCCAGGACAAAACTTGCTAAGCCCTCCTATTCCATACCCTCCCGCCATGTCTCACAGTAGGACTGCTCAGCAGGTGATGCAGAGGGTCTTAGCAAGCAGGGCAGCTGTGACCCAAAGGCTTGGCTTCCTTAAGCCTGACTTCCACCAGACTGTCTGGGTCGGAAATGGGGAGGAAGTGAGAAATGTGTCATTCCTAATACCAGCTACTTTCTAAAACCATCAGTCATTAGAAGAAAAATACTGACGTACCTTTCTAAAGAAATACATCTTATTCATGCAGTAAAAAGGAGAAAAATCATTAACACATGAAATATGAAAAACGGAGTGTATTTAAAAATGATATGGGGCTGGAGAGATGGTTTAGTGATGAAAAGTACTTACTACTTTTGTAAAGGACCCAAGTTTGCTTCCCAGGACCTATGTTGGGAACTCATAGCCATTACATCTCCAGCTCCAAGGGATCTGATGCTCTCTTCTGTCCACTAGCACCTGTACTCATGTGTACAAACCCCATGCAGACATATATTACATACATTGTCTAAAAATAGTAAGAAGTCTTTAAAATGGCAGAAAAGGAAGTATTATAAAGATCAATTGGGAAGTTAAATGTAATAGGGTTCTTTGTTAATTGGTATTTTTCAGACCTTTAATGCTTGGCATTTGTGAATATTTTTTTTTTGTTTCTAAAGAAATGTATTAAAGTGTTCTCATTTTACCCTTAACTTGGGATTTACTTTCTTAGAGAGCTTGTACAGTTCAGTCTTGGTTGTCACCTTGTTTAGCCTGCAATAAATTAAGAGGAATGCCTATGGAAGGGTCAGAAAGGTTCGTTCCTTTAAGGAGTAGTGGGGAGGGAAGACCCTCCCCTGGTGCAGGGGAGGGGAGACCCCTCCCCAGTGTAGGGGAGGGGAGAACACCCCCCATGTAGGGGAGGGGAGAACCCCCCCTACCGGTCTAGGGGAGGGGAGAACCACCCCCACCCCCCCACCCCCCCACCCCCCCACCCCCCCACCCCCCGTGTAGGGGAGGGGAGACCCTCCCCTGGTGTAGGCGAGGCCTCCCTCTGGTGGCATGAGGTAAAGTTCCTGTTGGCTGTTCTTCTCTCTGTGCTGCTGAATGCATCTCCTCTGATGCTGCCATCTTCAGTGACGTTGGACCCCACATCTTCAGTCTCCCAGCATGGACGTAAAAGGAACCTTCATGCCTTCACCCTCAGGCTGGCACTGAGGCATGTGGACTGAGCAGTTCTCTCTCCAGTGTGCGGAGTCCATTAAACTCCCGCGCTCTAACTGTGTAAGCCAAGCTGATAACGCCACATTGTAATAGTGAGTCATTCTATCGGTTCTGTTCTGTGGAGAAACCAGATGAATACAGAGCCCAAACGCTACAGAAGTTCAGGTCCATGAACCCGATCCCCGCAAGCTAATACCTAGATATGTTTCCAAACAGCCAGGTGAATATCTGTCTCCCAGCTCTCTGCCTCATCTGATCTTATGCTGTTTCCCTGTTTCTTTTCAGGGAGGAAATGAAGACATAATCACTACCATGGTGGGCTCAGTTTTATCATGAAGAGAATAATAAAATGCATACACTACATAAATTAGCTATGAATACACATGTGATAAAATCTCCTGATGGGAGGGAGAAACATCTGTATCACGGGTATGTGGGTAATAAGTAATATCAAACACACATTTCCCAAAATAGAGGCAGCTTTGGAATCAGGTGGCAATGGAGGTAGGTATTAAAAGTGGATAACTTTGACTAGGGAGGAGGTTAGTGCCTGAAACCACTGTCTCATCAGACTCTTTTAATGACGCCACTGTCTGAAGAAGCTCTGCAGGAAGTCAAGAGATACATGTGTGGACAAGAAGCATGGAGCCAGGCTAGCTGTGACCTTCACAACCAAACTGAAAAATCTGACTGAATATTCTAGACATTCTAGTCTCTTTAGACAGTGATGTTGAGCAACAGTTTAATTTGATAGGAATTCATGTGGTATTTTAAAAATTCAGTCACTATGAAAACTCAGCCCAGGAGTTTACTTCTCAGATAAACTGTGGCTCAAGCATAATAAACAGTCCTGCTTGAATGAATTGTTTTACATCTCCTGGTCATCTGTGCTCATTCTTTACAGGGAATGAGAGGCTGTCAGTGCTGAAAGTATGAGAACTGAATTGATTGCATGTGGAAGGTACAGGTTGACAGCTCACTCTGTAAGTACAGTTCTGGTCACTACCAATTAAGACCTTCACATGAATTCTCTCTGTTTCCCCAACACATAAGTTCAACAGAAGCTCCTATCAGGATGGCTTTGGGTTGTTGCCTCAATATCTGAATTTTCAAGTATCTGCTGTGTCATGTTTTTCTTCATTTGACCTCCATATAGAAGCTAAACATTAATCTCACTGCAAATCTGTTCTTGGTATTTCTTGCTCATGTCGCCTATAGAGATCTCAGTAAAGAAAAAAAAATAGAAAAGATTTGTCTGAAAATGTCTTATAAACCATTTCTTCCACCTATAGCTCGCTTCTGTCTCTTTAATGTTACCTTCTCATGTTTATACAACTGTTTTTCTAAGACCGAAAAAAGAAAAACCTGGAATGGGATCCTCTACTTTCCTCTTCTTGCAGACTGATTTCAAGACCCCTCACCCTTGATGCCAAACCATACTGATACTCAAGTTTCTTTTACCAGATGGCAGGGTACTTGCTCACATTTTAAAGAATCTCTAGATTACCCATAATGCTGAGCTGAATGCAACTTCAGCACTATGGAGATGAACACACTAAAGTGTTTAAGAAATAATGACAAGAACAAAAGTCTGCCCAGGGTCGGATGTTTTCCCCAAACCTTTTTGATCTGTGATTATTGGATCCTGGTGTTGAGCCCAGGAAAGGGTCAACTTTCCATGGCAAGAGGGAAGTGAGCCAGGAGTTGTTAAAGGACTTGAATGACGTGCTCCAGCTTGCCACAGTGATGAACAGCCAAGAGGAGAGGCCATCTGCAATCCACTCTAACAACAGTTTATTACACCACGTTGTTTACCACCCCCTAACATCTCAGAACTTTCAGAGACTGTCTCTCCACTCTGTATGGGCTACTGTGCAGAAGAAAGGAGTCACATTGCTCAGCACTCAGAGCCTATATATGAAACTACACATCTTGCATTACTGACCCACAGATTCAAAAGGCACTTCTGAAAAAATATATTCTAACCAGAAATTTATGATTAAAATGGCTTTGATCAAATGTTTAATGCTGAAAATATATAATTCATGATAAAACTTTATACAAAGAACTCAGTTATCAATATCTCCCACAGTTATACTGCCTAATAAAATTAGAAAAAATCATCATTATTAAATATTTCCTAGATCTGCAATTTTCTCTTAAAATCATATTATAATTTAAATTTTTTACTTTAGTTTTAATTATACACATGTGTACATGAGTGAAGTAGCCGGAGATGCCAGAAATGACATCTGGTCCCCTAAAATCTAAGTTACAGGTGGTTGTGAGGCACCTGACCTAGGTGGGTGTTGCGAACCAAACTTGGGTATTCCACAAGAGCAGAAAGCACTCTAGGCTGCTGAACCATCTCTCCAGCACCCTGCCGCCACACACACACACACACACACACACACACACACACACACACACACACACACACAAATACCATAACTTCAGAAGTACATAAGGAGGCAGCAAATTCGGGTGTTGGTTTATTAGTAACTTGTATGTGATGGTAATGGTTAAGCTTATTTTTGCTGGTATCTGAGCAAATGTTTAGAAAAAAATACAGCTCACCAAAATGGTTTTGAAAGTGGAAAGTACACATAAGAGCAAGTTCCACATTAATAATTTCTTCTGTATACAAGAGCAGTTCAGTTGTTCCAATGCAGACTATTTAGAACTAGAAATATTGTTTACAAGACTCATATCTCAGCTGATATTACTTCAATAAATTTGTATGCTAAATTGTAGTCTATAGACAGTATACTACCAGCAAAAAAACAATGGCACTTGGCCTCAAAATCTACAAAATGGATCATTAAGTATCTGAGAATTATACACAGCTTACGGAGAAAACTCCCTGCAGAAACAGCCCCTTAGTCAAGCCAACAAATGGCTTAGCTTGGGCACCCACAGAAATACTGTACACATCTAGCTGAAAAAGAGTCTTCTTGCACTTCGGAAACCAGTCAAGTGCTTCTCTTGGGGCGAAGGGTTTTCTCAGATTTCAGTAGAAACAGAAAACACGTAACTTAGAAAGCATTGAAAGGTGTGTGAAGAATCCAGTTGCCTCAGTCTAGCTCCTTCAGCCACTCAGGACTGTGCTAGAATGGAATCTTATCAAGCAAAAGGCACGAAAAGAAAAGAAAATGTGTTTCCTGATCACAGACAGCATTTTGGCATCAATACTGCTCATGGTATAACTCACAAATACACAGCTAGTTGGGATCACTAATTACTCTTTTATTTATTTTCTTATTTTTAAAGAGAATTGTAGAGAAATGCCTTTGTTGTTCAGTTTCCTTTTGAACACCAAGTCTCCTGGCTAGTTTTATATCAACTTGACACAAGCTAGAGTCATCAGAGAGGAAGGAACCTCAACGGAGAAAACGCTTCCATAAATTGGGAGGTAGGCAAACCTCTAGGGCATTTTCTTAATTAGTGATTGATGGGATAGAGTCCAGTTCATTGTGGGTGGTGCTCCTCCTGGGCTGTGGTCTTGGGCTCTATGAGAAAGCAGGGTGAGCAGCCATAAGCAGCACCCTCCATGGCCTCTGCATCAGCTCCTGCCTCCGGGTTCCTGCCTGGTTTTGAGCTTAGGCACTGATTTCCATCAATGAACTGTGATTCAGGTTATGTGAGACAAATAAACCCTTTCCTCTATGAGTTGCTTTTCCTCATCATGTAACATCCCAGAAACAGTAACAATAACTAAGACACCAAGAAACCTGTTTCCAGACCAAATAGAAGATTACTGAGACTTTCATTACCCTTAAAAAAGTTGCTGCCCCTTGTTGTGGATGCTAATCACACATGCCAACTCCTAAGAAAAACTGAAAGGAATCAAGATTTTCATGACTCATCTCACAAAAGAATTCAAAGCAACAATCCAAAAGTGTTTGACGAAGAGAGGAAGGAAGAGAGGAAGGGAAAGAGGAGGAGGGAAACCATGTTGTAATGGGGTATAGGCACTCTGTCTTACATCATTCAGTTAATACAGAACAGAACTGCTATGTCACTGAACTACAAGACACGTCAGGTGTGAACTGGCACCACCAAATATCACAGATTTCAGCATGTAAGAGTACAAATCCATGACCATGGTAGTAAAGAGAGGGCCTGCGAGATGAATCAGTGGGTAAGGGCACTTGCAGCCATGTCTGGGGACCTGAGTTCAGTCCTCTGAACCCATATGGTGAAACTGGAAAGGTAATGCATTTCTTTAAAAGAAAGAAAAAGTTGAAACAAGAATTTCTAACAAGGCAGAACTGAAATGAAAGTATATTTGCTGCAGTGAAATAATCTCCAAACTCTTCAATGATAGTGAGGACCAACTCATATGAAGCATGTCTCAGCAGCTTCCTTATTGTTTCAAATGTCGAAAAAGATACCCAAAAGGCTCGGTGTCCATGCACAGGGAAGTGAGTTGGGCAAACTGTGCAGCTCCTCCCTACAGAAGGCTGGTGGAAAAGCTGTTCTGAAAGAGAAGAGTCAGTACTAAGACAAAGGATATGTCCAAACACCCAAGACAGACACAGCCCTAAGTAAAACCAACACTCAGTGCTGAGCTGTTAAAGCAAGCAGGATGGCAACACATAAAGATGCTTTCTGATCAACTTTTATGGAAGTTTACTTTATAACCGAGACATAAAGCCCTCTCCAGGAAGCAGCTTTACAACAATGCTTTCCATCAACGCCTGACAGAAGCTGCCATCTGATGAGTTTCAGATGGAAATGGAATGGAAACAGTGGCATAACATTGATCCCACAGAAGGAAACACATAGACCGAGGAGAGCAGACTCTGGGACACGGTACTGGTGGCATATTCCTCCCTGTCTCTCACATACATAGTCATACTTCTCCCTCCAGCTACAATAAAACATCACACTATCAAGCTAGACAATCAGCACACTAGCTTCCAAAGCACATGGCCTCGGCAGTCTCTCTAACAGAAGCCTACAGCTTTATGGAGCCACGCACTGACAGAATGGCAATAGAGATGGAAAACAAAACAAAATGAAAACAGATAAACAGCTGCTTCCCTTGCACGATGGCAGCATTGAAAACACACAGCAGCAGAGGTGCCTCCATGGTGGAGGCCCCTCTTGTCCTTCTTAGGCCAAATGGCAATGCAAATAGATTCATTCTGTGTTGGTTGTTATTGTCCTAATTTTATTAGCAGGAAAAATATTTCCCTATGCGCATGTTATCCCTAATATCTTCCCTTCCAGTGAGAGAAGTTATAGCGTAGGCCCCATTTATAATTTTACTGTTCATTTAATTTACTTTAACACTTTAAAATGTCATATGAAGGCTTTGACTTGTCAAAACTGAGCCATCCATCTCAGGCAGAACCCATCAAAATGACAGACAGCATCAGTGTTTCTCACAATATAGAACAGAGGAAATGGCAAACCCAACTTTTTAGAAGACAATGTGTGTCCACACTAATTGTGCTCTGCAGTGTTATATTTGGCATTCATTTAGTATTTTAGTCATCTATCTTGGATAGCAGAAATATCTACATCTCATTTAAAATGCAATCAAGTACAACATTAAAGGAGAAGTAGCATTCAAGATAAATATATTTCTGGCCCAAGAGACTAAAGAGCCATGTATCTGAGAATACAAAAATCTGTAGTTGGAGTTGTCCTGTGTTCACCTGGCTCCTGCAGCCACTCAGATCCAAGTAACACACAGAAACTTATATTACTTATAAACTGTATGGCTGTGGCAGGCTTCTTGCTATTTAGTTCTTATATCTTAAATTAACCCATTTCTATAAAGCTATACCTTGTCACATGGCTTGTGGCTTACAGGTATCTTTACATCTTACTTTTCATGGCAGCAGGGCTGGCAGCGTCTCCTGACTCAGCCTTTCATTTCCCTGAATTCTTCTCTCTCATTATCCTGCCTATACTATACTTCCTGCTTAGCTACTGGCCAATCAGCATTTTATTTATCAATCAATCAGAGCAACACATTCACAGCATACAGAAAGACATCCCCAGCAAAAATCTTTTAAGAAAAGCCTTCTAAAGGAAGAACTCAGCCCTTCCCACATAGCAAGTCCCATATGATCTCCACCAGGTTTTGCTTGAACATGGACACAAGTACACACACCTGGATTTTCCTATCTTTACAAGACCCAGGAAAAGATTTCTCATTAGTCAAGCCCAGATTGTTTCCAACAACTGAGATATTGACTTAAGTACAACATAAATTATACTTGTATCATTTATAGTAATTTTGGAATTGTAAGTGTGAAAGCTGCAACCCAGTGGTGTGCAGTGACCTCTCCCTAAAGAGTGAGCAAGTAAACTAGATTTAAGCAGTTTAACCCATCATCCACACTATTTAAAACACACTGGAAGTGATTGTAGTCTGTGAGTTGACTGTGAGTTCACCTCTGGCCTGGCGAATGCCAGGAGGAGAGGTAACTTCCTATTTGGTCAGCATGGAGACAAGCTGTTAAAAAGAAAGCAATGGTACTATCAAAAAGTGTTATACCCTACTGCCCAAGAAATGCATGGCATGTTTACTCTATTTAAGATCAGTGGAACAACCCTTGTATCCATCTCTTCTTTCATGGTGGCACTAGATCATTTTTGTTCATGTGGATTGTTGTGATCTCTAGTTAATTATCTGCATGTATTTTATTATCATGGACATGATTTTTCTTTTCTTTATCTTTCTTTTAACTTGTGTGTGTGTGTGAGAGAGAGAAGAGAGAGAGAGAGGAGAGGGGGGGGGGGGGGGAGAGAGGGAGGGGGGTTCTCATTCTGTAATCAAGCTGCCCTATAACTCACTAAGAAGCTAAAACTCACAGCAACCCTCCTGCCTCAGAAAGCCAAGTTCTGGTATTACAGGCAAGAGCCACCATGCCTGACTGACTTTTCCTCAATTGATTTTGCATCTTCTGCAGTTCCCTTAGTGCCTCATTATGAGACTCACAGCCATTTAACTCAATTAACTGAGAAAAACGCAAAGAAGTAGAAAAACTGTAATTTCCATGGGTATTTGGACATGACACTGGTTAGCCAAATTTCTTCAGTGTGCTCACGAGACGGAGGATAGAAGGCAGCGTCAGGGTGAGAGATAGAAGAGGGCAGATTACACTAACAAACACAAGTTAACAAACAAATCAAAAAATATGTAGAGCATAACGAAGCATCATTTATGTGATGCTCGACCATCTGGACCTGCTGTTTTATGGGATGAGGGAGTGTGAAGCTTGCACTGGAGCCCTCTGAGGTGGTACTTTTTACAGCGGTATTTGCGACCCACACAGACTGGCTGTACAATGATATGGCTGCTTTCCATAAGGCCCATCAATAAAAATCAAGCCCTGCAATGAATGTTGTGTAAGGACAAAGCCCTGGAGTTCAGCCTGCTGTAGGCTTAGTGCCATTAATTCTGCCAATTCTTTGTGGTTCACAGATTTATGCTTCCCCTAGAAAGTGGGAGAATTATGGGAGGTGGGCGTATGGTGTGATAGATATCATCCCACAGTGTGTGGTGGGTCACATGACTACATCATGTCATACTGAACAGTTTACTGGAGATATAGCTGATTGGGGCATAATTACATCAGCCATGAATGACAAAAAAGAAGAGAGAAAGAGAGATGAGGGGGGAGAGAGGGGAGGAGGGAGGGGGAGAGGGAGGGAGGAAAGAAGAAAGGAAGAAAGAAAGAAGGAAAGAAAGGAAGGAAGGAAGGAAGGAAGGAAGGAAGGAAGGAAGGAAGAAGGAAGAAAGAAAGAAAGAAAGAAAGAAAGAGGAAAGAGGGAAGGAAGGAAGATGTCTTCTAGATGGTGTGAAAGGAAGGAAGCCAGAGAGATAGAAATTTTTTGAAAAATTAGACATAAAATTATATACATTGTATAGTATTGATTATCTGAGACAGAGGAGTGTCATGAAATACAAGCTCCCAGCTTGGCAAGCAGCATTGCTGATTGACAGTGTGGAAATATCAACCTCACTCCTAAACCATAAGGGCTGAATTCTGCCAACAAACTGCAATGAGCTGGACGATGGACTGCTTCCAGTGTCTCCAGACAAGAGCTTGCCTGGCCAACACATTGCTTTCTACCTCAAGGGACTCTGGAGAGAATATCTTGGAACCCATGTAACTGTGATATTATTTAAAACATTGTGATATTGTTTTAAGCCTCGATGGTCATGATTTCTTACACAACAATAGAAAGGCAATATATATAGCAATGTATTTCACTACAAGTTTTTCAGAAAATTGATATATAATAACTGTTATAGTTATTTAGTTTTGCACATGAGTATATATAATATACAACATACATAATAAATATGTATTTCCATGTATTTATTATGGAGAAATATTAAATGATTTAATAAGAACTAGTAAGACTACATGCAATGCATCTAGAGTAGTTTTTTGGGTAATAGTTTTCTTTATTTACAAGTTATTTTCTCTTTTATTTTTGAGATTATATGACAATTACATCATTTCTCCTTTCCCTGTTCTCCCTCAACCCTTCTGCATACTTCTCCTTACTCTCTTTCAAATGTATGCCCTCTTTTTTCATTAATTGCCATAGCATGAATATATGTATATACATATATTGCTAAATACAATCTACTCAGTCTGTATAACACTACTTGCATGTGTGTTTTAAGACTGACAATCTGGCACTGGATAACCATTGGTGTGCACTTCCCCAGAATAGACTATGGCTCCCACCATCAACATTCCTTGGCTGTCTGTAGTTCTTTGAGTAGGGCTGTCTCATGGCTTTCCCCCTGCCACCGTGGCATGTCTACTACTGTTGTCCTTGTTCAGCGCATGTTAGAGCAGTCAAGTCAAGGACATTTTATGGGTGTAATTTTTACATTATTAGGAGACACAATCTCACAGGAAACCTCTGGCTCTTACAATATTTCTGCCCCTTCTTACACAATGTTCCCTGAGCCAAACACACGGTAAGGCTGTAATATGTGATTATAGTAACGTCAAATGTTTTACAAAAACTCAGAGTTATAGACTTATTTTATAAATCAGCACTTCTGAAGAAAAACTGTTCTGGCATTTCATATGGCTGGGAACTCCATATTCTAGATATGCTATGGTTTATGTGACTTAAATTAAAGCTTCATATGAGATTCACAATAATATTATCAAGTAACCCTACAAAACCCATCAAAGTTAGTCATCTGAATTTGCACCCTACCTGCAATACACTTCAGTTAAGTGTAAGAAATAGATTATAACAAGCAAAACAAATACAAGATCTCAAAAAAAGACCCTTTAAATATATGGGGATAATGATAATGAAGCAGTAGCCACAAGTATTCTGGATATTAAAATGAATACCAGTTGAAGAGTTGTCTGAAACCCACAAACCTATAATGAATTGTCTAAAATGTCCACATTTCAGAACCCAGCCAGAAAGACCAAATTCTTTCTGATGCCTCAGTTTGCTTATCTATCTGTCTGGGTGCTCCAAAAACAGGAAAACAAAAGGAAATGACGCAGAACTCTAGAAGGAGCGCTGATGTGAAAGGCAAACTCATTATCTCCCAAGTGTGTTACAAGAGGCAAACATAGTCAGAGACTGGGTGTCCGATGCAGGAAAGCACTGGAAGCTGTAGGCCACTGGCTTATAATCACACTAACGGATGAAAGGAGGCCACAGAAAGGCTGGAGGAAGCAGACGGTCATGATCAAAGCAGGTAGTATGGTGATGAGGTAACATACCAAAACCATAAGGGAAGTATCTAATTTGGGTGACTGTGGTTGCCCGATATTCTAAGTAAATGTAAAATCATATATAAAATCATGAAAAATTGTGCCCTTGGTTATATAGCTACAACCTGAGAACTGACCTTGTGAATATTGCTCTCCTAAGACAGTGTTATCTATGTTACATATTATGAAGCAGAACACTTCATCAATTGCAAACACACGAAATCATTGCATGCTTCTTGTTTTCAATGCCCAAACTCATCAGTACTGACCCACAAAGAGGGGTTCTACTGTCAAAGGAAGAGGGTAATTTTACTACTATCGCCCACTGCAACGCTCCAATAACCATGGGAGCAAATGATACAACCATGAGCAAAGATGATGTCATATTATCTTCACTGAGCTCACACTCTAGGGAAGACAGACAAGCGCCCAGCAACTGCTGTTATATAGTGGTATATAATAGAGGAAGGTAATGTGTGCAACTGTGTGGGAAGAGCTCGGGTTGGGAAGGCTTTCTGCGAGAAGCATGTGAGTGGAGCTGAGACCTTCGGGGCAACAAGACTCTCATTGAGCGGGGTTCAAGCTGAGCTGGAAGCACATCCAAAGGTCAAAAGATATGAAACTATATTTGATATAGCCACAGGCTATGACTGACATACATAATAGTTGATACACAAGAATGTTTTGATAACTGTCCCTGTTCTTATGTAAATGTTAGAAATTCTGTTTTTATCAAATGGACAACATTGTGTTTTCAATTTTGTCACACATATCTCAAGAACCATAAGTTATAAAGTCACTAAAACTATAAACAGGAAAGATGTGTCAGCATAACCAAGCAGCCTTCTGTCATGAAAGCTTAAAAAGTGATATCTAGTTATAAATGATGTAAAAAAAAAAACAAAAAACAAAAAAACTACTTGCTTAAAGGAAAAAAAGAACTATACGTATCTTTTAGTGGTCAGAGCACTTGCTTAGCATGTTCAAGGCCCTAGATTTCATGGCCAGCACTGCTAAAAATCTGGCGCCCAACATTCGTGTTACGAATTCATGAAAAAGCTGTTTGCCTGTGGCCTTGTGAGTCCCAGCTCAGGCCCAAGCTACACTCAGCCGGTTGTGGTGGCACATGCCGGTAGGATTTGCTGAAGGAGGCAGAGGCAGGAAGATCCCGAGTTTGAGGCCGGCCTAGGAGGCTTGGGAGAAGCTTTGGCCTGGACTGAGCCACAAACAGTGGTGGGACCATGGAAGCAGTGGCTACTGCTCCACGTTGCCAGCTCCTTCTTATCGTGTTGGTCACTGTAGAGATGCTGCTACCTGGGATGAAGGGTTTACTGCTGCTGGTTCAGAGAAGAATTGCCAGGACCATCGTGTTACAAGAAAGCATTGGCAAAGGTCAGTTTGGAAAAGTTTGGCAAGACAAATGGTGGGGAGAAATTGTTGTGAAGATTTTCTGTTCTAGGGAAGAATGTTCATGGTTCCGAGAGACAGACATTTATCAGACTGTGATTGCTCCAAACCACAGAGGAGGCAAAAAAAAAAAAAAAAAATCCGCAGGAAACCATGACTACGCCTAACAGTGACTTTGAAATCTTCAAAAAGATGACAGGATCCTACAATGATGATTCCACATGGACTATGATAAAGCCATTAAGCCGATTAACACCATGGAAAAATCGACTTTGGACTACAAACTGGTCAGGACAATTTCGAGAGGACTAGCTGAGATGATACAGCCTGACAGACTACTTGAACAAGGACTTGAAACAAGCCCTGAACTTTCCTTTTATGCAGAGAATGGACAAATGATACAGGACTTGACGATTAACCCAAAAATTTTCTTTTCAAGATTCCCTAAAGATATCTTCACCCCTAGAAAGCAAAAAGAAAAAGAGAATATAGATATGAGATAGATCATTGAATCTACTCTGAGAAAAAAGATAAAGAAATAATAGGATAAATAGGTAGATCACTGAATCTACACTGAAGAAAAAGGGGAAGATATAAAAATGACAAAAGATAGACTAATAAATCTATTATGAAAAGAAAAGAGAAAGAATATGGATATGATAAAATAAAAAGGAAGATTATAGAATCTACTTTTAAAAAGGAACTACTTGTTTTAAATAAGATAAGTAATGAAAATTTTTTGGTCTGAATTTATCAGATGTTACTGGACTGGACATTGTTAATATATATAATGGAGTTTTTTGTCTGGATCTGTCAAATGTTAATGGACTAGACATTGTTAATGTAATCTTGACTGTATATTGCATATACTTATTGAAGATAGTTTTTCTTGTATTAGTTATAAGCTTTTTTAATTTTAGACAAAAAGAGAGGAAATGTGGTGGTATTGTGTTCCCCAAAATATTGTGTACTCTAATAAATTTATCTGGGGTCAGAGAACAGACAGCCACTAAATACAAAGGCTAGAAAATGGTGGCACTCACACCTTTAATCCTAGCATTCCAGAGATAGAAATCCCTCTGGATCTCTGTGAGTTCAAGGCCACATTGTATATAGCCAAGCATGGTGACACATGCCTTTAATCCCAGAAAGCCAGCCTTTAATCCCAGGGAGTGGTGGTAGAAAGCAGAAAGATATATAAGGCGTGAGGACCAGAAACTAGAAGATTTTGGCTGGTTAAGCATTCAGGCTTTTGAGCAGTAATTCAGCTGAGACCCATTCCGGATGAGGACTCAGAGGCCTCCAGTCTGAGGAGACAAGACCAGCTGAGGATCCGGCGAGGTGAGATAGCTGTGGCTTGTTCTGTCTCTCTGATCTACCAGCATGGACCCCAATAACTCGCCTCGGGTTTGATTTTATTAATAAGAACTTTTAAGATTCCTGCTACAAAAATCAAACAAGAGGATGGAGCAGAGGGGCAACCCCCCCCCCTCCGCTTGGGTTACACACGGAAACAAGAGCAGAGCTGAACTGCTGTGCTGCTCTTGTCCTAGAGGTGAGAAAGTGGCAGCTACCGAGAGACAAAATTTACTAACTCCCACTAACACTGGAAACAGCACAATGGTCTGGACTCTGAGACTCTCAGACGGCTGGACTTTCTCACAGAGGTGAGTCCTTCCTCCTGACACATCAGACAGCTGTCAATTACAAACACCAGTCAGCAGGAACCTCATCCAGACTGAACTGAAATGGTAGCCTAGTTTCTTATTACTATTTGCTACTTGTGGTCATGCAATATAAAAAATCCAATTGTTGGCCATCATAAAGAGAAAATAAATTTACCCTTCATTATGTGGGAAATTAAAACCTGCCCCACAATGTATGTGGGCTGAGATGGTCACAACAATCCCACTTATTTTGTATGCCTTTTCCAAAGTCTCTTTACTGAGGTGGGCTTTCTATTTCTCTACTCAAATCGTCCTATGTCCTCTCCCTACATGACTAGCTATGACCAAAATTGTATGTGACTTCTGAGGCAAGGACCTAAAGGGTCTGGCCTCTCTCTCCCTGTCTGCATGCAAGAAAACTCAGATGGGACATTGAAGATTGAGCAACACAGAACTTCCGATTATTGCCACTTCCAAGAGCCCAGATGAAAATGAAAAATTCTGGAATAAGCACAAGTAAGAAGAACAAATCATGCTATCAACCAACAAAATTATGAGAAATAATATATATATATATATAATTACTCTCTAAGATTTAAAGTGGGTGTCTATATGTACAAAAATAATGTACTGTAGATTTTATAGACTTATCTGAAATAAAATATTATCTTAAAAGAAATAAGAAAATTTCTAGGTTGTATTTGGAAAAATTTGATCTCTATAGAAAACTCTTGCAAAAGAAATATACCTTAGCTAACCTTGCAATCAATAAAATCATGTTAATAAAATACAATTAATCTCTAATATCTCTGTAAATTAAGGGAATAAATAAATAGACTCATTATTCATGGCTAGTTTAAGAAACTTCTTGGTTAGAGTGGATAGAATTCCAGAACTCAAATTGTTTTTATTTAAATACTATGAAAAATGCATTTGTTTGGTTAATATTCAAAAAAATGCAATGCCATCCCTTCGATAGCCAAAGAAGAAGCAACCCAACGTGTTGGTACCAGATTCTGCTTCGTGCAGCCTGTTTAGTTCTAGCTCATATTGCAATGCTTGTGTGAGCCAAAGGCATCGCTTTTCGTTTCCTCAACACCCAGGAAGTCAAACATTATTCTGCATTAATCCCATAGGCCGAAAATATTAGGAATTTTCTGATATTATTCTGTTAAAATAAAATCATCATTTAAGAACTCTGGATTAATTTTTTTGACCTACTTTTATAGACACGCTGAGAAGGTGCTTCAAGGTGCTAACAAGAAGGAAGAGATGATTTAGAGTCTATTTTTGGACAGCCTTAGGGAAAGAAGACACCAGTGACTGTTGTGTGCTCTTCCCTAAATGGGACACCTTTACTCCCCCCACCCAGGCCCAGCTGACACTGCCCAAGAGGGGATGGAAAGACTGTAGGAGTTGGGGGGAGGGGAGGACACAACATGGTTGTTGCAAACATGAGCAAACAGTGTCTGCGGCTGTCTGCACAGACCTGTACAGAAAGACATGAAAGCAGGAGGCAACTGGCTGAGAAGATCGGTGGGAGCAGAACAGGATAAGAGAGAATAGTAGGAGATAAATACGATTACAATGTATCATATACATGTATGTAATTGTCAAAAATAATTGACACAAATTTTTCAACTTAAATATTTATATAATTCACATATATTTATTTTATATACTACTGTAAAATATATGAATTATATTTTATATAATTTTAATATTTTAATACTTAAATTCAGTTTCTGTTACTGTGTGCTTACAACACAGATCATTTCTCGGTCACAAACATATGCATATTTCTCCCCATCATTACAAGCAAGCAATTCCACAGGAGACACCAGTTGACTCCCTGCTAACCCAGTACACTTCGGAGGCTGCCTACCTGAGACAGTGTCAGGTCTGATAGGTTGGTGGCTCCATTCCACAAAGCGGGAAAGAGAATTTCTCTAAGGCCAACTGCAAGAAGAGAGTAGAATGGGGAAGCTGGCAACTGTTTTAGTAACTATGATAGTAACGAGGAAGAAAAGGGTGAGGATATCTTTAATTTCTATGTTCTCCATTTAAGAAGAAAGCTTCCGCATTGGGAGAGCAGGGGAACAGGTGAAGAAAGGGCAAGAGGTGGGAATGGGGGAGCCACTGGTTGAGTCCTGCTCTCCCAGCCAGGAAAGCTCTCTCAGCAGAGCGGCCAAACCTGCCCTCACATTGTCCTCATGTGGCAGCAAATGCCGGGCCTGCCTATCCAGTAACCATAGAGAAATAGGCGTTTAAGTCACCTCTGTGCAGACATTAACCCAGACCCTGACGTCTACCATCCCACCAAGCACCTGCCCTCCTGCAACAGACACAGAAGAAGACGAGAAACTATGGTTCCCTGGGCCAAACTGGGTCAGAGACTATTTACCTTGTTGTGTTCCATATTTTTATTTCTTAATTACACACATTTATAAAATTGCATCTTAACTTATGTATAATTTATATTATATTTGAAATTATATATTATATACTTTTAACATTATATATACTTGTATTTTAAATACATGTTATATTTATAGTATTGAATATATCAACATATGTATTAAATACACTATGTTTTTACTTTTAAAATTATTATTTCACTTAAAATTATATATAATACAATTTAAATTATACTCATGATTTAAAAGGTAGGAGTGAAGTACAAATATGTTAATATGTCTACATTATATATGTTAATATGTATACATTCTATGAGTATACAAAGAATGAGAATCAAAACACAAGTCTCATATCTATAAATACTAAAATGTTAAACTGTGGCCTTTCATTTCCAAAAGGGCTTGTCAGTCCCTGGCTTTTGGGATATTTCTACTTGAATAACCCACTACTATACTCTCAAATGTAAAAAATCTGAAATAAAAATATATCATCAGCTACAACACCCTGTTCTTGCAACTCTCCATTTCTCCTAAAGACAACAGAATACAGTCAGTCATCACCCAGAAGTGTCCTGGGCAGGAGACCTCTTTGATCTCAGCCTTCTCTACTCTCCCTTATCACCATGACATTGGAAGACACAGAGCCTGAGCTGAGTGCATCTTGGGGTAAGCTCCCTGCATCTGTCTTTTGCTCATATTTTGATTATGCTGTGTACTCCCAATGGTGGGCTTCAGTTAGCATCACTTAGTTAAGTAAGTACTGTAATGCATCAAGTCCTCTTCCTAACTCTTGCATTCAAATGCACTTGCAAAGTCCTGCTCTGTATTTCTGACTTTGTTTCCCATTTAGTTTCCAAGAGGAAGACCTATTACCTTTTTACTTTGACTATGACGATGACATTGCCATATTCTACTTATATTCTGCATCTTCAAACATCAAAACAGGATATTTTACTATCAATGATGACTTGAACAGTAGCTGAGGATGATCAAGGGCTTACTAGTGACAGATCACTATTCTCATCTATTTCATGTTACAACAACTTGGAAAGGAGGGCATATCATAATTTTAAATATAATATAGCTGAGGTATAAAGAAGTTACAAATTGTCTTTGCTGCAATAGTGTAAAGCACCTTAGGGAGGAAAGGGTTTATTTGGCTTACCCTTCCACATCACTGTTTATCATTGAAGAAAGTCAGAACAGGAATTCCAGCAGGGCAGGAACCTGGAGGCAAGAGCTGATGCTGAGGTCATGGAGAGGTGCTGCTTATTGGCTTGGTCCTCACGGCTTGCTCAGCCTATTTTCTTATAGAGTGCCGAACTGCTAGCCCAGGAGTGTCACCACCTATAATGGGCTGTGCCCTCCTCTACTAATTGCTAATTAAGAAAATGCTCTACATGCTCACATACAGCCTGGTCTTCTGGAGGCATTTTCTCAACCAAAGCTTCCTCCTCTCAGATGACTCTAGTTTGTGTCAAGTTGACATAAAACCAGCCAGCATGCATCTTTATGCAAGATTACCCAGATCATAGCAGGACCAGAACAGGAACTCAGGCAGCCTCATTTTAGAATTAAGCCAGCGTCATCTCTAATACAGAGTCCCCACTAGGTAGGCTTCTCAGGATTCAACCTTGAACATGAAATTTGGTCTAGATCTGGTTTCTCCATATAAAGAAAAGAAATCCTGTCAGTGAAGGCTCAGCATGAGGATGTCCTACAGAGAAGGATGTGATACATTCCACTATTCTTCCAAGAGGGTGCAACAGCAAAGCAAAACAAAGCAGAAGCCACCATGCACAGACTAACTCCTCATGCCAGAGCTGACACTCATGGACTGAAGATCACTGGTGGCGGACTTAGTACTATGCATCCAGAAATACCAGCATGAAAGCCATCCCAGTCCAGAAGCCACCAAATGTGACAGTGTAACAAGGGGGAGAGTTACTCAGGCAGAAAGAAGGCCAGAGTCAACACACTGAAACCTCCTCTCTGGAGAGAACCGGGAAGTTCTGGCCAAAACTCACAGGGAACTTGAATAGTAGCTGAGGAGCGTTTGTACTGGAGTAGCAGTGGTAAGATAAGTTATGGGAGGTTGAACCTGGCAAGTCAGAGAGAATGCAGCCACACAGCTTGGGGGACAGACAGGTTCATGAGCACCAGGGTTTTCTTTCAAAGAGCCCCCCATCTTGAGGAAAACAAGGGTGGTCATATAGTCTAGGTACATGTGGCATTAGTGCAGAAACAGCCATCTAACACATTAGTAAAATTACAAAATGGTATAAATACAACTATATAATATGTTCACTCCACAACCTTTTAGTGCTCAAATTATATTCCTGGTAAAGTGAGCTTTACTAAATGTGACTGCAGACAAAGCTTAATGTCCCATACTAAAAATGTTAACAATGCCAGATTACAGAATAGTAAAATAACCTATTGTACCAGAAAATTAAAATGATGAGATTAAATAAATAAGCTCATTAAGAGTTGACAATAGTGATGAAGATAATTCTCACATATCCATTAGAGCTGAGTAACCCCCAGTGTTCTAACAACGTGTTCTGTGCATTAAGAGAAAACGAAACACACTCACATTATCAAAACACTCAAGAGAATTTAACAAAAAGGCCAACTTTTTAAAAAACTGTATGTGATTCAACTCCACCCTTCCTTCCTCTAATAGAAGCCCTCAAAAGCAGAAGCCGTTCTGTTTCTTCATCTTGCCGGCTGAACAAAATATATCTTTTTTAAAAGGTAAGTAGAGTGTGAGAGTGGAAAAAAGGCAGGTCTGAGTTAAGCCACAGGTGGACAGACATGTTCTCCTTACAGAAAGTCCCTGCATGGTTCAAGGTAGACTTGCTCACACTCTTCAGTCATTTCATGTTTTCACTGGATAAGCACGCTATTATCTCAACTGATGGTAACAAATGTACTATGGCTTCTAAAGCATCCGGATACAAGTCAAGTGCCATGCAAGCTGTGTTAAGGACCATGGATCTACATATGCCCGGGGCATCTATGAGGCAGACATGATGGCAGTCCCCATTTTATGAGTGAAAATAAACGGACTGGGGACTTGTAGGAGGTTGTAATACAAAACTAAGTGGCAGATCTCAGATCTAAATTCCACTCAGCTAAATACTGTGAGGACTAAATACTTAGAGGGTTATGGAAATACAGTTATCAGTATTTCAAAGGAGAAAATCTAATGGCCATGACTTCTATGATCATGCAATAAACAAAGCTTAGCAAACACCTGAGATACCACAGAAATTAGTGTTGGCATCTATGATGTATCTGGAGAAAGACCAATGATAGATAAAAACTTAGTAACCAATGACTTTCTTACATACTATTCCATATCCCACCTCTATGTAGGAGAAATACCTAACTCTCAGTAGCCACTAGATTACACAGTACTTAGGAATGGTTATGATAATGACAAGGTTGCTATTACCTCAGAAGCAAACAAGAGCAGACTGGGAAACAGATAGATAGTTAAAAATAATTTCAAGTACAGACTTACCCCTTGAATGGAAATACTACACATTATCAAAAATATCACATTTTCCCAAATTATTTCCTAAGAAATGAAATTGAAAGCAAAATTTGCATACAAGAGGAAGTGAAACTGTATTGCAGTGTGTTCCTAAGTTCATCTAGAAGAATCCATTGCTACGAACACTTTTTAAATAGTGAAAATAAAAAATAAAGAGGAAGCAGACTTAGTGGAACTCACAATGGACTGATTGGTGAAAAGAATGTGGTTCCTCAGCACTGAAATGGTTCTAGCTCTGAAACCTTCAAAGCTGCATATTGATGCAGCAGGTAAGAGGAATAACTTAGCCAAGTCCATGAAACAATTCATCAGCTCTTTCAGAGAAAGCATGTAGTCTCAACTTGCATTGTGAGAAATGAGGATTTTTTTAAACAAAGCTATCCAGAGAAAACGTGTCTGATATCTGACTAATGATATTAACTTTTAGAAAAGGAAGAAAATCAGATCTGATGACATAAAAGCAATTAAGTTCTATAAATTAATACATAGTAAAAATTATAGGATTAATAACTCTATAAAGTAAAATAAATATATTACAAAATGGTTTCCTAATATATGAAGTGATTATAAAAATTAAAAATACAAATATTTTTAACTATAAAGAAATTAAGCAGACAGTTTCAAAGTATGAAAAAACAAACAATGAATGAATACACTATGGAACTCAGTCTCTATAGTATTCAAAAGTGATATAATATTTAAATTTTAAAAAGTTGTCAGAAACTAAAGCTTTGTGAGGTAATGGAATGTTTCAGTGGATAAAGGCACTTGCCCCCAGCCAAGACCAATAATGGCTTGAGGTCCATGTCTGGAACTTACACGGTGAAAAAGAAGAGATGATTCGAGGGCCATTCTCTGTTCTTCATACAGGTGTGTGCTCCTTGACTCCAACAAATAATAAATGGGTGCAAAATTTTAAATGACAAATTTGCATTCTACTTCAGTTTTCTCTGAAGGCAATATATGAATGTGACGGAAGAACTAAGGAGATGTGATGACTCTGACCTCGGACCCTCAACCCTTGCACATGAGAGGTAGAGGCAAGAAGATCAGGAGTCCATAGCCAGTCACTCTAAATAGGGAGCATATCTAAGGTCAGTCTACATTGCACAGGTAAAAGGTGAGAAAATGAGAGAAAAAGAAAGAAAGATGCAATGAAATGATACTCATAAAAATCGCCCCAAATCCTGCCTGTCAACTGCATTCTGCTCTACCCCAGGTCTTTAGACAGCCTTTACCAGCAGTTCCTGTCCATCCTGATAAATCTCCGTATAGAATACAAGCAAGTTTAGAACCAACTTTCAATCCCTCCTTTCTTCAATAAACACTAGATAATAAGTAGCATTTTATGTGAGTTTGAATACCTTTTAATGAGCTGAAATGCTTTTTGTATTTCCTTTTATGCAAAATGTCTATTCATGTTCTTTTTCCACACTTAGAGGGCTTGTACCCGTCCTTCCCCATTCATATTTCCACGGTTTATATTAGAGAAAAGATTCCTACCTATCCACTCCACCCCCAGCTCCTCATTTTCGTTTTCAATTTTTCCAGATTGGTCTTTTTCCCAACCAAGGGAATTTTTTCAATGAGTCAGACTTAAGTTCTGATTGATGCCTGGTTTAGAAGTTGAACTGAGTAATAGTTGGAAATTCCTAGGGAGATACTTTTGGAGTTTCTAAGTAACAAGTGGTCAAAACGTAACAGCTTTACTTCAGCCTGTTTGTTTTTGAGTCCAACCTCTTCCCCTGTCTGCTTTGCTAGTTAAACTGGTCGAGCATCACCGGGTCACTCCAGACTTTGGCAGAGCCACCTCATTTGTCCCTTTAACAGAACTGCCTCTAGCATTTTGTCATTAGTTATGACATTCTCTTTGGGCTAAAGCTGTGGGGGGGGGTGTATGCACAGAGATAATCCATGTTTATAAAATGTTTATCTCCTACTTTGTTGAGTCATCATTATTGTGTGGATGTGGATGTACCTGTGTGGTTTCTGTACACATGTATTTTGGGTGTGTATATGTGGGCATGCAGCTGAACATGCAAGTGTGTGAGTGTGCACGGGGAGGCCAGAAATCAACATCCAGTGTTCTCTGGTGATCCTCCACCCTATTTCTTTGAGACAGGATCTCTCTGATACTGGAGCTCATGATTCAGCAAGACTAAGCAGCTGAAGAGCTCTGCAGGTTACCCTGGCTTTGCCCACACCCCAGTGCTGGTGTCATCAGTATGAGCCACAGAATCCAGCTTTAAATTGGTGCTAGGTATCCAAATCCGGATCCTCACGTTTGTGCATCAGGACCTCACCTACCGAGCAATCTCACCAGCCCTGAAGTATCCTTATTTTTTTTAAACATCTGCAAAGACTAGTGAATACTTTCCAACTGAATTTTTCCATCTTATTTGGTCATAATATATTATTCTTTCAATGAATATCTACGTTTTTAAATTTACTAAAGTGTTTTGAACTTATGCTCATAAATGAATAAGCCAGGATATCTATCATAATATTAACACGAGCCAACATTAACTCTAATAGCTTTATGAGGAAAATGGTATAGGATTTCAGTGACTTGAAAAGGCCAGTATATCAGGGAAGACAATACAATGCACAGTATATGTCCTAAAACCACAGCTTTAATGTAGAAAGGAGAAACAGACAAATGTACCATCTCTATGGACACTTCCTAAGCATTTCATTAAAAAAAAAAAAAAAAAACAATGTAACAAACAATAAAAGGAAATTTCAGCACCTGTGGTGTGGGTCTAAGAACAATTCCTAAAGTTAGTTCAACTGATTTGTTTGGTGCATTGCACTCAACAATGGCATGGCTCATCTACAAAGGCACCATTTCCATCATTCCCAAGTCCTCCTGGAACATTATGAAAATTAAGCATATGCTGGACCATTAAGAAAGTCATTATAAAATTAAATTGACAGAAATTCAGGCTTTGAAAAATGCAAAGAAAAATGATACAAGAAATTTTCAATTGTTTGAAAATGAAGCAACATGGATTTAAATAATCTGTGGCTGAGTGTAGAAGTCCCAAGAGACACCACAAGAGCAACAAAGGACAAAATGATGTCATTTTTAAACACGAGTATTTACATAAGAAATGAATTTCTAGGAAAGCCAGAGATTATGAACTGGGAGAATAAGAGGAAACAGCGGAGTCAGTTCTGGAAAGAGCTGCAGAGCTGACCGGCCATTTCCCAGTACAGACAGCCCAGTAAGCTGCACTATAAGGAGTCACTCACAAGAATAAAGTCACTCACAGGAATAAAGCGCTGGTAACTTCTGCCTTGTGAGTCAGAACTGAGGGACAGCATTTTAAGTTTCCACAGGAAAAGGGAAACAGTGGAGACAGTGGCTGAATCTCCCTGCTCGGATATGGAGAAGTTCATGGGCACTTGGGTACCAGTTCTGTCAACTCCAGCTTCATCATGAGAAAATGCCACCAAGAAACAGGTCATTTCCTTCCCCTGCCTTCATCTCTTTGTTCAAAGATGAGCTCTCAGAGATCTGCTGCCCAGAACTCAAGCATCCTTCTCTATTTCTTCCAGCAAGCGTGTCCGCTGATTTACCTCTCACTCACCAGGGCATGTTGCCTCTTGGAATCCTCCTCTGATGGTGGTTCACTGGTATCAGTGTGTTTCCTCCATGCTCCCATCCTCTACTATATCAGGAGAGATTCACACACAAAGTTTGCTAGCCTCAGTTGCTTGGCCTACAAATGCCACAGTTTGGATTCCACAGTATCTTTCATATTCCTTAAGTTTTGCTATAGAATTATTTGTGGTTTTCCCCCAACCCCAGCCACCAGGTCCAACCTCCTTGTCCTCTGTATGGTTTCCTGAAAGATATTTAACATTTGGCATTAACTCTTGCCATCTTCCTGGTGGAACCAGAAGAGTTCATGGAATATCAGTATTGGTGAAGCCGTGACATTAGGAAGGCTCACGGAGATGATGAAAACCAACTTTGATATATTTTCTAGGCTATTTAGTGAGCACCTACAGCATATTCGGATATCTGTGATGGGTAACTGGGTTGTCAGCTTGGCTGAATTGAGAAGATGCCTAACACTGGTAATCCACACTTTCCAGGAGCATCTGTGAAGGGGATTTTGAGAAGACTGCTTCCTGGGTGAAGAAGCTGGGCAGATAGGAATCCCCGGGATGGGAATGGCCATGGGGGAAATGGAACACAAAAGCAGAAGTAGAGTGCTAGCCTCTGCACATGCTCCCCTTCCTGGGAAAGTGCACTTATTTGTTGCTTTGCCTAAGGACATAAGACTCCAGGTTCCTTACTTATTGACCACAAACTTGCACAAGCGGGTCTCTAGGGACAGCCAGGCCTCTGGTCTCAGACTGGGACTGCCCTTGAACCTTCTCCCATAATGAGGCTTTCACCTTTTTCAGTCTGGACAGATTTTGCTCTCCAGCCTGCAAGCATTCGTTACAGAATTTTCAGCCTCTGCAATCCTCTGAGTTAGGCAATAAGTCCTCTTTTGTAATAATATATTCTTTGGTTCTGTTTCTCTAGAGAAGCCTGAGAAATACACCCAACCCCCAAAGAAGTATTTCTAATAAAACTGTTAGAAATCTGCACAGAGTCACACATAAAAAAAAATGCATTCCACTGAGTATTTTCAATATCTACCCAAATTAAGGAAGTTAACTATGGATTTCAATACATTTTAAATTGTATTACTATGTTCATTAAGATAATATTTACTTCTGTAATGCCACAAGGAAATGTCATTATTGCTGTTAAGCACACAACATCACAAAGCAAATTTATCATTTTTTATATGGATCATGTAGACAACTAACTCTAGAATGAATCAAGTAATAAATTACCTTAGTCATTATGTAACTGGTAATATGTCTTCCACTTCATGCTTCTCTGTAGGCATCACTTTTACTATAGTGAACACACATTATATTAATGACCAGGACAATAATGAGAAATATAATTTAAAGCTTTAACCCAATCGGGTTTAACATAGGTTTTTGAAACTATAGACTGTAGTCCTAAATGAAATACCAAAGGAAAAGGCTTAGCGTGGAAGCACATTCAGGAGAGACCTGGATTACCGTATCGCAGACACAAATTCTTCTTTGTACAAGCATTTCTTTTCAGAGTGTTAAAAAGTTAAAGAGCATGAGAAATACTACAGGTGAGACTGGGACTACAGGACCATCACCACAGTCCAGGGTTCCTTACTGTAGGGCCTAGGATGCTTCTCCACCAAGTGTCCAAAAGGAATGTTTCTTCCTGGCAAAATCCTGGTCACATTATGCATCCTTGGGTCCTTATTACAGTTAAGAGTAAGGGCCACTAAAGAACAAATTTGACTTGGTTGTCTGCATTTTAGATGCAAATTGAAAGGGATTCCTGAGGTCCCTAATTATACCCAGCCTAAACTGTCAGCTTTCACTCACATCCACTGGAATGCTGTGATAGGCCACCATTATACAGGCAGGTCAAATGCCTTGTTTTCAAGTGTTCAAATCGAGGAAGCCAGAATGGAGTTATTTAGGGAGCCCAGATGAGTTGAAGAAAAAAATTGGGAGGCAGGTGACACTTTTCTTCTGTTTTCAGTAAACTTCTTTGTTATTGGGTTACTATGGGGCAGGGCATGTCCTGTTTAACGTTCTTACATCCTTCAGGCGCAGTTTGACTCAAAGAAAACCCATCCACCGTAGTTTATTAGTCCTGTAGTTTATCACAATGGCATTTTTTAAAAACCACAGTGATTACTTATTTTTATCAATATCTCACAGTGACAAAGTAATTCAGAGCTATAGTGTTTTTGCTAAAAATGCACCAAGTTCTATAAGTTCAACATCCAGGACGTCAACGTGCCTCTTCCTTGACCACCCCTGCAGCAGTCCTGAAATGTGTTGTCTAAAACACTAAGCAGAAATTGGTTCTTGAGCTCAGGGAAATTGTAACAAGATTTCTAGGAAACAGGGCACTTTCAAGGAAATCTGGGAAGCCCTGAGTCAGTTTCTGTTTACAGTTAATTAGTGCCCAGGGCATGTTCTTCACACTTTTTCTTTCCATTTTTATTACCTTTATCATTCTCCAGCAGCAAAAATGACTGAGCAAGACAAGAATTACCTTTCCTTTATACCAATTCCTATAAAGACTTTCACGTCTATAAACCCTGCTCCTTGCCTCCTGCACTGTCAATCTTGACCTGACCACATGCTACCAAATCTTGTCTGAAGGTAACACAGAAATTACAACTAAGAATAAAAATGAAATCTCTGTATTTGCCACTAAGAAGCCAGACCTTGGATTTCTATTTCTTTGGCTTCAATGTTTTTATTTAGCCCTACAAACTGAACTTAGCCAGACATGATTCTCGAAGAGTTTCCAAAGGTTGCAGTTATTCATCAAATAATCAGACCTATGCCATTTTCTAGTCTGCTTGCATCAGGGTACCCCCTGAAGAGATGGATAGCAGAATTGCTTTTGTGTGTAGCCTGAAGCATGCCGTTCCTTTAGAATTGCCTAATAACAGAGCAGAAAGTGAGGTGCAGAATTTATTCAACATTGATGCTAGAATTGGAACAGCACTCTTCACAGGCCAAATCTTATCTGACACCTGTTTTTGTGGGTGAAGCTCTGTTGGTGACAGTCATGTCCATCAATAACCAAGGCTCCTACCCACCCATTGATGAAGATGACTTGTCTGGACAGAGATCTTTTAAATCAAACAACCTAAAATATTTACAATCTGACTCCAGGCAAAGGAAAACAGCCACATCGATCATGCAGCATAGTCTCTGCCCTCTTCAAATGTTTCTAAACTCTGGCTTCTGTTTTTCCACCAACACACTCATTTTCTCAAGCCTCGAATGTAGACAACTGCACCTTGTTTGCCATGCCCTATTTGTTTTTGTTACATTGCTATAGTGCATCACACAACTCTTCCAGTTTTGCTTACTTGACCTCCTGCAGGCTGGTTGTCTGCTGACAGGGGCTTTGTGCTCTAAGGGACCTTACCAGCATGGACCATGAAGAGACACTGCTTCAAGGAGCCAGAGGGCTGTATGTCAGGATGGATTCTGCAGGAGCAAAAGGCATGGCTTGAAGAGATAATTTACATACTGACTGACCCTCCTTTCATCAAGATTATTGTTAACTATAGAGCTGATCATTCTGTTAAAGACAAGACTTGTATGGAGAAAACGTCAAACGTAGGTCTGAATTGTCTCTTTATAAATCTTCCCTAAAGTCTTCAAAATTTCCTGTAATAAAATTGACACCCATGTTGACTGTAAATCTAATAATAACTCAAAGCAAATAGGATGTCAAAAATACTTGTGGGCTTTATATTCAATTACTAAATCTAAGCAAGATGATAATAGTTAGTGGTATGCACCTGTTCTAACATTCTCCGCTCAGGTAATTAGAAATATAATATATATAAAATGTCATTTATAAAGTATATCTGCTTTTGGGGGATTGGTTACACTATTAGAGAAGCTTAAAATAGTCTACATCCTATTTTGATATTGGGAAGCACAGGGTTTTATGCTTTTTAAAAGAGTAAAATAATAAATTCTACCTTTTAAAATAATAAAAAGACATCTTTGGCACATTACAGAAGGACTATTGCTATGAAGGATATCATATTTATAGCTTCAATATTATCTTAGATAAACTTTTTGATCATTATTGAGGTAGTAAAAATTTTAAATTTTTTTAAAAAAAAAGAGGCACTGTGTTGCCCAAAACTCTCAAGCGAGTCTTGTAAGAGGGTTCTGATACCGGCTCTATAACTAACTCATAGATAGGCAAGCTCTCCTCTTTATCATTTAAAACCAGCAGCCCACTCCAAGGCCTCATCTCTGTTCTGGAAGACTATACCAGGGAGAAGAGGGAAAAGCAGACTGGCCTCACCATCAAGGACATCCCTATTAGAGGGTCAGTGCTCCCACAGAAGCTAGCTACTCCCTCTCCTTCTCTTGTGCCCGCTTCTCTGCCTTTCTCTCTCCTTCCTCCCCATCATGTAAGGGGATAGCCAGTGGCAGGAAAAAACATCTCTCACTAGAAAACAAATCAGCTGGTTTCTCGTCCCTAAAATTCCAGCCTCCAGAACTGGAAAAAACAAATTCTATCTGTTTAAACCCCTATCCTCTAGAATTCTGTTGTAATACCCACAGCTGGCTAATATACCACATCCTCACCAGTCAGGATAGTTGATTTGCCGACAGGGCTTCTCAGCAAAACTTTGTGTATTTCCCTTGATGGCCTACTGTGATTCCTATTGCTGTGATAAACACCATGACCAAAAGCAATTTGGATTGGAAAGGGTTTATTTCAGCCCTCAGTTTACAGTACACCGCAAAGAGAAGTCAGGACAGGAAATTAAGGCAGGAACAGAACAGAGGTCACGGAGAGAAACTGCTCACTTGCCTCTTTTCCATGGCTTGCTCAACCGGCTTTTTATACCACCCATATCTCCTGTGCTAGTGGGGCACCACCCACAGTGGGCTGAGCCCTCCCATATCAATCATTAATCAAGAAGACGCCCCTGTAGGGAGGCCAGTGGGGTGTTTTCTCAACAGAGATTCGTTCTTCCAGATGATCCTGGCTTGTGTTGAGGTGACAGAAACTAGCCAGCACCCCAGGAAACCCAAATATTCTGATCTGATGAGCTGCAGGACTAAGGGAAGGAGCTGAGAGCTGAGAGGGAGCAAGTGGCCTACTGGCCACCCTATGACAAACTACTTATTAAGGAGAACCCACCCCTAAGGAAGGTCCCACTACCCAAAAGTCATCAACCCCGTTTAGCAGCAAAGAGAAGCAGTTACCTCCAGAGGATGGTCCAGGAGAACTTCAGCCCCTTAGCCCTCTGCCAGCCCCTCACTCTCCAGCTTGAAGCAGTTAGAACCAGAGGAGGCTAGAAACCAGAAAGCCTGGTATATAGACTGTACCTTACTGATACTTATTGTACTCTTTCCCTTACTGATCTACAGGTCTGGCTTGAATTGGGGCAACATGGGTGTAAGACATCAGAATCAGACTAGTAGAGTGAGAGTAAGAGAAAATAATAAAAATAAATGATAGAAATATATATAGAAAACAAAGCCCCGTGTATATCCACAGAAAGGAACTAGAAAACACTGTGTACATTTTAAAGTTTAAAATCTCAGTTTGAATGCATTTATGCATTCAAGTGTTAAGTGTGAGAAAATAATAACAAGACATTTAAAAGAATTAGACAGGAGAGGTTTAGATATTCTGGTTAATAATTTATCAAAAAACTGTAAAATATATTCTTATTTTGTATAATAAACGTACTTAGGCTAGGGGATGCTTGGTAAGGGAAACCATGTGCCTGTCACTTAGCACTCTGAAAATGTTAACACTTTCATTCAAAGGAGATTAGAAATATATTTAACTGAACACTATCATTCTTAATACAGTAATCAAGTTAAGATGCTTTGGGGTTTGTTGTATTTGTTGTTGTTGTTGTTAGAAAAACTCGAGACATGGTGAATGACTATTACCTTCTCTTAATATCTTTTCTGTGTCTGGCTTTCCAGTTCCTAATCTAGTGAGTCACATCTTGAAAGTATACAGAGCTGTGCTGTGGTAAACAGTAGCCACACACCCATGTGACCATCTGGGAGTAAATGAAGTGAAATAGCATGAAACCAGAAACCCACTTCCTCACTGGAGCCCACTGCATCTTAACTCAAGTGCTAAAAAGCTGCATGTGCTAAATAGCTCCATGTTGGACACTGCAGGGTCAGTGGCTTACATCATCACAGATGGTCCAGGCTGAGGGCAGAACTTGCCTGCAGACAGATGCAAGTTTGAAACCTCACTTAGCCACCAGCTAGCAATATCACTGGATGAGTTAATTCAAAATATTTTCATCCATGGAATTGGGAAAGTGCCAATACCTACCTCACAGGATGGTTATGCAATTCTGGTTATGTGTGCAAGCTCCATAAAGCAAGCCTTGGCACACAGAGAACACTCAAAACCATTATTATGTTTATATTATACTTTTATTTCTATAATTGTTTCTTGTAATATTAATGGTGATTGGTTGACTCTGAAGGAAACTGAATCAGATCTAAGAATAGGAACAAGTAGATACGTCCCTTAGAAGACAATGTTCTACTGAGTTGACATATCTCTAGATAGGATTTTAAAAGTTCTCAAAAAGACTCTCAGATGTCATCAGGAGATGGCCAAAACCTCACAGAAGAACACAAAGGGCAGAGATGGGGAGGTTTTCAAAGGTGGAGAGAGAGTTTAAAGTTAAGTTTCAGATAACACAAGGACCTTAGTGATGGAAAAACAAGACTAGAGAAGAATGACAGGGGAGTCGTGCCATGTTGGCAGAAAGAAGCCCTGTAGTCCTAGCTCCTCAAGAATATCCATTTTCTTTCCACCCCACAGAAAAAGCCATATCGGGTTTGTTTGTATATTACAGCACCAAAATAGTCTGGTTAGCCTTGACTTTACTAGTGGTCAGTTCTAAGCATCTCCATTCCTTTACATATTATCTTTATATGATAAAATTGTTATACATGTATGCTACTTTAAATTGTAGAAATAGATACAGAAGGCTGTTTCCTGAATTTGGGGGATTTGCTGTTAAAGATAAACTACTCCCCTCCAGTTCACAGAAATGTAATAAACACAAAAGGTTCCCAGGTATGCATTTAAAATACAGGCTCTGTTTTTGATTCCTTCTGGTATTTACAAAAAAAGATCATATAAGATTTATCCTTCATTATATAAATCAGCAAATCATCACTAAACAATTTTCCAGTGCTGCCACTAGAGATAATTGTTTAACTGTTGAAGTGTACGCTGTGATTTATAGCAGCCACGCTGATACCAATCCCAGTGCGATCACTCAGCACTGCCGCAGAAGACACCTCATCTGTTTGTCTCAGGAAATATCGCATGACAACTGTAATGACGAGGACTTGCTATTACCTGCTGATAATATCCCGTCAAAAGAAACGACAGCTTAATGACACAGCACAGGTCCTTCTGGCAAACAACCAGACTCCACCATTTCTACTGCCTCCTCCTGCAGAGGCATGGCAGCAGGATCGCCACGGTTCTCAGAAAGAACGCCATCAAATCAAGCAATCTGGGACAAAGTCATTCTTTCATTAAACACTGATGTACTTTTGACCACAAAACCCCTTGATGCCTATCTAGTCTATAGACAGTCTCACCAGGACTGACTGCCCTTCTTCTGTGCTTTAATTATTCCTGTTTCTGAGACCTCAGACTCCACTCATTCTGAATATTGGCCTTTTGTGCATTGTAGAGAGTGGTTTACATTGTATGTCTGAATCAATAGAGCAGTCACAGATTCCTGGAGTGGTCCCGGGCATCTTACGTCGAAGGCACTGCTTGCTGGGCCCCTTCTCGACAAGGAACGTCTAAAGTAAGCCATCAGCTTGCTGAACTGTTGAGAGCCAGGCTGTTTCTATTAACAAAGTTTATTTGCTAGTTGGCATAGTAAACTGCTGAGCTCCTGTGTGACAAATGTGGCTGCTGGTTCTCCTCTCCCTGACCTGGACAGCAGAGTCCATACTGTCAACTGTTACTGCTTTGTCCTCTACAAGGGTGGTGTGCAATTATCTGGCGGAGAGCCTGTAGAGCACTGGCCCCATGACAAGGACTTAATTTATAATTATATCTTCTCTCCATTGGCCTCATTAACTACTCTTGTTCAAGTAGTTATCCGTGGACCAACTATCACTCCAGTAAAGTAGCATGCATTAGGCCATTACTAAGAATGGGCATTTTTACCTTCATCTTTTTGATGTTTTCTCTGCTTTCTATCACTTCTCTCATCGTCTTCTGATCCAGTGTAAAGAACATGCTGTTTCTAGCCATCAGCAAATACTGCCTCATTCCTCATGGAATTGCGTTTCTTACACCCTAAGATCCGGCCCCTTCCAGCATTGGTCACAGGATGCTATAGGTGGCTACAATTTTGTTTTTTAAGATGTCAGGTCTCTTTCGAAGGTTATGCTTTGGGTTTTGCTTTGACTCGTTGAGGGAGGAACTGAAGGATCTAGCACATACACGTGGATAACTTGCTTCTGGCATCAGGACCATCTCTACATAAGGAAGGCTACAATCCTGAGCAACTGAACTACTGAAAAGCAGATTCTTTAACACACACAGGTTGGGGGCAAAGGCAACTGAAAAGGCTTTTTTATAACTTAGGACTTAAAGTATTCTGAAAGTTGAGGGGAGTGAGTGGAAGGAGAGGAGGGAAGGGGAACTGTGGTTGGTATGTAAAATGGAAAAAAAAAAACTTTTACATTAAAAAAATCCTAAAAGGCTCACACGATCCAGGTGTGGTTCCTTGTGCAAATGATGTTTGGAGGTGGAGTTTAGGGGAAGAATTTAGATCTTGGAGGCGCTGGCTAATAATTATTATTGTTGTTCAATAATAATAATTGGATTATTCTATTGATATCAGTATTTGAATAGGTTGTGTGGAGGTGGTAGCGCTTGGAAGCTGGTCCTATGTGGGGGCAGTGGGTGACTGAGGGAATGCCTTGGAAAGACCGTTGGGTCTCTTCTACTCCGTCATGCCCTCTGCCTCCTAGCTGCCAGGGTGTGAACAGCTCTGCTCTCCCAGTCACTTCTGTCATACACTGCTTCACCACAGGCTGAGAAACACTGCAGCCATCCAACCGTGGACTTTAACCTAAACTGTGAGCCAAAGTAAATCCTTCCTTTTGCTTCTCCTCCACTATTTGTCATAGCAACAACAGCAATAAAAACTATAGCAGGGTCATGCAAAGACAGAACATACAAAATGTAACAGCACAGACCACATCTTTCTAGGTGAGTAATATTCAGCATATCCCTAGCATTTGATGGTGTGACAAGTATTCATTTCTAGGACACAGAATCTCTCTGTCTTTGGATGTGTTGTGTGAACAATGGTGGAGGGTTTACAAACTTCTAGTATATTCTCATGCATGCTACCGCATTTCCATTAAATTGCTAAAACAATAATAGTTGGTATCACACTGAAGCTGAAGAATTCTTGATGAAATCTGGATATTCTCTAACTTTAACAAACTTCCCTACCTTATGAAGTAGATGGGAAGCCAAGAAACATGAATGCAAATTTTGGTTCTGTCTTTGAATGGCTTCATGACATAGGACAACTTATCTTCGAAATAAGGAAATTATATTGGAGGTGAGTCAATGTCTAAGGACCACCTATGGGGTCACAGTTGACTATCACAGCATATACTGAATCCAGGTATGTTTTCCCTTTCTTCAGAATGTCAGATTTAACAGCCCAGGAATTTGGTCTTATCACCTTAATTTTCCTGAGGAGAAAATACACAGATTTTAAACGCACAGTCTAGATTTATACAGTGAGGTAAAGTTTGGATTTAACAATGTGTTTTGGGACACACACACATACACACACCCACACCCACACACATACACACACACACACACACACACACACACACACACACACACGCACACACACACACATATCATCCTTCACTAGTTTACTTGCTACCAAGAATATATGAGCATATGCCAGTTTGCCCACATTAACTTCAAATCCAAGATGGATGCACCTTGTCCTAATTATCCAGAATTACAATGATTGGGTTTGCAACTCCATGTGGATTGGCTACATATAAAAGGGCAGTTATTCACAGATTTTGAGTTTTTTGTTTTACATTTTTGAATTAACTGTCCTATATCATCACTGCCATGAACCAAATGCTACTCCAATGCTGTTACTATAATCTACTACATGCAAATAGCTCCCTTGATGATCAGAACCAGGCACTGGTCCAAAGTGATCCTTCTCCTCCCTCACTATAGCTCAGTTATCACCCTTGCTCCCTGACACTTTTACTAAAGTTATTACACTCTCCTTTTTGCAGCATTTAGCACACCATCGTACTCTGTCTCAAAGTGCCATTACCGGGGTCTTCAGCACTCCTTTCAAGGCTGAACTGATGTTCTACACCTCATCATGTCCCAGGAATAGTCTTTCATATTTCTGTATTAAATTCAATATTTACTATGTTTTTCTATACATACAGTTCTGAAGGACCACATTCATGCCGACTCCTCTTAGAGTTTGACATTAGCTTTCTTTGCACTACTGAGAATACACTGCAATGTTTTCTTATTCTAAGTCATCTATTCAGCCCTCAAAGATGCCACAATTTATTGTGGAGGATGTGTTCCAGCTGTGGGAAGTTGTATGATTTCTTTTACTAATATATTATGCTGGCTAATGATAATCTACTATTGAAAAATGTCCTATTTTTACACTTCTCTGGTAAACTTGCTGAACTCCCTAATAAAATTTAGTAGCCTGTTATTTTACATGAGTTTCATCTCTAAATTATGAAATTTTATATTTTCTTCATTACATTTTTATATTTGTTACTAATTGTTACCAGTGGAGACTGCTAGCAAATAATAGTCTTCATATTAAGAATAGAATCTAGGTGGTGGCGCACGCCTTTAATCCCAGCACTCGGGAGGCAGAGGCAGGCGGATCTCTGTGAGTTCGAGGCCAGCCTGGGCTACCAAGTGAGTTCCAGGAAAGGCGCAAAGCTACACAGAGAAACCCTGTCTCGAAAAACCAAAAAAAAAAAAAGAATAGAATCTAAAGTGAGACCCAGGTTCAAGCCCCATTTCTACCACTTTCTCACTGAGAGCAATCAGCAAGTCATTTAGGTCATGCCATTTCAGTGTCTGAATATGAAATTAGCCTTCATAAGTTGGAAGAATTGATTAAGTTTAGTCTTTGGCACTATGAAGAAGAAAGAAATATGTATAAATATTTAACAATGAAAGATTCACAACACTGTCTTGGAGGTTTATGGAAATAGTCCCACAGGGAGCCTAAAGACCACTGGATTAGGTTTGTGTCAGGAGGAAGAACCAGACATATGCCAAGGAGAAGGAGATGTTGGATGAAATAGTGCATGCCCAACGAAGGCAGCATGTCCTGACTCCTGGCTGTCAAAGAAAACAATGCATACAAATCCATGCATTGTACACATGGGATACTCTACTCCAAATATACAACTATTAACTTTTCCATTAGATAATATATCTCTGGAGGGTTTCATCATCACTTCTGTCTCTCAGATAGCCTGACAGAGAACCGTGCACAAAGAAAGTGTTCAATACACAGGCACTATTGTCAGCAGACTTTCTGCCCTGCTGTTAGTCTTCCAGAATTAAAATCCTTGGCTTAGAAGAGCTATTTGGTAAATCACAGTAGCTGGGGTTAAGAAAGGCCAAGGTTAATAAGATAAGTATATTCATGCCAAGTCAAACAAGACATCAGCAAAACTATGTCACAAGTTTCTTCACAGGCAACCACTAGGACATTGCTTTACAAGAGTAGCATCTAAAGCTATGAAATACAGATTTGTAAATCTAATCATTGGACTGACATTTAGAAGTGACATAATAATACTAAGACTGCATGTTTGATCTTTTGTACTCTTGGAAGAAGAGGCACTAGATAAATTATATGCTAACACTATATCTATATTTTTAAACTTCTCTCATCCTCTTATGCTAAATTGTTTCTAAAATACTCAGCAACTAGAATTAAGAAAACAAAAGGACTCCTGTTTGAGTGAAATCAGAGATTAGAGTGTGACATATTTCAATTTTCTTTCATTTATGAACGTGTTTTCTTTGAAGTAGAAAAAGTATCCACTCTAAAATAAAAAAAGCATGAAATATTAAACAGCCCTGGGTTGGTTCTATTATGTTTCTTTGATTCTAAAACATTCACATTTCTAATAATGAATCCAAGTATTCTATATGCATCCTGGGTCAAATGAGGCTCCCAGGAAATCTCAGTTCATTTCTTAACCCTGAAAATAAGGAGTAGACCGGGAAGAATTCTCAACAGTCATGTGATCTGATTAGGGTAATTCATACTGGGTCAAACCTAACAGAACACGCTTTCTCAGACACTTAGCTCTCTTATCACTCAGCAAGAAGGAATGGCTTAGAGGCAACAAAACGACATTGGTAAAGCCCCACTATCTTGTAGGCAAGGTGGCAGGTACACAAGGATTCAATGTTTCTGTAATGTCAGCCCTTCCAACCCCATATCACAGCTCTGCTCATCCTGTGTACCTGAGAGAAGGCACTACATGAATATGTTTCTATTTAATAAGTATTATCTGAAGCTTTTTTCCATGCATGCAGTTCTGAAGCATATAGTTCAACAAATAAATAATATGTATTAATAAATCAATTCTCCTTGAACTAGCTCTTTTTTTTCTTCCCAAATGTTTTATATTTATGATGTTTGTGTTTGTGTCTGTGTGTGTTTGTTTTGTTAGTTGGTTGGTTCGCTGACTGGTTGGTTGGTTGGTTGGTCATCTGGCTTTTGAAGACAAAGTATTACCAATGTAGCCCAGGCTGGTCTTGAACTCAGCATCTTTCTTCCTCTACCTACCAAGTGCTGAAATTGCTTGCTAAGTTCACAAAGGTAGAGTGTAAACAAATTTCCAGGAGCAAGACAGGAAATTGGGTTGAAGTTTGAATTGCATGGAAAACTTCATAGAGAAAGTGATTCTTTAAAGACAGACATGTAAGAATGGGCACAGGTAGATAGAAAGGGTTTCAGAAGATGGCACACAGAGCAAGTTTGACAGGCAAGCAAGGATGTGTGAGGTTTAACCTTCTTTCTTGAAGACCTGGGAACTGACCACGGCTTTCCTGAAGACTGTCACTGAGCTCTGCTTCTTCCAATGTGACCACTTCTGTGACAGTTCATTGTGTATGTGACCTGCATCTTCAATGCATCTCTCTGCCTCCTGGAGAAAGGTCTCACAACTGGCCACAACTGATAATTTTTTACTTGCTAATTTCCAAGCTATGCTGTAGGTCATCTGCTCTCCATGTCAGTACTCCCAATGACTAATGTTTTCAACTACATGGCCTACTTTTATCACAGTCTTGAGACTCCAAAATCAGTTTCTCCTTTTCTTATTTTAGGCATAATATCTATCCCTAGTACCTTTAATTTTTCTATCTCTTAGGACTGATATCTTAACCCTCCCAAATCTTCTCTCATTGCTCTCACTGACTCAAAACTTGCCAAGTGCTTAGAATACAGCCTGTACATTCTAGCCACTCAACATTCCTGGTGACTGAAGAAAATAATTTGATGGATAAAGTCAATGATTAGATTCTCTTTGAACATAACTCTTCCTTCTTTTCCCCAGTAGTATTATGGTTGTTTGCTTATCTGGTTGATTGGTTGCTTATGTTTGGCAACAAAGTCTCACAATGCATCTCAGACTGGCCTTGAACTCAACATCTTCCTGTCTCTGCCTATTGAGGACTGGTGCTGTGGGATGGTCTGTATGTCAAATTGCTCTGATTGGTCAATAAATAAAACACTGATTGGCCAGTGGCTAGGCAGGAAGTATAGGCAGGACTAACAGAGAGGAGAAAAGAAAGAACAGGAAGGCAGAAGGAGTCACTGCCAGCTGCCGCCATGACAAGCAGCATGTGAAGATGCCGGTAAGTCACAAGCCATGTGGCAAGGTATAGATTTATGGAAATGGATTAATTTAAGCTATAAGAACAGTTAACAAGAAGCCTGCCATGGCCATACAGTTTGTAAGCAATATAAGTCTCTGTGTTTACTTGGTTGGGTCTGAGCAGCTGTGGGACTGGCGGGTGACACAGATTTGTCCTGACTGTGGGCAAGGCAGGAAAACTCTAACTACAGAATAGAATTGCCAGGTATGAACAATCATGCCTAGTCTCCCCTATTTTAAACAGGTTTGTGTTCCTTGGTAGCAATACATCATTCATTCATTCATTCACATGTTCATTCAAGTTTCTACTAGAAACTACCATATGCTAAAACCAACAAATGACAACTATGTCAATGAAGAAAATGCTCACAAGTCATTAAATAAACCTTATATACAAGTCCAGAGTTCCTTTTTATGAACATAAATAAAGTTCTGAAAACCGAATATTTCTCTGTACTTGATCAGTTAGTCAAACATGAACAGATATGCATCTCTTTTTAAATTGCTTTTGAATTGGTATCTGACTTGGTATAAGTTTTATTGTTGCCACTTGTACCATAAAATATGATCTAACTTTTAAAAACCTAGAAACTAACTCTGTGTTAACAAATCCAATAGAGTTTCTGAAGTATTGCAAATGAAGTTGTGTTAGATAGCAATAGAGGTGTAGAGGAGTGAGGCAGGGACTGCTGTCGAGCATGTAATTAGAAGACTGTCAACCATAGAACGCTGCTATGGAAATGGGGTCCTTGGTGGGTACTTGAGTCAAGACCCAAAGGAGGTAAAAGAGAGTGGACATATCTCAGATAAGAGAATTCCGGGCAAAAAGTAATAACAAGTTCAAAAGTTCTTATGCAAGAACATAGCATTATGGCTGATAAGTATAAAAGGATATCTGTTAGTCAATCAGTGAAGCAAGAAATAGAAGAATAGATGAGATACTAAGGATACCAGTCATTGTAATTGAATTTAGTTTTTACTTGGAGTTAGAGGAGAAAGCAGAGGAAGGTAGCATGACTCAGTAGTTTCTTTATAATACCACCCTGTGTGGAGTGTAATTTCCAGAAATAGCTACCATAAAGCAATAGCTTCCAGCCTATAGGCATGTCAGTCTACTCATCAAGAAATGATGTCTATGCCCTCTAATCCTGAGTAGAGGATGGCCTTATAAGTTCTCCTTCCCAGAAGAATGGCACAAGTGTGGCAGTGAGAACTGAATCCCCAGTCCTTACATGTTGGCTGCTTATCCTTCTGTCTCACAGGAGCTGAATGTTATGTAAAGTGGATATGAGCTCCCACGCCTTACCAAGAAGCTATCTGCAATTGATACCAACTTACAAAGGGAAAAATTAGTTTTCTCCAATGTGTATGATTACCACACTTAACAGTAGGTCACATGCCCAGCAATAGATGGCCAACACAAAGCGAACTCAGGGAGATTTTTCTAGGCTTTTTGCTTCATATTGCTTTGTTTGGGCATTTTTTGGTCTTAGTGGTCTTTTGCTTGTATATTATGGTTTCCAATGTTGTGCTTTTATGAGTCTTGTGTGTGAGTCTGTGTGTGTGTGTGTGTGTGTGTGTGTGTGTTTCTTGTGTTTTTACTTTTAAAAAAACCTCTGACTTGTGGTGTTTTTGCTTGTTTGTTTGTTTGCCTGTCTATTTGCTTTGTATGGAAAGAAAGAAGGAGAGTAGAGTTGGGTGGGGAGGGAGGTGGGGGGACCTGGGAAGACAAAGGGGGGGGGGACAGGATAAGAATACACAGTACAAAAAATTACTTTCAGCTAAAAACAACAACAAAACCAAGTCTGACACCCAGAAATCCTCAAATCCTCGTGCTGTCAGGAAGTTCACTCAGCAAGAGGAAAAGCCTTGTGAAGGACAACTAAGCCAGTCAAGCAGCAGGACCAGCAACAGATACAATGTTCCATACAGACAGCCCTGTGTCCACCAGTGCCTTGAGCCATAATGGACACTGGTATTGAAGGAGAGGAGAAGACCACTACCATTGTTCTTTGTCCAAGTCTTTAGACCCCCAAAATCAATTTCTTTAAAGTTTATGGCACTAAGTTTAGGGTGGCAATTTAGATAAGCAATTAATGATACTGAAATTAATAGATCAGGCAGTAGAGAGCTGAGAAAAGGCAAAGACACTATCAGTAAAGACTAGTGAGGTGGTGATGTTCTGTTCCTGGAATCTAAAGAAAGGACAATTCATGCCACATTACATTGCAGAACATTATTGGTAGCACTGTGGCCTGCAATAATATTGAAGGAACAAAATGGACTTATGAAAGTGACAATTGGCTGAATTTAGCTGCTAAGACCAAATATAGGAGCAGAAAAATATGGGAGCTTCAAGGTGGCTGTGATGGGCCATCCTTGTAATCACATCCCTGGAGAGGCAGAACAGCTGCATCACAAATCAAGGCCAATCTAGAGACATAGCAAGTTCCAAGGCAGCATGGATTACGTGACAATCTTTCTCAAAAACAAAGTACATGCCTAGCTAGAAACAAAACTGATTTTTCTCCTTGCTTGTCTAGACATCAACAAATTCTCAAAGAAACACATGGTCTAGGAGCAAAGATCGTATCTGAGGTCCATTAGCACTGTGTACTCTCATGTTAAAGATCAATCACTTGGGTAGCTGAACCTCTTGTTAAGACCTGAGAAAGTTTTAAGGTCACATCTTGCAGATCTTACCGGTCAGTCTAAAGAGCTCTAAAACACTTTATAGGCTCTTTCTATAGTATTCTGATTCAGAGACAAAGTAAAGAGGGGCCAGTCTTGAGAGCACTGTACTAGTATTTTTTCTTAACAGAATGGACCTCAACAAAACTCAAAGGAAGGCCCAAATTTTTAAAGATATTTAAACTTAAAAGCAAAACCAGAATACCAGCAAATACATAAAAGAGTGCACAGGCGGTCTAACTCTGAAAGCAAGAAGCACACAATTTAATTGAAAATGTCAGCTATTTCTTAGGGAAAAAAGAGTAAGGTCCAAGGAGCCAAATATCCAAAGAATGAAGATAAAAGGCCAAGAGAACTGTTCTCTGGTATTTAGCACTCTATTTGGTGGCTTGAACCTGGGCAAACAAGGCCTAAATATGAGGTGAACTAAAGTCTTGTGCAATGGCCAATTTTATTCAGAGCATCGGACAGTTTATACACTGAGGGTTAAGAAGAGTCACCTGAATAAAGCATGCTTTTCCATAGAGGTATATGAATAAGAAGAGCTGAGGCAAACTCACTCCTATCAGCTAAACCTTGGAGGGATATGGAAGTACATTCCAAGAAAAATTCTGTGTTCTGAAGAAAATGAGATTATGAGTCTTATTATTTTGGAGTTTTCTCAAAATTACCCAGAATGCCCTTCACAGGACTCCATTCTTGGACTGTGACACTCTGGGAACAAATTTGAGCTTTTACTGGGCACATTTTCTGCTTTGAAGGTGGAGAGAAATAAGGGAATAGGCCTGGCTGGGTTAGAATTGCTATGGACTGATGGCTACCACAGCCATTCTTTGTCTCATTTTAAAATGGCACTATCTATTGTCATTGTCCTGATTATGTCATATGCGCTGGGGGCAGGAGAAAGTGGATATCTTTTTACATCAGAGATCTCAGAACTCAGGAAACAAACAGCATCAGAAAAAATATATATCCATCATTTAAAGATCTAATTTTAAAACTTGAAGCCTGAGCTATAGACAGTGATATAATAAGTCACAGGCAGGAGGAGGCTAAGAGCGTCAAAGTCCATCATTACTGTCGTTTAGATACTGAATGCTGTTCAAAGGCATGGCTAAGAAATCTGGTGGCAAAGTCAGTGTGGGCATGAGAAAAACAGAAATTAAAAATAACTCATACTGACTTACTCATTGGTTATTTACAGAACTTAAAGAATGAAATTATCACCAAAGAGCATAGGAAGGTAGATTACGAGTAAAGTTGAGAATTCAATATATTAAACATCTAATCAAGGATGATGGACAGACTTTGAATGTGAGTCTGGAGTTCATGTGGGAGATCATGACTAGAGGCATAAATTTATGAATCATCAGCTCATGAAAGCACTAAAATCCATGAGTCAGGGGTCAGGATGAGATCACCAGGAGACGAAGTCCAAGTAGAGACCAGGTTTAAGAACCTGGCTCTGAGACTTTCCTATATCTACTTGTTGAGAAATAAACAACTAGTTCAAGAGTGAAATAGTTGCTAGTGAGGTAATAGATGGGACAGGATAGGGAGACACACATGCAAAGAGAACCAAGAACTGGCCTGTGGAGTTAACTATACCTAGATTCAGTGAATCTTTAGCAAGAGAAGTACACTTTCAGAGAAGTGGGCATGTAGAGTGCAGCAGTTTCCTCCCAGATCCAAACTTTCCATCTTCCAGGGAAGCTCCTTAAGACAAAAAGTAAATAACTCAAAGTTGCTTCAGGAAGTCCGGGAAAACCACCAGATTCACTAGGCCCTTCCCTCCCAGAATAACCAATCAAGATGGTTGAGAGTTACTCTCAGAAAAGTCAAGACAGACGTGTTGCAAAACAGACTAGACCAGCTGCCTGATAGAAGCAGCAGCCCCATGTGGTGCCTGGGAACGCCTCAGACCAACTGAGTCACCTGCAAAGGGCACTCTCCAACCCTTTGAGCTGCCAGCAGGCTGTCACCCTTTGTCCAACTTTGTGAGCTGTCATCCATGTTAAGTGAGCTTTGGTGTCTCAGCTGTCTTTGAGTCATTTTTGCGCCTATAAGTGACCCCTCACCCATATTTCTGTAAGTAAAAAGTAGGACTTTGGTGGGATACATAGTTTGGTCAGTTATGTACCTCATATCTGGGATGAGTAAGGGTGTGTGTGTGTGTGTGTGCGCGTGCGTGTGCGTGTGTGTGTGTGTGTGTGTGTGTGTGTGTGTGTGTGTGTGTTTCATCCCCACAGGAAAAGTCTTCTCCCACAACAGTATAAAATTTTTCATATAGTGGGATTAAAAACCAGATATAGCAGAAAGAAATACAACAAAAAAAGTTTTAAAAAATTAGGCTAATTTTTCTTTATAGGAGAAATTAGGATGTAGGTGACAGGAAAGGTCCAGTAGGAAGAAAGAGGGCAGGGAAAGATGGCGAGAAAGGGTAACTAGAGTTATGTCCTTAAGTGAAAACGGGCAGAAGACTATACACTTGAATTTCCAGATGATTTCCTTAGTTCTAATTTGTCTTTTCCATCAATAATTCTATCCCAAAATATTTTCCTGAAATATTGATCTTATTACCTTAGTTGAACATTTCCCCCCTGTGACTTCTGTCTCCTACTTCCTTTACAGCCCTGTTCATTTGTCAGACTCCTGGGTGATGTGGTTGGCTTTTACTGAAGTTAATACAAATCGACCCTATGACCAGCTCCTGTCTAGGCATAAAGAATACACTGTCCCATCAGTGTGTGTGTGTGTGTGTGTGTGTGTGTGTGTGTGTGTGTGTGTGTGTATACAAGCCTGAGTATGCACGTGTATGTGGAAATCAGAGGTGAACATCAGACATTTTCCTCAATTACTTTCCACCTCGTTTTGTGAAACAGCATCTTACAGATTCACCTAGGCATGACTCATGATGGAATGACAAATCCGTAGACAAGAAGAGGCAGCATCCAGGAGCTGGGTCTGGAGGATATAGTGAGGAAGCATTGTGTATGCCAGCCATACAGACACTCAGTTCTTTCAATCCCTGGGGACCCTCCACAGGAGCCACACCAGGGTCTTTCATGCTCCCACTCTGGTGGCTTTTCCAGAAGCCCGGGGGAGGGTGACGATGAGGCTGAACTAGGTCAGAGCTCTCCTGAGCACCCAAGACCTGACAAAGGGGAGGAAGCGCAAGGTTCCAAAGGAACTGACAAGCCACACCCAGTGTGTGCAGAGGAGCTTCTGATGGATGAGCCTGAGTTCTGCTTTCCCTGTCCCATCTCATGATTACCCTTCCCCTCCCCCACCCAGTCTCACCATATACCTTGATCTTCCCTGGTGCCACAGACAGGCAAAATGTTCACATAGGAGATGCCTTTAATCAAAGAAATGACATTCCTGTCTTCTCTGATGCTTTTATACACATTTCCAATATCTCTTAGTTTTGTGCCTAGTTCTTACTTATTAAAAGTTCACAGGTTGTTTGAGTTATGCATTAAATATGAAAAATAACCCAAGAGTACTCTTGAATAATAAAATGTATTAATTATAATATTTCATTTTAATTTTATGTACTTACTTTGTTGTAGAGAGCTAAGAACAAAAGTTGAATACAGTAGGGTTGGAGAAAGGATAGTTCAGTTCTTAAGTGTTTGCTTTACAGGCCTGAGGACCAGAGTTTGATCACCAGAATACACGTTTCGAAAGAATGAGGCATGTTGACCTGAGATCGGCAATCCAACTGATGCCAGGAAAGCAGAAGCAGACACATCTCTACAGCTTAACAACCAACCAGCCCATCCCTACTAATAAGTTCCAGGCCCATGAGAAATGCTGTCTCAAGAGAAAATAAATGATGGATGCTTGAGGAATTATCCTCCTCCAACACACACACACACACACACACACACACACACACACACACACACACACTCCTATACCCAATATAAACACAAAACAAAACTGGAAAAACATACGTTTAACTATGAAGGTTTTCAGCGAAGGGAAAGTTCCTTGACCGCTCAGAGCTTGGTCATGAGTTCTCAAGCACTGCTTCGTTTTGTACATTTCAGGTGGGAAGTACAAGAGTAAACTGTCTATCAAGAACTATGACTCAGTGTTATTGGACACCAGGGACTTCTCCGTGCCTCTTTCTGTGTCACAACAATGACTACAGCTCCCCTCCCCCACCAACCCTGTGTTCATCACTTCTCCCGGCCCCACCCTTGATCGCTTTCAGTTTCTATTTCTTCATTTGGCAAAATAATCTCTGTCATCCTCCTAATGTGTTCTGCGACCTCTGCAGACATAGGAGAAATGAGCGTTTGGAGCAAACACACATATTTACAAACAGATCCGTAGATGCCCATCATACTGCCTCTCTAGGGGCCTCTCCCCTGCCGTGGGATAAAACACTTCCAACCAGTGCACACAAACACTCCAGGAGGACGTGTGCAGACGTTGACAACAGAAATGGCTCAAGGAACCTCACTTCCTGTTCTGACCCCAGCACTGGATCCCTTACTTTCAATTAACTTGCATTATCATTGTGTGTGTGTGCAAAATGGGGTGGGAGTGTGCCCTGGCACCTGTGTAAGGTCGGAGGACAACTTCATGGAGTGAATTCTCGTTCCATCTCTACATGGATTCCACGGTTTGAACTCAGGTCTCCAGGCTTGCTGTGTAGCCAGATCCTTTATTCAGCAAGCCACATTGCTGGCCCCAAATAACACTTAGGAAAGAGATAACATTGTTTAATATAAAGCAAAGTAATCACTCAAATGATGGCCAATGCCTGCCTCCTGGCATTATTTCTCACTGCACTGAACACAAAAATCATGACACCCACAAAAGCAACATTGATAGAATCAATCTTAACCTCTGTGTCTGGCTAGCTGGACCCTAAGAAGGCCAATGCCTCCCCAGCTGGACCCTACTCCACACTGACAATGCCTCCCTAGCTGGATCCTACTCCACATTGGCAATGCCTCCCCAGCTGGACCCTACTCCACGTGGAAGGGCATGGTAGTGCCACCTTTTACTCTTTTCTGTTTTGTACAGTAGGAATAAACGTGTAATGCATTAGAATTCAATGGGGCTGTGCCTATGACATGCCAACATAGTGCCCAAGGCACCAGAGCCTCCCTGTTAGTAACTTTCTCGTTCACATTTGGTTCCTTCTGAATACATTGTTAACAATTTTTACTTCAGTATCTCAATCAGGATTTCTAGGCTAACCTTGCTTTTCCATTCACTATAATCCAGATATAATTTAAAATAGCCCTTCTATCTGCTGACAGCTGCTAACATACACACACATATATTCAAACCTACATGATATATAAATATGTACACATATGCATGCATGTATAATTTTGATATTAGTTAGCTGAAACACAATATAAAATAATTATTAATTGCATTCTACTTCTCCCAAAACCCACTAATTTTCTCTCAACACCACTACAGAACTTTTCCTCCTACCAATGCAAAAGTAGCCTGAACCACAGCAATATTGAGCTGCAGCCATCTCCTGCTCTTGCTGGAACCACTGAATAGAGGTATGAACGAGCTGCTGTTGGGGCAGAGAGAAGAAGGACCATGGCTCCTTGCCAACCTACCACCTTAGTCCTCTAAAGAAGCCATCTCACCAAGCAGCTATCACATCTTCACTCAGGATGTGATAGGAGAATCTTCTTTTCCCATCTCTCTTTGAGTGCTAGCTCCCTACTTGGACGGATGGATTGACAAGTAGAGGGATTCAAATAAAGAAACCAATCCAGATTTGCCCGTTATGAGTCATTAAATATTAAAAACCTGATACACATTAAGCAGATATTTTCATTCAGGGACCATAAATTTCCCTAAGAGATCAAATACATAAAGATATTATGTGATAATTAATCTTTCAATGTATAATTAATAATATTAGCTACAAAAGTTAATTTGAAACCAAAACTCTAGCATCACAACATTGGCCCAAACTAAGTAGTAATGGTCACTGTCAAACTGTGGGAAATAGTTTAATAGGAATAATTAATTATTTTATCAGCTTTGCAATCACAGGTCTGTCTGGGTTGGAAGAGGTCAACCCTCCCAAGCCCTGTTTCCTTGCATAAGTTATTGAGTTAGTTGACACACTAATTACCATATGCACTATTACTCATATTTACTGGGTGCTACATATGTCCATTATGACACTTTCTAAATATGTGTATGCTTAGAACACTATTTGGAGCTTAGAATTTAAGTTGTTGGCTGTTACCTGTGTTACTACCCAAAACTCAGGCTGTAGGCTGAAGACAGTATTTCCTGTGTTGTCATTAGTCAGCGTTCAGAAGAACAGTTACACAAAAAACAAAAGCAGAGAAATTTAGGAGAAACCAGCCAGATGTCTAAAATCTAAAACGTTTTAAATGGCTTGGATCAGACACCCATTTCTAGAGCTGATTAGTGTCACAAACAGGAAAATCCACAAATCTGCAGCATTCTTTTTTCAGCTTTCCTGAAATTGCTGAGGGGCAGCACACCTTAGCTGGAGTGCTTCCCAAGGTCAAAATTCTCCAGTCTCCAAATTCTGTTTCAACAACCTTAAGCTATTGTTTTCTCATCTACAAAATTAGTTTATAAAAATATGTGTCAATGACAAATTTTCTATCATGCAATATAACCAAGGACATTTCCTATAATTGAAACCAGAAAGCACCATAGTATTTTTCCTTTAATCCACCAGCAATCTACAGGAAAATTCCAAGCAGAACTAGCTTCCCATCACGCTGTAAAGCTGCCATCAGCAATACCATCCAAAGCCATGAAAAGCCTGTCATGGACCTGAGCTAAGGAAAACCTACCCACTGTCAGGTTGCAAAACAGAGCACAAGGCAAAAGGACCCATGGAAGTCCGACTCCAAACTCCCAGAAATTAAAAGAGAGAAGCATAAGATCAGGACGTGCAGACACACTTATAATATGCCTGAAGCACTTCCTGATGTTTCGACGTTAAGTAAAACTCTTGGTTTTATTTTTTCCCTCTAAAAGTCTCAAAAGACGCTTTGTCCCTCTTCCTTTATTTCTATTGACGGTCCTCCCGGAGTAGCCTCCTCTCTCCTGATACCCACTAAGCTTTCTGTAGGAAATCCTCTAAATTATTCAGCGTTGATAAGGATCTAACTTGCAGCCTCTGCACAGAAAGATAGCCAATCCTACTCATCTGATTATTTACCAAATCATACTGGAGGACCTAGCCAGTTTGATAACCTCCTCTACAACAGAAAAAGGTGAGGGTGAATGATAGCCACTGGCAGAGACCTGACACCAATAAGAGTATCAGAAATCAATTTAAAATCGCCAGTGGAAAATAGATGCAGGCAGTCACTTCGTTTCCATTTCCACTCCGACGACTCTGGTAGAGTCTGGAACCTGCATTGTTTACAGTGTTTACATGTTTACATGTCCTTGGGAGTTAGCATAGCCTTAAATGCAGGGGTTATAGAAATTCTTTTGAGCTTCGCATCCCTGCAGCGTTGCAGTCTCAAAACCACTTGAAAAGTTAGCCGGTTTTTCATCTAACGCCCCCATGAGTACAGATTTGATTTTAGGACAATTCGCTGCCCTGTGATCTGGCATTACAGACTGACAACTGCGATGATAAGCTTTAGGTGATTCGAGCTAAGCTGTCGCTAATACAGACCCAGGCCTGTGACCATCCCTGCATGTTTCTTTCCTTAGAAGACGCATCTTCATCAAGGAAGAGGTGGTTTTTGCAAAGGGAGAGAGCGAGAGAGTCCAGAGCATGCATCCATTCACCAGGGCCAGCAGAAGTTTGCAAGGGGGATGTGGCAAGGAGAGAAGCGCTGGTACCTTTCCTGACCTCTCTGAGCTCGGTTAGATGTGGAACTCAGCCTTCCAAGCAGCAGGATCCTGTCTTCGTCCAACTCTGCCACTGGGCGGGGGCAGACAGACGCGCGTTGCTCCTGCTGGGCCTGCCCTGGCAAGGTCCCTGCAGTGCCGGGCGAGGTGCACCGCAAGCTGCGGGACGCAGCCGGCTGGAGAGACTCGCAGGAGGACCAGCAAGCTGCCCTACTCTGCAGGGGGGCGGGATGTACAGGAGAACCCCGGCGAAGAATGTCTGGGCAGAAGGGAAAACGCTCTGAATATAGTGCCACTGAGTACTGAAGTCTCGGTCAAGAGGGCGGGGCAGCTTGGCCCGCAGCTGGTGGGGAGAAGGGTGCCTGAGCAGAGCCAGAGCTGGGAGGGGCCCCGGGCGTAGGCTTTCGGGAAAAATTCCATTGTTGATCCACCACCACCAGCACCACCACCTCCAATTCTGTACCTCCATGGAGTTCTGGCTGCAGGGTGCAGGCAGTAGCCAGTGTGAGCAATCGAGGTACCAGGGGGGAATCAGCTGGGGTTTCCCCTTGTGCTTTCCAGCCAGGGAATCTCAACCCCATCTAAAAGAAAAGTGAAAGAAAAAGAGCCAAGCTGAGGCGGAGATCAACATCCTGGAGGAGGCTGCGGCAAGCGCACCAGCTCCTGGGCCACCGCTCCAGGTGCCCACATGATTCTGCCACTGCCAGGCCCCCAGGGCTCAGAACCTGAAGGGCAACTGAGAGCAGAGAGCAGTCCCCGCCCCCTGGGCAGTTGGCCACAGCCTCTGTGTATCCTGGAACGCCTTGGCCTTCTGTGAAGTCTCAAGGAGCTGGCATGAGTTCACAGGTTGCATACATCTACAGCAACTGGCCTTGCGGGAAGGCTGGAAGGCTTCCCCAGAAAATCCCGGAGACCTGGACTCAGCCTGCACCAGGAGGACTGGGTCTGGAATGGGCGGTCCTCCAGAACAACCCTTGACCGGCTACAGAGTCTGGAAAAGGGAAGTTTCTGAACTCTTCTTACTAGAAGCTGTGTGGGACCTTTGGGCTAGGAGAGTAAACTTCCACTAAATGGATCCTTCTTGGATTATTTTTCCAGCCTGATTTGTAGTTCAGTATAAAACATTGCACTTGTCTTTATCAAGACATGGTTACAGCAGCATCTTTAAATTGGGAATGATTGCATTAACGAGGAGTCAACTACATGTCCATCTCAGGCAGCTCGGGCAGCGGGAGCCCGGTTCCCAGCTTTGCAAAGCACCTCTGAAAACAGCGCGCATGTGAATCACTGAAAAGCCCCACTGGCTTGGGTTTCCCAGAGCTTTTCAGAAATCCAGGAGAAAATAACAAGGACCCTGGCACTTATTTGAAAATGCAGCTATGTTCTCTTTGTATGGTTTTAGAAAATGGTAAAACTAAAATATTCAAATAATTAAATATTAACTGTGCATGGCATTCCACATAAAAATTTTATGAGAAGTTTGAAGTTTGTGAAAACAAACTTATCTTGTGTCACATCAAGTTTTATATTTGAAACAAAATCTAATAGACGTTTTGTTAACAGTCACTCCAAACTTTACAAAATCATCAAAAGTGAAAACACGTATTTTCACAACCATTTAAAATTTTGCTATCATTATAAATTATATTTAAAGAAATGTAAGAATCTGATTGGAGAAATGCCTTGACGGTTCAGAGTGCTTGCTGCTCTTGCAGAAGACTGAAGTTCCATTCCCAGGATCCCCCTGAGATGGTACACAAACATCTGTAACTCCTGCTCCAGAGGATACAACAGCTCTGGCCTCCTGAGGACCTGCACTTACACACACACACACACACACACACACACACACACACACACACACACACACACACTGGAGGGGGAGGCTAATACATTTATTAAAAAATCGAAATGGAGGAATCATTTTTGTCACAACAATATAATGAATTTTCTTGAATCACGCCAATGAGTTTCAAGCCCAGTCACATTTCCATCATGGTAAGTTGAAGCTCTGCTTTGCCAAATGAGCATGCACTGAGAAGGGCCTGAAGCAGGACTGAATTCCATCAAGGGATGTAACAGCAGTGAACATCCCAGCAGGTGAGTTACACAGAGGTGAACAAGTAGGTTATACCTCAAGCCTCAACTCGGTCACCTGGTAGAGGAGTCACATGGCCAACAATAAGATACTTCATGGACCACACCCAGTACCTCTTAGCAGGGCCAGATGTTGCTGCCGCCAGAAGATACAATAGGTCCCAAAGTGTCCTCTTCTGTTCATGTGCTCCTCTGAGGCAGATGCTTTCAGAAGGACTTCACCAGCCCTGGGATTCAGATCACTCTGGCTGTCCCCAGGACTGATCAGGCAGCCCTGCCTGACAATACACTTTTAAACCTCGGCAGCCACCACCATGTGTTAAATGTTCTGAGCTAATAGAGAATTTCCATAATACTTTATGAAACCAGTGAGCACTTCTTCATGAGCTGAACTTTAAAGAATATTCTCAGTCTATAAAAACAGTAAGACTGGAGTATAATTACTGTCTACACACACACACACACACACACACACACATACACATACACACACACACACACACACACATACACACATATACATATGGCTACTCCATAGATATATAAGAGTAGGTTCTGCACTAAGATGCTGAATGATGTATGAAGCGTTTATGCAGATTTGTGGTAAAAGTAACAGCAATAACAATAAAGTCAAATGGAGCATTGTAGCCACAGGACTCATTGTGTTCTTCTAGTGCCTCTCAAATACATAGGGCAAATTTGTTTTCTTAATTACAGATTTAAAAAATGAAGTTTTTAATTACTCATGAGTGCCTGCAATCCAATGACATTGACTTTGCAGCATAATTTGCTTTTGTTGCATTTCAAACAGAAAATTTTAATATATACAACTTGTATTTTCACTTGCCACAGGCTGTTTGGCAAGATATTGAAAATTACTCACACCAATGAGCAAGTAAATTCCACTGCATAAATTAAAAGGAAAGACCAAGATTGATGAAATAATCTTAAAATTGCCGCAAGAGAACTTTGACAATTATAACATGAGAAGAACTGAAAGCAACTAACTGGAGTGCATGGCAATCTCCATAACAGCAATTTTCAGAGGATGAACAAGGAAGTCAGAGTTGGATAAGTTAAAGAAAATACCTGATCATTGCCCAAAGATTGTCATCTTTAAAATAAATTACTAGATGGGTGTGGTGGTTCATACTCATCTGCCAGGGCTTAGGATTCTGAAGCCACAAGTTCAGTGTTTACCTGGGCTGCCTCAAAAAAAAAAAAAAGAAAAGAAAGAAAGAATAGAAATGATTTAATATTATTTCAACAGATTTTTGAGTAAAAGAGGAAGAAGTTAAATGTTAGCTCGTATGATTTAATGAATCAGTGCATAGCAGTGGCCTCGTTTATAGTCCCCCTGAGGGTAGGTTGGTGACAGGGCAGGAAGATGTTGGTCTTTGTATCTTTGGAAAGAGGCTTAGCCCACCTCAAGTTTCCTTGACAGTATGTTGAAAAGGTGCAAATTTGAAAGATGCGCTGATCCTCCCTCTCCCTCCCTCCCCCCCATCAGGTCTTTTCCCCCCTCCCTCTCCTTTGCTCCCTTGCAGTAAGATGGGTTCATTTTTCAAAACTTGGGGGGCTGTGAGAAGTGAGCTGTGCTAACTATTGCTCCTGTCTGTCTTACACAGTGGTTTGGTCCTATGTTGTTATTTTTTAAATTATTTTTAGTTTGATTTCACTCACTGCTGGGGCACATACACTATAAAATTCTATGCATGCATACGAATCAGCATAGATGTTAGCACATGTGTGCCCTCAGTAGCATTACAAGGTATGTAAGACACCATCTTAGTTTTATAAATGTTAAGTCGGAGCGGAGGGAGATTATTCTGTTTTTGTTTCTCTCTCACCGTTTTGCTCAGTTTTTTTGTTTTTGTTTTGGAATGTTGGGGTACATGGATTTTTTTTTCATCCACCTCATGTTACAAGGCAGTTGACTGATGCGTAAGGTCTTGAACTTAAGTCTAGCTTGAGAACCGACCTCTATGCTCTGCTCCTTCTAGACTGATAACTACACACCATTGCTTATGAAACACAGGCTGTTCTGAAACACAGACAGGACAGAAAACAATGGAGGGCTCCTGAGGAGGCTCTTTCCAGGAGTTTAGCCACCAGGAGGGAGGATGCTCACCATTTACCTTGAATTTCCACCTGCTGAGCTCTTGTTTCCCCAAAGAAAGCATGCTGACCATTACAGCCCTGCTACAAACGTGAGTCATTTGAATAAAGTGATTGACAGCAGGCTGGCAGAGAACTGTTGAAAAGTCAAAACCACAAAGTCAATGGCAGACAGGTTACTGCTAGTTCTTAATCAGATGGGCAACTGTGTTGAAGTGTGGTATCTGGGTGTAGACATGGTAAAGTAAGAGATGACACCTGGTTCAAGGTGGAGATGGAGAGACACAAGAAAGGATTTCATATTTCATGTAAACCTACATGAATTGCTACACGGTAGGAGGGAAAAGTGGTTTAAATAGAAACAGGAAGCAAATTCATTTGGCAACAGACCTATTCTGAATAGGCTTCTAAAAGTGACCTTCTCAATCAGAATCTAATACAAACCTCATACATTGCCTCTCTTAGGTTTCTCACTGGAGCGTATAAAGAGGCAAACTGATATTGTTGACATTTCAATACTCTGCGCCACATACACTTGTTGACAGTGATAAACACACATGAAATTATTGTCTGACTTATTTTGTTGCATTTATTTATTAGTTGAGGGTGGAGGGGTGGACACATGCCAGGCACACATGTAGAACTCAGTAAAAGAACAACTTGTCACAGTGCCCAGTTCACCTGTCAACAGCGTTCTCAGCAGAGAGCTCACAGGAATACCTTACATTCAGGTAAACTGAGCCAAGCCCTCCTTCCCTCCCCTCCCTTCCTATATAAAAATCCACTTGAAATACATCAAAGGCAGAAATACAAATTTTAAATTTTTGAAGCTAAAAACACATTAGTCAAGATTCTCTAAATGGGTTCTCAGTCTTCCTAATGCTGCAACCCTTCATGTTGTGGTGACCCTCAACCAAAAAATTATTTTCGTTGTTGCTACTTTATAACCATAATTTTGCTACTGTTACGAATCATACTGTAAATATTTTCGGAGCTACAGGTTTGGCCAAGGGGTCACGACCCATGTGTTGAGAACTGCTGCTCTAGAGGAACAGAAAGGATAGAATATATATATAAAGAGGCTTGATTAGATTGGCTTACACAAGAGATGACTCCAACAAAGGCTGTCTCCACATCACAGAGGCTGAGATGGTAGTAGCTGCTCAGTCTACTAGGCTGAATGTCTGCCTCAGCTGGCCCTGTCTGACTCTTAAGACCCGGAAGATCCTGGAGTGCCACTGGTCTTCAGTCAGAGTTGAAAGACCAAAGAAGCTAAGTGCTTAAGTCAGTAAGGAGCTGCACCAGCAGCCTCAGAAACTGGGTAAATGAACTTGTCAGAACCATGGGAAAGCAACGTAAAGGCAGTCAGATGAAAAGCAGCTTTTCCCTCGTACGAGATGCCATGTTCAGGTGGTGTGAAAGCCTAGACTTGACTTTACAGGCTCCATCTTAGGAAAAGGGCCACCATCTTAGACCACCTGCTGTACTCAGTTCCAAGAAGGACCTCAGGAATGTGCCATGGCAACTCATGACAACGGATACAGAGCAGTATCCTCCAGCAGACATCCAGTCTTTGGTTTATGGTCCTTGAAGATATCTAGATAATCCTGTTGAACAGTCCAGATAATCCTGCTTATCGGGTTGTAGTTCCCCACCAAAAGTCTAACCCAATGGTTTCAAATGTGGTTTTGCACCCAAAGTCTAGACCAATAGTTTCAAAATAATCACCTTGCCCCATATCCCTTCTACCCAATCCCAAATTGCCAATTCCCAGCTTGTAGTTTTTCCCTATAAAAACTCTCTACATCTGGGCTGGTGGCCGCCACCACATTTCCTTCCATCTGCCATGTGGTGGCCCAGGTTGAACCTGAATAAAAGGACCCTTATGTGCTTGCACCGGAAACCGGCTCCTTGGTGGTCTCTGGGGGTTTTGCAAAACGGGTACAACAGTGGCTCCTCCCATTTCTATAATCTGACTGTATTTGTCAGGGTTAACTAGACTTTAGATTCTGTTTCTCTAAATATATGGGATTTAATAGAATGTCTTACAGGCTGTGGTCTAACTATTCTAACAATGACTCTCTCCCAATGGAAAGGTCAAGAATCCAATAGTCATTCAGTCTAGGAGTCTGGGTGTCTCAGTTGGTTTTCAGTATATGTCAGAATCTCAAAGATTCTGGTACAATACCAGTGAAGGAATGGACTTCCAGTGAGAATGAGGGCAAGCAGGCAGAGAGTAAGAGCTTCCTTCTTCCATGCCCTTTGTATAGGCAGCCATCAGAAGGTGTGGCCCAGATTTAAGATGGGTCTCCCCACCTCAGATGATCCAATCAAAAAACAGGTGTGCCCAGTGCCTGGGTATTAGTTAACTGCAGATGTGGTCCATTTGATAATGGAGAGCAGCCACCACACTGATCAAGAAAGTCCTCACAGGAGCCCAGAGGCCTGCCTCTGAGTCAGCTCCAGATACAGTCAAGCTGACAACCAAAATGAACCATCACAATGAAATTCTTTTTTAAATCATAAGGGAAACTCTTCAAGGCAGAGCTTTTTTAGAACAATTCTCCCGAGCACAGAAAACAAAAACAAAATTATATAAACAGATTCCAATAAACTCACAACTTCTGCATAGAAAAAGAGAATCAAAACAGTAAAGAGATAACCCACAGATTTGGAGAAAATTCTTGCAAAATAGCCATCTTATAAGAGGTTGAAACCCAAATGTCCAACTCAAAATCAATAGATCAGAAATCAAAGTTCCTAGCTTTGAATGGATGTGTATCAGAATAGACATTTTTTTCAAAGAAGATAAATAAATGGCCAAGAAGTACTTGAAAACAAAAAAAGCTCTATATCTCTAAAAGTGTAAAAGTGAATTGTAGCCTTTGTGGAATAAATACCAAAGTTTCTCAAAAATGTAAAAGAACTATCACATGACCTAACAACCCCGCTCAGGGATGCATACAGAGAAACCGAATCAGCCTGAGAAAGAGATGTCTACACTCTTCAGCTTCTCATCTCACTGCTGGCATTACCAAGAGACAGAAGTAAAGTAATGATGCATTTGTAAAGAAAATGTGGTGCAGACACCATGGGAAAACATTCACCCTTTATACAAGTGTGAGACTTTGTCATTTGCCACAAAATGGATAGAAACAGAATCCATTTCATTCTATAAAATAAGCCAGCCACAGAAGAACAAATAATGTCTGATGTCATTCATATGAGGAGTCCAAAAAGCTCATCTAGAAATAGAAATTAAAATGATGGTTACTAGAAGTTGGGGGATGAAACTGGGATAAATAAAAGGTAATCATGGATGCGAAGTTACAGTTTGAGGGAAGACAGACTTTCTGAGTCATTATAAGGGGTGATGACTATAGGTGATGGGAACATCATTTATGTATACTTAAAAATGGTAAGAGATGACTTTAATGCTGTTACCATGAAGAAGTGATGGTGGTTTGAGGAAGGAGATTAATAAATTTAACTTAATTTAAACATTATGTAATGAATACACACACACACACACACACACACACACACACACACGTATATATATCAAACATCACATGGTACACCTATAATGGCTTAAATTCCCCATTAGTTTGCATATTTGAACCCTTACTTCCTAGTTGGTGGCAAAGATTTGGAAGGTTTTGGAACTTTTAGGAGGTGGAGCCTTATAGGATTAAGCATATCCCTGGGTGAGCTTTGAAGGATTTATGGACTGCTCTCACCCCTGCTTCCTGTGGACAGATGAAATGCACTCAGCCGTCTTGTTCGGGGGCCATGCCTTCCCCACCCATGATAGAGCCTATCCTTCAGGAACCATGAGCTAAGGCGAACCCCTTCTCCCCGTAGTTGCTTCTGCTCATGATATTTTGTCACAAACACAGAAGAATAATTCATACAATACATTATTGATATGTATAATTTGCATGTATCAATTAAAAATAAAAAGTAAGCATGATGGCACTTGGTTGTGATTTCAGTACCTGCAAGTTTACGTCTGAGAGATTTTGAGTTTCAGCCAGTGTGCTGCATAGGGAGACCCTGTCACTAGAAGCCACCACCAATGATAATAAAAAACAAGCTTTTAATGCAACTTAACAAAAATGGGTATTAAATAATGTGGAACTAAAGGCTGGTGGAAACTAGCATTGCTTCGCTGTAAAATCTGGTTGTCGATTAAGAATTTAAAAAAAAAAATCATTCTGAAACAGTTGAAACAGCAGGTTAAATTGAAGGTGGGTGATATAGCATTTGAGTTCTTACCCAAACAAAATAGAAAATGTGTTACTTTCCAAGAAAACAAAGGAAGACATTAAAAACTTTACTGTTGGTATATAGAAAGAGAAACTCACACAAACACTGAGTGGTCATTCCCCTGAAAAGTGGCTTTCAAAGTAGAAGTCTGACATTTTTATTGTGTTTGCAGCATGAATTAGGAATGAGATTACTGAGCATAAAAATGAAATCTTATGTTCACAAAGTTGGTTTTTGTGTTCAAACCTAGTAAAAACATAAAAAAAAAATGCCATAATAATCCATGCTTTTTATTTGAAGACACCTCAGTCCACACATAACTGTTCAAACTTGGGTAAAGAAGTCATAACAACAGCCTTGCTGTTGGGTTTGCACATTGTCTCACACATTTGTCTCCAGGTCTCCCTTTTAAAATCTCCACTCATTTATATTTACAGCAAAGCGTATTTGAGAAGATCTGCAGCATAGAGAAGGGCCTTGGACAGACTGAAGTTATCACAGCATGTTTTCACCCACTCCTGCTTGCTACTTCTGTCTAGGCAGGCTTTAGCCAAGACTGCAGACGTGCAGAAGCATAATCCTCTCTTTACAATGACATTGTCCCATAGCCTTTTTATTTATTTTAATTTCCCCACCACAGTATTATTTATACATATAATTACAACCTATTATCTTCATTGAACTCTCAGATGAATTTAATGAAGATGTGTATGAAAAATAGCATAAAGAACTAATTCCTAAATTCTACTTAGTGTTTCACTACAATACACAGATTTTTATAGACTCTCTTGGAGGTTGTGCTAGTTAACAATCATAGACAAAGCACCCAGAAGTAATTGTGAATCATTTCTCTCCTGGATGCCCAGAGTTCATTCAGCTCATAACTATATTACTGGATCATTTATGAACTCAAACTACAGTTTCTAATGGAAAGCCAAAAGTCATGTCCACCTGAACTTTTAAAGAATTGCCCATAAAATCTGACACCTACCCCCATTATCTTTGAAGATTTTTTTTTTTTTTTTGCATCTGCAATTTCCCTGAGCTTTATTGTCAAGTACAGTGAGGACAGTGATTATCTTTTCATTAAAACATTTTCTATATGTACTATTATATTAACCACTTCTTAGTCTTGGAGAATCTCACACATGCATATACATACCTTTTCCCCATTCTCCCGCTCCCCCGACCCTTCCTGCCCACCCCCAACAGTTGAGAAGTTGCCCTTCTCAACTTCATGTCTCTTTTCTTTTTGTAAAGCACTAAGTCCAATTTCTCCTGCCCATACGTGGATGGTCAGGGGCCATCAGCTGTGCCTGGAGAGCTACCCATGACTACACTAGGGAAGGAGAATTTTTCCTCTCCCAGTACCTATCAGCCACCAATAGCTCCACCCACAGTAAGGGAAGTGAATTCCCATCTATGGGGATTTAGGCTGGGTGGATCTGGAGTGTCGCCCTTGTGTGGACAGTACAGCTGGTGTGAGTTCATGAATGCAGTCATATGCCGTGTCCTGAAGACAAGATGGTATTTCACCCATGACCTCTTAGGCAGCTGTTTCAGACATTTTCATTAGCTAATCTACTAGATTTTATTTTTTTATCTTATATAATTGTGATTATCCTAATGAGCTCACTGTCTTGCTGTCTGCTTCCTGAGACTTCAGGCAAGAACAGAGTCTTCTTTCTTTCTTACCATGCTGATGCATTAAGCCAAGTCCTCCTGTCTCTCGTCAGGACGTCTCTCCTTTAAGGAGACTTCCCATGCTAGCTTCAGGCATGGCTCATCTTTCTCCCCATGAGTCCTTCTTGCTTGAACACACTTGGTTTGGAATTGGCATACATTATTTTTTTCAGGATATTTCAGATATGTGTATATCTTCATTTCGTGGTGAGGCAAGCTCAGAGACTGTCTCCCTCCCCTCTTCTCCATTTCTCTCCCACTTCTTCCCATCTTCCTCCTTATTGAATTAATACACAAAGACATAGAAGTAGGTAGGCTGTAATCTCAGCACTGGAAGATAATCAATCTTAAGAGGAGAATTAAAATTTTTCCTTGTGATGATCATACTAAAAACATTATTTTAGATTTCATTACAAAATTATATTTTCAGAGTAAAAAATAATATATATCCTTTTCACTAAGCATTAACATTCTACTCCCATATCAGACAATATTTTTCAAAATCCATGCTTGATGTTTTAATAAACAGTATTATTTTGTGAGATATTTTGAAAATACTACTGTAGTGGTATTGTGTTCCCCAAAATATTGTGTACCTCAATAAACTTATCTGGGGTCAGAGAACAGAAAAGCCACTAGTTAGGCAGTGATAGCACACACCTTTAATCCTACCATTCCAGAGGCAGAAATCCATCTGGGATCCCTGTGAGTTCAAGACCACATTGGAAACAGCCAGGTATGGTGACTCACGCTTTTAATCCCAGGAAGCAAGCCTTTAATCCTAGGGAGTGATGGTAGAAAGCAGAAAGGTATATAAGGCATGAGGACCAGAAACTAGCAGCATTTGACTGGTTAAGCATTTTGGCCTGGTTAAACATTTGACTGGTTAAGCTTTCAGGCTTTGGAGCAACACAGTTCAGCTGAGATTCATTCTGGATGAGGACTCAGAGGCTTCCAGTCTGAGGAAACAAGACCAGCTGAGAAGTTGATGAGGTGAGATAGCTGTGGCTTGTTCTGTCTCTCTGACCTTCCAGTATTCACCCCAATAACTGGCCTCGGGTTTGATTTTGTTAATAAGAACTTTTAAGATTCCTGCTACATACTACATTTTTGCAATATTTTGTACTTGACATCATAGCAACCATCTTTGTAGACTATATATTTTGGCATATACCTGGTTAATTTTAAGATAATCATAGTTGTTAACAAAGTATTATTAAAATTTTTTTTACCTATAGGAGTTGGAGAGATGAGTAAGTGGTTAAAACCACTGCTCTTCTTCTGGAGGACCCATGTTCAATTCCCAGCACCCACATGGTAGGTCACAACTCCAGTCCTGGGGGATCTGACACCTTCTTCTGGCCTCTATGGGCACTCCGCACATGTGGTGTATAGACATGTATTCAGGCAAACACATGAAATAAATAAAATCTCAAAAAAAAAATAAAAATTACTACCTACATACTATTATGAGAGCACCACAACCCTGTACCATGCCGATGATCAGAAATGTGAAGCAGTCTATGCATCTAAATTAAAATGTTCTTAATCAATGGGTATCATACCATCTGCATAGATTATATTTGCTAACACTTTCATAATCGCTATTGAGTATTGTTTATATTGAGAGTGATTCTGATGTTTTAACCTTCGGTGCTTTTACTGTGAGTTAGAAAAATAATACTCTTTATATGAAAGAAATAAACACTTTTCAATAAAATAGGTAACTTCAGAGGGATTTAGTTGTTAACTGTCTTTATCATTCAACAACAAAGATTATCTTTTTTTTTTTTGTTTTTTTGTTTTTTGAGACAGGGTTCCTCTGAGTAGTTTTGGTGCAAGTCCTAGACCTTACTCTGTAGCCCAGGCTGGCCTCCAACTCACAGAGATCTATCTGCCTGGCTCTGCCTCCCGAGTACTGGGATTTAAAGGCGTGCGCCACTGCCGCCTGGCCAGGATTATTTATAAGTAAATCTTTTTTGGCTTGTATAGCTATATTACAATATTTTATGTCAAATTATATTTTTTGCTAAGTTCATTAGATGAGTCTGATCCTCTTTCAAATTTGTGAGGCATTTGACACACATGAATGTATGTAGCATACATAACGTTATTAAATAACTATGTAGTAGATCTAACTTTGCCCAGGCCATGGAAGCTCCATTGTACCCTTCCCAGTTTAGTGATCATTTCTTTCTGTGTCTCAGACCCTCCTTTATAAAGTGTATTCTCCAGGGCACATTCTGCCTAACAAACATCACAGGTGTCTTCCTCCCACGCCTTCCATCTCTCTGTAATGCACAGTTAGTGACCTGTTTGTCAGCTGTGTCTCATCTGTCTGTTCCTAACAAAGGGCTTTGCTCTGTATTTAGTGGATAGCACAGGAAACATGATATAGGAAAGGGATGAAAGACAGTTGTTATAGAGATTTTTAATGAAGTGTTATGAGGGAAGAAGTGACTTGATTGACTCCAACAGACCCAGATGTTATCAAACTATATCCACATGTTATTACATTTATGGGATATTTAATTTAAGGTTCCTTTCAATCTATTGGCTGCTTTCAGTAGTTGATTTCCACAACACACACACACACACACACACACACACACACACACACACATACACACACAAACACACACACTATTCTGAGTCAGAGGCGTGAACATATGATCAAAGCTGTGCATTTAGCTTAGGCTGTAAAGCTGATGACATGGGCAATCCAAGGCACAGTGAGGTTGGTCATACTGTTCTCTTACAAGCAAGTTAAACTTAAACAGGCCAAGTATACAGCAGGGTAGAGGGCTGCGTACACCGTCTCAAATGATCTCGAGTCGTATTATTAACTCGGCTGCAAGGCTCCGCAAAAGTCCAGCCTCTTGATACATTTTCAGAAAATGTATCAACAAAAAAGAAAGGAAGGAAGGAAGGAAGGAAGGAAGGAAGGAAGGAAGGAAGGGAGGAAGAAATCCCACCACTAGCTGAGGAGCTATGAGGATGTGATGGCTGCTGGGAGACAAAAAGTAGGTTTGTTTGTTTTTATGTTTAAATGATGTGACCCCTGGTAGACTGAGGTCACACCCCAGAGCAGACACCAATCCCAAGTCTAACTGGGCAATATAAGCTGGACATGATGGGGAATGAAGACATTAAAAAAGTAATCTCAAAGTTGGGTGAGAAGGGATGGAAGGATGATGGCAGTGTGAGGGAGTGGTTGAGGAGAATGAACATCTTCAAAATGCATCCAGTGTATGAGATTCTCATATAGTAAATAAACACTGTAATAAAAAGAAGCATGTTATATAGGGCATGAAGAATAATCTTGAGGTTGAGAGAGAGAGAGCTCTAAGTTACCAAAAATACATATCCAAGTCAGTGGGCAACTGTACCATTCATATATAGACTGCTCCCTTTCTTGACTTAAGACAATTTGTATTAACTTCTTCAGATTTCATTAATTTATAACATTGTTAACTTCATCTCATACATCCAAAATACTTTCTGGCATTCCTTATAGAATTCCTAAGAATCTTGTAGCACTCTTTTTTTTTTTTTTTTTTGCTTACAAACTGTATGGCCGTGGCAGGCTTCTTGCTAACTGTTCTTATATCTTAAATCAATCCATTTCCATAAATCTATACCTTGCCACGTGGCTGGTGGCTTACCGGCGTCTTCACATGCTGCTGGTCATGGCGGCGGCTGGTGGTGTCTCTCCACCTCAGCCTTCCGCTTCCCAGAATTCTCCTCTCTCCTTGTCCCACCTACTTCCTGCCTGGTCACTGGCCAATCAGTGTTTTATTTATTGACCAATCAGAGCAATTTGACATACAAACCGTCCCACAGCACTTCCCCTTTCTTTTTTTTTAAAAGGAAGGTTTTAACTTTTACACATCTCCAAAGTCAGCTTGGTATATTTGGGAATTTGGGCGTAGCTTCTCTTACTACTTCCTGCTGGAGGGGGGCGCTGTATCTTATGGGGACACAAAGAAAATTTTAGGATCATGGAGTAGTCCGTGAGACCGTATCGTCTGAGCCAGTTGCCTTGAAACGATTCTGGATGTTGGATCATCTGGGCCATGGTGTCATCAGAGACCTTTCAGGGGATCTTAGCTGGTCAAACCTGATGTATCTTAATCTGGAACAAATCCATAGCCTCTGGCTTTCTGTGGAAACAAAAGCAGAGCCTCCTTTCCAAAGCAACATATCCTTACATCCAAATTTTGAAGTTAAGGTACCTTTAAAATACACATTTTGGCATAACTCAACAGCTTTTGCAATCAAATGTTTCTCTTCAGTTACGAATATCAAAGAGAACATAATCCAGATTCTCTGTGTGGTAGCCATCTCTATGTGGCTTATGTTTTATATTACCTTGAGCCTATTGCTTTAAACTGCAGCCTTCTAAGCCTGAAACGGTGCTGTGGCTGCTGGCTCCTCCCACTTCAGCTTCCCAACATGGCGGTGGTACGTTTACCGCCAGCTCTGGGAGCCCTCCTGGGTCTATGCTTTTATCAAAGAAGCGTGTAGCCCAGAAACCTCTTTTTTTTGTTTTGTACTAGCAAAAGCTAAATCCACCACGCAGCTTAATGTGCCACTTGCAGAGGCCTCATTCCCGCTATACTGCAGATTGAGTGCACACACCAGGAACCCGCCAGTAACTCAAACCGGCAGCTGCCGCTCATTTGAGAGAGACAATTAGGAAGCTGTTTTTAGATCCTTTTTAGAATCTTTTCTCAGGTATTAGGTGGAAACTCTTGCCCTCTCATTGGGCGCAATTTGTTGCTAGAGTTTTCCTGCTTTGCCCACAGTCGGGACAAATCTCTCTCACCCGCCAGTCCCACAGCCGCTCAGACCCAACCAAGTAAACACAGAGACTTATATTGCTTACAAACTGTATGGCTGTGGCAGGCTTCTTGCTAACTGTTCTTATATCTTAAATTAATCCATTTCCATAAATCTATACCTTGCCACGTGGCTGGTGGCTTACCGGTGTCTTCACATGCTGCTGGTCATGGCGGCGGCTGGCGGTGTCTCTCCGCCTCAGCCTTCCGCTTCCCAGAATTCTCCTCTCTCCTTGTCGACTTGTAGCACTCTTAACATTGCTTAAAAACAGTGGTTTGGTGTGACAATTTAGCATTATCATTTTGTTCACAGTTTCCGGTGCTCAGACGAACAGCCTTTATATTTACTACCATCTTGGCTATGACAGATTCCCATGGTGTTTTCATCCCATTAGGATACTTTTTCACGTGGATGGGCATATGAAGTCCAGGACTATTGCAAGGATTTTGGCTACCACAATGGATCACAAGTCTCTCTTGATAGACTATGATCTGTGATTGTATCTCACACCCCTTGCCCTAGGCTAATTTCCTCCCTGTGTCTGCCTTCTTTCAGCCCCAACCAGATTTAATTTCAATTAAAATAAAAAAAGGATTCTCTGTGAGAAAACGTGATAATCTTTCTTTTCTGACCACTCTCTGAGAAGTGGTTCTTGTTTCTGTATGGGCCCACAGAGGAAGTGGGGAGATGGGCAGGACACACAGCATGTTGTGGGCCCACGGTAGAGCTGAGGAGATGGCAGGACACACAGCATGTTGTGGGCCCACGGTAGAGCTGAGGAGATGGGCAGGACACAGAGCTCGGTGTGGGCCCTCGGCGGAGGTGGGGAGATGGGCAGGACATAGAGCATGGTGCTATGAGTCTTTGAACAGGGTGTCAGCTCACCCACAGGAGTCCAGTCACTTGCCTGTTATCTTTCCAGCATGGGGGGCTGTTACTGTTACCTTTCAGTTCCCTGTACTAAAGTGTGTCCATTCATTTCACTCGGTTTCAGAGCGTCTTTTCCATCTGCTCAGTGGCATCGATTCTACAATCCCTGTCACTCCAGACTGCTGGAATGCTGTCCTGTCACTCAGCTGGCTGAAGTCAAAGATGCCAGGAACAACATTGATCGAGCAGCACTGTGTGGTAAGTTCCCATTGTTCAGCCATGGGTAGGCAAACTTGACACTAATCCTTCCCCTCCAGTCAGACCTGCTGTTTACACAGCTGTGACTGGTGACTAAGAGGCTCCGAGGTTAATATTTAAGTCACTTAGTGAGCAAGGAACCATAACAGGTGCTCTGGGCACCATTACAGGTGCTCTGCTCACTGCTAAGAACGAGGAAAGCTCACACCGAGGCAAGCTCACACCGAGGCAAGCTCACACTGAGGCAAGCTCACACCGAGGCAAGCTCACACCGAGGCAAGCTCACAGCACGAGTTGGCTCTTTGGCTTCTGAATCTGTCTTTGGCTCCCTGGCTCATTTCTTCCCTCTCTCCCAGGGAGTGGTGTGCCTTGGCAAGGTCGAGAGGGATGCCACCGTTTTAGAGAGCTATTCCACTCAGAGATGAAAGAAAAATTGACAGACATAGGGAAGAAAGCTCCAGAAACTTCAATAAAGACAGAAAGTACAGGAGATTCAAGAAAAGGTTGAATCCTCTATTTGTATTAGTGAGTACAATGCTATAGTAAATATAATTTTACCAAATACAATCTGATATGCAAACAATTTAGCTATCTTGAGAAGATGGATTTTGTACAGTGTTAAAGACAGGTATGATGACTCACACCTATAAATACCAGAACTTGGATGGCAGAAACAACAACCAGGCCAGTCCAGGCTACACAGGGAGACTCTGTCTCAAAACAATAAAGATGAATTTTTAAAAAATGGTTAAGAAGTTAACATGATATCAGTGTGGTTCATAATTTCCTAGGACCATACTTTTCTGGAAATGTTTACATAAAAAAATCTCTTTTGTGTACAATAAACATAGGTTAATGTCTATTTTTTGTTTTGTTTTTGTTTTTTGAGACAGAGTTTCTTTGTGTCGTTTTGGTGCCTGTCCTAGATCTCGCTCTGTAGACCAGGCTGGCCTTAAACTCACAGAGATCCACCTGGCTCTGCCTCTCAAGTGCAGATTAAAGGATTAAAGGCCTGTGCCACCACCTCCTTGCTTATTTTTTTAAAACATGTTATATTGTGTTAAACAAGATGGAAACACTCAGAAATGACTGTGAGCAATTTGAATTAGTTCTGGAACATTTAAATCTCAATGTCCTAATTTAACATGCTTGATATTACGAGCTTCTTGGTTTGTAATACATACTTACATATATAAAGTTTAAAAACTTTTCTTTAGACTCAACTCATGGCAAAATTACATCATTTTAATAGAAAATGTTTAGTGAGCATTTGGAATGTGCTAGGTACAGAATATCCGTACATGCTCTCATCCGGTATCTCGGCAGTGAGGCATGGGTAGCCCTTGCTGAATTTTAGACTTGAGAGAATGAGGTTCGGGGAATTTACATGTCTTCCCAATCCCTAAGACTTAGCAGGAGACATGCACATGTGCCAGACTTCAAATCACTTGCTCTTCTCTATGTTGCTTTTCAATATTTTGTGGATATGTTTGCATGTTTGGGGCTGTCATACAATTACACACTGTGGTTTTGATCAAAGCCGTCCCCCTCGCTCCCTCCCTTCCTACTCTCTCCATCCCCTACACCACTTCTCCCTCCCAACCAAAGGTAAACAGTTTTCAACCCACTGAGCTGACTATGTGCCTCCAGCACATGTGTGGGTGTAGAGCCATCCACTGGCACACAGGCAACCTGCCAGGGTGCCTCCCCTAAGAGAATGCATGCCCTTCCCTAGTAACCATCAGTTGGCTTTAGCTCCTCAGCCGTGGGTGGCACGTCATGAGCCCCGCCCCTACTCACGCTGCAATTTTGGATGGCTGGGTCTTCCATTATGAAGAACACAGACCTTAAGAGTGTAATGATTCTTGTTGAAACCAAGGTTGGATAAAGCACAGGGACAAATAGCCAAACTAATGGAAACACATGAACCATGAACCAAAGGCTGAGGGGCCCCCAACTGTATCAGGCTCTCTGAATAGGTGAGACAGTTGATTGGCTTGATCTGTTTGGGAGGCATCTAGGCAGTGGTACCAGGTCCTGGGCTCGTTGCATAAGATAGCTGTTTGAAACCTGGGACTTATACAGGGACGCTTGGCTCAATCTGGGAGGAGGGGACTGGACCTGCCTGGACTGAGTCTATCAGGTCAATCTCAGTCCTTCGGGGAGGCCTTGATCTGGAGGTGGTGGAAATGGGGGTGGGCTGGGGGAAGGGGAGGGGGGCAGGACGGGGGAGAAAGAGGGAATCTGTGGCTATTATGTAGAATTGAAGAGTATTGTAAATTAAAATAAAATTAAATTTAAAAAAAAAGAGTGTAATGATTCTTTAAATCTACTTGCTACAGGGGATAATTTCTTATGCAAGGATCCTCCCTCAAGACAGAAGAGTTGCCTATCAGAATGAGCAAACCCGTACAGCCCTGTTGCTCCCACACTGTGAGCCAATGTGGTCTATTGCTACAAACTCACCGAGGTGGCGTGGGAGGACTACTTAAAAACTTCCAACAAGCATGCTCATATCTGGTATCTGTCAGACTGTTTCGAATGCTAGCTCAGGGCGTTTTCTGTTTCAGATAATGTTAAAAACCCACTAGAGGACATCATTAGTTTTGTAAAGCCAGTTGAGCTTCCAAGGTTGAGATGACAGGAAGGTACTGCAGATAATCAATGGACCAGGAGGGGATGGGAGACACGGCCCTATCTGATGCAGAGATTTGTGAAGTTGTACAGCGCCCAGCTAGTACACCCACATCACTGATAACTCTTTGTGATACTTCAGCAATGAAAATATCTAAGATTTCTATTTCAAATTGTCTGCGTTCTTTTCTTCAAATGGATACTGAATTTGAAGACACGGCCAATTATGAACGCATTGGAACACAACTCCTTTAGAAATGAGCTGTCGGGGATGGAGAGATGGCTCAGCAGTTAAGAACCCTGGCTGCTCTTGCATTATATTATAAACTTAAATCCACTGTTAAAACTACATTCTAAGTGAAATTAAAAAACTTACAGTTTTTTTTTTCTTTATTAACCTGCAGGTCACAATGTCTTAAAAATTATAGTTGGTGATTTTAGATTGAACTATATTTTAAAGCATTTGATACATGACTGTATGTCTTGGGAAAAGCCATAAACTACCCATAAATACAAAGTGTACAAGTGCCTACTGAGTAAACATCATCATCTACCATCCAGAGCCTTTCCTCCTCAGCAGCGACACCTGCCTACTCAGTGGGGCACCTCTTCCTCTTATTCTCGGTGTTGGCAGTCTCCAGACTGGGTCATTCCGTCCCTGTGATTCTGCTGTAACAAGCCAGTGGTTTCTGCTCACTCCTCGGTCATGTGTATTTATGTGTGTGGTTGTTTTCCTGTTTGTTTTGTTTTTCATTTTTCTTCCGCAGACAGGTTCTTACCATGGAACCAAAGCTGGCCTTCAACTTGTAAGACTCTTCCCTCAGTCTCTCAAGCACTGGAGGTACAGATGTGCGCCACTGTGCCTGTCCCTCAGTCACTGGTTAGGAAACCTGTGATTCACACATAATCCTTCTCATTGATTCATAGCTTTACACATAATAATGTGTCTACCCCATGTCTTTTGTTCATTTTGGGAGGACAGAATCTCACTCTCTAGCTTAAATTGGCCTTGAGACTCACTATGAAGTCAAATTTGGCTTCAGACTTCAGTCTCCCAAGTACTGGCATGACAGGTATGACCCAATCGATTAATGATGAGCCTTAATAAGTCTTTTCAAAAGTTTTATTGCATTGACACTCCATGTAACACCCTCATATATTCATTTGTGTGTTTGTGTTTGTGTGTGTGTGTGTGTGTGTGTGTGCGCGCGCGCGTGTATAATTTAGTTACATAAGAAGCAAAGTACATTGGGAAAATATACAAACTGAATCCTGCTAGATTCAGCCAAACTGTCTTACAAAGTGCTCATTATCATTTATGCAGTCAACAGTGTAGAATCTCGAGTTTCTCTACAATTTTCATGGACATAATTGCGATTTTACTTGTGACCTATTATGGGTGAAATTTTCACCTTTTTCAATTAACATCAGAAGACCTTTTTAAAATTATGCAATGTTAATAGAATAATCCAGAAACATTGTTTCTTTATTCTTTGTGCTAAATCATCCAAATACAATTGTACCTTCTTCGTCAGGTGTTTCTTGAATTCCTAATGGCTTTTCTTTTACGTTAAAGTCATGGTGTCAGGTGCATATAAAATTCATGAACAATAGTACGTTGGGATATTGTGCCTTACATAATGTATAAAACTGTCACATTGTATTTATTTTATCTGACTGGAAATACGTGTTTTCTGCAATTACCAGGAAGCATTTCTGATAATTTATTTCTGGTAAGATATTTGCCTGGTACATTGTTTTAAATCTTTAGCCTTGATTCTTTTGGCTTCTTAGTATTTCATAGATGTCTCTTGCATAGCGTTAATGACTGGGATTTTAATATTTGCATTTATGCTGCTATTTACACAGTTTGAAAACGTCTGTTCCAATTGTATAATTAGCATTGCATTGGTATGTTGGGACTCTTCAAGCCTCTGCTTTGTGCTTGTTTACATATATTCTTATTTTTTTCTTTTACATATTCCTTTATTTTATATTGGTGACTTGAGTTAGATTTTCTTTCAATTTGGAAAGTCTAGATTAAATTTTTATTCCTCTAGTGGTTATAATTTAGTTTTTATGTAAGTGTGAAGGTCTAATTTCTATAGTAGCTAGTTATAGACTCCTTGATTATACAGTTTAATCTCTAATCTGTTATGAAAATGTACTCACTAAAGCTACATTTCTATCAAAATTTCTGGTCACACTATTGTGATTTCTTTAACCCTAAACTAGTTATGATGACTCCAGAGTTTCACATTTCTAAAAACACACGGGATTTACACTTCTCTGACTCTACTATTTCAGTTTGAATAATTCAGAGAACTTTTCCCATGTGTCATTGTGTGTATCCATAATATACTCCCTTACATTTCTGAAAACTATCCCATTCCAGGAAATCTCAGAATTGGTTGGGTATTATGTTTCCAAATAGCTGTTATTATGAATGTAGCTATGATAAAAAAACAATCATTCTGATATAAGCCTTTCTTGGTGTGTGTGTGTGTGTGTGTGTGTGTGTGTGTGTGTGTGTGTGTGTGGTGGAATATTAATTTAAGATGTGTTACATTTGTTTACACTTTGAAATATCTGTTTAACGATGCAAAGACAAGTTACATTGTGATTAAATAAAATTAACCTGCAGTCAGGAGGCTGAGTCAGCAAGTAGCTGACAGGAAGTGGTAGGGAGGAACCAAATGTAGCTAGGAATCTTCAATGGGGGTTGAGCAGAAGGACACCCTGTCTTTTGGGAGAAGCAAGCTAGGAGAGAAGGTGAGCCGCTTGCTCTTCAGCCTCTCCGAGCAAGCAGAATTTCACCTCCACCCTTGAATCCTGAGTTCTGTAGAGGGATAGAGATCTAGATAATGTTCCTGCTAGAGGCCTTGATAGAGCCTGTGCCGGAGCGAACAGAATTCCTGCCTGGCTCTGACCAGTGAGGCTGAACAGCTACTTGGAGCTGCGGCACTGTAACTGCTGAATAAGACAGCAGTCGCTTAAGGGGCGGCTGCTGAATTTAATGATAACGTGTGTGTGTGTGTGTGTGTGTGTGTGTGTGTGTGTGTGTGTGTGTGTGTATGTGTGTGTGTATGTGTGTGTGCTGTGGATATTGTTCTATATAAATAAAACATTGATGGCCAATGACCAGGCAGGAGGTAGGTGGGACAAGGAGAGAGGAGAATTCTGGGAAGCGGAAGGCTGAGGGAGAGAGAGACTGCAGCCACCGGCAGGAGAAACAGCATGTAAAGACGCCGGGAAGCCACCAGCCACGTGGCAAGGTATAGATTTATAGAAATGGGTTAATTTAAGATAAAAGAACAGTTAGCAGAAAGCCTGCCATGGCCATACAGTTTATAAGTGATATAAGCGTCTGAGTGATTATTTTATAAATGGATTGTGGGACTAAGGGGCTTGGGGAACCTGGAGAGAAGCCCTCCAGCTACAGTGTGTGTGTATGTGTGTGTGTATGTGTGTGTATGTGTGTGTGTGTATGTGTGTGTGTGTGTGTATGTGTGTGTGTGTATATGTGTGTGTGTATGTGTGTGTGTGTATGTGTGTGTGTATGTGTGTGTGTGTATGTGTGTATGTGTGTGTATGTGTGTGTGTATGTGTGTGTGTGGTGTGTGTGTATATGTGTGTATGTGTGTGTATGTGTGTGTATATGTGTGTGTATGTGTGTGTATGTGTGTGTATATGTGTGTGTATGTGTGTGTGTGCATGTGTGTGTGTATGTGTGTGTATGTGTGTGTGTGCATGTGTGTGTGTATGTGTGTGTGTATGTGTGTGTATATGTGTGTGTATATGTGTGTGTGTGTATGTGTGTGTGTATATGTGTGTATGTGTGTGTGTATGTGTGTGTGTGTATGTGTGTGTGTATGTGTGTGTGTGTATGTGTGTGTGTATGTGTGTGTGTATGTGTGTGTGTATGTGTGTGTATGTGTGTGTGTGTGTTTAAGGATGGAGAAAATCTAGGAGATTATCCTATTTAACAGTCAAAGAAGCTTGCCTGGAATAGTTTCTTGGTTTTTGGCAGATTTCAGACTTCTGAGTCAGAAGCAAAACATGTTATTCTTTTTTCTTTTATATTTATATTTTATTTTATGTGTGTAAGTGATTTTACCTGCATATATGTATGTGCACCACATGTGTGCCTAGTGCCCACAGAGGTTAAGAGAAAGTGTTGGATCCCCTGGACCTGGAGTTACAGATTGCTATGAACCACCACACCACCAACTGGAAACAGAGCCCTGTGGGTCGTCTGTAAAACTACCCAGTGTTCTCAACTGCTAAGCCAGCTCTCCAGGACAAACCCACTATTCTTCACAGTACCATAAACACCTTTAATACAAAGATATTTGAATTAGATCTCTGGCCTCTGGTCTTGTGAGCAACAGTAGTGGGTTCTCAGTGAATACCATGCATGAAATGGTGGTAACCTCGCTCAGACACAGGCAGCCTGCATTCTCTAGGTAAGGATGGAAGGAAACTCATGGAAAGGACCAGTGTCGGCACAAGATACCCCAAGACCAAGTTCTCAGCACAGAGGATATGATATATTTGCCCCAGAGGGACAGAGGGCAGGGAATAAGAGATAAAGACAGGAGAGAGAAGACCAGGAAGAAGGGGAAGGGAACCCTTCTTCCAGGGAAAAGGGGAAGGGGTATGTGTCCTGGGGGAGACAGTCGTGGCCCATAGTCAAATGTGGTTTATAAAGGTAAAAAGGGAAACCAGTCTTAGGATGACATGTTTAATTTTGATTGAACAGGTTAGTTAGGGCAGCCACAAGGGGGCTTTTGATTGCTGGACTTCAATATTTTGATAGCTGGACCTTGATAGTCAACCTCATAGGGAAGAAGTGTCCAAATAAGGGAACAGACCTTGGGGGCTAGCTTTCGGACTGTAATCTAATGGTTCTTAGCAAGGCAGAGGGAACAGGGAGAAGGGCAAGGTCTGCCAAAGCCATGTTTGCCATGCTCAGGTCTATTAGAGCCCTTCATTAATGACTTTACTGTGTTATTTTGTGCGAACTTGTCTTTGAACTAGATGGAGATGTTGTTTGTACAATATAAGAATTTTTGCTATAAACACACCTTAGGAGAGACTTTCTGAATTCATCCTAACATGCAAATCACTAATTAGCTGTCACTGTCATCCTCACAACAAGAAAATGGCTAGTCAAAGTAAAGGTCAGCAAGTCTTCCTAACAACCAAGGGAACAGATGTCAAAGGACAAGTTCCCTCTAAACTGGATAGACAAGAGGACATGGAGTCACACTTTACCAGGAACAGAAATAGAGAACAGTAGACATCTCAAGAGTAACTGATGAATTGCTGGGTATTAATTATGAACAAGGTCAACAGATATAAAAGAGCTGAGGTTCAACCTCATAGTGGGGTTGACCTCACATTTTCAAGAGTTTTAGCCATAGAAGCTTAACCATGTTCTCAGGGTAGAGAACACAGGAAAACCTCCTCTCCTGTCAGGTAAGGGAAGTAAAAAGATATTTTCAAATATGACTAGAGTATGTTGTATTCATTAGTGAACCTCTTCTTTAAGAAAAGAATTATTACTTTTTTATTATTCTAAGAAAAGAAATATTACATATTACTACAACTCACAAATAAAGGCCTTGTCGGAATATAACCAAGCTAAGGAGGGTAAAATCTGCAGCCTGAGCCTTCATTACTTCCTATCCAAATGAAAGGTGTGGGAAAAGTAGGAGCCACGACATAGTTGTCAGCCAGAGGCCCATGTCCACTGAAAACATGAGGCCACTCACAGGACTGTGGGTTACTTGCTTTTCCCCACGCATACGTGTACTGTAAAGCAATCTCCTCAGAACTGAAAGACTCCTGCCATGGAGGAGGGGGAAAACACATGACGATGCTCAGGAAGAAAATAAATGTCATGTCTGGGAAACCTGAAACAAAGATCAGTGAGGGACCTAAGGTCGCAGGAGCAGTAACTGCTGACCGGGGAGCTGCCGCGCTGAGACTGTTGACTTGGCCTGTTGAGCAGCTTGCTAAGTCCTGAATATTTTCTTTCACAGATCATGTTCTCATCATTCTCCCACCACATTGGGATACTTGGCTCTTTTCCTTAAACTGTTTTCTTCAGTCCTTTGCACTTTTGCTAACACATCTTCCAACTCACTGGTGTTTTTTCCTTGTGGTGAGACTACTGATATGCCCATCTGTGAAACTCTTCACTTGTAGGGTTTTGATTTCTAGCATTTCCTTTTGATATCTTCTTAGAATTTGTTTATCTCTACTTGTAGCATCTATCATTATTATGATTTTTTCTACTTTTTTCATTAAAATCTACTATGATTTACAATACTTAAGATATTGTTTTTGTCTTCCAAAGGTGTATATATTGAAAAATATTCCTAGTGTGGTCATGTCAAGGAGGAAAGACCTTTCAGAAAGTGATGTTGGTTTCTCTGGACTACTTTTGGAATTCAATTTGGGAAAGAGAAAAGTGTCTACAGCATGATAGTTGGCTTTGTTGGCTTTTTTTTTTTTTTTTTTTTTTTGGTTTTTTGAGACAGGGTTTCTCTGTGTAGCTTTGTGCCTTTCCTGGAACTCACTTGGTAGCCCAGGCTGGCCTTGAACTCACAGAGACCCGCCTGCCTCTGCCTCCCCAGTGCTGGGATTAAAGGCGTGAGCCGCTGCCACCACCACCACCCTGCTTTGATAGTTGGCTTTGAGGAGTGCCCATGGAGGGGTCAATGTTGATCTTGAAGAATTAATCTCTCATGAGAGTGAGTTGCTATGGAAGAGAACCCAATTCTCTGGCTCCATGTCTGGCCATGATGTCTTTTCTACTGTGATCTTACCATGGTGGTGTTTTCGTCACAACACTCTCACCAGAGGCCAATTCATGTGACCACTTCTATCTTTAATTTTTAATCAGTTAAACTGAGAGGTATAATTACCACTTGGTGTTATTTATGCAGACTTACCTAGTCTGTCATAACTAGAGAAGAGAAGAGATCCAGACAGTTCTTACCACATCTATCATAGTTATTTTAAATTCCCAACCTGGGACTCCACAGAACCCTCTTTGGGTAACACAAAGCATAAACTTTATTTTTTTTTTTTCTTTTCTGTACTATAGACATAAAACAGCATTTTTCTCAAAGGACTTTTGTTGCATTATTCGTATGTACTGCTTTCATTGACTTCTAACCTAAACTGAGTTCTGATTATCTTTGTGGCTGCTTTGATCTGTGGACTGCTTTCATTATTTTAAAATATCTTAGAATATTCCATATATTTTAGTGTCCTTAATTTAGAATTTAATGCCATTACATCAGTGAAGATGCTGTGTATCTTTTTTAATACTTCTAAGTTCACCAAGCATGATTTCTGGCCCATGTGATCTGTTCTACTTCTCTGCAAATAAGTTCATCAAGGAATTCCTTCTTTTTATTGCACATTTTTACTTTCAATGTTTTTATTTTCAAAGACAATGGACATTTGTCTTTCATAAAATCTCTCTAATGAAATTCTCTATCTACAGTAAGAACAACAATGATCTCCCAAAGACATCTCACGGTGCTTCCCAGATCCTGTGAATGGTATACCTACCCTTGCCACTTCTGACTGTTTCCTGTGACTTTCCTCTTATTTCTTTGCTTGTCTCTGATTTTATATTTTGACGCTGGGCGTTGAATGGACCAATAAAAGAGATCCAGTTAACAACACTCAGTGCTAGAGAAACACACACACAAAAGTGGACTGAGTTGCAGTTATTTCTGTCAGTGATCCAAATGACTCTACAGGCTTGGACTTGTTTGAAGACAGCATCAAGAATCTACTCAACAGCATTGGAGGTCTGAGTGCTTGGACGCTTTGTCCAAGTTTACTTTGCTCTACTCATCACCTTCAGAAAGTCCCTAAGAACTGTATCTAACAGTATATATTTATCAACTCTTGGGCCAAAGCATTATGATAAAAATATCCCTTATGTTCTAAGAGACTGGAACTTTTGCTGGACCTCACAATCAAAGTGAATAATAGATTTTTTAGGTCATTTAAGACAACACTGTTATCCTACAGTGCATTTAGCCTGTCTCTTTAACTTGCCTTTAAATAGCAATGTAATACCCAACCCTACTTGTCTTGGATTTCCCATGTAATCAACTTTTACAACCTAAGTTAATGCATAGATGTATGTTACGTACTTAAGTCATGTACTCTTTCAAGCCCCTGACAAAAGGGTAATGGATATATGTTTGTGTTTGTTATAATAATCCTTTGGTGAAAACAGCAACTAAAATTTGGAAGTAACCCAATAAAATGAAAATACACCATAAATGTTGAATTGATATATGGATACTTCTTGAGAAACAATGACATTTGTAATATTGTTTGTTATCTGGGTCAGCTGAGGTCAATTGGAGGCAGTGACTTAATCCCTTGTAAAACTCTATGAAATATATCTGTGAAGTATGCCATTTCTTCCCTCATGTGATGCTTTATGTGCTGTTCTGTAAATACAGAGCAAAGCCCTTTTGTTAGGGACAGGTACTCAGACACAGACAGGGTCACAAGACAGTGTTCAGGCGAACAAATTTAGATTCATACAATAGACAGAGGAGAGAAGACACATGGAGAGGAAACTAAAGAATTCAAATCTTGGCTCACTCTTGGTCAAGTGACACCAAGGGAGAGTGCTTTATTGATTTCTGTCTCTAATGCTACACTGATGCATTATTGGAGGTTCAGATTATTATTGATGCATCCAAAATGACTACAATCCCTAACATTGTTCAATAAAACAAGTCTTTCAATACATGCTTATTGAGGTCTTTCTATGCAGCTGTGGTTTCAAGATGATTAGAACATTAACTCTCTCAACTTGTTTGAAAGTAATGAGTCTTTTATAATGTAATCTTAGAAGTATTAAGAGAGATAAATTCAGGATAGAGTGTTTTGAAATAGAAGCTATGGCAAAAAAAAAAAAAAAAAAAAAAAAAAAAAAAAAAACAGACTGGCCAGCAACCTAGCAGAAGCCTTTTTAGTGTTTAGTGGAGCAGAGATAAACTATACTCATTAAAAAAGAGAGACAGAGAAGAAAGAGGAGGAGAGGAGGAGGAGGAGAGGAGGAAGGAATTTATCCTCAGAAGTGGGAGCTATGAATTCCCAGAAGCTAAATAGAACATGGCAGGTCCTGAATACTACAATGATTGTATTCTATATAGTATACAGGATACACTATAAAATAATATATGTGTGCATATATTTGACACATGCACAGCATATAGATATTTGTGTGAAATTTTTAAGAAGGTATATTCTATGAGAAATTATTTTGAAATATGTGAAGTAAATCAGTGACATTCAGACATACCCGCAAGCCCACTGAGCAGGTGGTCATGAATTTTGCAAGCAATGATCTTATTAAACATTGTGAAAGTGTCAGAATCCTATGGGCTATTTGTGTGGCTACAGGCGGATTGACTAAATTACTCTTACAACAGCCTCATCCAGAATCACTTCTAGTTCTAAGGTTAAGATTGTCAAATACTGAATCTCCAACCTGAAGTTACATTACCTGTGGAGATTACAGGCAGCAAGAAAACAGCAAATGTGAAGATCAAACCTCAAATCACACAGTCCTCACATTTCATGGTATTTTAATGGCATTTTCCACATCCTACCATCCTATCTGAAGGGCCTCAGTTTCTCACACAAAGAGCCTTTCACAAATCTAGAATCTTTGTTTGTTTAATTCCACCTCCATTTTATCAGAGTCATGTGTTATAATTTTTCATTGACACAGTCCTATTCAATGTATACGTCTAAAATAATGTATTACTGTCAGAGAAGGCATAACTATTTCATAGGTACATTTAGCTGAGCTCAGTTAAAGATGGCTGGAAATGCCCTCATAGGCACACCAAAATGTGTGTCTACTAGGAGGTCCTATGTTCAGACAAGCTGACAATGACAAGCCATCACATCCACGCAAACTAAACTTACATTAAAAAAAAACTTACTATATTTTTATATCCACCCCCCCAAGACACCCTGATGGGTGTGAGAATAGTAATTGAAATTGTATTTATTACCAGCCATAGGAGTCATGGAACTTTTCAATATTTCCAAATTTCATATATTAAACTTTATTTATATCATAGGTAACTGCATTAAAATATTAGTGATCCTTTCTCTCTCTCGGTATCCATATGGCCCACCTACCTGCAAGTGACAGAAAAATCATCTAGAAACTAAAGGACCTTTGTGGCTGACCTATGCCTTCAGGTCTGAAGCATGTTTGAGGTAGTTGTGTAACAATGTTGCTTTACTGCCTACTTTGGGTTGCTATAATAAAGAACTGTAGTGTTTCAAGTTTAAATTGAGATTTTTGGTCCATTTGTTTCCATTGTTTGTACAGAGTGATGGGTATGAATCTAATCTCATTCTTCTTCATCTAACATCCAATTTCCTCAGCATCATTTGTTGAAGGTATCTTTTCTCCAGTGAATGATTTTTACCACTTCATCAAATATCACATGGCTGTAGTTATGAGTGCTCATGTTTGAGTCTTCTAGCATAGTCCATTGTCTCCCTGAGCCTGTGTTACCTCACTCAATATAATCTTGTCTAGGTCCTCTGGCTAGTAATAAATACAAATTTAATTACAGACCTCCTAGTTATTTCCCAAAGTCCTCACCACCAAACGCCATTGTTTTGGGATTACAGTTTCAACACATGGATTTCAAGGGACAGAACTGTTCATTCCCCCCACAGTCCACGTGGCACCCCCTTGGCTTCATCATGGTTACAGAGTACATCTGCTGCGCAAGACCTCATATCTCTACAGAATCTACAGCCAGAAAAAGACAGTCTGTAAGAACCTTGAGTCTTCTTTTTATTGCTGAGAAGGAAAACATCCTAAAACTTGCATCCATCATTTGTTGGCCAAAACTGAGTAATAGTCCCATGGACCTACTGAAATCAGCTAAGCCAACTACTCTCTAATTGTGCAGAATGTGTACTGTTTCCTTGGGAAGCAATATCTTCCAGCCAAGATGCTGAGAGTCTACACTAAAAGTAAGTTAGAGGTGACTGGTGAATTCCAATAGGTTTAAATGGTTTCTTATCCTCATTTTAGAGATGGGAACCAAGACTCAGCAATTATTATACTGAAATACCATGATAATTAAAAAATAAGATATTTTGTAAACATTGAGTAAAACACATCCTAGTCAACAGATTAGATGGCAAACCAAACCACTAAGGATGATTCAGTTTTGGAGTCTTACGACTTAAAACCTGTTAACTAAATCTCACCCTTTCCAGATAATACTTAGGTGGGAATTAACACTTACTCATCATCTTTCTAGTTTTCATTTTACTTCGTTTTTACTCAGTTGAGCTTCTGGTACTCACTTCCAATTTTTTACAACAATGAATAATTTTTAGTGGCATTTATACAAACTGTCAGGAAACAATTGACATTTCCTGTCTTATGTTCTTTTCCTGTGGCTGTGACAAAATCCCTTGCAAAAAGGATTTATTTGGCTCACCTTCCCAAGTGACAGTCCTTTCTGTAGTAGAATCAATGTGCAAGAACTTGAAGTAGTCAGTACATTAGACCCACAACCAAGAACAGAGAGTATTGAATTAGTGCATGCATGCTAGTTCCCAGCATGTGCCCTGGACTCTCAGTACAGGATTTCCTGCCTAAGAAATGGCACTTCTCACAGTAGGAGAGTATTCCCACCCCCATTACTACAATCAGAATAATCTGTCATACACATGATCTGAGGTCCATTCCCAGATGATTTTAGGTTTTGTCAAACTGGCAACTAACACTAACCATCACATTTCATGCTAAGGGATACATCACAGATCCTGCATCAATGGCTCAGGAAACATCCCAGAAGAAGGGGTTGAAAGAGCCAGAACACCAGGAAGTCTGGTGTGAAACCGTCTCTCCTAGAAATGGCTACATAAATAAGACCAGAATAAATGGCACTATCAATGAGTAGGTAAATATCCTTGAGTTCTCTGAGATACTCTTGAGCATTGATATTATTTGTATTATTACTCTCTTCTTGCTACTAACTGGGTACCTCAGCATAGACCCCAATTTTGAAAACTAATACATATATTTTCTATCACTCATGTTTTCTGCTAATAGTTCTACTACAAATGTGTTCTAGAATGATCACTTCTCTCTCTTCTTTTTTGTTATTTAATCTACTACACACGTACAGCAGATGGACTTAAAAACAACTGCTAAACCTCAACAATTTTTCTAGCAAAAAAGTGTAATAAAAATTTTACTGTAATACTTAATCTTTTTAAATAAATAGAAAAGACTATTACTTGAACAAATATTTGCAGGTATTTCATACTAAAATGTAACTATTAGTATTTGTAATAGGTATATAATTTAGACATGTTACTCTGATTGTCACAGAGGGTTCTATTAAATGTCTTCATTTAAAAATGATATTTGTATGGTATGAAAACATCATTTTGTTTAATCTTAGAAAAATATTCATATCATAGTTATACATGAAAACTAAAGTCAATATAAAAAATTATGCTTCTGTTGGCTTGATTCATACAAGGAACTCCTTATTATAGTCATCTAAACATTGCCTTTGACTACCAATTTACCACATATATAAGGCCAGTGCTCCAGAATGCCAAGCATTCATATCATCATGAAAGGTTTACAGGTAAATTCTATGCTCCAAAGCCTTTCTTTGGTAGCCAGATTTGAAACACAGAAGTCAAATTTGAAAGAACCTTTAGTGGAAAATACAGCATTGTTCAACTAACAATTTCTGACATATGCACACGAAGTGATTTTTGACACTTACTTATTGGTGAGCTTATGGTGCAATGAAGAAATTCGTATCGACACAGCAAGTGTGGCTGGAAACTCCCTCACACAATTCCTAGATGTGCAGAGAGCACCTAGTGTCTCTTCAGGGCTGATCTCAGTTGTTCTCTACAAAACCCTGTTGTTTTCTGTGTTCTAAATGTTTGTGTCACCCTCCAGACTAATGCTGGGACCTGATTCCTGATGTAGCAGAATTAAGTAGTGTGGCCTTTATAGGGTGAGTTCTGTGGTTCTCCCTTCATAGATGAGACTAATGTCACACAAAAAGGCTTGGGTAGCACTAGATATGGCCTTTTCCCCTTCTATCCTCTGCCATGTAAAGACATCTGGGAAGCAGAATCTACCGGTAACTTGGTGTTGGACTTTTCATCCTCTAGAACTGTGAAGAATGAGTGGATCTTATCTATATATTATTCAGTTGAGAATTTTTTTTCAGCACAAAGATAAGGAAACCATGAAAGTATATGGAGGACTTATTATATATTGAGATTATATATAAAATGTTTAGTCTCTTCTCAAGAAACATTTGGCGGAGCCTGCCAGAGCCAATTAGACTAAGAGGGACTAGTTCAGGGCTTGTTATTGCCAGGACTGTCACCACGGGAATGATGTGTCTTTTTCTTAAGCAATCCTATTGACAATGCTGAGATTTTATTTACTCTCTTATGGCAAGATACTTATCCTTGGTGTGTTAGTACCTGTTGCGCAACAGTTTCCTCCAAGATTGAAACATTCTACCCTGATGGAAAGCTCCTTAAGTGGGAAGACAAACAACTCAAGAGCTCAGGAAGTCCCTGAAACTGACAAGATTCACTAGACCCCTCCTTGCCAGAATAAGCAGTAAAAGTTGAGAGAACCTCTCAGATGGAAGGAAGCTGAGAAGCAAGGAAGACTCTCAGAAGAGCCCACCTCAGGCCAGCTACCTGGAAGAAGCAGAAACTAGCCAGCTGCTTGAAAGAGGTTTAGATCGACTGAGTCACTCAGAAAGGACACTCTCCAGCCTGTTGAGTTGCCTGCAGGGTGTGCAGTGTTTCCAGGTTCCCAGCTTTTGTGAGCTGTCACTCATGCTGAGGGTGGGCTATGATGAGGCACCTGTCTTTGTGTCATTTCTGCTCTTGTAAATAATCCCTCACCCATGTAACTGTAAGTAGCCCCAATAAAACTTATTAGTTCACCAAGTTGGACTTTGGTGGTATCTGTACTTTGGTCTGTCCTGGGTTCTCTGTCTGGGGAGAGTAGACCTGTGTGTTTCATTTCCCCATGAAAACTTTTGTCACACAACAGTACCTACTAGATTTTATAACTGTAAAATTCTATTTTTTCTTTGTAATTAGTAAGCACATCATGTGGAGTCATTTTGAAGGGCAATTATATTTTGTTTTTTATTATTGACCATGATGGACTATTTCCTAAAAGACAAATGTACTAATCAGGACAAGCTAGATTATGCTGAGATGATCTAGGTAACCCTGTGCTCTAAAGAAGGGAACTGAGATATGTATGATTAGTTTGCAATACTCTAACCCTGTCTTCCAACTCCTGGACCCACTTGGGGGTGATCAAGGCTGCCACCCTCCAAAGAACGTTGATATATGTTCTTTCAGGTCACATCACAATCAGCTATGGAACCAGCTTGAAGGCTATGGATGGGGCAACCTCGGAGTCAGCCATCACTTGTGAGGCTTGCCTCCAATGTGTTAGCTGCATGGTTAAGGCCTGGTGTCTTAAGGTGGCTAGGACAATCCATCTAATTTCGAAGTTCTGGGTCTTTAGTCAGTTCCTTGCAGGATCTTTCTGAGGAAGTAATCCTAGACCTCCATGGGGTTTTCCACAGTGGACCCCAGTGAACTGCCAACATTTGATTATTTTCCAGTCAGTTCCCATTGCCAGCTCAATTGGCTTCATACTCTGACTTACCCTGACGTCCAAAGTCAACTCTTGTTTATAAAGAAAATCTATTCTGAGCTCTTCATCCTGTGGACTGAAATGTTTCTGACCTTGAACCAATTTGTGGATTATACCGTTACTGGAATAAGTAATTCTTCAGATATCAGGGTGACAATACCCAGCCATAGTCAGGCAGATGGTTGCATTCGTTTAGAAATAGGAAGGCTATACCATACTGGGGAGCCGGCACCCAGCAAAGGCAAATCCAGAAGTGAGTCCATGTGGCAACCTAAACAGTGTGGGATGGAGACGAAGCCTGAAGCTTCTGGACAAGGTCAAAAATGGAAATACCAAGATGAAGGTGGGATGTAGATTGAGTCTGAAGCTTTGGGACAAGAAAAAAATCAAAATGCCTGGATGATGGTGGAAGGCATTTGGAGTTTGAAGAGCCCTGCAAAACTTGGAAGAGGATACCTCAGGAACAGCAAGACCTAGAGCTTCAAAGTCTACAGTCATGCAAGGATCAGCTATGGCAATCCCAGCAAGAAAGTCTAAGACAACTAATGCCCCTAGAGTGGGCCAAAGATCCACCAGATCAGGCTGTACCTGGGAAAAGGTCTGGGGATTGTGGCAAGGATCACAAGCTGCCCTGTTGTGTCATGGAGGAATATGCTGAAAACCACCAAAGGCAAAAGCGCCAAAGGTTACTACAGCACCTTCCACCCAGTGATCATATGAAATCTGACCCACACAGGGCTCACACAACCCTGTGGATACCATGAAGATCAAAGGTTGTGTGGAAGGGCACAGTCACGGATCCAGAACAACTCAGTGCGATCCTAAACAATCTGCTGTTGTTGCCACAAAAGAGTGTCTCTCACCAGACAAAGAGTGAGGGTGTGTACAGAGAACTCTTCTGATACACAGAAGAAAGATGCAGTAAACCTTGAAGGAAGAAGTGGACACCACTTGGAGCCTGACTTGCTAGGAGCAGAGGCTCAAGTCTTCCTGCATAGTGGCAGCATTAGGTCACTCCCCAACAAGATGCCAATAGTTATGGCAGAGAAAAAGCCTGCTGTAGACCAAGAAAAGGGCAAAGGAATGGAAGAAGTCCTTGATGTTACAGAGGACATGGAAAAGGAAATAAAAAATGCACTAGGTCCAGGACCCCAGGAAGAAATCTTAACTAGTGCATTTAAGTTGCAAATTACTAGAGGAGATATCCAGACACTAAAGAATGGTCAATGGCTCAATGATGAGGTCATCAATTTTTACATGAATCTTCTGGTTGAGAGAAACAAAAATAAAAGCTACCCGGCTCTTCACATGTTCAGTACTTTCTTTTATCCCAAACTAAAGCATGGTGGCTACGGTTCTGTTAAAGGATGGACTCAAGGAATGAAACTGTTTGAAAAAGAAATTATTCTCATGCCCATTCACCAGAAGGTACATTGGAGCCTGATAGAAATTGACCTAAGAAAACGGAGTATCATATAACTTGACTCGGTGGGACAGACAGGGCAGAGGATTCATGCAACCATCTTTTGATTATTTACAAAATGAGAGCAAAAGGAACATTGAGCTGGACCCACTGGAGTGGAAGTGATACAGTATGACAACAAAGGAGTTTCCTCAACAATTGAATGGGAGTGACTGTGGAATTTTTACTTGTAAATATGCAGATTACATTTCTAGAGACCAATCACTTACCTTTTCTCAGGAACACATGCCCATCTTTAGGAAGAGGATGGTACGGGAAATCCTGCATAGTCAATTACTGTAACAACATCCACCTGGTTGCTATGGCACTCCTGCACTTTTCCATCAATGTTTCTATATACCTCAAGCAAGATGGGTTAAAAAGATTTAAAACAGATACTGAACTGCCTGACATGGATGAAGCCCACTCTCTTCAATGTAGTCCTGACCTGGGGAGTCCTGCCCAGTGCCATCTATAGGCTGCACATAACTACTGCAAGCTTAGAAACCGCTGTTCAACTCACACAAGAACACATGTTCAGAAAACATTGTTTTAATGTTGAGTTTAGTTTACAAATTGTTTTAATGTTGGATTTAGTTTGTGAATATTTTTGTCTGCTTCCCGTACCAATGATTGTTTATGTTTTCACTAACTCATTTGCAAACTTTGGCAATTGTCATTTTTCAATATTCTGTAATTACCAACTCCATTCTTTGTTTGAACTGTTTATTCCTGAAAGGAATACCCATCACAATGTCATTTCCTGCTTAAGATGAGGAGGGACATCAGCAAGAAGAGGCAGGAAGTATTGACTAGCCTCTCTAATGCTGGAGTTGTAACTGTTAAATTGAAGCTGCAGGAGGTTTTTTTTTTTTAATGTATTTTTTAAAACTTGAAAATAGTATAAGAAAGGACAATGAACTGCACAGACTGATGCTGTTCTGACCCATCACACGCTACTGGACTTGCATAGGATCAGAACTGTGGCCAAGCTATTGACTGCCTGTCCAGGACTGTTGAGAAAAGCACCATGGTTATTTGAAGACACATTCTTTCCCAGAATTAAGGAGAGTTGCCTTAGTTTTTGGAAGTTGATTAAAAGTAACTATAATGGTAAATATCCATTTTTATCCCAGGTCTCATTGAATCCAAACCTCAGCTTTGCTAGGGCTATATTGAATTATTTGAAAAGTTTTATTCAGTTTAAAGTGATGTTTTTTACTTAATTAATTAGATTAATATTGCTGTATCCCATTCCCACTGTGGAGGTGGGGATTTAGGGTTGATATTGCTATTATACAATAATCCATTTTACATGTGATAAATTGTATTTAACTTTTTTGTTCTTTATCTTGCAATTGTATTTATGCAATTTTTATTTAATAAAGTTTAAAGTTGTTCTGAACATATTTTGAAAAAAAAGAAAAAAGAAACATTTGACAGTCCAAGAATTTGATATATAGGCTTTTTATGTATTTATAATAATTTTGTATTTTACTCCAGTTAAGAAAAGACTTCCTAATTTGTGAAATTATAATGTAATCACACCAAGTCTTCCCTCCTTTTCCTCCTTCTAACTACTCTCATGTTCTCAGGTGCTTCCCTGGCTCTCTCTTACATTCGAGGCCTCTTTTTCTTTCATTGTTGTTTTGCACACACACACACACACACACACACACACACACACACACACACGAAGATATATGTAATATATGTATACATATATATCTATTCCTAAATATATAAATTCAACTTGATCAGTCTGTATAATATTACTTGTGTCTTGTGTGCATATGATTTCAGGACTGACCGCTTGGTGTTGGATAACCAATTGAGGGCTCTTCCTGGAGAAGACTATTTCTTCCACACACAGAACTCCTTAAGATACGTAGTTTTGAGATAAAATTCATTCTTTTTATGCAAGCCCTTGACTGTGGATTATTTCTGGGAGTTTCTTCCTCCCTTTGTGATCTGGCTGGTAGCTGAGCTGGACAGGCGCTTCTTGATCCCTAGGCACATCATCCTTGAACTAACTGCTCCTGATGTTCTCAGGATCCCTGAACAATATCCTTCCCATCCACTAATCTATGATGCTGACAGGTAAGCCTGACTATCTTATGGCTTCATTCAGACTGTGGCTCTTTGCCTTAAGACAGCTGTTCTCAACCTGTGGGTTGTGACCCTTTGGGGAGTCAAATGACCCTTTTGTGGGGATTGCATATCAGATAACCATATTACAATTCATAGCAGCAGCAAAATTACAGATATGAATTAGCAATGAAAATAATTTATTTATGGTTGGAAGTTACCACAACATGAGGAACTATATTAAAGGGTCACAGCATTAAGAAGGCTGAGAACCACTGCCTTAATATCTGATGATCTCTAACCCACAGCCTGGATCCCACCAAGCTCTCGGGATGCTATGTCTACAATGGGCAGCTTTTTACTTCCATTTATGACCACATAAGTATCCCCTGCCTTGCCATAGACCCAGGGCTTTTCCCCTCACTACTTCAAAAACTATTTCTGATGAAGTATAAACCTCCTGAGACTCGTGCTAAGTCTCCCCACATGCTGTGTAATGACCCACAACACATGACATCAAGGGGAATCTTGTGGGCAGCTGGCATTGAGACCTTCTGCTAGCTAAGCCCAGAGCTAAATGTGTGTTGGTGAGGACGTCTTGAAGCAGGTGCTTTTGGACCCTCCGCTGCAGACTGACGGAAAGAGTGCCTTTGCTTCCTAGGTACTTCCAAAATGCTTTCTACATATTTCCAAAGCAATTTCTAAATGTTGGAGAGAATGGGAGAGAAAATGAATATTCCCGCTTTATTCTACTTCCTCTCACCCGGAGAACACAAGATGCAATCCTGTCTTTTTTTGGACTCTCTGGTTGCACCTTTCAAAGTTCTGATCACTGATGAATAGTTGTAAGGACATGCCCTTAACTTAGAAAGCTTTGGAAGTATTAGGTTGCAATATTTTTGCCATATGCTTGTATGCGCATACACTGGATGTTAAAAAAAAAACCATTTACTTACTCATAGCCAAGAAAAAGTTCAAAATTCATGGCTTCTATGGTTTCCTTCTGAATTATAAACTCAAAGAGAGTATCTCCACCACACTGAGAGAAGCTTCCAGGTCAGCCCAGGGGATCTAGCTTTGGATGTTTTAAATAAAACCCAAAGGAATTTGGACAAATACATTTTGAAAAAGAAAGTAAGCAAAAGCTCACTGAATGTATAGATGGATTTCCACAAAGCCTGGCTGGTTTAGAAAATGTCACGCTCCATGGTGACAATGTCTGCTGTTACTCACTTAGGTCACTCTCAGGTTTTAGCCAAGAGTTACTGTTGCTCTTGATGAAGAGTGGATTTGGTGGACTTCCTTTTTGCGTTCCCTGATTCTTCCTTTCTCTAGTGCAGAACTGAGTGTCATACATGGTTCAGGTTACAGAGTTTTGAGCTGATGTCTCCTTCACTTACAAATGCCCATCAATACTTGGCTTCTTCTGGGTATTTTCAGACAGTAACTCGCAGCACTTTAAAGACAGAGCTCGATACTCACTGATAGAACAGGCTTTTCAATATGGATTAATGACAGGCTCTTTTTAAAAACATGTTTTAGTTGAAATAAAATTATACGACTTTTTCCCTTCTCTTTTGTTCCTCCTCCGCACCTCTCAGCTACCCTCCCTCATCCCTTTAATCCCTCCCATGACCCACCATTCTCAGGGTGATAGCCTCTTCTTGATTAGCCTTTGTACAGACACACACACACACACACACACACACACACACACACACTGTATGTATGTATACCCACACATACATGCACACACATTATGTATGTATATACACACATAGATATAGATATAGATGATATAGATATAGATATAGTAGATATAGGTATAGATATAGATATAGATACAGATACAGATACAGATACAGATACAGATACAGATACAGATATAGATATAGATACTGGCTGAGTCCATTTTTGTTGGTTGAGTGTATGTGGTTTCAAGGCTGACCACTCTGCATGGACAAACAAATGAGGCTCATCCCTGTGAGAGGCTAATTCTCCCTTTCTCAGAAGTCATTAGCTACCTGTGGTGCTATGTCTAGGAGTGGAAGGCTTGAGAGTTTCCTTCTTCTGCATTAACATGTCCATGGACGCCGCCATTGCTCCGGCCTTATTTATGCAGCATTTCTTGAAAAGACTTTTACAGCAGACCTCCTTGTATTGGGGCTCTTAGAGTTTTCAGCTCCTGTTCTGTGATGTTCCCTGAGCCATAGATGAAGGAGCTATGATGTAGATATAATCCACTGCAGCTGGGCTCCCCACAAACTGTTAATCTCAAACTAGAGACACCCATCCCTTTCTGAACTCCATTGGAAATGTAAGAAAGTTTATACACGGTTACTGGTGTACACCACAGAATTGTGCTGGGTCCTCCAGGAGGCCTCCAGGTTGCATAAATCTTCCCTTGGGGCTGATTTCTTTTACTCATGCTACCAGAATTTGGGTTAACAATGCCTAACTTGAAGAGTATTTGTGAGATCTGTAGAATTATGGTCTGGTATCTAAAGCATAGAAGCACAATAATGAACAGCAATCGACATTGAACAAAACATTCATTTAATCCCTTCAGTATTACCCTGCATCTGCCATACAGTCTGTCTGTCTATGCCAAGCTTTTAGTTGATTTTTTTGTTTGTTTGTTTTTGGATTTTGGTTTTTCTTTTTCTTTCTTTTTTGGAATTGTCAGCTGCATAAATGGAGCTAATTAGGTATCCTGGACTTGCTTTCTTAGAAAGACAGCATTTTTCAAAGTCTTTCATTTTTTTTATAGAGGCCTTATTTCAATCCCTAGTAAAATCTGCCTTTGACGGATTATGACATTATGGCTCCATTGCCTGATTTGAATTGCATTCCATAAAACCCCTTGTCTCCAGAAGTTTGCCTTCTGGATATCATGATATTAAATTCTTCTATGTGAAAATCTGCGGCTTCAGGGTATTTGAATATTTCAGAATAGCAGCCTATAGGATTGGTAAAGTATTTTCATCAGCTTTTATTGTACCTCTAAGAAACAAGGAATTTGGGGAGCTGAAATGGCTTCCCCAAGCTATGTGGATCAGCTCTAACACCTTTACCTTTGTAGGTAAATGGAAAACCAGCAATGTGAAATGGCCAAGGTCCTGTGCAAACATGTTGGTATTCTTGGAACCAATTGTAGAGTGTAACCATAAAATATGTTCCTCAAAATAAAATATGCAGTCAAGCTGAAAGTAGATGATGACAGGAATGTATTTTTTAACTATTAAACTGATTTTATTTATCCATTAGATCATGTTCATTGGCAGCCTCTCACTTTCGAAATAAGCTCAAGGCTCCTTTCTCAAAGGAGGAGGAAGAGTCCTGACTAGAGTCAAGAGGTCAGTACCAACTAATTCACGGTTCAAACCATAACTGCTTGGGCTGTAGCAAGAGAATGGTCTGATAAGCCAAATGTTGTCCAAAAAGAGAAGACCTCCCAAGTTGTTTTATTTTCCTCTTTCATGTCCTAAGAGGCTTATTCGATAGTCTTAATCATACATTATTTTTTATGAAGGGAGGGCTGCCCAGATCAGCAGGGAAGGGAGCAAACAAGCCCTTAAAGTCTGGTGATTGGCAGAAAGATAGGGAGTGGGGAAAAACAGGAGAGTCATGCCCCAAGGCCTCTGGTCTGTCTCAGTCAACTCTAAATGTCTCTGCCTTTTCTCCATAGCATAATCCACCCCTGCAACGGACCGTCCAAGTGAATCTCCTCTCATAATCACTCATTTTATTGCTAAGTTCCAGGCGAGTGCCTCCCACCACCTTTTCTTTCTCTTATGTCATCAGATTTTCGGTTTCTCCTGAATATTCTTTTATTACTCCAAAAAATAAAAAATAAACTTCTGCTCTTCCGCCAGTATCAGCAGCATGGAGGCTAAGTGAATACTCTAGGCATACACTAAGTGAATACTCTAGGCATACACTAAGTGAATACTCTAGGCGTACACTAAGTGAATACTCTAAGTATACACTAAGTGACAGAACATTGTCCTTGCCTTCCCATTACACCGTGCTCCCGTTTACACCCTTATCTACACACAAAGCATTCAAAACTATAGAATATGCAAACTTTGTCAATTTATTTTTGTCTTTCTTTTCTTTTTATACATTTATTTTATTCGTGTATATATTTCACATAGAAATTCCATACTGTTCCTAAATATACAGTTCAATCTGGAGCGGCCAAAAGTATTTATCCATAAAACCATCACTCAAATGAACGGAACATTTCCAGTAACCTATTTACTATTTGCTAGTAAATAGCCTCTCCATGAAGGCAAACACCGCTTGGGTTTATATTATCCTAGATTTCTTTTGCATTTTTAGGGCTCAATATATGTGGGAGTCTAAATTACTGTGAGTTAACCATTCCTGTGTTGATGTGGAGTGTTTCCATATCTGGGAGACTGTAAATATAAGCACTATAAAATTTTATGTATAGGTTTTTGGGAATGCATGTTTTTCTTTTCTGTTCCCCACTTAAAAGTAAAAATGATGCATGATGGGATATGATGTGGTTATATCTCACTTAAAAAGAAACTGACATGTTGCTTCCAAAGGCGATTGGGTTATTTAGTCTTCTACCAGTGACAAGTGGTACTGCCTGTGAGGCCACATGTCCATCACCACTTGTCATGGTCAGTCCTGGCTGGCTTTGCTATCTTGCTGAATTGGCGAATATTACCTGGGAATTATCTAACAGACTTGGGTTTTTTTTTTCTTCATTTCTAAAATGGGGGCAAAACTGTTCAATATGTCACCATTAAGCATGACTAGATATGTGGGTATTTTGTTTTATTGCTTTATTTTGTTTTGTTTTGTTTTGTTTTGTTTTACCATAACAAGTCACTCTGTAACCTAGGCTAGCCCAGAGCTGACATAGCCTAAGTGGGCCTCAGAGTCATGGAAATCCACTCACATCAACTTCCTGTAATGCAGTCCAGGGAAAGCCAGCTCCCCAACAATGCTCCGGTGTTGTGAATAGAAGACCTCAGAGCAACAAGGGCTTATGAAAAAAATCTTATCTATATGAGGGCTAGACTTCTTCTATCTGAAGGGAAAAATGATGAAACACACATGCTTTCTGATGGTAACTTTCTCTTTTACTTCATCTTAAAAAATCTCTTTCTCTGAAAATCTCTTCATCTCCACACAGCTATATCTCTTAACACACAGCTATATATCTCTTTACACCATACATACATCTCAGAATCTCTTTCTGAAAATCTCTCTCCTGCTTAGTTATTCATTCTCTTTCCTCAGCTCCCTCTGCGCGCGCGAGCACGCACACACACACACACACACACACACACACACACACACACACTCTCACACTAACTGCACACCTCTTTTCACAGTTTCTTCACATAGCTCTTTCACACAGCACCCCCCCCCGTACCTCTTTACATACAGTGACGTATTTCTTACTACGGCATCATCCATTCACTCTTTACTCATTCATTCTCTCACTCACTCAGTCTCTCTCACTCACTCTCTCATCCTTCTTACCCACCTTTCAGCCAAACTGTGGACAATCATATCCTACATTTTCAGGGTCCAACCCATTCTCATAATGCATGATAAGTTACACAGATTTTCTCAGGCTAGGAAGGTCACACTGGTAAGGTAAGTAATGCTTGGCCAAGCATATAGCCTGAGTGGTTAGAGTTCCCAGACAGAAAATGACATTGAAATTCAGGACTAGAGATAAACAATTAGTTGGCTGAACCTTGAGCCTAGGAGTATGTGCAGTCAGTTACTGTGGGGGGTTATGTCTCAATGTAAACATTCTGACCTTGATTTAGCAAAAAACACCTGGGAACTGGTCCTTGTATATTTTCTGCGGGAGCAGCTTAGTCTATTTTTAATTTGTTCTGAAGTCTAAAATTAGCTATTTTTGTGACCAAGAATACTGTTACTTTCCTGTATCAGTTATGGAAAATATTCTAGTATTATTTCTAGTCATCAGAATTATACAGATTAAGCAGAAATCATCATCCTGATGGCCCACAGTTATATGTATGTATGCCCAAAGATATAAAACACACTACCAAAATGGACTGTGGAAGGAACCCCACAGCTATTCTTTTTAGGGAGGTAAGTGGTGGTACATGAGAAAGCTACAGACAGAAAACAACCAGTTTCCATAGCCTAGTGGGGTTCCCCAACAGAGAGTTACTCCTCTGGTGGGTAGGGTCAACCTGTTAAACACTAGTTGTCACCTGCTGTATACTCCCATAGCCTCCTGCATTCCCGAGCTAAGCCTCTTCTTCCCACTTAAACATTTTTTTAAAGATATTCTTTATGAAGTCAAGTGCTTTTCTATCCCTAAGGTATTTTTTTTTTTGAGAATTGTTATTAAGTTGAATTTCGTGCGATTTTTATGCACTTACTGAGTTCATCATCTGGCTTCTAGCCTCCACTAAATTAACATGGTGGTGAATTACATTGATTAGTTTCTGAGTATTATGGGCAGCCATGCATTGCTGATACCCTCTAATGAGGAGATATTGTCCTTTTAATTTGCTTTCTACCAAGAAGGTATAATACAATAAATATATAAACCATTCTAATTGGGCAACACAGAGTTTAATCATTATATTTTCTATTTTTCCTAAATATATTTTAATTCTATACAGCAATAATGGAAAATCTCCTAAACTTTGAATTTGTGCTAGTAGATTGCCTACCTCTGTCGGTTTGCAGTCCATTTTGTAAGTCAGTAAATCTCTTTGCATTTCTTTTTACTGATCCATAAATGTAGGGAGATATAATCAATGAAATCCAAGTTCCAACATATGTCACGGACTGCCAGCATCTTTGAAAATCCTCATGTTTTGTAAGAAATTGAACTGAGAATTTGGTTCTTGTGGACTGGCCATGCACAATTGATCCTCCATCAGCTCCTGTAGTATTACCAGGACCATTCCTGCTTACTGAATTCACTGCCTTTCTGAACTGAGCTGAATGTCACATTTACCCGGGGAGCAAAGGAGAGGTGGTATTTATGAGCTGGGAGTTTGGTCGAAGCTACTGAAAGGAGGTGAAAATGGTGTTGACTCCCTGAAGTTAAGTTTCCTCTCCACCTGAGCTCACAGTCCATAATTCTGGAAAGAGCTCTCAGGCAGAGATGTGCACACTGATTGCTCGCAGGGTGAGCTGCAGTACAATGGAGTGGGTCAGGCCTGCAGGGCTCGTGGGATGCACAGTCGCCTGGCCAAGAAGGGAGATCAAAGTGATCCTAAGGAAAGGCAGGCTGGAGTGGGTTTCAGAGGAGGAGCAGAACGGATCATTAGAGTCCAGATCACCATCTCAAGAACCGTTCTGCTCAAATGGGGCAAAGAAATGGTCCAGTAACCGATGGAGAGTTCAAACAATGACAACTATTGCAACATTTCAACAGATGCCACTGAGTTAGTAAACAAGCAGGAAAGCCATTCCTTAGAAGTCTGTGAGAATTACAGTGAAGCCGGAGGGACTCGGACCCAAAAGAAAGGAAATAGCTTTAGCTGGGAACAGAGAGAAGGAAGAGGAAGAGAATGCATGTTTGGAGGTGAGCGAGTGAATAGAGGGATTCTCTAGAGCTCACCTGCTTGTTCTCAGTTTCTTAGAAAAACGCCCTTGCTGTTGGCTGAGGATGATGGTAGAAGACAAGTCATGTGGAATTGCAGAAGGGGGGGGGGAGGGGAAGCCATAGCATAGTTATCCAGAGGTGGGAATGAGCAAGAGTAAACCAGACTAAACCAGACAACCTGCTTAGTCAACAGACTAGATGCTCATCTGAGATTCCTAACATGACCTGCAAGTTAGATGTACAGAGAGACAGTTTGAACTTCTGATTGATGTATATTAAATGATGTGTGGAATCATAAAACATAATGATTCTTTAACTTAATAATTTACCTTTAATTCTAAGGTGTGTGTGGGTGTGTCTGTCTGGGTATGTCTGTTTGGGTGTGTATGTCTGGGTGGGTGTAATATGCATGTATATTGCAGGTGATTGAAGAGGCCAGAGGCATCAGATGCCCTGGAACTGGAGTTACAGGCAAATATGAGCTTCCAAAGTCGAGTCCTCTGCAAGAGGTTAACAGCAGTATGCACTGTTCAGCACTGAACTATTTCTCTAGTCCCCAGAATCATAAAAATTTTAATCTTAAATTTCACATTTTAAACTTAGTGTTATCGTGTCTTATTCCTGAAAACGTTTAGGAACAGAAGCAGAAATATAGGAGTAACTAACTATTCAGCCCTGTGTAACCAGAAACAACATTCTACACTAAGTTCCCAAACAAGAAGATCTACTGGGAAGCCCTTGCTTGATTTCAATTCACTTTTCTCTCTTAGTCACTCAGCATTTTTCAGGTGTGTGTGTGTGTGTGTGTGTGTGTGTGTGTGTGTGTGTGTGTGTACAGGTGGTCTCACTATGATTGTCACATACTCCAGTACATTACAACTCATAAGTAAATGACACTGAAGAATGAGAAAGGCTTGGATAAAAGCTGATAGAGGGGTAATCTAGAAACAATTCTTCTTTTTTTTTTTTTCGAGACAGGGTTTCTCTGTGTAGCTTTGCGCCTTTCCTGGAGCTCACTTGGTAGTCCAGGCTGGTCTCGAACTCACAGAGATCTGCCTGCCTCTGCCTCCCAAGTGCTGGAAACAATTCTTAATGAATTATCAATGTTAACAATTTATTAGATCCCATATCAAAGTTACGTTCACTGGTGCTGGGAATCCACTCTGCAATTGCTTTTTTTGTCATCAGTGTGAACTTTTAAATATCTTGCCAGAAACTTTATCCATTGTAACATACTGAAATTATAAAGGAAATGTGAGCTTTTGTCCAAGTTCATGGCACTGACAGCGTGGACAAGGCCAACTTCACCCATCCAGGAAGCTCCACGGTCCCTGAGGGGCCAAAAATATTGCATGACAAACAAGATAAGAAAGGCCACATCTCTGAGGGACAACTTTTGGAGGAACTTCCTACCTAAAAGGAATTGTGGGAGAAAATGTGGTGCTAAAGCCAATCACTTTCTGTCACCAGGAAGTACGCTGGGATCCAGCTGATGGCAAGAAATTTAGACCTCTTGTGCTCAGTGAAGGTTGCTCAAACTTGTTAGGATACTGACGAAGTCTTGTTGGATTTGGTTGACGGAGTCATGCTGGTTGTGACACTAGGCTGCCAGACCCATGAGCTTCTGGGGGTTCCCCTGCCTCTGCCACACATCTTGCTGCAAGAGCAGTGGAGTTCCAGCTGCATGCTAGCACATCTGGCTTTACTTGGATGTCATGGCTTGCATTACAAAGGCTTTGCACCCGTCAAGATATCTCCCCAGCCTACATTTTTATATTTTTTACATGTGATGAATATTCAATTTGTGTTAAGTAAATTATAATAGACAGTTAATTTTATTGATGAATTAAATAACTTACATTTTGAAAATATTTTAGACTCTATTTAAAATTTGATGTTTGAGTTTTTTATAAAGTATTTCAAAGTTGTCTGACAAGTTTGTACTTACATGGAGCAGCAGTGATGACCATTAGTAACTGAACATTTGTGTTGACAGTTACTCTAATTTTACTTCTAATTTCAAAAAGCCATCATTAGGTACTTCTATGAACCAGGGATTATAGATTCTAAGTAGCAGAGAAGCTTTCATAAACTAAAGTAAAAAGAGAAAGCAGGGCATTGCACTGAATTTCTGAATCTAGGACACGAAAAAGAGTGAAACCCAGGAAAAGTTGCCTGACCGTTTAGAGGAAACAGAGACATACAGAGGTTGATGCTCGGTTGTGTAATATTGTCCACTGTGGATCTGCAGCACCTGCCAAGGGAGGCAGACACGCATCGTGTGTGCATTGTATGTGTCCCCACTGCACAGCCCAACACCCTGCTGTCGCAGGCCAACCACTGTGGATCTGAGCTCAAATCAGGGCAGCAAACAGTGAGCTCTGGCGTGAGTGTGATGTACCAGTGTGTCCCTTCAAAGATCTTTTTGATGACAAACATAGTTAAACATTTAAAGCGGTCTCATAAAATAAACTGTAAACAAGCTGCATATTTAATTTTGTGCTTTCATTTTAAACACAGTCAAATTCTCTATACATTTTTAACCATCACACAGCTTAACTTACTCTTAAATCCTTAACATTACAAATTCTATTAGATTCCATAAAGGTGTCTTGTCACATGGTGAACAGATTTTAAAGTCCCCATTCAAACGTTTGTTCTACAAATTACACTCACTATATAAATGCTTTTATGGTAGTATCTATATTTCATTTGTAACTTTTTGAGGTTGAGGAGAGACTAATTAAACAAAATAAACTATTTCAGAGGAAGGAATGCTGACCCTTGACAATAATCTAATCACTTAAGCATCAGAGCCCCAGGAATGGTGGATCAGCTTACCATGACTCTGGCCATGTTGCATTGTGTCATAATCACCATGACTTCAGAGTTTTCCAGTAATCTATAAATACAAAAAACCTCTGGAATGGAAGTTAGGCTTCTATAACTTAAATAAGATGCTAAAAATGTACTTGACTCTGTTATTAGCTTAATTTTAAACCATCGGTTATGAAATCACTCTACTTAACATGTCCTTTGTCTCAAAAACCTAGGGCAGGCTTGCAAAGTCTAGGATGTTTTAGAACATCTAAGAATAAAACCCAAAGAATGCAGACATTAAAAGTGATAATTTGTAATTCTAACTGACATGCTTTATAGTTACTATATGGTTGAAAATTTAATCCATGCTCATTCAGTGTTTTCTTCTGACTTACAAAGGCACAGTTCTATGTCTTGAAGGAAGTTCCACTTCCTGGGCCCTCTGTATAAAAGATGACATATGAAATTGTCATACCAGGTGGAGTTCCAGATGGTCCCCAAAGTAGGCAGCAAATATTGTGGCTGCTCAGACAGGAAAACGGTGGTCTCTGAGGACGATGCATCAATGATGCAGTCCAGGATGGCAGCTGAAGACCTGGGAGCACCCTAGAAAGATATCGATGTGAGTCCATGTTCAGAGGCTTTGGAGGTTGGTTGGATGTCCAAGGTGATGCCAACAGCAGTCGATGCACTCACTCAGGAAAAAGGAATCTCGTACACAGTGGCTAGCTTCTTTCTTTAACTTTTTGCCATCTGACATTTACAGGCCTCTGTAAATCTTTTTATTTATTTATTTTTTCACATGTCTCTTTTTTATTTTATAATTTGATTTAATTTTACATATCAGCCACAGATTTCCCCTGTCCCCCTCCTTCCCCCCTCCCCCAGGCCACCCCCATTCCCATCTCCTCCTTCAGGGCAAGGACTCCCCTAGGGATTCAGCTCAACCTGGTAGATTCTATCCAGGCAGGTCCAGTCTCCTCCTCCCAGGCTGAGCAAAGTATCCCTGCATAGGCCCCAGGTTCCAAACAGCCAGCTCATGCACTGAGTACAGGACCCGGTCCCACTGCCTGGATGCCTCCCAAACAGTTCAAGCTAATCAACTGTCTCACATATCCAGAGGGCCTGATCCAGTTGGGGGCTCCTTAGCTATTGGTTCATAGTTCATGTGTTTATATACCCAAGGAATGTTCAATCATACCACAAGGGCACATGCTCAGCTGTGTTCATATCAGCATTGTTTGTAATAGCCAGAACCTGGAAACAACCTAGATGCCCTTCAACTGAAGAATGGATAAATAAAATGTGGCACACATACACAATGGAGTACTACTCAGCAGAGAAAAACAATGACTGTTGATCTAACCAACTGTCTTATTAAATAAGAAACACAGAACCAATGCAAAGAAGACAGCCAAGAGGTCAAAGCTAAGAGCTAAAACCTTACCCTTCCTCCTGCGGTTTTCCTACCTCTCCAAACCAGAGCTACTTCCTGTGTTAAAGTCTTTATATAGAGTTTCTGTTCTGCCTTCTCATTGGTTGTAAACCCAACCACATGACCGCCTCGTCACGGCCTGTCTGTACAGACCTCCAGGTTTTCTACGGTTGGTATTGAGATTAAAGGCATGTGTATCCAATACTGGCTGTATCCCTGAACACACAGAGACTTACCTAGCTCTGCCTACCAAGTGCTGGGATTACAAGCATATGCCACCACTGGCCTGCTTTCCTATGGCTTGCTAATAGCTCTGACCCCTGGGCAACTTTATTTATTAACATACAAATAGCATTTTAACACAAATAAAATATCACCATATTTCCCCTTTTCTATTTTAATAAAAAGAAAAAAGGAAAAAACTTATAACTAACATAAGAAAAACTATATATAAAAGTACAATAACTATATACAATATATACAAGTAATAAATACCTAAATAATGTCTAGTTCATTTGTATTTGACCAATTCAGAGAAAATAATTCCATTATCTATCCTATTGTATCTAATCCACTTTCTATCCTAATTAATCTTCAATTATAACTAACTAATCTTCAACTCCCTCGGAGACCCAAGAAGGAAATAATATTAGCTAACAAAAATAAAAACAGGAAGTACATGCAAGCAACTTCCAAAAAATTGTGAGTTGACAAAAACAGCCAGCTGCTTGGACAGTCATCTGAGGTTTCTCCACAGTGTTGGGGCATCATCTTCAGCCTATAGGCTTAGCGTATCTGACAGACTCATTTGTGAAGTAGGATGTACACAAGGTCAACAGTTCAACCTCATATTGAGTGAGAGCAGTCCATGTACCAGAAACTCCTGAATTCCACTAGTGTCATGTCATAATTCAGGATTTTAAATTCTGGAAATTGTTGATGTTTTTTGAATTCAGTTCTCCATTCTTCTTGGCTATGTGTGTGTATGTGGCTTCATCTCAGCGTCCCGTTCTTCTTCAAATCCCTCTATTACATGCCATTCTACTATTGAGAGGCGGGAGCTTAATTACTCTTCAAGAATAACTGTTTCAGCTGTTGTCCCATTGCACATCAGAAGCCATCGGCCCACTGTCTGTTCAGCTGCCTTCAAAGAAAAGGGCACTGTACCTTTTCCGGATTGCAAAGGCCACTTCAGGGATGGTGCCATATTGTCCTGGCCTCAGAAGATGCCTTTTGATAAAGCCATAACCACATTTGTTTTGGCAAGAATCAGTAGTCCTTTGTTTCATGTCCTGTCTGTCCTGTTTGTCAGCAATTGATTCGAGGATACTTTGTTGTCCAGTGGCTAACTTTTGCCACAATGAAAGTTAACTCCAATTGCAGTTTTTTCAATGCCTATATTTTCTCTGAAGTAGAGTGGTACTTCCAGGAGCCGACATGTCTCATAGTCATGACAAAAAAGAAAAATTTTCTAAGTTATTAAAGCATTTTAAATGCCATATTCTATAGATCTCTGAAGGGTTTGAAGATAACCTGTCTATCTAAAATATATCTATTCAGTCTTGAAAACATACCTAATATGACTACAAGTTCTATTATAATGTCTAACTACTAACTTTCATTTCTTTATATCCTAATAGTTGGTAATAACAACATTCAATGATCAGAAAATTGCATTACATTGTTAAATGAACGGTATAAGTACAATTAGAAATATACATATAGCATTTTCTAACAATATCAATTTCAATATATATAATTTGTATACAATATAAAACAATTCAATCAAATGTAAAGTATTTACATTTTTCTTTTCTTTTCTTTCTTTTTTTTAAACAAGAACCTTAAATCTAATCTCCTTTGCTTAGCCCTTTTCCTAACCCTTGGCAACAACTTGTAACCAACCCCCCTAAAAAATGAAAATTATCCCAGACCCAAACCCATTAAAAGACCAAAAAAGCCACCTGCCCCATACCACCTTTTTGGGAATGTGGGTGTCATATTCTTGAAATACATATTGGTTTAACTCAACATCTTTTACTGTCAAATGTTTTTCTGCAGTTAAAAATCCCAAAGACCACACAATCCAGATTCTCTATGTAATATTCATCTTTATGTGGCTTATTTTTATATTAATTTTACTGTCTCTTTAAAGACTTTATTTTTTAAAACTATGTATTTGTTTATATAACTGTATATATCACCTTTTTTGTCTCTTTCAAGCCTTATATTTTACACACATTGTAAACTATTACATCTGAATCTGTCTTATTGTGAATCTATTGCTTTAAACTGCAGCATTTGTAAGACTGAAACAGCGCTATGGCTGCTGGCTCCACCCACCTCAGCTTTCCAACATGGCGGTGGTACATTTACCACCAGCTCTGGGAGCTATCCTGGGTCTATGCTTTTATCCAAGCAGCGTGTAGCCCAGAAACCTCTTTTTTTTGTTTTGTACTAGCAAAGGCTAAATCCACCATGCAGCTTAATGTGCCACTTGCAGAGGCCTCATTCCCGCCATACTGCAGGTCAAGCGTACACGCCAGGAACCCGCCAGTAGCTCAAACCGGCAGCTGCCGCTCATCTGAGAGAGACAATTAGGAAGCTGTTTTTAGCTCCATTTTAGAATCTTTTCTCAGGTTTTAGGTGGAAACTCTTGCCCCACATTGGACACCATTTGTAGCTAGAGTTTTCCTGCCTTACCCACAGTCAGGACAAATCTCTCTCACCCGCCAGTCCCACAGCTGCTCAGACCCAACCAAGTAAACACAGAGACTTATATTGCTTACAAACTGTATGGCCATGGCAGGCTTCTTGCTAACTGTTCTTATATCTTAAATTAACCCATTTCTATAAATCTATACCTTGCCACGTGGCTCGTGGCTTACTGGCATCTTCACATGCAGCTTGTCATGGTGGCAGCTGGCAGTGTCTCTGACTCAGCCTTCCACTTCCCAGAATTCTTCTCCTCCTTGTCCTGCCTATACTTCCTTCTGCCTGACTACTGGCCAATCAGTGTTTTATTTACTAACCAATCAGAGCAATACATTTGCCATACAGAACATCCCACAGCAAATGACAGCATGAAATCTGCAGGCAAATGGATGGATCTAAAAAAAATCATCCTGAGTGAGGTAACCCAGACTCAGAAAGACAAACATGGTATGTACTCACTCATAGGAGGATACTAGATGTAAAACAAAGATGACTAGACTGCTACTCACAACTCCAGGGAGGCTACCTAGAAAACAGGACTCTAATAAAGACATGGGGATCACCCAATGACAGAGAAATGGATGAGATCTACATGAGCAAACTGGATGGGGGGGTAATGAAGGGCAAGGGTCGAGCTTAGGGGAGCAGGAGATCCCAGCTGGATCAAGAACAGAGAGAGAGGACAAGGAAAGAGATACCATGATAAATGAAGACCCCATGGGAATAGGAAGAAGCAAAGTGCTAGAGAGGTCCACAGAAATCCACAAAGATACCTCCACTATAGACTGCTGGCAATGGTCGAGAGACAGCCTGAACTGACCTACTCTGGTGATGGGATGGCCAAACACCCTAACTGTCGTGCTAGAAATCTCATCCAATGACTGATGGAAGCAGATGCAGAGATCCATGGCCAGGCCCCAGGTGGAGCTCCAGGAATCCAATTGGCAAGAAAGAGGAGGAATTGTACGACCGAGAATTGTTGAGACCAAGACTGAAAAAAGCACAGGGACAAGTAAATCTTTTTAAAAACACGTATTTATCTTTTCATTTATTCATTCCTTTGGTGGGGACAGGTCACACATGACAAGGTGTCTGTGTGGAAGTCAGAAGACAACTTGCTGAAGTTGGCCCTCTCCTTCCTCAGGTTCTGGAGACCAAACCTAAGCAGTCAGGCATGATGGCAGGTACTCTTGCCTCTACGTTATCTTGCAGGTACATCTCCCTCTGTCAGATGCTGTTTCACATGCCTGCCATCTCTGGAAACATCTTTTCAGAAATACCAGAAACATGCTTTACTAGGTTCTGAGGAATCACTCCATTCAACTAAGTGGAGAATCCAGATTAAATATCAGGCTAAGGCATGAGGATATCCATGATTTCAAGGTTAGACAGTGCTACAAACTATGTGTAAAGAAAAAAAAGGATGAGGGGGAGGAAGAAGGAAGGAAGGAAGGAAGGAAGGAGAGGGGAGGAAGAGGAGGTAAAAGAGAAGGAGAAGGAAATAGGAGAAGAAGAAAAGAAGGAGGAGAAGAAGAGGAAAATGATTGGACATCACAACACAGCAATGAAATGTCTGGACCACACAGCAGTCCTGCGCCTTTACTGCTGATGTTTCCACAGAAGCTGCACCATTCTGCTCTTTCAGCAGCAGTGTATAAGAATTCCATCTATTCCACAGCATCGCCAACACTTGTTATCTTCTGCTTTCCAGAGGTTTGTCTGATGATACCATCCTAATGCATATGAAGTGCAAGTTGCATGGTTTTATTCTGTATTACTCTAACAATTATCAGCGGTGATCATTTCTATATTTATTCAGCAACTGGCTTTGACATAAAGTTGAGAGTCTGGGTAGGGAAGACCACAGAAGCTGTGTACAGAAACCATGGGATTTGGTTCTACTTAAACAGTTACCACAATAGGAGCCTAAATAATTTATCTGAACAGAGTCTCAGAGTGCATTAGGAAGTGAAGGGAATAACATTTGCTTGGTAGCAAGTAATGTTGAGAATCAAATAACAGTCATTATTAATGACATCATAAAATTAGAAAATCAATTCAAATTTTGTTTGAAGAGACTAAGCATTGGCAAAAATTCCAAATTAGATTACAACTTTTCTGAGAGTGAACAGACCCTTTCTCCAAGTTATTTAACATAGCATTACAAGGAAATATGAAGATGGTAGTTCTTAAACTAATAAGACTAATAACTATATATTTTCAGTGTAGAAAAGTTAAAGTGTTATAAAAAAGTATAAAGTATATTTTTAAAAACCAAGTATTTTCATATTTTTCTTAAATGAAACACATCTAAATTTTTAGTTTCTCTGCTTCCCAAATCTTCTGTATAATAAAATTTGTTAATTAAAAACCAAAAGAAATAATCTAGATTTTCTGTAATGGAGGCACTGAATGAACAAATAAATCTGGAGCTGCTAACAGGCATTTTCAAGAGCAGACACAAGAGTGATGATTGCTGGTTTAACAGAGAGGAAGAATTTGGTCTGGCTCTGCGGTCATTGTGAGAGATATAATTCCCCTACCCAAATGAGAGCCATTATTCTGAATAAATTCTTCTCCCATGCTAAAGAAAACGAAGACCAAGCTGCAGTGATATGGGTCGAAAAGAAGCAGCACAGAATGGCCCACTGCTCAGCAGAGATCCGTCAGGAATGAAAACTCCTTGATGAAAACAACTACTTTGCACCTTTCTGCCGAGTTCTATCACTTGTCGCTAAGAAGGAACTTCTGAAGAGGAAGCAGGCTTCAGTCACCCTTCACACCTCACCACTTCCCTTCAGTATTGAAGATCTCTTGTAAAAGCACTTGACTTAGCAAAGATTTGTGCTATGTCCTTTAAAGCAAAAAATACCTAAGACATAAAATTCTGTGCTCACAACACACTGAGCACATAAGGCTGCTGTTGAGCTAGTCCTTGGTGGAATCACGGCTTTCCATTTACACCTTAGGGACTATTTCTACAACCCTGGAGAAAAGCAAATGGGTGTTTCTGGCTCTCTTTGAAACGTTTTGAATAATGAATACGGACTATTTTCTTGGAGTCTCACAATGAAAGAGCACACCAAGGAGAAATGATTCATATGAAGATGACTCAGATCTGAGGTTGAATCCTTACAGTCTGTTCATCCTGGTGGGTGACCTGGGACAAGGTCATCACTAGGATGGGCTAAATAATACCAGTGATCCAGATGGTTGGTGACATGAGATCTGTAATGTTAGAGAATGCACCTTTGCACGGAGCTAGGCTAGCAGGTAGTGGAGGTTAGTTACCATCCCTCTACTTCACTGCTACATATGCTAATACTCCTCATAAACTTTCCATTTCCACATGATCCATTCCTTGCTTTATATTTAAGCTCCTCAAGGCAAAATAATCATACTTCTTTCTTCTCTGCTACTGTAAAGGCCTTGCCTCTGGTAATCAATATGGGTTGTCTTTCTTCTAATTATAAAAAATAATGTATGATCATTTTCAATGATTTAGAAAGTATACACACTATAAAGAAAAATATATTTAGAATTGCCTATAATGCAATAACATAGAACCACTCATAACTCATTTTAATATATTTCTTGCTAAAATTCTCCCCACATGCCCACATGTGTTTGTAAGATTTAGATCAAGCTGTACTCAGATTTGTGGTTTGTTTATTCACTTAGCTTATACAATAAGCATTTTTCACATCAGTTTTCTAAAAGTATGTATTTTAAAAGCTTCAGGGTAATTTATCAACTGAATGATCATACATTATTTTACCACACCCCTACCTTGTTCATTTCCAGTTTTTCACTATTGTAAGTAATCATTCAATAATCAATACTGTCCATATATCTTGGCATTTCTTACTCACTTAAAAATTCTTATGGATAACATTAATAGATCAAAGAGAAAACATACTTTTTAAAGACTCACTTGTCTCCTTCCTTTAATTACTGCAACCTTATGATTTTCACTAATTTGTTAACTTGTTTTAGAAGGTATTATACCCCTTGTCCCTACTGTGACATCCTCACCTCTTGTGTTTACTGATGCAGTGCTGAAATCTTCCACATCATACTAGTTCAATAGACACCTGTGAAGCCGAATTAGCTTGAGTAACTTTAAGGTCTTGATGCAATCAACCCTTTGGACTGGGTAGGATGTTCAGCAATATTTCTGATCTTTATCTATGGGTACCAATAATATTTCCCAATTATGAAAATGACCAATGTCCCCAGTACTGCCAAATGCTTTCAGAGCTTGAAAAAGTCATATGCCTCCCACATCATCATCAAGCCTTAAATTAAGCTAAATGTTAACCCCACAGTTTCACTCTTTATCAGCCATTTTTCATCCTTTTGCTGCTTAACTCCGTCTACACCCTTAACCATGCATATTATTCTTTTCAGTGGTCATACTAGTTATGTTCTTTCAGCATATTTTATTGTGATTTAAATATCTCTTGTCTCCATCTTGAGACATAAATAACTTGTATCATCTTTAAAACATAATATTTTATTTGTGATATCTACGAAAACTTTTATAATCAAGTCCTATGTGATATATACTATTATTTTTCCAAAATACTTTAATACTACAAAGAATGTGTCCTGTAGTATCAATGTATAAATACACAAACAAGTTTATATCCTTAAACAACCACTGCATTTCTTCATTCACATAAATTCCAGGAAGTAGAAGACACTGTCAGAGTTTCCTTTAAGAATTTTGTAAAAATGTATAGTCTCTGGTACTCTGCAGGCTATGGAAAAGAAATCTGGACACCAACCAAACTACAAAATCTGAACCTACAATCTGTCCTGTCTGTAAGATGCTCTGGGGCAATGGTGGTACAGAGCTTGTAGGAATGGTGAACCAATGCCTGGTTTAACTTGAGGATAGAGTGTACAAGTCGGAAGGGATGGAGGACAGCTGGAGTACATAGCCCACCGAATCAACTAAACAGAGCTCACGTGGGTTCACAGAGACTGAAGCAGGAAACATTGGGCCTGCATGGGTCCGAATCAGGTCCTCTGTGTATATTATGGCTGTTAGCTTAGTGCTTTTGGGGGACTCCTAGTAGCAGGAGTGAGTGTTGGGATTCTGCTGCCACTCCAGCTGCATGCCTGCACATGCGCAGTTCAGGAGTTAAATAAGGGGTCTTGCATTTTATGTCATCAGTGCGTGCTGGTGATTACATGTTCGTGGAATGGTCACTCAATAAGTAGATGCATGGTGTAGCTCTGTAAGCCTGCCTGCACATGTTTGCGGGAACCCTTAAAAAGCAGGACACAGATACCCCCCATCCCTTCTCTGTTTCTCTCTCTCTCTCTCTCTCTCTCTCTCTCTCTCTCTCTCTCTCTCTCTCTCTCTCTCTCTCCTCTGCATATGCATCTCCCCCAGGCCTGATTCTTTTGTCCCCCTCCCTCCTAATAAAGTTCTGATACTGGGTTTTGTCTTGGCTCCTGACCATTCTGTGTGGTAACCAGTGCCACGTATCATTCTTTTGCCTGCTCTTGAGACTCTGTTCCTCCTATTGCCTTTTCTATGAAGAACCAAAGCACCTCCATTTTAAGCAAACCCCTAACCCCAGCTTGAAACAGGCCCGAGTTTCAAATACTCAGAACTGCTGACATAGTTTCTAGGAACTCAAAAGTACAAAGTCAGGATGTCTGGAGGGCCATCTGGTAGCAACTGATTAACCACAGACTGTCCTAACACTGGAAATAGCCTATAAAATCAAATCCCCTACATAGTCACCTGGAGGGGGACCATTGACAGGACAGAGGGACCCCTCCCCTGGATCAAACCATTTGTGCCTCAAACACCCATGGGCCCTGGTCCCAAACCTCCTGCCCACCCCCCATTAACGTCGTCCTCCTCACAGGTGCTCCCCATCAAGCCCAAGGGAGACTTAAAGCCCCAGATCATCCAGGGAGAACAGAGGAATCTAAACTCCTCCCTCCACCCTACTCTCCCCCAGCCAGCCTGTCCTCTACCCAACCCACAGCCCAACCAGAACCCTTTACAGGGGCCAGTTCAAGCAACCCGGAGCCAAAGGGGCCACCCCACAGCCAGGCACTGAATGCCCTGCTTTCCAGACCCCGGATTTAGTTAACCCCTTAGAGACTGTTCTTTTCACCCGCCAGCCCACCTATGATGATGTGGTCAGTCCCTGAGCATCCTATTCACCACCAAGGAGAGGAATGGAATCCTAGAGGCTGCCAGGAAATTGGTTCCAGGTCCCACGGGAGCTCCCACTGCGGATCCTGAGACCATCAATGCTTATTTTCCTTCCACCCACCCTGATTTGGACTATAACACAGCACAAGGTAAGGAGAGGCTCCATGTCTACCACCAGGCTCTGTTGGCAGGTTTCAAAGTGGCTTTCTTGGAAGCCAACTGATACGGCTAAAGTCTCTGATGTTAGTCAGGAAACGAATGAAAGTCCAGCTGCCTATCTGGAGTGCCTGCTAGAGGCCTTCTGGCACTATATGCCATGTGATCTTGAGGCTGAGGAACTGGCTTAGATGATAATGTTTACCTATATCAACCCAGGTGGCCCCAGTTACCAAAAAGAAAATTACAGTCACTAGAAAGATTAGGCAAAAAGAATCTTAGGGAGATCATGGCAGTGGCAGAAATTGTTTACCATAATAAAGAGACAGATGAGCAAAAAAAAAAAAAAAAGGCAAGAGAAAGAGAGGGTACAGAAGGAAGAAAAATGAGAAAAAAGACAGGAAAAAAGTGTAGCGAGAATACTAGAACAGTAGCAGGTCTAGCATGGAGAACAATTGAAAGAACTCCTCGTGGCAGCAGGAGTTGGACCGACCGGGCCATCCCAGCATAAAGCCAAGACTGTCAAGCAGGTAAGGGAATTCCTGCGCATGGTGGGGTTCTGCCGCCTATGGATCCCAGGATTTACCCAGCTGGCCAAGCCATTATATGAGGCCACCAAAAACACATCCGACTTTACATGGACGAAAGAGAGACAGAGGGCATTCAATGCCTTGAAACAAAAAACTCTTAGAGGCACCAGTTCTCGGACTGCCTGACATAAATAACCATTTTTACCTGTTTAGAGATGAAAATAAAGGAATAGCAAAAGGGATACTCACTCAGACCATAGAGTCCTGGAAAAGTCCTGTGGCATATCTATCCAAGAAACTGTCTCCTGTGGCCGCAAAGATGGCCTCCATGTCTGCCTATCACAGCTGCAGTGGCAATGCTGGTCAAGGATGCTGATAAGTTAACTTTGGGACAAGTCTAACCATTGCCACCCCGCATGCCTTAGAGGGGGTTCTCAAGTAGCCACCTGAGGCTTTACTTCTTAACCCTGCCAGAATAACATTCCAAGCTCCAACAGCCCTTAATCCAGCCACACTGTTGCTAGACCCCAACCTCGAGGCACCGCTCCATGACTGCACCTAGATACTGGCTCAGGCACACGGCATTCACTCAGATCTGCTGTTACCAGATGCAGAAGACACCTGGTTCATGGATGGCAGCAGCTACATGCACAACTGACAGAAGTATTCGGGAGCCACAGTGACCACCACCTTGGGCGTCATTTAGGCAGAACCCTTATCAGCAGGGACCTCCGCCCAAAAAGCAGAGTTGATTGCCCTAACTAAGGCTTTGAGACTGAGAAAAGGAAAGTAAACTAAACATTTATACAGATATTAGATATGTCTTCACCACTGAACATATCCATGGAGTGATCTACAGAGAAAGGGGCTTGCTAACAGAAGGAAAAAATGATTAAAAATGAATAGGAAATTTTGGAGCTTCTGCAAGCCATATGGGAACCCACGAAATTGGCCACTGGCCATTGCCCAGGATATCAAAAGGGGACAGGACCGATCCAAACAGGCAACAACCTGGTAGATCAAACAGCCAGAGAAGTGGCATTCACTCTAAGGGTAACACCAGTCTTGGTGGACCCAGGAGCTAGGACCCTGCCTCAAACCCCCCAATACACCATGGCTGAACTACCCATGACTCATATAGCAGAAGATTGGTGGAGGACAGCAGATGGGTGAGTCATCCTGCTGAGAGAAAAAGGATTGGCAACACTCAGGAAGATCCACCAATCATCTCATTTGGAAATCCAAAGGATGCAAAATTTACTGAGACAGGCTAGTGTAAAAATACAGAATGGCTGATATATAAGATTAAATCAAATTATAAAATAAAAAAATAGCAAAACAAAACAAAACAAAAGCGTATAATTTGCTAGGTGGTGGTACACGTCTTTAATCCCAGCAATGCCTTCAAACCAACCACTGGGAGGCAGAGCCAGACAGATCTCTGTGAGTTCGAGGCCAGCCTGGTCTACAGAGTGAATTCCAGGACAGACATCGAAACTACACAAAGAAACCCTGTCTCAATAATAATAATAATAATAATAATAATAATAATAATAATAATAAATTTAAAAAATACAGAATGGCAACCAGGCTATTGAAGAAATAGTATCCAGATGCCATGCTTGTCAAATGACTAACGCTTTATCAACTCCTCCCAACCCTGGTGCCAGGCAAAGAGGAACTTGACCAGGTGCATATTGGGAGGTGGATTTTACTGAAATCAAGTCAGGAAAATTTGTCTATAAATACCTGTTAGTATTTATAGAAACCTCTGGATGGGCTGAGGAATACCTGACCAACATGAGACCACAAACGTGGTGGCAAAAAAGCTGATAGAAGAAATCCTGCCCAGGTATGGTTTCCCAGCCATGACAGGGTCTGACAACAGCCCTGCCTTCAGCTCTCGGGTAAGCCAGGGAATAGCTATTGCGTTGGGGACTGATTGGAAACTGTATTACATTTATAGACCCCCAGAGCTCAGGACAAGTCTAGAGGATAAGTAGAACTCTAAAGGAGACCTTAACTAAATTAGCCCTAGAGACTGGTGCAGACTGGGTGACTCTTTCCCCCTTTGCCTTATTTAGGGTGTGTAATTCGCCCTATCAGGTGGGACTTACCCCCTTTGAAATCATGTATGGGAACCCCCTGCTTATGATAGCAAGCTTATAGGCTGAGCTGGTTGCCTCTCTGGATGACTATAATCTCCTGGATGCTACCTGGAGGCTCCAACTCACCCATCAAGATGTCTGGCCTAAACTTCACCCCGACCCCCCATAGGTTCAGACCAGGAGACTGGGTCCTGATCAGTAGATTCCAATGCAGGACCTTACAGCCGAGATGGAAAGGGCCCTTTGTTGTTGTCCTGACCACACCCACTGCTCTCAAGGTGGATAGCATTGCAATCTGGGTCTACTACTACCATGCTTGACTGGTGGACCCATTTGCCCTCCTGGAGGAATATCTGGGCGAGACCTGGGAGGCGTCCAAACACCCCTCCAACCTGCTGAAGCTCAAGCTCCATTGCTAAAAGAAATAAAACCTATCCCTTCTGCTGCTTCTGCTGCTTCTGCTGCTTCTGCTGCTTTCTGCTGCTTCTGCTGCTTCTGCTGCTTCTGCTGCTTCTGCTGCTTCTGCTGCTTCTGCTGCTTCTGCTGCGTCTGCTTCCAGAGACCCCTACGGGACAAGTCATCTTAACAACCCACACGTGCCCTGGAACCAGACCTGGCTTATCATCAACACCAAAACCGGAGACATAGCAACTCCACCTCCTCTGCAACGGACCTGAAGGACACCTAGTTCCCAGATCTCTATGTAGATCTCTGTGACCTAGCAGGAGAAACTTGGGATGGGGATCTAACTGCAGCTGTGGACTACGGGTGTGACACCCACTGGGTTAGGTCAGCAACCAAGAAACACAGGAATTATGAGTGTCCATCTCACTCCAGAGACAAAAACTGGGTTTGTAAATGTGGGGACCAGAAGATGCTTATTGTGCCAGCTGAGGTTGTGAGTTGATGGGTCACATATGGTGAACCCTCCCTCCCATAAAAGGAGATCTGATCTTCGTGAACCAGGTATGGAGTAGATCACTAGAGTGTATTGAAAAAGACCATCACCCTAACCAACCAGGGGCCACCCAGGGGGACACTGTAATTTTATGGTCATATCACTTACTGATCAGGGGAAAAAGGCTGATTGGACTACCAGTAAGACATGGGGGTTAGAGTTATATTGTTCTGAGCTTGACCCCAACTCACTTTCACCATCCAACGCACTCTGTCCCTAGTAAAGACCACAGTAGGGCCTAACATGATGTTCAACCCTCCCCAGCCATATGCCCAGGGGACCCAGCACTACCACTGAGTCCAACTATGTTAATTCCCTGTGGAGTACTTCTCTCCCACCCAGCCTAATGGACAGGGACCCGCAGTTCTCCCTGCACCCAAAGTCCTATCTGCTGCTTAATGCCATGTGGCCCAATTTGACAGCTTCTTGTTGGCTCTGCTATCATGCTCAACCCAGCTTCTACGAGGAAGTGGCAGTAATGGGCAAGATTGGCACCACCACCGACCCCCAGCAGTGCCGCTGGCGAACCAAGGCCTCCCTGACAGATGGAGGGCCAAGGCTTATGCATAGGACAGGTCCCACCAAGATATCATGTCCACTGCAACCACACTCAACCATTTGGGACCCAAACCGGCTATCTGTTGTCCTTGAATGACGCCTGATGGGCGTGCTCCTCCAGGTTGACCCCATGTGCACACATCAGGGTCCTTAATAAGACCCCGGGGCGTTGTATATTAGTTAGACTCATGGTCTGGATAATATATCACACTGAGGAAGTCCTGCAGAACCTAACTGAACCTATTAACCTCAGCCGCTGTAAGAGAGGACCAGTTACAGCCCTCACCTTGTCCATGCTGCTGGGGGCTAGCCTAGCGGGACTGGGGACCGGGGCTGTGTCCCTGATTACTCAGCAGTGGCATTTCTCCAGCCTCCACCTGTCCATTGATGAGGACATAGAGAAATTAGAAAACTCCATTTCCTTGTCTTCCCTAGCAGAGGCGGTCATGCGGAGCAGGAGAGGACTAGACCTCATTCTTCTGAAAGACAAAGGGCTGTGTGCTGCACTGGGTGAGGATGCTGTTTCTGTGTGTACCACTCAGGAGCGGTGAGAGAATCGATGGCCAAGGTATGAGAATTCTTAGCTAAAGGAGAGAGAGAGACCATGAAGCCAGCCAGAGCTGGATCGAAAATTGGTACTCCAAGTCTCCTGGTTCACTGCCTTGATCTCGTCCCTCACAGGGCCCTTGATACGCTTTTTCCTGGCCGTCACCTTGGGGCCTGTGTCATAAACAGACTGCTCCAATATATGAGGGAGCGACTAGGTACAATCTGACTTACAGTGCAGAGAACTCGAGGCTATATGCCCATAGCCGAAAGGGGCATAGAGAGGAATACTTATGAGCTAACTGTCCAGAATCCATGCTTGGGTTCCATTAGGCACATGAGAAGGGGCAAATGAAGAACCATGGCACCTCCATTTTAAGCAAGGCCTTAACCCCAGCTTGAAACAGGCCCGAGTTTCAAATTCTCAGAACTGCTGACATAGTTTACAGGGACTCAAAAATACAAAGTCAGGATGTCTGGAGGGCCATCTGGTAGTAACTGATTAACCACACAATGTCCCAACACTGGAGATAGCCTATAAAATGTTTTTGACAAACAACTGGCCAAACTGAAAACCAAGATAACACAGAAATTTTGGAAAGCCCCTTAAATTGAGCCAATCAGAATTGTACCTGTCCTGGAACCCTTAACTGATGTAACCTTGTGGTTTTTGCCTTTAAAAACTGAGCTTGCAAAGGGGTGGGCACCTCCTCTGGACTCCACGTCGGTGTGCTTAATGAGGTCCCTGCTGCGGTTTGTACTGCTTTCAATTAACCTTGCTTTTCTATTTCGGAGAGTTTGTGTCTCTGGTGGTTTCTTCGGAGGTCTCGTGACTAGGGCACAACAGTCTAGTCTTGGAGGGAGGGTGGATCTGGGAGAGAGGGAAGAGGGTAATTAGGAAGATTGGAGGGTGGGGAACAGTAGCCAAGACACCATTCTTTACAAACCCTTGTTTATTTTTACTATGAGCCAGGCATCATGGCTAAGCCTGGTGATACTATGACTAGGAAGAGTTCCTGCTTCTTCCTTTCATAGAACCTGTGTGTAAAAGAAAATTAATCTAGAAATATATAGATTAATATAAAAGCCATGGTAAGTGTTTTAAACTCAAAATACTTTTCAATTATTATGGTAATTTATACAGAAGGACTTTATTGGCACTGAAGACTAGAAATCATGCAAGAGTCTGTGACACTTATGTCATGACTTGAGGACTGAACCGAGTCAACAGCTAAGCTGTTCCCCACTTTGAGATAAGCTGGCATATTTATGTGGCTACAAAGGGATGTCATATGAGGTTATAAACACTGAAGCATTTTGTAAACTCTAAGCCAGTAACTTATGTTAATTATTATTGATAAAACTATTCACAGGCACACCTGTGATAGCCAGCTGTTTGCCTGGTATTTTATGTCCTATATATTGATCTCATAAATAATGTCATTAATTCCAGTCACAATTCAGGAAGCACTGAGGTGTTTCTATAAAAGGAGATGCATCTTATCTGTCGCATGCAGTTTCCTGTTCAGCCCCAAAGGAGGGGACCACAATGGCTTCCCTGTCTCATCATATTCGTACAATTACTAAGTTCTATCACGTGTCATACCAAAGTAATATTTGCACATGTGTATGTGTCTCTGTTTTCTCTCTTATTACCAAAATTCAAGCCGACCATGTCACCCCTAGTCTTCTGAAGCCTCTCATCACGTTCTTTCACCCTCAGCCACCAAACATAGACTACTTTGCATGAACTGTACAGTTGTGAAGCACATTCAATTACTACCTTGATATAACCAATATGTTAAAAAGCAGACTTGGTTTTTTAATGTGCTTTTTACTGCCTGGGCACTGTTCCTTGGGATCCCCCCTTATTTTAAATGTAGATGAGGAAGAGTTTACATTGTACAGTGGCCCAGGCTATTGAGTGCTCAAGAGATTTGTCTTCTGACATTCAAATCTAGTTTTAATGGTGGTTATTTTCATTAAAAAATTCCCTGCCCACTTAATTTTTATATTTTGTCTTCTTTAGAATGAACGCCAACCTATTCTGAATATCTTCTTAATGGTATATAATCAGGAGGTATTTTCCCCATAAGTCCATCAAATTTTACACCTGTCACTTTAGCTGATAAATCACTTTAGTACAGAGATGATTCAGTCCCTTCTGGAACTTCCTACACAGCTTAACTCCCAGCAAGACACCTGTGGCCAAACATAATGTCTATCAAATACAAATGTCTTACAAACATCTAAACTACTTTTGTACAGCTGCTAGCAAATTTTATGCTAAAGTTGTTTCCAGGGTATTACATGGATTGGCCATGCTTGAGAACAAACAACTTCCAAGTTCCAGTATTGTAGTCCTAGAAAAAACAATAGAAACCACAGAAACCATCAGATTAATTTTTCACATTCTTTCTTGTTTCTGAAAATGTGAACAGATACCTAAGAACACTAGAAACCTAATACTATCCAGGTTTTTGTTGTTGCTGCTTAACATGGGACAAGGGGGTGCCTGGGTGGGCACAGTGCTTGTCTTATAAGCATGAGGACCTGAGTTTGATCCCCAGAAACCAGGTAAAAGCCAGGCATGGTGGTGCACACTTGTGAACTCAGGGCTGAGTAGACAGAGACAGGCAGTTCTGTGGAACTCACTAGGCAGCCAGCTGAGCCTACTCGGCATGTTCCAGACCAGTGAGAGAAACTAAGGGAAAAAAGTGATGCCTGGTGTTTGACGACTGTCCTTTGGCTTCCACATGCATGATATACAAGAACACACTAGATCACACACACTAGATCACACACACACAGATCACACACACACACACACAACCATACACACACTAGAACACATACATACACATAAACACATGCACATGAACACACGCACACATACACGAACACACACACACAAACACATACACACTAGGACACACACAAACACATACACACTAGAACACACACATACTAGAACACACACACATGAACACACACACACTAGAATACACACATATATACAAACATATACATGCTCACATGCACACACATTTAATTTGAAGGCAAGGAATGTTGGACAAGAGTGAAAACTTGTGCGACTCAGTGGGGGAAGTGTTTGCCCTTCACATCTGAGATTCTTACTGGAACCCCATAATCACACACACACACACACACACACACACACACACACACACACAATTAAGACTGAGATCTGTGACTTAGGGAAATTCTAAATTTCTCTAAGAATCTGCTGTGACTTAGAGAAATTCAAGTCCAGCCCTACACATTACATTAGGCGACCTTGCTCATATGGAGCAGATGAACCAGATAGCTGGGAACACTAAAGGGCCTGTTTCCACTTAGATCTGGGGACGGCAGAGGCAGTGGAGGCTTGTTTTTCATTTTGGTTACTTTGGGGTTTCATGGTGCTGGAGTTGGAATTCGGAGCCTGGTACCTGCTAACCACACAGTGTGCCGCTGAGACACACGCTCGTCACTCAAGCTCTTTTGAAACCACAATTTGCCCTGTGAATGTACCAGACAAACATTTCCCATGCTTGAGACATAGTCGAGTTAGGAATCCACAGTGCCCTAATAGCTGGGCTTTCAGGTAGTTACATGTCTTATCAATGGACTGAAGAAGCCCACCTATTCCCTGCTTACAGAGCCTTGTCAAGCCGTAACAGATCAAATGATGTCTTTAAAACTCCTAATGGTCCAAGATGGACAGTTAAAGAATGTCATACTGCTATGTCTTCCCTATCAATACCTATCCTGTCATTTTACCTGTCCTTACAAATCAAGCCACAATTTGCCATAAACTGAACCGTAACCCAGGAATCCAGCAATAGTTTGGACTCTCATATATCATCAACTATCTCAAATAACAGCGTGCCAGAGCTCAGGGGGCAGTTTCACTGATATATGAGGCAGAGTGAAACCCAGCTTACTCTTTTGCTGTTATATTGACTTTGCTTTATGACAGTGGCAAAAACATAGATTTTTTTTTTTTTTTAGATTTTTTTTTCTTAAACAGCCAGGCTGTTGAACATACCCAAGGGTGACAGGAGCAGGTAGCAATATCCTGACTACATCATCCCCTTGAAATTCCAGCTGAAGTAGTAATAGTCACTAACCAGTGGTTGTTTAATCCCTAGAAGGTTTGTTTTAAACAACCATTTATTTATTCCACTGTAACAAAATATCTAAGTTATGCTCAGGGAGTCTATTCAAGCAATTATCAGATATTTAATAAAGCCAGAATATGAAGCTTCATTTGCAGTCCTAGGCTAAGAGCTAGACGCCTTGAGTGGGTGCAATGCTTGCTTTGTAGTTAGTGGTGGCAATGACCCAGCAGCTCTCACGCACTGAGCATGCGCTTTGCGACTCAGCTGGCCCCCAGGCCTGGTCCATACGCTGCACGGCATTCGGTCTGCCCGGTAATCTTGTGCGGACAGCTGTCACTCCCCGTGTCCCTCCCTCCACACCGAAGTGTGCATCCTGCAGGTTTCTGTCACCAGCAACTGTGTTCCCTCCCGTAACTTCAAGTTTCCCGTGGGCAGTGAAGTTACAGGCTGGGAGGCTGACAGGGAAAAACTACAGAATGTCCCCGGCAGGGCACAGCTCTGTGAACTGCCAGGTGAGCTCAGCTCTCTCCTCTTCCTTCTCTCACTCTGACCCATTTCAAGAGTTTTCCTCTAGTTTCCACACAAGGACAGTAGCACAGGTCTCTGTCAGCCTCTGAGAATCATTTTACAGAAGAGACGACCAAGGCTTAGAAAGTAAGTGGCTTCCCTGCTCACATAACATCTCCATGCCACAGACCCGGGGTGTTACTTTGATGTACTTGTTCATTAAGCACACACCTTCCATTTTGTTAAAGTACAAAAGGCCGGTCTCACCTTCAAAAGTACGGCTCCGACTTATGGCATTCTACCTACACAGACATCTCATCCTGAATAAAAAATTAAAATATCACCAGGAAAACAAAACATTATCCAAATAATGCACAATCCAAGCAATTTCAAAACTAAATCCTAAGTCTGGACAAAGCAAGTGGACAGAATTTGAGATACAGGTGAATGTTCTATACAAATTCAGGAATAGGTCCTAGATGGGAAATAGGATTTAGTCAATGTAGTGCACAGCTCACACTGGGGTGGCCCACAGCTCACACTGGGGTGGTCCACTCTTGCATGTGCATCTTTCTCCTCCTCCTCCCCCTGCTCTGAATCTACTACTGTATGAGGAATTGACGAATCCTCTCTCCCAGTTACCCATCACAGCAGCATGATTTTCCTGGTATGTGTGTATCGTCTCTGTGTGTGTCTCTGAGTGTGTGTCTGTGTGTGTGTGTTTGTCTGTGTCTCTGAGTGTGTTGTCTGTGTGTGTGTGTGTGTGTGTGTGTGTGTGTGTCTGAGTGTGCCTATATGTGTGTGTGTCTCTAGGTGTGTCTGTTTGTGTGGGCATCTCTGTGTACATGCCTCTGAATGTGTGCCTATGTCTCTGGGTATGTGTGTGTGTGTGTGTGTGTGTGTGTGTGTGTGTGTGTGTGTCCCTGAATGTGTGTGTGTCTGAGTGTGTGTGTGTGTGTGTGTGTGTCTGTGTCTGTGTCTCTGAGTGTGTGTCTGTCTCTGAGTGTGTCTGTGTTTCTGTGTGTGTCTGTGTATGACTCTGAGTGTGTGTCTGTGTGTGTCTATGAGTGAGTCTGTGTGTGTGTTTCTGTGTGTGTCTCTGAACAGGTCTGTGTCTCTGAGTGTACGTCTTTGTGTGTAGTGTCGGAGACTGAATCAAAGACCTCATGAACGTTGAGCAGGGCTCTCTACAAGGCACTGAGCCCCCCACAAGGCACTTTAGAGTAAAGTAGGCCGGTCGCCTCTCCATGAGACTTGGACTTGATGTATTTGGAAATAATACATTTTCAAAAGCTCCAGAAAGGATTGTGGGATGCAGGTACACGCATTCCGTCAAGGAAAGCAAACACTTCAAAGACTGAAGCATAAATCTCCAGCGTTAACATCTAATCCTCCTAGAGCTGTGCCCTGAAGCTTGATTCCACTTTGAACCTGAGCCAAGCTATTGCTGGACTTGAGGTTTTAATAAATCTTTTACTAGACAAGAGAACTGTAGGAATAAGTGAAAGTGAGAGGAGGAAGGAGAGAGAGCTGAGTTAACACTGGCAATCCACTTGCTTGACCCAGAGCTGGTCCCCCTTAGGGATGCTGTGTAAGTCTCCCTTCCCCTGCTAGCCTGCTAGCCTATGCAGGGTGGCAGCTCACCCAGGCAGCATGGACTTCAGAGAGGCAAAGGGATTAGAGAAGTCATGTGCATATTGAAGCTCAAGCAGGTGCTTCATTGGAGACTCACTTAAGTTTGGCTTGGCTGACACTTTCATCTGCTTCAAAGATCTGTTAAAGAAGCCCTTCTTTGTGAGGCTGCACCTGACCAGTTCTGTGTCGCATTGTGTCATCGTCTGCACTGTGGACACCTGGACCTCGTCCTCCATCCCACTCTCCTCCTTCCAGGTCACTCATAGGATCTGGCATACCATTTGCTTTACTCATGCATCATATGAAATCTCAGGAATAAAAGTTCAATGGAAAAAAATAAGAAATCACCACACCCTGAATTTTCTCATAAATTTAAAAATACTATGTGGAATCTCTGTCCATCCTGAAAATTTTTTCATATCTAAATAACCTGGCTGTGATTTGAGATGTCATCTTCTTATTTTTACCTTTAACTGTATTTGAACCAAAAATTCATTACCAGACTCATATTCAGCATGGTGGATGAACAGGGTCTTGGTTGAAAATTTTTATACTGTGAAGGGGTTCGTTCCCCCCAGAGCTGCTCTGGTATCAAGATAATTGTGTTCCTTAACCTCTGGAATGACTTATATTGTGACTAACTGATGTGCCATTTAAAGAGAACGGGGAGGCATTGAAGAATTAGACAAAGGTCAAGGACTTGTAAACCGATGCTGAGGCAGAAGAGAGAATGTGAGCACATGATGAGTGACCAACACCGGGAGGAGTTATTAAATGTTCAAGTCCAGCCATAGCCCAGCTGAGGCTCAAGGTGGAATCAGGTTTCAGGACACAACTCCGGGGCTTGGATTAGATGTAAACACTGGAGATTTACGGTTTGGTCTCCGAAGTATTTGTTTTTGTTGGTCCAGAGGTGCCCAGGGAGATGACCCAGTTTTGAGTTGGCTTTGGAATTCTAAAAAGCTTTGACTGTAGCCATCTGATTGTGACAGATTTCATGGGGTAGGGAGGCTTTAAACTACAGATTTATTAATCAAATTCCTAATATCAGTGATAAAACATACACACACACACACACACACACACACACACACACACACACACACAAAACCCCACAGTGACTCCAAACTATCAGCATCTCAGCACTGATAGAGGCTAGAATAAAACTGAGCTCATTTTCGAAGGGAGGATTCTGCTGTACAATGGCTGAAGGCCGAATAAAGACCTTGCAAGTTTAGAGATGCCAGACTTGACTTGCAAAGACAACCGTGATCCTCAGAGACACTCATACTTGGCAAGAAACACAGACTTGGGCTCCTTGGTCTTTGGAGGAGGGCGTCCCAGCAATCCACGCCGTGAACCTGAGTGACCGCAGTCTAGTATGTTCCTCTCAAAAACCAGAGGGGAGGGAGGGTGGCAGAAATGGAGAAGCAGGGCATCTTCTCCCTAAAGAGCTTCCTGTCGGTTCCATTCTCTTAACTCCTGTTTCAGAAGCGCAGAAGTGGAAGAAAGGAGAACTACTGAATATTTCTAAGATCAGGGGGTGGAGTTCAGACTCAAACTCAAGCTATTTGTCCTCACACCCAGGCAGATACAGACACACTTTCACTCTCAAACCCTTTTTAGGTTTACTATACATATATGTGTAGTAAGACATATATGTTTGGAGAACAGTGTATGTGAGTAGGTTTAACTTAGTTCATCGCTGACTTATTTTTCTGCTCTGACACAGTTCAGTTTTCCTTTTTTTACTATCAGACTACAATGCTTAAGAAGCTTATAAATACACTATTTTAATAAAAGCAGTAGACGGCCATTGTAAAGGTAAAATACAAATATTAAGTAAGCTTGAAAATAAACTTTTGAAGGCATTTGATGCATTCTATTTTAAAATGCTTATATAACATTGTTAAACATGAATTGGCTTGGGTTTTCATTTTATTTTTTTAGTTTTTGTTGTTGTTGTTGTTGTTTTTTTTTTTAACCAAAGCAAGAATGTTGTGATAATGTACTTCCATTTCAAAAATTTCAGCTCATAGACATGTTGTGGATACTTTCTAAGTGAATTCACTCATTTAACTTACTTGCTCAATGATTGCATCAAATAATAAAGGTAATATATAATTCAATAATTTTCTTTTCGTAATTTTTATCTTTAATTATGCACAGGTGTGTGTGTGTATGTGTGTGTGTGTGTGTGTGTGTGTGTGTGTGTGTGTGTGGTCCTGCGTGTTTGCGAGGGTATGTGCATATGAATGGAATGCCCTTTGAGGCCCAAAGAAGCCATCAAATCTTCTGGAGATGGAGGAAGAGGTGATTGTCAGCTACCCAACACAGTGCTAAGAACCAAACTCTGGTCCTTGAAATAGCAAATGCTCTTAACCATCTCTCCTTTCCCTAACTTAATAATTTTTCTTAATATATATTGGAGAATTTTTTGTATGTCTTCTAATTTTATTGTTTTTCAAAAACTGCTTTTTTTCTCTTTTGTCTTTTATTATTATTATTATTATAATAACACCATTCTCCCTTCCCTTTCTTCCCCACAAGTCTCCCCTGCTCTTTTTCAATACATGGCCTCTTTGTGCATTAATTACTGTTCCATACAGATATGTCTATGCATATACACATATATCCCTAAATCATATTACTTCCATGGATGTTTTTAGGGCCGACCATTTGGTATTGACAACAACGTGGCGTGCTCTTCCCTGAGAAAGACTGTTTCTTTCACTTGAAACATTCCTCAGTTGCCTGCAGTTCTCTGTGTAGGGTTGAGGCCTTGGGGCCTTTCCCCATCCACTTTGACATGGTTAGTATTGTCTTGTTCAGCTCATGTTTGAACAGTCATGTCATTGATACATTATGAGTGTAGTTTCTGACATTACTAGGGATCACAATCTCATAGCAAACTTCCTAATCCTCTTGTTCTTCCAATCTTTCTTCACTCTCTTTCAGAGTTCTCTGAGCCTTGGGTGTGGGAGTGTTTTGTAGATGTGTCCACTGGACTGGGCTCCACAACTCTGCGTTTTGACTGGTTTTAGTTGTCTGCAATGGTCTCCATCTGTTGCAAAGAGAAGTTTCCTTGATGAGGGGTGAGGACTGCACTTACCTGTGGGTATGAAGAGAAATGTTTATGTTGTTGTTAGGGATTATGCTGCCTTAATAAAGTTGCTCTAGATTCTGCTCCAAGATCTATGACTTTCTTAGCACTAAGTAGTTAGTTGTCTAGGTTTTTGTTTCCAGGCATGGTTTTTCTTCTTGTTGAACAGGTCTTAAGTCCAATTATAGAGATGTTTGTTACTTCCAAGGCATGTGTACCACTACTGAACCTTAGGGTTATGCCACACTGGATGTTGTTGTGGTTCATAGACATCATAGCTATACAGGCAGTTGGTTGCTTTTCTCCTTTGGAAATTTGTCTGGTGCCTTCTTGTACTGTAAAAGCTAGTCCCCAGGGAGAAGACTTCCATGTCAGGTCCAGGTCAGGGGTCTCTGGCCCCTGTGCCTGAAAAGGATGTTGTCTTCAGCAAACTACTCTCCATGTGACCAATAGGAGATTTGAACCCACAATGGCCACCTATGGAAGCTGATGTCTTATCCAAAAAGAGCTTTTTGCTACATGAAATGATGCAATCACTAATTCAATGTTTCAAAGTTACTTAAGTGTTGATGCTAATAATTTTATGTTCTATACCTGTGATTAGAAATTACTTATGTCAATTAAATGGCATATATATTTTAAATTTCATTGTAAAGTTCACTCTCCAAATCTCATAATGAATACTGTGCATGAGTGCCCTGGCCAGGCTGGATTCTGTGATTCTCTTCAGTTGTGGTCAATGGAATGGATTTCATTTTAATTTTCAGTTTACTGGCTTCTTCTGAACCTGGGCATCTTCACCTGCTTTTTCTCATGTTTACTATCCATCCATTGATCTATTCTTCTATTTAGTTACCTTTTATGTCATACAAAGAACTGCTGTGGGAAGTTCTGTATGCTGTGAATATGTGTTGCTCTGATTGATTGATAAATAAAATGCTGATTGACCAGTAGCCAAGCAGGAAGTATAGGCAGGATAATCAGACAAGGAGAATTTTGGGGAGAGGAAGGATGGGTGAGGAGATACCAGCCTGCTGTCCAGGGAACAGGATGTAATGGCACATAGGTAAAGACACAGAACATGTGGCAACATATAGATTAATAGCAATGGGCTGAGTTTAAGTGTAAGAGCTAATGGCTGAGCAGTGTTAATTAATAGAAGCCTCTGTGTGTTTGCTTGGGTCTGAGTGGCTGTGTACCAGGCAGGACACAAGAAAGCTTTCACCTACAAAGACCTTTACTAAAGAAAAGTTTGAAGTAATGCTTCTGTTATCTCTGTTTTAAAAAAAAAACTCGTTCTCTTTTCTCACTTTGCTCCTTTATCACTTATTTAGGTCACATTTTTACAGGAATAAGTTTTGTTTTCATTAGACAAACTTATCTATAGTTTCCTTTATGTCTTGGGTTTCTCATTTTGTTTAATTCTTGCTGTTAATATATAAGAAAATTCGGCTTTTACAATGAAGTCTTCAGTCCATTTTTATCTCACTTTGGTATTTACTATGAAACAATATTAAATGGATTCTTCCAGATTTATTAATAAATAAACAAGACATGTCTTTTACTTAAACCATGCACATTCACTACTTCAACCAACAGAGATATAAGGTTAAAAAATAAACTTAAATAACTTTCATAGTAACTATTTATATTAAAACTGATCATGAGCTAGAAAAGTTAGAAAACGCATGTATATTAAACTAAAATTAATCCTGAGTTATTTAAAAGGCATCCAAGAGCAATAATCATAGTGGAAAAAAGAGCCAAATTTAGCTTTAAAGGAATAAAACCACTTTGTCAGGAAGTGAGGTTACAGATGGGAAGGGGAAGGTGACTAAGACAGTCTGGGAGGAGATGGTGTCTGATGCTGGGTGTAGAAATTCCTAATTTCTGTATTTTGGGCATGTGGCTAGAGCACAGACATATGGATTTCAATAACAGCATGCGAATACAGTTAAGAGTGTGGTTTATATATAGACCAAGAGTGCACTATGAACACTAACCTTCATTCAAATGCCTGTATGTATACACATGGTATATATGTCTATACACAGATATACATTCTCATATATATGACATATGAGTATACATACAATGTATAATTTTACAAATACAATTGTGGGATTATACACCAAGGTAATTAATAATGGTAGATGGGAATAAAAATAGGAAACATGATTAGAAAGATTGCTCTGGCAGTTAGGATGTTGTAATAATCCTTAGCTGAATTGTTTCTAGAAGGAGTAGAAATACCTCTCACTTTTCATAATTCATTGACCACTGGTCATCATGAAGGTGATTTCAATGCTATAGCAGAGTGAAAGCATCCAAGTAAGGAAGTGAACATTTTGAACAATACAATCTAATGCAATTACCTGCCTAAACATGCATGGACACATATATGTCAAAAATCTATTTTCCCAGATGTAGGAACAAAATTTTCAAGACTTTGAAAAATATCAAGGCACTCCTCTTCAGTCAGAATGGACAAGTGTGCCCTTTCTCAGCCATAAAGGCACTCAGTAGGTACATGTATTAGAAGAAGATCTCAAAATAGGCTAAAAGTATATTTTGTAAATAGGCTATTTATGGGGAGTAAATACTACTCTATGGCCAATTTCAAGTTATCAGGTAAAGTCACAGAATCCAGAATTCAGAGTGGAGAAGAAACATACCTACTGTGTTCTTGAGAACTGCTAGGAGTTTCCCCAACATCTATGCCTTTCTCTTTTCCCTGGATCTGTTTTTAGTTCACAGGCTGTGAAAAGTTTGTGAAGAATTTATGGAGAAGAACAATTATTATTACCACAGAATTCTGATAAGAGATTCTGGCAACTGCTACAAAGGAAAATGGGGAGGAGCTGAGGACAGAGAAAGCATCTATCCTCAGAATCTATGGAAATGATAATGAATCTAGGCCTAACCTAGTACAAACAGCAAAGAAAGACTTGTATGAGGAATAGTAAGTGGGTCATCCACTGTACCTCTGATAGACTAGACAGGGCAGGAGAGGAAGGAGAATATCCCAAAGTTTACTATTTACACAGCTGATAACTAATGAGGAAAATTAGGTTTTCGAGAGATGATAGTAATAGTTCAGTGTGTGTGTGTGTGTGTGTGTGTGTGTGTGTGTGTGTGTGTGTATGTTTGTATGTTTGTGTGTGTGATTGTCTGTGTATGCATGTGTTCATCTGAGTTGTGGTGCTTCTGCATGGGTGTGAGCATGTGGAAGCTACAAGTCAATTTTGTGTGTCTTCATCAATCACTTCTCCACCATGTCATTCATAGACAACAAATGTTATGGGACTTGGGGCTCACTGATTGCCTAGGATTCTTGACCCAAATGCCTCAGAGATCTTACTGTCTCTGCCTCCATAGCATTAGTATTATAGGCCAATGCACGTGTGCTCAGTTTTTACACTTGTGCTAAGGTCTGAACTTGCATCTTCATTCTTGCATAGCAAGCTGAGCCATCTTCTCAGCCCCAGATAGTTACTTCTGAGGATCTGCAAAGCATCCAAGGGGATTCATTTGGGAGGAATAGGGAAATATGGGTCTGTATCTTGGCAACAAGGTCAACTTCACATTCCTTAGAGAAGGGGCACATGCAAGGAAACCAGGCATGAAAGGAAAAAGAGCAAAAATGAAACTCAGGGGAATGCCACCATTTAGGAGTCAGGTTTTATCAGAGTGAAATGAGGAAGCATGATTGGATACATTGGAAGTAATTATGGAAGACACATAGACACTTCATAGAGGAAGAATTTCAAGAAAGAGAAGGTGACTAACTGTTTCATTGCTTGTAAATATGTCAAGGAAAATGGCTATAAGAAAGATTTGTGCTTAGGGCACAATTAGTCCCCCCTGAGGGGAGTCACATCATTTGGATGGTACCAAGTCAAAACCGTTAAAAGGAAGTGAGAGGTTGTCCTAGTCAGGGTTACTATTGCTGTGATGGAACACCATGACCAAAGCAAGTTGGGGGAGGGGAGGGTTTATTTGTCTTACACTTCCACATCACTGTTCATCAGGAAGTCAGGATAGGAACTCCAACAGGGCAGGAACCTAGAGGCAGAAGCTGATGCAGAGGCCATGGAGAGGTGCTGCTTACTGGCTTGCTCATCATGGCTTGCTCACTCTGCCTTTTTATAGAACTCAGAACCACTTGCCAAAAGGTGGCACCATCTAAATATGGGCTGGATGCTCACTCATTAATCACTAATTAAGAAATCATCCTTACAGCTGATCTTATTGAAACATTTTCTCAACTGAGGTTCCCTCTTTCAAGATAACTCTAGTTTGTGTCAAGCTGACATAGGACTAGCAAAGAGGTTAGGTACAAAATGCATGTACTGGTGGAAATGCCATCACCAGAGGCAATGTTGCACAAGGCAAGCAAGATGTCAAGGGAAAGATAAGATAGCAAAACAGAATAGAAGAAGACAGTGATAGCTGGATGGATACTAATCATGTGATATGAACCCAAGTACAAAGAGAAACTGAAGTCTGAATGCCCAAGCTTGGAAAATTTACATCATGCTACTATCTCATGAATAAAATTCACCATGACGCCTTACCTAGATGTTATGTTACACGCATGGACTAAAGCGTGTAAGTCAAATAAGAGTTACTAGTAAAACAAGAGTCACAAAGGTCTCCAAGGACATTTAATGTGCTGGAGAGGATTCAAATTCCACAGCCACTCAATTCTAAGACAGAGCCTTTAGACTTCCTTGGTTTCTATGTATTAACAGCACTCTGGGGAGATTTGCTAGTCAGGACGTTGTTATTCTGCTGGCTTAAAATAATTCAAAATTTCTCCCCAAAGACTGAAAGGGAAGGAAAACTCACTAGAACAAATTCTGCTTTCATCAGTGTCAATGTAGTAAAAGTCATGCTGGAGGTGAGCGCTCAGAAGCAAGATATGGCCTATGAGGTTAATTTCACCTTGCTTCCAATCTTAGTGTAATTTTTCTTGCTGTAATTCATTGCCACTGATGTATGAAGCAGGTTGACAAATGGTTTTGAAAATTGGGGCGAAGTAGTATCTGCACAGGAAAATTTGGACCTATCCTATTCTGAACCCTAAAATTAACGATCCCTTTCGCCACATGTTGAGCTTTATAATTGCAACACCACTCTCAGAGTTAAATGTCAACCTCCCCAGGTTTACTCATTCTTATCATTTCAAATGTGTCTGTATTTTTTGACCATCAAGAATAAATATGTTATTAATACATGTGAGAATCTTTTCTACCCTCAAAGCTCTGTTTTAAGTTGTATATTCATATACAGCAGACATGCATAGAGAAGCATTTCTAATTGATACTTTATTCCCTTTTTAAAGAATGTTTCATTTTTTGATAACTATTGAATACTTTTTTAATTTTAATCTTTCTAAAATCAAAATAACCAGCTCAAAATCTGAACCACAATAAGCAGCCAATTAGTCAGGCAATTTGGGGAACAAAGGTAGAAAACTGGACCTTTACTCTAAAGTGGGATCAGAAGGATACATACCCCACTCTCATCTTTCTCTGCTTTCTCATTTCTTAATAATTCAGACCCAAAGAGGCATGAAAGGGAGACTCAGTCAGTTAAAACCAACCTTTCCCTTGAATTCTGAAGATACAGCATTCTGCAACTGCAAGCAGCAAATAGTCCTCCAAATTCAGCTTTGCAGTCTAAAAGGTTGAGAATTCGTTTTTTGACTTGTCCTTTTGTAAAGTTGGTGGGTTTGTAAGGGGGCTAAGACAATATGAAAATAATGATAATTTAGGACCAAAGAACTAAGCTAGGTGAAGATTTAGAAGAATCATTTTGTACTGAGAGAAGCTGGTGTTGGATTCACCCCCACTATCTCAGTTTAAGCCCACGGAGGTCGGGTGGGGAAAGTTAGACAGCTTGGAAATACACACCCCGTGGGAAATGAGGCAGAGTGCTATGGTCTGGCTGAGGGTCTGTCAAAAGTCTCTGTGTTACACACTTGGTCACTAATTAATGATACAACAGAGATGGAATAGAGCTTTTAAGACATAGGGCCTCATGGGTGGAGTTCGGATCTGTGGGATATGCATTTGAAGGCAGTATTGAGGCCACAGCCACTTCTTCACTCCCCCTCTCCATTTTCCTCTCTGTCCACCCTGCCTTCCATAAGATGAACACACGCTAAATACTCTCACAATGTACTATGTTACCATAGCCCCAAAGTTAGAGGAACTAACTAGAAAGAAAACTCTTTTCCTTATAAGTTGATGTATCTCAGGTATTTTGTCATAGTAACGCAGCACTAACATACACAGAGAGAAGACTGGTTAAAGGCACAGATGGTCATTTTAAGAAAATTGCTGAGTTTATGTGGAGCCTGAGAGGGGAGAGAAGGCTGAGAGATAAGAGGTGCACTCTTCAGGGTAGAGAAGACTTCAGTCTTTGAGCCATGCAATAGAAACTTGCATGGTTTCACTCACTTTTCAGCAAGTGAAAATATAATTATGTTTTTTAAGAAAATGAATGCTGTTATCAGAGTTGACTTTAGTAGGAAAAGGATAAATTTTCAGCAGTGGGTAAGATTCTGCTGGGTTTGGTATATGGGTCTTCCTCCTAGGGTCACCCTCATTATGGGATCCAGAAACTTAAGAGTATTGTTTTAGACTATAATCCCATTTGCAGTCACCAGAGACAGGGAGCAGGAATGCATGAGCTGTGGATGCTGTCTTGTAGTGGGAGGGACATAGTGTCTGGGTTTTCTATTGCATGGTCATATGACTGTGGAACTTGGTCTATTGTATATTTCAAAATAACATGAATATGAGATTTTGAATATTTTCACTTCAAATAAATGATAAATATGTGAAGTCATGGATAAATACACTTTGACCATCTTACATAGATGCACACACACATATATGTAAGATATATAAAATATAAATTTACCCTAAAACATAATTATTTGCAATAAAAATTAAAAATAAAGTAGTAATTAGAAAAGTAGTGTTGTAAAGTTCAAAACTTTAATACTTATGAAATTTATCCTATGAACCATCATCAGGGACTTAAAAATATCTTGGATGGATTCCATTTTCACAGGAGGTACCTAATGTTAAATGGTCTCTGATGAAGCAAGCTTGACATTTCCTCTTTAGATTGAGACTGTCCTTTTGTGTTTCTTTTCAAAGACTGTTTTGGTGTTTATGTTTAAGGCAAAACAGAAGACTGAGTGATTCATCTCCAGCAAGTCTTTGTTTATGGAGCTCTGTCAGTACGATGAGCTATAGCACATTATGTTTTGAAGGCACGCATTACAGTGTACTGATGAGATGAATGATGGAGCCTGATTAAAGTTCTGAAGGGACACATCATTCACATGAACAAAGGAGTTTCAAAAACTTACTCACGGAGAAGCTGCTATTAGATAATTAACTCTCTAAATGCATTTCCTATCTACGATAATGGAATGCTAAATTATTATATTATTTCATCTACACATTTTTCACTATGAGAAGCAACAAACTCAATTTTACTAGACTGACTCTGATTTTGTGTCTTGAATCTACTGACTTTGCTTGATTTTTTTATGATTTCATTTTTGTCTGCAAGCACAATTTTACTTTTTCTTCTTTTTTTCTTCCTCTGTATTTCATATTTGTTGATAAAATGAGGACAGACTTCAGACTCTGGATAGTTTTATTTTTATTATAGGTTATAATACACAGTTCATTTGTAAAATGGAAAAAATTCTCAAATCTTGATAATATGGTGTATCAACTGACATATCTTTATAGGAAAAAAAGTACTAGATATTTAAGACCCCAGGATGCAGACAGAGTATGATGGATACCCGCACTAAGTACACTCAGCACCCATGTGTCTTTGCAAATGAGGACTGCAGTTTGTTTATAGCTTAAATCTCCAGTGATTTAACTGCTTTGCAATGACATTGCCTTCCTTAACACACTGCATAAGCTAAGCCCACTATTCCCAGACTGATCTGAAGAGATACACCCTGGAGTAGCTGGAGCAGCTGGCAAGGCTGGAGCAACTGGAGCAGCTGGAGCAGCTGGAACAGCTCTGAGGGTCCTGCTTCTGCACAAACTACTTCAAAAAGTGTAGCTGGCAATTACTCTATGTGTAAAGAAAATATTGAGAAAATACTAAAATATGAATCAAGAATTTCCCACAAACAGAAATAGAGACATGTCTAGGAAAAGTGTCTCAGAATATATTGATAAATAAGGAAGGGAAAAAAAGGCAAACAGTGTCAGTTGAACACACCTTGGACAAAAGATTTTTACTGTTTTTTTCATATGTATTTATTATTAAGTTATTGCATATTCTACAATATGTAATGTGTTTCATTAGCAGTTTTAATTAACTGGGTTTGTTTGAGTAAATATTCTTTCCTTTTACTGCTCTAAGAGGTATATGCCTGGAAAATCTCTATCCTTTACAAGTCATGGTATATTGTGTAAATTCAGTAAGCAAAGTCATTAACCTTAAAGGTATATTGCTTTAAAAATACTTATCAACACAATGCTGCAATAGATTATATAACAGAACTACAAACTCAATTAATCTGGTGTTATAATTGATTAAACATACCTAACTATAAATTTTACTGACTGAATTTATGTATGTATGTACGTAAGCATATTTGTTTGTGTATTGTAGAAACAGTAAGAAAATCATTTTTTTTTTTTTTTTTTGGTTTTTCGAGACAGGGTTTCTCTGTGTAGCTTTGTGCCTTTCCTGGAGCTCACTTGGTAGCCCAGGCTGGCCTCGAACTCACAGAGATCCGCCTGGCTCTGCCTCCCGAGTGCTGGGATTAAAGGCGTGCGCCACCACCGCCCGGCAGAAAATCATTTTATAAAAGACAAATACAGAGCCAGCAAAATGGGTAAAGCCACCCACCACCAATCCTGGACATCTAAGTGTCAATGTCCAGGAGTCACGTGGTAAGAGAGAACAGACTCCCAGAAATTGTTCTCTGACCTCTACATGTACACCATGGCATGTGCAGATCCACCACAACAAGTAAATAAATGCAATAAAATTTTTAAAAAGGACACATGTAAAATAATTTCAAAAATATTCTTTGGGTAATAATGACCAATAATAACTGCATTAGCAAAATATGCCTTTTGTATCTTATGCCCATCTTACTTCTTTCCTTTCAGGTTGGCTCAACTGTGATTGGCATCCATCCTTATATCCCTGGAATCTAAACTCATGGTAACTGCAAACACATGTAGAGTATATTACTTTTCCAGGAACTATTCAAAATATTATGAAATACATATGAAAGTCACTTAACTCTTAATCCTTAATATAAATGTCAGCTAAATCACCATGATTTAACTCTATCATGTGGATTCTGGCACCATAAACATTTTTCAGCCATCCAGGAACTGATTCCATGGATGTTTGACTCTAGGCTGGGGCTCTGAAGCCAAGCAAAGTGCACACCTTCAACAGCTGTCTGTATAGTTCTTTGTTGAGATGGTTTTGACAGAATTTCCCCTCCACCAGCTAATGTGTAGCAAGTTCTTGCTAAAAGCCTGGCACATTTTAGGCACAAACACCAAGTGGCTTTTTATCACCATGAGGAGTCATTCCTTATGACGAGTTTCAGGTTGCAAATTCTTCTTAGTGCTCCAAACCAATAAATAATGCCTAATCTCACATTTCCATCTTTTCCCTGGGGGCTTCACCAAACCTATCTAAGAACAGAACTGTGCTTAGCTGCTATCTCAACTCCCCTCCAGTTTCCATACAATCCTATAGTTCTAAGGACAAGAAATGCTAGCAATGTGCAAGCCCAAAGCAAACGGAGGCTACTAATGACCATCACTCTTCAGTTTGAACTAAGTGCAGCCCACTGAGCGGCTTCATGCATTTGTGGACGATTTACTTGTGGAGGTGAAAGAGCCCAGAGCTCACTTTCTGCCCCTGCTCTCTCTTTCCACAAGCTCCTCCACTTGGTTGATGATAAGCTTGATCTTCATACATCAAAGACATTGTGGCAAAGCCTCAGTTAAAAGGGTGTGTTTCTGCACAACTGTATACATGTGTGTGCAATTTAGACAACATTAAATAAATTACTTTTCATTTGTTGAAGTCTTTCTGGAGAAACTTGAAACTCCTCTAACTTTGTCCAAAGGCATGCAGGGACAAGAAAGTACAATAACCAATAACATGCTATCATAGTCCATCAGTCTGGCTTCAATGACGCTTGGGCTTCCACGGCAAAGGCTTGCGCGCGCGCACACACACACACACCACACACACACACACACACACGGACAGACGGACGTGCATAAATACAAATAAATAAATGTAAGAAAAACATTTGGCACTCCACGTCACATGCTATCCCAGGACACTAGAAGAGAAAGCTTAGAGCTCCAATGATCCTCTTGCTTCACGGGACCGTATTACACACCAGTTACATCTAAAAGGCATGATTGATGTGCCATTTATTTACATATCCTTAAAATTACCGTACTCCAAATTAGTTTCTCCTTGTATGATGGTTCCTTTTTCATTTTACTATAAGATGTCCATGGTGTTTATTAGCTTGTAAATTGTGACTCTATTTAGAAGTCTACTTCCAATTAGCTTAAAGGCAATTAAAAACTCATTTTTTCCAATTCTTATTTTTCTACGAGACATTTTCCCATTTTGGCTATCTATCGCTTCTCCTAATCAAAATGAATACAACAAAAGTTGACCTGTGGCTTTTGTCTCTTTGTGTGATCTTGATGCTACTAACATGTAATATAGCTAAAATTTAAAAAATTACACTTTTATGAATAAGAATAAATAATACTCGAGAGAAACTCTTTATTGAGCCACAGGAGGTAACAAAAAAAATCCCATAAACTTAGGAACTTGTAAAAATTTTATAAAGTGCTTTTTTCTTTAATGACAGAGGCCAGAGAACTCATAATTACCATTTACTTCTCTGTAACTGAAGCCACATTCAATCATGGCCCCAAATAGAAACTAATTATTAATGAATGGCCTCTGTAACCTATTGTTTAGGTACTGCCTGGTTTCTGGAAGGTGCCGATGCAGCCTGAGTCATGGGTGTGGGAGCAACAGGGTGGTCTGCTGGGCTAATGCCTGCGGGAGGTTTGGTAAGTAGTCACCTACCTGCTCCTGACCATGCTGCAAGTGAGGTCCTTGGGACAATCAAGATTATTACAATGTGAACATTGTAAAAGGTCTAAGTGGCTTGCCAGAGGTCACATAATTAATAAACAGGGGTAAAAACTTGAGTCTACTGACATTGGTGTTTTCTGTCCAGTAAATGTGCTTCATTTGGCCTTGATAATTATTTTTGTGTAAACAATAAAGTGACTATGACAACTCATTAACCTATGAACTATTCACAAATTTAGAAGCCTCTGATATTTGGGATCAAATCATCAGGCCGTGTCCTAACTTGCAAATAAATTATAAGAAGAGTCATATAGAAGGCAATAATTTCCAATAGTTAAGAAATGAATGCAGAGTCAAATGCATGTAAATAAGATGAAGCAGCATTACCAAGACCCCATATGCAATCTGCCCCCAAACTAGATTGACACAGTAAGAATTGAAGTGGAGAGAAAAGTGTTGCACTTGTGCATACTGCGCGTGTTGGAAGCAAACATTACATTTTTCAGAATTTGGCAACCACCCTTCACTTTCTAGAGATGGTCTCCTTATTTTCTCACTTACCCACTGTCCCTTGTGTGAGAAGATCCGCAAAAGAGAAATGGACAATGGCATTTGCATCCTAAGAAAATTACTTTTTAAGCAAAGCTATTAAATAAAAAGACAGAAATGGCCCTAGGCATGAAACTCACAAGAGAGTACAATTTGTTACAGACTGCCCCTGGTTATAACAACTAGGGATAGCTGAGGATGTATATGGAAATTAGCTGAGAAGTAAGAACAGAGTGTTTCACTGCAGCACCAGGTGAATGATCCAGATGTTTCAAAAGGCTGAGCCAGGCCTGCCTGCACTGGAGGAGACATTTCTTGCAGGTGCATGCACGATGGTTCAGATGGCTATGCCAGCAGCAGCACATCTGTAAACCCTAGCCAAACAGATCTCACCTTGAATCAGAATAGAACACACTCAAAAGTATAAGGAAAGACCAAAAGACTGAAAATTAAGCACTTTTAAAGACATTATCAATAATTTTAACAAGATTAAAATCTTCCCTGGAGTCTGGTAAGTCAGCAACATACCAAAGCCAGATAAACCCCTTCAAGCTTTCTTCCAGGAAACTGGATGAAATTCTTGTGCATGGATGACAGTGACAGATCAGTGATGAAGAGATTGTAAGTTAACTTCCCAAACAGTCAGGAAAAGGCCAATATGCGAGGTCTGTTAGATACACTGCAGTACAGCTGTGGTAACTGTGCCCCTGAGGAAGGATGCCGTCTGCTTCTGGGAAGAGTCTTCTGTCATAGCAGAGAGGGGGTCATTTAGTCCTAGTTTGTGGGACAGTTTTGGAGAGTCCATACCTGATGGTCACACGACTTCTTGTTATCTTAAAATAGGAAACGTTTCCCACTCTGTAGGCTGCCATTTTGTGTTATTGGGTGTCCTTTGCCTTACAGGAGCTTTTCAATTTCATGAGGCTCCATTTGTTAATTGTCAACCTTAGTGTCTGTGCTACTGGCGTTCTCTTCACGAAGTTGCCTCCTGTGCCACTGTGTTCAAGGCTATTCCCCGCGTTCACTTCTACCAGGTTCAGTGCAGCTAGATTTATGTTGAGGTCTTAGATCCACTTGTACTTGAGTTTTGTGCAGGGTGATAGATATGGGCCTATTTGCATTCTTCTACATGCAGACATCCATTTTGACCAGCATCATTTGTTGAAGGTGCTTTCGTTTTTCCACTGGATAATTTTGACTTTTTTTTTTTTTTTTTTTTTTTTTTTATCAGAAATCAGGTGTTCACCGGTATGACTCTATGTCAGGGTCCTCTATTTGATTCCATTGATCCACATGTCACTTTTTCTGCCAACACCAAGCTGTTTCTATTACTATAGATCTATAGTAGGGCTTGAAGTCAGGAATGGTGATACCTCTGGAAGTTCCTTTATTGTACAGGATTGTTTTAGCTATTCTGGGTTTTTTTTTTTTTGGTTTTATATATGAAATTGAGTATTATTCTTTGGAGGTCTATGAAGGATTGTGTCAGAATTTTGATGGGGGTTGCATTGAATCTGTAAATTGCTTTTGGTAAGATTGTCATTTTTACTATGTTAAACCTATTGATCCATGAGCATGGGAGATCTTGCCATCTTCTGATATCTTGTCCAATTTCTTTCTTCAAAGACATAAAGTTCTTGTCATATATGTCTTTCACCTATTTGATTAGAGTTACTCAAAGATATTCTATAATTTTTGTGGTTATCATGAAGGGTGTTTGTTTCCCTGGTTTCTTTCTCAGACTGTTTATCATTTGTATACAGGAGGGCTTTAATTTTTTTTGAGTGAATCTTGTATCCTGCCACATCCCTGAAGGTGTTTATCAGCTGTAGAAGCTCCCTGGTAGAATTTTTGGGGTCACGTATGTATATTATCATATCATCTGCAAATAGAAAAAGTTTGACTTCTTCCTTCCCAATTTGTATCCCCTTGGTCTCCTTTTGTTGTCTTATTGCTCTAGCTAGAACTTTGAGTACTATGCTGAATAGATATGAAGAGAGTGGACAGCCTTGTCTTGTTCCTGATTTTAGTAGAATTGCCTTGAGTTTCTCTCCATTTAATTTGATGTTGACTGTCATCTTGCTGTATACTGCTTTTATTATGTTTAGATATGTTCCTTGTATCATTGATCTCTCCAAGATCTTTGTCATAAAAGGGTATTGGATTTTGTCAAAGGCTTTTTCAGCATTTAGTGAGATTATCATGTGGTTTCTTCCTTCAGTTTGTTTATATGGTGGATTACATTGACAGACTTTCGTATGTTGAAACATCCCTACATCTCTGGGATGAAGCCACTTGATCATGGTGGATGATCTTTTTGATGTGCTCTTAGATTTGGTTTGCAAATATTTTATTGCTTATTTTTGAATTAATGTTCATGAGGATTATTGGTCTGTAATTCTAGGGATGCATGAATTTCCCTGGGAAAGGGAAATAGAAGAGGTCTCCTGGATAACCTGGGACTGGGGGAGCAGGAGGGATGAAAACATGAAGGATCAGGTTGGGTGGGTTGGGGGTGGAACCAAGGGGAAGAGTAATGAAAGAGATGTCTTGATGGGGGGTGTATTCTGAAGTTAAGGAGAAACCTGGTGCCAGGGAAACTCTCAGGAATCCATAAGGATGACCCCAGATAAGACTCCTAGCAATAGTGGAGAGGGTGCCTGAATTGGCCATCTCTTGTAATCAGATTGGTGACTACCCTAATTGCCATCAGAGAGCCTTCATCCAGTAACTGATAGAAGCAGATGCAGAGACCCACAGCCAATCATTAGGTGGAGCTTGGAGAATCTCACAGAAGAGGAGAAAGGATTGTAGGAGCCAGAAGGGTCAGGAACACCATGAGTACACAGCCTACAGAATCAACTAACCAGGGCTCACAGGGGCTCATGGAGACTAAAGCAACATCTACAGACCCTGCATGAGTCTGACCTAGGTCCACTGCACACATGCTGTGGTTGTGTGTGTAGCTTGGTGTTCTTGTGACACTCCTAACACTGGGTGTGGGAGCTGTCTCTGACTCTTTTGCCTGCTCTTGGGACCCTTTTCTTCTACTGGGTTGCCTCACCCAGCCTTGATATGAGGGTTTGTGCCTAGTCTGGTTGTAACTTCTATGCAATGTTAGGTTGATACCACGGGAAGGTCTGTTCTTTTCTGAGGGGAAGCAGAGGAGTGGATCTGATGGGGTGGGGGATACTGGGAGGAGTGGGAGGAGAGAAAATTGTCGTCAGGGTATAATGTATAAGAGAAGAATTTTTAAAAGTTTGAAGAAATAGAAATACAAATCACAAGGGATAGTAACAGGACACACTTTTATATAAGTAACTTCAAAAATCTCATTCTTGTAGACCATCCATGAACAAAAATCAAGCAACCTCTTCCACATAGCTGAGAGCTTACCCACCATCTGCATGTCTGGAATGTGAAGCATCAGGGACCTGATTAGTGCTGAAGGTTGAAACTATACAATGGCTTAGGAAATACTCCTGAAATCTCAAAATTATTCCTGTCATTATTTTCATGTGTTTTAAAAAGTGTAATGAGTGTAGAGTCTATAATCATAGATAAAAGTAAGATGAGTAAGAAATGGACATGTATGTATATGTGTGTGTATGAGAATGTGTGTCTGTGTGTATGTGTATGTGTGTGAATGTGAGAGAGCATGTGGTATGTGAGAGAGAGTTGTGTGGTGTGTGTATGTGGTGTGTGTATGTGTGTGTGTGTGTGTAAGAGAGAGAGAGAGAGAGAGAGAGAGAGAGAGAGAGAGAGAGAGAGAGAGGAACTGAGTAAATATATGGTCTGAGCCTCTAAGCTCAGAGTTATTTCTTACACAGAAATAGATAACCAGTACAAACAAGGACACAGGCAAGAGGACAGGAAAGTACAGCATTTTCTTTAGGAGGCCATTAGACATAGCACTTGGAACAGTAACAACTGAGATTGGATAAAGGCAGTGACTAGGAACAAAATGGTTAACGATTTTCTGGAATAAAAGGGAGAAATATGTACTCAGATCATGGGGGAACATGATTAGTACTCAGACAAACAGACACACATCCACAGGAGGCACATCCTGCTGAAACCACAAAGCATCAGGTACCAAGGGTTAAAATTGATTAAAAAACAAAGACTCCCTTGAGAACATGATTTAGAGCAGACTTCTCTTCAGCAACAAAGGAACAGCAGAAATGCAATAATGTCTTCAGAAGTCAGAGGAGAGACAGCTGTCTGCCTGTAATTCTCCATTCAGAGAAACTGCCAATCGATGGGAAGGAAAAAGTGAAGACGGAAAGCTCACCAGTGATGAGCCAAAGTAAGCACTTCAGGATCAGATCTGTCACATAAGAAAAGACCAGTGCTGACTTGGAGGAGATGGTGGGAGGGACGGCGTTGTGGTTCAGAGATGAGCAGGGAAGGACGAAGCAAAGCTCGTACACCTTAGTGATACCTCCATTACACCACGGTTGAAGAAGCATCCCTGCAGACTATCGTTAAAGCTAGAGCAGTAGCACCCACAATGGATCTGTAACTGAGCAGGACAGTTAGCTGACCCAACTCCTGAGTATGGAAACCAAAAGGCCTGCTATGGTGAACCCACAGCAAATTATTTCAGCAGAAGCATACAGTCCCTTCAATCCAAGGGAAAGTGGAAGCTGGGAAAGATAGCATTAGATTAGGGGTGACTGCACCTTCTCCCTCCAGGTTTTATATTATAACTCAAAATGATTTTTCTGTTACTAGAAGCCAGAATTCTCACAGATACATGGGTCACAGGGCAAGAAGTAGGAACAGAGCACAAGAGAATGATCACGAATACTGATTTCCTTGTCATTCCATCAGGAGTGTTCAACAGTCCTCTGGTGCATTTTGGGTAGGATTTAATGGGAGGCCCTTTTGGAAAGATGTGTGAGTTCCACCCATTAAGGTCAGCAGCAGCAGTGGACATAAAGGTAAGACACAGGCACTCTTGAAAAAACCAGAAAGCGTGTACCCCAGGGTTTATCACAATGGTCCTTATTTTGTTTTCTGAAAATCTATGCCACTGGGGGCCTGTTCTCCCTGAGCAGGAGAGTCTGTGACATTCCTCACGGTGCTGAGAATGGCAGCTGAGGTCTCCTGGAATGCAGTTGAAGGGACTCACGAGCTCCCCTAGTTTTCACTCTGCTTTCTTGCCTTTCTGTTCTACGGTAGAAATCTTTGGGTGTCCAGCTCTTCTTGGTCCCTGCCTTCCATTCTACTGGTAAGGGATGAGTGAACCCCAGGACACAACCCAGATTCTGCCAGAAGGATGAGTTACATCAGGTCAAAGATGACATTCTCAAACAATTTGTTGCTGGTTCATGAGCCAATGTTGTGGGTGCAGAGTGAAGTGAAATTGTAATCTCATTTTATTTCCTTTGGCAACCAAATGTGTAAATTTTTCCTAACTTCTTTTCATAGCGTTTTTGTAGGGGTTTTTTTTGGGGGGAGGGGGGTTACTGTCAAGCAATAATTAATAATCTTATTTCTCTTAGCATACACAGTGTCTTTCAAAAATATATTTAATGATGTGTCTGCCTTCTTTAAGAATTCCAGTCACGTTTAATCCTTTATGGGCCCATAAAGAAGCATCACACGTGTGAGTACCCTTCCTCTTGTGGGTGATTTCCCTAAAGCTCCCTATAAACAGCAGACAAAGGAAATAGCACAGAGAAACAAAAAAGAAGATACTAAGACCATTTAATGACTCGCAACAAAAACCTAATTATTTTGACATCTATATGGTAAATATTAGCCATTTTGATTTCTTTCCAGATGTTTAGAGAGGAAGCTGAAGTGAAGGCTTATACTACAGACCAAAAGTGACATTTGTCTTATTTTTTTCAATTGTTGTGAAAAATAATCCTCCAAAAATAATGTGATGGTTTATTTGGGTTCACAGCTCAAGGATGGTGTCCTTGGCCAGAAAATCCTAGCATCAGCAACACCAGGCAGCTGGTCTTGTTATCTTCAATCAGGAGACTGGGTCTTCTAGATTTCTCCTTTTTATGTGATCAAGGACTTGAGCCCAGGAAAGGGTGCTGCCTTCCTTTAGAGTAGGCATTTCCACCTGAATAACAACAAAAATAATCCCTAACAGACATGCTCACAGGCTAGCCTAACCTAAATAATACCTCACGGGCATGTCTGAAGAGACTTGTCTCCTAGGGGATTCCAAATCTTGTTAAGTTAACATTCAGCACTAACCTTCACATATGTGGGAGCCAACTCATCATCCTATTTTAGAATTTCTTTAACAGTGAAAACACTGCTGATATTAAACAACTAGGTTTGATTGAGGAAGACTTGTCACCCATTAGATGATTTTTCCTTCTTGCTTTGGTCATGATATACATGCGGCTCCCCTCTTAAGTGTCAATCAGTAAGAAACAGAGGAGGTGAGGTAAAGAAATGGGGCATGCCATCTAGATTCAAGGCAGGAATCTCTATCTAGAAACTCTCAGGAAGCGAGCAAATGACAGGTGGGAAAAAGGCTGCTGCCGAATGCGTGGTTCAAGCAAAGGCTAAGCCAGAAACAAAACAGAAAAACAGCGGGACAGTGACGGGCTTATTAAGATCGCATTGGATCTTCAGATAGGTTAAATTATGCCATCAGTTTCACATCATTAGTAAGTATTGAGAGGACCAAACAGATGCCATAGCAGGCTGTCAGTCTTCTCTCAGAGTTCAGGCCTCAGTTTCAGTTTCCTGAGACTTGAGCAGCAGTTTCAGGGCCATGACATAGTCCTTGTAGTAGCTCCCTTTCTGCACATACTCTGACTGCTCAAGGTTCAGCCAGTTGTTTACTGTCTGGGACCCCTCACCAACTTAGAGCTGTGTGCATGTGTACATCAATGTGAACGTGTGAGGCCAGCCAGCCTCCATGGCAGCTCAAGGACAGAGCCTGCCCAAAAATGATAACTGTAACCTCCAACCAGTAAATTCAAAGATTACATACCCTCACCCAATCATATGACGCAAAGGCTTGTATCACCCTGCTTGTGGTTTTTCCCTTTAAAAACCCCTCACCCTGAGAGCGCAGGGCCGTCCTCCTCCACCTGCTGTGTTGAGTGTTGGATGCAGACCAAGCCTGGTCTTAACTTGTTATCAATAAACCCCTGTGTGTTTTGCATCGGATATCGGCTCAGTAGTGGTCTTGCTCGGGGGTCTTGCAACGTGGCCACAACATTTGGGGGCTCATCCTGCGACCCCCAGACCCTGATTCGAGGGGTTCCTAACCAGCTGGTAAGTTTCTGTGTGTCTTTGTTTGTCCATGTCTTTGTGTGTCTCTATATGTCCATTTTCTGAGGTGCGCTAAGATCTGTGGTGTGATCCAGTAACGGACAGTGCCTATGGCAGGCAGCCAGCTGACACATTGGTAAGCCGGGGTCGCAGGGGTCTCGGGAGACATTCCAGGGCCTGGAGGCAGGAATGTGAAAGCCCCTGAAGGGAATGTAGACGCCCCCGTGAATGTCTGATCGAGGACAGTGAGCCTCGAGTCTGGCTCGCCATCAGGCCGTTATCATTCTTGGAGCTTTTTTGGTTGTCTCATTGAGGCAAGGTTTTTTTCATGTGTCCTTGGTCTTGTGTGCAGATAGCTCCTGCCAGGTGGGGCTGCTGTGCTCAAGAGGGGCTCACTAGCTGCGAGTGAGGCCGTCATCTCAGTGCCGATGTTCCGGCACTGGGATTGTCTGTGTGAATGTTATTTGTTTCTGTCTGCTAGCCTCCCTCTTCTCCTGAAAGAGGAGAGAGAGGCACAGCGAGGGCCACCTCCCTCCCTCCCTAGCTCTCTTGCTATCAGGACTGCAGCGGCCGCTCGCACAGAGGGTGGGGGTGTGCGCTCTCGGTACAGGCGGGCGGAGATGGGAGCTATGGGCAGGGGGATGGGGACTGCCTGCAATTGACAAAAACTGTGTGAACACTGAACAGAGAATCTGACTTTAGTCAGAGAGTTAACAAAAACTTTTTTTCAGCAACACTGGCAGCCAAGGACACACTGTGTGCCCACTGCTCCCCCCACCCTTCCTTCCTAAGTCAAGTCCTTCAATGTGATAACTTCAAGGTCTCTTCTGCCGGCCAGCATTTCCCTTCTCTGTCCTGATATTGCTTGAAAAAAAATGTTGAATTAACAGTCAAAAATGCATGGGTTTTGGTCATTTTGAGTTAATGGGTTACAAGTACTTGCCATCATTTAAGAGAATTGGAGGCCGGGCAGTGGTGGCGCAAGCCTTTAATCCCAGCACTCGGGAGGCAGAAGCAGGAGGATCTCTGTGAGTGGTAGGCGGAACTCTGTGAGTTCCAGGCCAGCCTGGTCTACAAAGTGAGTTCCAGGAAAGGCCAAAGCAACACAGAGAAACCTTGTCTCGAAAAACAAAAAACAAAAAAACAAAAAAGAGAATTGGTTACAAATTATTGTTGGTTAAGATAAGGGAAAAAATTGTATCAAATTCCAAGTAAAAGATAGCTCAATGAATTAAACAGAAAAAAGTTGTTTTAGGATGTAATGTTTTTATAAGAATATAAAGGCCTGAGATATGAGGATAAAAGTTTAAATAAATGATTTTTTGGTTTGAGGAAGCAGTTTAAATTTGAAGGCTTAAGCATGTTGTGAGGGTTTGAGTATGTGATATTTTGGGTCCATGGAAGTAGTTTGAAGTATAAAAATGTAGAACTTTAAAATTTAAGTAAGTTGTGAGGTTTGAGTATAAGTAAAGTTTATGTGGGGTCTAAGATGTAGAGGTTTTAGGTATGGGAATATTAAAAATGTTTTGGGAATAAGAAAACTATGTAAAATTCAAGTTACTGGAATGTTGAATGTTTTAAAAAGCAAGTTATGAAGGTCTGAGGATAAAAAGGCTTAAGTAATGATAAAAATAATTGACTTGAGGTGTATAAAAGAATAAAACATGTTTCAGATTTCTTTTTCTTGCTATTCTGCTGTTATGAGACTCCAAAGATTCATAGTTTTAAAAATGTCTGTCTACTCTGCAGATATGAATGAAAATGTGGCCATATGCATGCTTGGTTTTGAATGTCTGAGTTTGCATGTCCTCTGTGTTGAGGAATACAAGTTAATACTAGTCATTCGGGTATTCAGATACTAGTTTAAAGCATAAACTGTTAACTCTTATTTAGTTACAAGCTATTTAAATAAGAAAAAAACAGAACCTGAGAGGTGCATTTGACTAATATCTACAGGATAACAAATTAGCATGGTTATTGTTACCAAACTTAGAGATGTTTTCAAGATTAGGTCTAGATTTGGTTGGCTCAGATATATTTAATAGATAATGGTTTTCAAACCTGTCAAAGATCTGATGAATATGGCATTTAAATTATTTGATAAAAAGCTTACTATAACAAACAGAGACTCCCAGCTCCCTAGTTCCTAGCAATGACTTGCAATGACTCCAAAGAAGATATGGAACAATGACAGGAAGGTGTCACCTGAATTGGTGATAACATCAACCACTGAGCAAGATGCCCCAGCTCAACACCTGCTGCCAAAGATCCGGCCCAGAATGGACAAATGAGACACTGACAAGATAAGGTCAGTCTTTCCCAAGTTGCTCCTCCACAGGGAAAATTTCACGTCATGGGCCCAGCAGCCAAGACTGAGGCTGTCTTGACATCTGTCCTACCAATGTTATGAAGACTACAGGAGCCTGCGGTGATGGTGGTCTGGACAATGGATAGTCTCTGTTGTTTTTTAATAGATTTGGAAGTCTGCACTCAGGTACAATGTATCCTTCTCAGGTCTCTGATAGCTTTGATGACTGGACTAGCTATGGCTTTGTCAGCTTAACAACATCAGTCAGCTAGAGTCTTCCACAAGGTTGCAGCCACCTTATTAATTAATTGATCGATGAATTAATTAATTAAAGCTACTAAATCTCTTAGAGAGAGAGAGAGAGAGAGAGAGAGAGAGAGAGAGAGAGAGAGAGAACCAAGTTCTGAATATAGACTTACAGATGCTTTTCATCAGGCTAAAGACATCAGTCCAATCTATACCTGGCTCTCTAGATAGAAAACACAATATAGATTTCAATGCAAATTGATAATGCTACAATTGCTGAGACTATGGGTCTGAAAGTTGCAAATAAGTTCATGAATTTTAACTCCTGTTCTTAGTTTATATCTGTCTCAACATGTTTCCACTTGGCTGACAGACACATCCAAGCATCATTTCCTGGTGACAACCTACTCCAAATGACTGCAAGCCCTGAACTTGCTGAAAGCTGATATGGACCAATCTAGCCAATATAAATGCCATCTCTTCAGCTGATCAATAAAACCTTCCCTCCTTGCCTTTGACTAACATTCCAGCTTTCCAGGGCCCTGACAACAATGTCCCAATGTCAGCAGGAAGTAATTACAGAAGTGAACATGTCACCCTTATTCCACCCCACTCCCACCCCCCGAACGTTAGATCAAAGGGGAATTTCTTGTCATAGGGAACCTGAGATAAAATAATAACTGGTCCCCATTCTCATTTCTAATTTCCTTCAGGATAAGGAACTCTGTCAAGAATCACAGGGTTTTGACTCTTCTGCTAATTACTGTTGGCTCTTATGTCATTGAACTAAACGGTGATTCCTGTCTGGGTACCACTGAACTGAGGATGCTAGAATCCCAATATCAGCACCTGTACCAAACCCATGACACACTTGCAGATGACAAAAACTAAATAAGGGGAGGCTCACTTTGCTATTGATAATGGGAAAACTCTTAAGTCCTAGTCTCTAAAATGATCTACTACCCTGGTGGTAAAGTCTTTTACCAAAAAGAAACATCTCCAAGATTGGAGATAATATACTACTCAAGCGGGGAATGAAAGGACCAAGCAGATGCCATAACAGGCTGTCAGTCTTCTCTCAGAGATCAGGCCTCAGTTTCAGTTTCCTGAGACTTGAGCAGCAGTTTCAGGGCCATGACATAGTCCTTGCAGTAGCTCCCTTTCTGCACGTACTCTGACTGCTCAAGGTTCAGTCAATTGTTTACTGTCTGGGAGCCCTCACCCAACTTAGAGCTACGTGCATGGGTCAATGTGAACATGTAAGGCCAGCCAGCCTCCATGGCAGCTTTAGGACAGAGCCTGGGCCACTGAGTCAGCCCCTACAGTCAGTATGTGCAAGGCCAGTCAGCCCCCCCCCAGGCAGCTTGTGCAGGCCTGCCCAAAAATGATAACTGTAATCCCCAACCAGTAAGTTCAAAGGTTACATACCCTTACCCAATCATGTGATGCCAAGGCTTGTACCACCCTGCTTGCGGTTTTTCCCTTTCAAAACCCCTCATCCTCCTCCACCCACTGTGTGAGTGGTTGGACACAGACCAAGCCCAGGCTTGCTTGTTATCAATAAATCCCTGTGTGTTTTGCATCTGATATCATCTCTGTGGTGGTCTTGCTTGGGAGTGTCACAGCATGGCCACAATAGTATCTAGAGGCAGAATATACAGACCCAGACCAAGCCAGGAATGCCAAGGGCAGCTAATGGACTCAGGGACAGAGAAGCTCTTGTGACGTAAGAGCTGACCTCCTCTAGGTAGTGGAAGATTCACATTCAGGGTAAAAATTGCAGTCAAATTGATACTGCCAAATTAACTTATTTAAAGAACTCAGTACATATGCAGTTGGACCCAGCTTTTGACCCACAGAGTCAAGTCTTCATAATTAGTATCATCCATAAGTGTTTTCAGCATTCACCCAGGACCTCTCTTTATTTCCTCTGATACTCAATTAAATTTTGTTGAGCTGTTCATATGTTTTATTCTATTGCCTCAGAATCTACAGAGTCAGTCTTGATGTAATAGTTGTTTTCTTCCTACACCTACTATACATTGTCAGCAAGTAGGATTTCCTGTCAGAGAAGGTTAGTGATCGAAGGTTTCTGCTGTTTCAATTACATTTTTGTCATTTTAATTCAGAGAACTTTATAAAAGACACTTTATTTCCATAGGGAATGTCATACTGCTCAACAAACATTTGTTTTGTTTATAATCACTATAGCTGAGATTTAACTGTACCTTAGAATCAGAAAAGAACTTAGGGGGCTTAGGACTTGATTCAATAATTAAAGGCACTGGCCTGCAAGCCTTTATGAGACTCCAGGTTCAAATCCCTAGAGCCCACATAAAAGCCAGACACAATGGCACCCATCTGTAACCCAGTGCTCCTGTTGGAAGATGGAGAGGATTACCTCCAGAAGCTAAAGGCCACCAGCGTCTTTTCTCCAGGGGACAGACAACAGAGGCCCTGCTCAAACAAGATAAAATGCAAGGACCAACATCAGCACAGAGGTTGTTCTCTCTCTCTCTCTCTCTCTCTCTCTCTCTCTCTCTCTCTCTCTCTCTCACACACACACACACACACACACACACACACACACACCAAGATTTAGAAGGCATCCTTCTGTTGTCCTTGCTGTACATAAGAATTTGAGTATTAGAGCAACTCCACATGTGGTCACCCTATGGTAGACAGGACAGCCACTGGCCATCCCTGCCTAGCCCAGTGACATGCACAGTCTGACTTATTTCTTACATGATGTTGTAATGAGAACACTTGACATTCACATTGTTAGCATTGCTCAAGAATAAAATACATATTAGAAACTACTGTACAATAGATCCCTACTGCCTACTAATGTCACTGAAATTCTGTTCCTTTAATTAGTCCCTCCTCCTAAATCTCCCTTCGCAATCCCCAGGCCCCACCCCAATTCACTTTCTAGTGCTATGAGTTCATTTTTTTTTTTAATAAACTCCACATATGAATAGGCTCATGTAGTGTTTTGTTTTTGTTCTTGGATGCATTCTTCTGTCTTCCTTGAGTCAGTGATTCTCTTAGGTTTCTTAAACTAGAAACTTTGGAAGCTTGTCTCAATTACTAGGCACATATTGAACCTTGGGAGTTCCAACTGCACACGGACGTAGTTCTCCGCGTTCTAACAGGAGGCCAAGTAGAGGAAGACATCAATCTGCCATTTAGCTTGAAGTTATAACTACTTCCTCTAGGTGTCCCGTTCCAAATGTTCGTATCACTCTCCTGCGACTCTATCAGGAAGCGCTACTTGGGGCTGGTGCTAGGGATGAAAGAGAAGGCTCGGTTTAAAAGGAAATGGGGATCAGATCAAGCAAAAGAAAGCAACTTCAGAATCAGCAAGCCACTAAAGCGCAGGTGTCCTTCCTTCCCCAAGGACCACGAGTTCCTATTGATTTCTGTTTTGTTTAAACACAATTCTGTGGTATGTGCTGGTCCTACACTCCATTGTATTTCTTCATTTCTCACTAAAGGTCTATTTTCTAGTGACAAACTGTCAAAAATCCAAACTGTAAGGACAGTTCTAGAGTTTGAATTCAGCATCTACCAGCTCTTCTCACACAAAGCAGGCTTTGGGCAAGTATGTATTGTCCGAGTGAGTAAATACACCAAGTACAGTAACATAACTTTGAAAGTTTATTTCATTAACTTGTGACACAGTTGAAAAGATGATGTCAGTAATCTCCATGTTCGAATTGTAAAACGGTGCTATCCTTTGTCTCTTTCATCCTATTCTCACCTATTTATACAAAAGGAAGAGTAACTACTAACCACAGGCTCAATGATCAAATGGGGAAGCCAGGGTGGAACTGGAGACGACTCTATTATTTAGAAGATAGCTATACAAGGAAAAGCTGGTATCATGTAACTTCACAGAACTGGTAGGTCACTGTTTCTCTTTATTATCATTACTATTCATTTTGATGGAGTAACTTGAACTGAGAGAAGCTTGTCATCAATGGGATAAAATGGTCATAACGAGTATGACAGACAACTTTAAAGCAAATGGTCAAAAGTACAAGCTGAGACTTCTGTGGTAGTCTATGTAGACTTCTCAGGCTGCTATGACAGTGTGCCCAGGCTGGATGGTTTCAGCCCTACACATCCATCAGTTCCAGATCTGGAGCTGAACCTGTAAGCTGTAGACATCAGGACTGGCTTCTGGCAAAGCTTCCACTCCTCACACAGACCACCACAGTGTTGCTGTGCCCACGCATGGCCTTTCCTGTGTCCTGTGTAGATACAGTGAGAGAGAAATCCACTGTTCCTCACTGCTCTCCTAAGACTACTTTTGAAAACCTTACCTAACTTTAGTCAACTTTCTAACAAACCTTACCTAACTTTAGTCAACTTTCTAACAGATCGACATTGTGTTACTTTCCAGGAGAAGAATGAGCAAATGTCTGTTCATACCAGATACCAATGAAACAGCCACACCGGATTGCAGTGGATGCTCTGTTGTCATAGGGGAATATGGGAGAGGTGACCCTTATTAACATAACACTGTGATCAAATGCACAACACTGAAATCCCACTGAAACAAGGCATGATTCACAACCTTGCATCTGGGAGCTCCCCGCACAGCCTGCAAGGAGCGTGGCAGCCAGTATCTCTTTCACCCATGGTTATGGCTTATATAACTGTGGGGATAGAACTCATAAATTTTTCACATTTCAGTGCCTTCCTGAGTCTTCGATGCTTTGTCACTGGGGTGATGGCTGTCTAGGGGATTGCCAAGCTTGTTCCCTGGCATGAACAAAGAATTGAATGATAAGGAGAGACAGAAGACCAACCCACAGAGAAAAGTAAGAATTTTATACATTAAATGGCAACTTGCCCAGGCAGATTGTCTCTACCACCCTGATGAGTGGGTAGAAAGCCACTCCTAGCATCTGGCCTATGAAACAAGGGTTTCACAGCATAACACAGTGGTTCTCACAGGGGTCACCTAAGACCATTGGAAAACAAAGATATTTACATTACAATTCATAGCCATAGCAAAATTACAGTTATAAAGTAGCAATAAAAATCACTTTACAGTTGGGGGTCACCACGACATGAGGAACTTTAGTAAAGCTTTGCAGCATTAGGAAAGTTGAGAACCACTGCCATAACAGCATCAGACTGGAGTTTCTGAGACTCTAACACCTGAGTTAGGTTAACTAGAGGGCCAATCTAGTTGGCTATTCTCAACCAGACCTTCAGAATACCAACAGGGAAAGAAGTTGTGGCACATGTGGGTCCTTTGCACTTCACCACCTACCAGCACAAGTGTGTTTGAGGCAAAGCAAATACAAGTAACCTGTTCAAATACCCCTGCCTGCTCCGGTGTCTCGTGCTGTGCCTGTGGGATGCTCCCAGAGATCCACGTGTTAAGGCGCCAGAGGGAGGCAGAGAAAATGGCACTTCAGTAACTTCTTGTATGCTCTCAACTGTGATCATCCACGGAAGATGCAAAGCTTTTACCCCATCAGCAGTTCTAGCACAAACTCTTCTTGAAAATCTAAATCTCCAATTACCAGATAGACTTCCCTCCTGTACCTGTAGACAGTCACTCCCTGTATTCTCAGGCACAATGGGTAACAAAAGTCTCAACATCTCCTTGATTTTAACCATGCCCCCCCTCCATTCTGAAGTGCAGCATAGGTGTTTCTGTGGGTGTTTTGCTTTTATTTCTACTCTCTTCCAAGGACATCTTACTCATGAGAATTTTACATTTTTGTGAAGTAGACACTATCTTCCAAAGTTATTCATTCAACTTTACATTTGGTGCCAGTGCCTTGGGGATTTGGGTTCCTACAAGTAGGTTTCACATCTTCTCTATTAAAAGCATCTGGTTTTTGAATAAAATGAATGTGACTGGGCAGAGCAGAGGCTCACTGCAACCATTGCTATCCAGGTAGGGATGGCATCTAGTAAATTATGAGCCGTGATGTTTGCTCAGTGTCCCAGTCACAAATAACAAGCTATGTGTTATTATTGTTTGCTTGTTTGTTTGTTTGTTTGTTTGTTTGAATGGTGGGTGGGGATATCTTAATTGGACAGAGGAGTGTTGGGGGAAAGACTGTATTAGAGACAGTCTTCCACAGGGAATACAACTCAGTGGTAGCTTTAGAGAGTGAAAAGCATTGAAATCAATCCCAGAATGCAAAAAAAAGAGCAATAAACGTCTTATAATTGTTGTTACAGTGTAGCAACCAAAGAAATAACTAGTTACATTAGTGAAAATTCCTGTTGATTTTTAACTATTACATCATTTACTTACTCCTTTAAGACAAATTATTTACATAATTGTAATAACAGTAACCAAATAGTCTAATATTCTGTTAACCACTTTCCATGTAATTTTCCTTTAATTCTTACAAATATTGCTAATGAAAACATGAAATCCTATTTGACACTCTTTTCTTCTCTGCTGCATCATCAACTTACTGCACAATAAAGTATACTGAATTGTGCTTTTCCTGAAATTGTCTGATAAATATCTGATGCGTGGTTGATTGAATGAAAAAATAATGCATGGAGAATTTGATTTTCCCAAAGAGCTCACACTGGTCCAGTCCACTGGTAAGAATGCAAGCCCTGTTCCATCTGAATTCAGACATGGAGACACAGGCATTCTGCTGAACAGGAACAAATAACAAGACTCCATGCTGTGCCTCTGTCAACCACTCCACAACTTTACAAAACAAATTCTAGGGAACCATTTTATTTGTTAATTTAAATTCTTTATACTACCCTTGAAGCACTGTTTTCCTTCTGTCATAATGGGAACACAGAAATACCATATAGTAGTATTCATTATTTCCTACTATATTAGAGTGTCAGAATTCTTAAATTTAAGTTTCATATATGGAGTCATTGTGCTACAAGAATTGCCTTCTTATAATAATATTATGATGGAATATCCCCTGTTCAATAGAACTTCATGAAGCAGGTTTTAAACTATAATTACAACATGTCTACTTCCCTTACCCCTTCTAGCCCCTCCCACCAGTCCTCCCCACTCTCCTTCAAATCCATGCTCTCTTTTTTCATTAATTGTTATTTCATGCAGATATGTGCATTCATATTCACATTGACTCCTAAGCATAACCTGCTCAATCTGAATAATGTTGCCTGTGTGTGTGTTTTCAGGGCTGGCCATTTGGCACTGGACACGCAGTTGGTGTGCTCTTCCCAAAAGAAGACCAACTCGGCCACTCTGAGCATTCATCAATTGCCTGTAGTTCTTTGTGTAGGGTTGAGGCCTCATGAATTCTTCCCTGTCCATTTTGGCATGCTCCTGATGTAGTTTTAACATTCCTTATGTGAAAGTCTAACTCTAAAGACCAAGGCCAAAATCTATAGCAGCTCTGCTCATGGGAACATTGTCTTTATTCAGTAGCCTTTCCCATTGGAATGATCTTTACTTACTTAGCATTTTACCTTGAACTTCTTCATTGTAAGTCCTTTACCAGTTTTGCAAGCAGGTTTCAATGAAAACAAAATCTGTGGAACATTGTATATACATCCTATGCAGTGTACAAAGTGTGTTCTAAGTCAATGAGCGAGCTATCATCTAATGCGCACACTTTCACTCTGAGATTGTCACACCACTCCTGCCCTCACAGAAGGAACAGCCACTAGCGACAAAGAGCTAGTTACTCTTATTTATGAGTCAATGGCAGAGCAGAATACATTCAAAATGTTTTGTTTTCTTTTCTCTCTACAGTTATCCTCAAAAGTGTTCTCAAAGACCGTCTCAGTGGAAATTCACCAGTGTGCACCATTGGTTTACAATGTGGGGGCCAGCACAGGAACACTGGCTGATTTTTCATGGCTGCTAGAAAGTTAAACACTTTCTAATGCAAAATGAGATGTACTTGAAAGAAAGGTGAAAATCTACAGAGGTCACTCGTGACAGGCTGGGCTGCTTGCCAAACATACACACACACACACACACACACACACACACACACACACACACACTCCAAGGAAAAATACCAGTGAAAATAGTTTCTTAATATTGAAAATATTACAATATTGTAAAAAGAAAATCAGTTAGAAATATGAGAAAATGGTACCCAAGAATGATGAGTAGGATGCTCAAACCCTGCTTCGGGTCAGAAGCCCTCTCTCCATCTGAGGTAAAATAAGATCACTATGTACAGAATGTTTGTTCACACCCCTGCCCAAAGCCATGTGTGGAAACTTAACGATGCTCAATGCAATGACATCAGGAGGTGCAGCCTTCAGTGGGTGCTTGGAGACAAAACGAGACTGGTGGCTTTATAAGAGGAATCCCACGGAGATCCCAGTCCGTCTTACCACAAGAGAACACAGGAAAATACAACCATCTATGAATGTGTGCCCTCAGCTAACAGTGAATCGGGCAGCACCACGTCCGTGGACTTCCCACACTCCAGAACTGTAAAGGTCTTTATAGGACACCTGCTCCTAATGTTGGAGATTCTAATAAGAAACTACACACCTCACAGCTGGTGTCCCCAAAGAGTTACCTTTAGGGTAATATTCAGTCACAAATGACTTGCTTGAGGAAGAGGGATCGACAGTTAAGTCTGTTCCTCCCCACACCAAACCCTAGAACTTGCAGAAAATTTACACTGGCATTAGGCAGATTAGGAAGGCTGTATATTAAGAAAATGATCTTGAGATGTAGCTCATAGAGCTACTTCCCACAGTATTATGCCTGGTGTTTTATCATGAGTGCTTGCAAGAAACCAGCACTATATATTTAAAGCTGTGTTGCTAATGGTGCCTTAAACACTAGAAAGAAAAAAAAACGCAAATTACTTCTGGAGGAAGGACATGCATCCTAAGCCTTGAAGAATCCCAGCAGATAATTTCCTTCATAGACATTGAGTAGTGTACAATTAACAGTGGCCAAACCATGCAAGGAAATGAGTTGCCACAAGCAATAAACAACATTAGCATGAACAGAAGAAAGGAAAGGCAATAAATATTACCATTATCAAACTTCTTATCCAACATTACATATGGTGTTCATAAATAAAAACAACAGAGGAAACTGAGGTCAGGTGTATCAGATGGAAAAGAATAAGAAGTGACCGAGACAATTTCTAAAAGAATCAGGAGAACTGTAAAAACTGAAAAATATGATCCTCAATTCAAAACCCAATGCCAAAATGTGACAGTGAGCTGTACAAGACAGAAGAGGTCACTTTTAGTGAGCCAGAATGTAGAGTAGGAAACACATTTAAAATGGAGACATCAGAGGAGGCAGAGCAAGGGAGAAGTGATGGAGAAAAGACCGAAGAAGAAATGGTGTCTCATCTTAAGAGGACAGTCAGTGGTGGGACGCTGATGGGTGCCGCAAGTTTGTGAAGAAGAGGAAGAGGAACATGGTGTCCTTTGAAGAAGTAATGGAATGTCTGGGGAACTGGCCAGATGCCCTTCACAGAGTAGGGCACCTTGTCCATTTGGCTAGTAAAGCCTTCAGAGGCTACCTTCAGTAAGCACAGGGGACACAACATTTACAAGGCTTTTTGCACACTCAAAGGCCTGACTACCTACCTCTTCCTGAATGTCCCTGCCATCAATTTTCTGACTGTATTTCTTGGTTCCTAAGCATCCATTCAAACTACTAGTTACACCCCAGTTTTCAGAATTGAACTGCATTTAATACAGAGTTAGTGTTCTCCTAAACAGAAGTCTCACATGTACCTACTCAAAAGTTCTCTCCAGTGTAAAGATTTCTCTCCGCCATGGTCCAAGATCTCTCAGAAAAGGAATATATTACCCGCCTACTTTGGGATTATATTTTCAGATAATACAAAGCTAAATTTCTCCTCCTCAGTCTATGTATTGTAGGGAATTCCCCTATGATGCCACAGTCCAGGATATATGATAGAAGAGAGTATGGAAAGAGAGTAGATGCCATAGGTGTTTTTGCTTTTTCATTGTTTGGTGGGTCAGACACACTGGTTCATCATCGTCTGCCACAGCCATATCTGATGAGAACAGCAGAAGTCATAAAGCCAGCACAGCTGCTTGACAAAGATCCAGCAATGCTGAGCCACATGATGGCTGCCATGCTGCCTTTGGTTTTCATCTCCACCTGTTGCACACTTGGAGCACTTTTAGTATTTGTACAATTTGGGGATACTGGATTGATGGAAAATTTCTTAGAATCATTTATGCCTTCTCCCAGGAATGCTGCTTCCAAGCTTCCCTAGGACAGGCCTGAACATATTATCTCTTCCCCACTCCCCACCACTTCTAGGAGCTATCCTTATCTACTTGAAGGTCTCCTTTATGCCTTGGAAGTTGTGACACACATAAAGAAGCCAGAGGTCTCCTTATGAGGCTATGGAACATTCTTGAAACATCTGTCCCTGTACTTATGCAGGAACAAGATATTCAAAACAAAGTAAACTCAAAAAGGTAAACAAGATTCAGTGGGCTAGAAGAGTTGGCCACAGCTCAGATTGCAAGACTCTGCCCACTATATACTCAGGCAATTCCGTGACATATACACCAACACAGTTAGGTTAGCTGAAGTTACCTCTGCCCTATACAGAGACTTACATTGATGATCAAAACTGGAGTGGAAAAATGATAAAAGAATGAGATGTCAAGACCTCCCTTTCTTAGAAAAGTTAATACATGCAAAGGCCCTGTGGTGACATATGACCAAGAAATAACAGAATGCCAGGATTAGACATATAGACTAATTCCATAAAGATATAAAAAAAATACTGTATTATGCCAGAATTTGAATAATAATGGCAGCAGCTTTGGCCTGAGGATTTTTTTCCTGGACACTCTGATCATTAAGAGTTAATAAAACTCTGCTTGGGACATGCAATATGCCTGGGCTTGCTTGAAAATTTTGTTTTGTTCTAGCATCCTTGAAGCACCCAGAGCTATCAGCATGAGAACACGGTGTCATATGCCTCTAGATTCTTAAAAACTGGGTTTTGGTTTAATGAGTAAAAATGACAAGTCTTTATCAATGATATCAAAACTTGAGAGAAAATGATTGGAAATGATAACTCTGTTCTGTCATAGTTTGTCAATGATGACTAAAAAATGAGCAAAAGGAAGTGAAACACATGTCCAAAAACAATAATGATAATGACATATGTTTTGAAACATCATGAATAGATCCCTGCTTACTAAATTCTGTATAAATAAAGAAGCACTCTGGCTGTTAGTTAGTCAGGCTGCAGATTCTCCCAACCATCATGCCTGGCTCACCTCCTTCCCCTGCCAACTCCTTACATCCTCTGCTGGGACCTTTCCACTGCCAGGGATGGTTCCTGGCAATGGTCTACTCAAGTTTCATGGCAACTCAGTGGCTACAATTAAATATTCAGCACGAGGACAGTCATAACCCCCAAACTATATCTTAAGAGTACTTACCTATGAAAAATACCAATGTTCTCACCAAATCTGGTGGCTTTGTACCATAACCCACTTACATCAAACAGCCTATCTTTAGATTGGCCAGGTCATATGGACTAAATGACCTAGCAGATGGCTTGCATACCATATTTATTGCAGGCCCTTATCTGATTTTGTTAGATAGAATCCTCTTCAAGATTAGCAGGCTTCCAGGTTCCTTGTAAAGGGTTTCCACACTTTAATGAGGAACATATTGCCTACAAAAGCAAAAGCAGGTCACCAGGCACTGCCTTGTTGTTGTTGGAGAGATCAGAGGCGACACTCATTTTTCTTCTCATCTTCACCAAGAAGGGACAGCTTGAATTGTTTTGAATTACTGAACCACTGGAAATGTCACTAAGGTAGTGGATTTTTTTCCTTACTTCTGACATGTAAACATCTTATGAATCAGTCTAGAGTTGTTGTTACTTCTGGTTCTGTAGGTCTAACAGCATGTTGTCATCAAGGTGATGGGCAGATGTGGTATCTTGTGAGAGGAAAAGACGATCATATCCATGGCAGACTAAAGTATAGCATAGAGCTTGCAATTTAATATTTCCCTAATGTAAATAGGAATTTATGGGCCTTTCTGATAAAAGAAAACTGATCTGGTTGTACCAGGCTTTCTTTTATGCCACCAAGCAGCTCCCAAATCATGACACAGAGACTCCCCATTAGTTTTTAAGGCTCAGTCTTATCTTAGCTCTTATTTCCTGCTAGCTTTTATAACTTAAGTTATCATTTCTCTTGATCTACATTTTGACTCGCAGCTTTTTACCTTTCTTTCTGTCTGTCTTACTTTCCTGCTTCCTCCAGTGTCTGGCTGGCTTCTGGCCCTGGGTGTGTCCCCCTCTTTCTCCCTTATTCTCTTCAATCCTCTAATTCTCTGTAAGCCCAGAGTTCTCCTTCTAATTATTCTCTCTGCCTCCAGCCCTCTCCTGCCTAGCTATTGGCTGTTCAGCTTTTTATAGATCAATTAGGTGCCTTAGGCAGACAAGGTGAAGCAAATGCAACACATCTTTACATAGTTGAACAAATGCAGCAGCACAAACAAATGTAACACACCTTCACATAGTTAAAGTAATATTCCATGGCATAAACAAACATTATCATATGTTTGCCCAGTTAAATAATATTTCACAACACTGGTGGGCTCCACTTAGAGGTATAAGGGGGCAAATAATTTGTATAATAGTAGCTGCCTATTAAATCCTAGGCAGTGTGGCAATTTTCTCATGATGAAGTTGTACCTAAAATAACAGCTATCATTGGAGTCAATATCTGGTTAAGTTTATGCCGTCATTCTTCCAAGATCTCTGTTTTGTGAGGTCAAAAGGTGAGCTGAGTGGTGATGTGGGCAGCATTAGCCCTGTCCCATTCAGATCTGAGTCTCTCCACAGCCTCTCCAGGAATGAGAAATTGCCTTTGATTTCCTATTTTCCACTATTGTGACAGATCAAGTGGCTTTCACTTTATCTCCTCTACCAAGAATGAGGATAGCCCCCCCCCGGGTCAGGGAAGTAATGTAAGGATTCCACTAGTCTCTGATATGCCTATTATGTATTTGGGAAATGTTTGTGCAAATACAATAGAGAAACACATCACATACAAACATATATATGTATGTAAACTTTGCAAAAATAATAAAAATGAGGGGTTGAGGATTTAGCTCAGTGGTAGAGTACTTACCTTGCAAACACAAGACCCTGTGTTCAGTCCTCAGCGCTGGAAAAAAAATAAATAAAAATGAATAAAGAAAACATATTTTTTTACATCTTGAAAGCTGTCGTGTGGCTAATGATATCACACATCCATTTTAATAATTTAATATCTATACACAATTAAAAGAAACCAATTAATCAAGTGTGCATAGACTCTAGAATAGACAACCACCACATAAATTTGTGTATGTATACATATATGCACATATATACATAGATTAAAAGCCCCAGTTCCTAAACACAGAGAGAACTGAAAACAAAGACCCAGACTACAGGGACTTCAGCCTCAGGTTCTCAAAAGGGAATATCCAAATGCCCCACAAAGTACCAAAAGTTATTCAATCTTTTTTATATTGAGAACACATAAGTTAAGAACACTGTCATGTACATAGATCTGCTAAGTTAGCAAAAATGAAAAAAGCATGAGCATAACAGACATGAAGGTAGAGCGATGATGTCATCCGAGAATGGTTAGGAGCCATCTCATGAGCTGAACTCTGCTCCTTCCAAATGCGTGCTTTAGAGCAAGTTACTTCATCTGTGTCTTATTGGTTTTTCTAGAACGCGGGATTAGCAGGGTGCCCAGATTAATTCTATTTTAAAGTTAGATTAATGTTCTTAGACTGTGACTTGTCACTGGTAAGTACTATTAAGTGTTTTTACATACTTTTATTTTAATAAAGTGAACTATATAAAACGGAAACTAGATAAAACAGAAACTTTAATATGCTGCTTGTATGTGTACAGATTGAAAAACTCATTTTGAAAGCAACCTTTATCATGAAAGATACATAGACTCTGCAATGTATCAATCTGACTTTTGGGTATATAGCCTAGAATATGTGCAGCACACACATTTATAAAAATGTTTATAGAACCACTGTTTAGTGTTATAGAAGTATTAAGAGTCACCAACAAAAGAATGGGTAAATAAATTGCAAATGACACATATAGTAAAAGCCCATGCAAAATAAACAGAAATAAACTACAACAGTAAAGTTCAGCTCTCCCCAAGAATATAAATAAATCTCATAAAACATTATGACGAGTTAGAGGCAGACACAAAGGAATACAAAACACTATTCCATTTCACAAAATTTTTAAAAAGGAGGCAGAGTGAGGTACATTAGTGCATTTAGAGAGTGGTAACAATACTATTATCATATAAGTAAGGTCACTGGGCGGCAATGTAAGGAGAGAGAATGGATTTGAATGGGTAGGACTACAGCATATATGATGCATGTACCCATCCCATACAGCTGTGAAGACTCATCTGCATGGTTCATAATTTCCAAATTCCAGTGTGCACATCTAGGATTGAAATTACTAAGTCATAGAGGAGAACCGTGCTCCATCTCAACAACTAAAGAGTGCTCCCATGGCTATTCACAGATGTAATTGGCACACATTTCTTCAGTATTTATGTTCTATCCCATCTTATAAGCACCGACTGGAGTGTGAGTAGTTGAAGACCCAAGTGTAGAAAACCATACAAAACTGGGTGGTGAGGAAGAGGGAGAGCATGAAGACAGGGAGACGGAAAGCGGGGAGGAAGTGGCAGTTTGCAGCTTTCTTAAGACACTGTTTTTATTAAGAGCCGTCATGTGTACAGGCGGGAAGGGCAGTCAATTGAGCACGATTTTCTGAAAGGTGGGAGGACTGAGGAAGCCACTCTCTGTGGGAGTCCTCCTGTTCACTAATCGCCTTTGCTCTGGACTGATCTTGTTCAGGGTTTCTTGAACAGGAATCAGCCTGACCGACAGATAGATGGTGGCCCCATGTTAGCAAAGGACAGGCTTGTTTTACTGCTCAAAGCACCAATGTTGTATCTCCCTCTGTGGCAAATATCGAGCATCCTTACTTCCTGTTATAAGAGATTCCCATCCCATATATTCTGAGTTTCTCTTTTTAAAAAAATAATATCTTATTTATTATTTTAAAATTATAGATATTTAGAAAATGTATTTTAATTAAAATACAAATGCATCATCCCTACCACCTTCCCTTTTCACCCCCCAGTATCTCCGATGCTCCCCCCCCCTGCCCTGCTGTTCACTCTCCAATTCATGGCCTCTTTTTCTTTCATAGGGTCAGGTTGATATATATGTGTGTATATATATCTCCAAATGCCCTACAAAGGTCAGGTATATATATATATATATATAATATATATATATATATATATATATATATATGTGTGTGTGTGTGTGTGTGTGTGTGTGTGTGTGTGTGTGTGTGAATAAGTGCAATAATTTCAGTCCATTTAGCGTTAGTTGTATGCGAATGATTGAATGATTTCAGGACTGCCCACTTGGTACTGGATAACCTATTAGGGAGCTCATCCCTGGGGAAGACTGCCTCTCCTGCTCTCAGCTCTCCTTAGCGACCTACAGTTCTTTGTTTTGAGGCGGGGCCTATTGAGATTCCCTCTTCCCAGTTATGTGATTTTGGGGTTTCCTGTCCCTTCAGCATTGCTCTGTGGGAACTGAGGTCAGAATCCAGCAGTTGCTGGAACTCTGGATGGTGCTCCTTTTGTGAATGCCTGTCTCTTGTGTCTGATCCGGGTGTCATGCCCTCCTCCAGTGTGTGTAGAACAGCAGATTAACTTGTTAGCTCAGTAGTAAGAGACACTTTCAGATCTGTCAAGCTCTTCACAGTGAGAGTGCAGGCCTGAGGTTTGAGGATATCTTACTCTTATGGAGGCGTGCTGCCACAGTAAGGGCTGTGATATATTGTTGCCTATAGGCAGTGTGTGGTTTTATATAGATTGGGTACAAGTCAATCCCGATAAATTTCATTAGAATTCCTAGTTACAGATAAGCAAGATGAAAGCAACTTGACCATTGTCCGACATGTGTAAGTGTGGGAAACCTGGTTCTGTTTTGGAGAGTCCCACATTGCAGCTTCTTCTCTTTTAGAACTCCTTAGACTACATTTATACACTGAGGGGTCTTTATAAAGGAAATAAGAGAAGTGTGCATAACTGTACAAAATGATATCCATGGTGATCTGCACGATCACACACAGCTGAAAGTGTTTCATTCAAATGGCTAACTTTAAGATAGATCTGTTCCTTTGAAGGGGTGTTATTTTTCATGATTTTTTAGTTAAAAAAGTGAAAATTATAATAAATTACAGCTTTTTTATGTGTATGAGTAAGTATATTCATTCTTGGTAACATAAACAGATGGCCACTTCACATTAGTTTTCCCATTTTTTCTTTCATTTTTAATGTCTAAACTTCTTAGGCTCATCAGCAATAGTTCATCTTCTAAGTGCCATTACCTCTCACATGAGTTCATAGTTCAGTTCATACCTGCTGAGTGACATTATCGCTGGTTTGGGGTGTGGATGTGCTTGAGTATGTAGAGTAGAGGCACATTTATGGTGGGTAGATTTTGGAAGAGTCAACAAATGATTCACTTGCTATCTCTCTCCTTGTTGATGGTAAGATGTTTGAAATCCCAACAACTGGCCTAGGTCCTAGTGTACAGTGGGTACTGAATAAATATTGCCATGTGAGTGAACACTGTATTAATGGATGCACTGATGAGCTTTGAGTTTCTTTGCTATCTTGGAGACTCAGTGATACATGTGGGTGAGCAGCTGTCTCTCTGGAAGCAGACATAGTTGAGCCAATGTGTGGGGGCCCAAATTACTCAAGATCAGAGATTCAGAGCTTGTTTTACCCAGCAGGGCTGCATAATGGGATGATTTGGCCACATGCATGGGTACCAGGTGTTGTGGAGAGTCTACACTTGGCTGTATGTCATGCTTTGATCTTGATAGGGGGAAGTCTTTTGCTTCACCCCTTGGTATGATACAAAAGCCCTTTGGAATAAACCCTTGAGTCGACTAAGTATTGACCCAGGGCCTTCCAAAGTTATCCTATGTCTCTGTCTTTATTATCATCTCCTCCTATATTTCTCCTATTATTTCCTCATTCTTCTCTCCTCCCCCCAAGAACCCTTTGACAGGTTGGAGCTGTACTCTGGCAGACTCCCACACCAATGCACCACCATACTCCTTAAAGAAATATGTTGGTGTCATCACTTGAAATGGAGCTTAAAACCAACTGCTTTATGCTTTATATAATCAACTTCCAGTACCCACATGGAGGTCACAGTTATCAAAAGATAGAAATAAAGCTTGTGAAAGGAATATCAGTACTCATAAATGCTTGTCATCTTTCACAGCCTCTTCAGGAGAAAGAACTCTGTGGGGCTTACTTAGCTCAGCTCAAGCCATATGCTCAAGACCTTCACAAAGATGCCTTCCCATTTTAGAATTGATTCCCCTCATCACACACAGATCCCCTTTTTCACATCCCATGACCTTAAAACTGAATTCTTCTGACATGCTTTTAGGAAATCTGTGCTCAGAGTAACAATTTGGAATTCAGGAGTGAAATTGGGAATGTGCTGTATTCCATTGAATCAATGAGATAAGTAGAAAGAAAAACAGATAAAATGGGTTTGGTATCTCTCCATTTCCCATAACTCTCAATTTCTCCCCTCCCCAGACAATTTATTGTCACACAATTTTTTTTTCTTCAAGAATGATTGCATTTTATTTTGATAAAACCACCCCTCTCCAACTCCTCCCAGGTCCTACCCCCATATTCCCTCTGTCTTAGTTACTAAGTTATGCCGTGACCACAGCAACTCTTATGAAAGAAAGTATTTATTGGGGGCTTGCTTGCAGTTTTAGAGGCTCAGTCCACTATCATGATGGTGGGGAGCATGGCAGCATGCATGGCACTGGAGCAGTAGCTGAAGTTACTTCCTCATCCACAGGGAACAGCAGAGGAAGGAAGAGGGGCCTGGAACTGGCTTTTGCAACCTCATTCCTATTCAAACCACCATACTCTCCCAACTTTATGTTGCACACACACACACACACACACACACACACACACACACACACACACATTAGTATTGTCTAATTAGTGTTGCTCCCATGTATGTGAGGATAGAGCTGACCACTGTACTGTGAGCAACCTACCAGGGTCCTCACCCCTGAGGAAACCTGACTTTCTCCTCTTAGCAGCTGTCTACTGCCCAGACTATAGGCTATGGCCTCCATCCATACTTCACTATTGATTAGATTGCCTATCTCAAAGAGGTGTAGGAAGAAACACCTGATATACTATGAAAAAGAAAAACTTTAGTGAAAAAAATTCAATACAAAGTACTTTATAATTTTTTAACACAGTACTGAAGTAATGAATCTATATTGCTTTCATTCATATGCAGGGTACATTGGTCCTTGATGAATTGTAATGAACCTGCTCACTTAACTACATTACCATAGAATATAATGATAGACCAAATTTCTCAGAAATTGTGTGACCTTGACACTTTAACACATGAACTGTATGAAATCCTGGGAACAAAAGTGCTAAAATTAATTTGGTTTTGTCAGAAAGATGTTCAAAATGGCTGAGCAGGGAATCTCTACTTCTAACGACCCAGGTTACAGAAGCAGTAGCTTCCCAGCACCTAGCTATTGTGAGTTTTACAACTTCTACTGAGTTAACTCACATCAAAAGTTCACTGACACTTCTGTTATAGGTTCTGTGTGTTCACTGACTCTTGTGACTATAGGTTCTGGGTGTTCACTGACACTTCTGACTATAGGTTTATGAAGCAATAACAACAACAAACAGTTCACTTCACTGGGAAACAAACGATCCAAATTAAAAGTTCCTGTAGGTTTCAAACAGCAGAAGCATCTAATTTTAAAGGACTCTGAGGAGACATTCCTCTTTCTGAGTGGACATGAGATGTGTGTAATTATTAAACTCATAAACTAGCTATAATTGGGAAGATGGTTAACTAGATTAACTCCCTGTAGCTGAGCCCAGGTCCACAGTGAGAGCAAGGAAAACTAGGCATGATAACGAGCATCGGTAATCCTGATGCTTGTATGAGAGATGGAAGACAGTGACAGGAGAATCCTCAAAACCTTGTGAGCTGACGACTGTGGAGATAATAAGGCAGCCTGTCTCAAAGTGAAAAGTGAAATCCAGTGCCTGAAGTTGTCCAAGTTGTCCTCTGGCCTCTGCATGCACATCATGGCACACACACACACACACACACCACACACAGTTTTTTCCTATTTCTGAACACTTTCATGTCTAGCAAAACCTGGATGTATCCCATGTCCATCTTGCCCAGCTGTTTTATAATAAATCATATTTACTTCAAATGATCAAAGGTTTTCTACACCCTGAATAACAAAGCCATTAGCCACAGCACTTAACAAATCTTCTCAGTTACTTTCTTGTGGTTACTCATGTATTGTTATATAATTCATAACCAGAGACTGATTAATCCTGGTCTGGGCTTTGAAGCTACACTGTGTAGAGGGTGTTAAAACCTCAGCAAAATTGACTCCATTGCCAAACCTAAATTTAGCCTTCACTTTAAGCTAATCCAAACCATTGCAAAGTTGTATGAAAGAGATTGGAAAAGATAAATCTGAGTTAATAGAAGTGGTAAAAGTATGATTTACAACTACTTGGCAAGAGTTCTGTTGCTTAGAGCAACCTATAAATAATTTGAAATGATAACATGTGTCCCTAACATGGGGTGACAGCAAGAGCCTGAGTGACTCATTCATGTACATCTAGATGAGCTTGGTGAGTTTCTTTGGGGTTAGGTATTGCTTAACTTATGGAGTAGCGGAGAACTAAGGCCATCTGAATTTACCCAAGTCATGCCCACCCCTACCCCTTACCAAGATCTAGTTTTTATGACTCCATGTATGCAGTGGCATGATAGGAACATGGGTTAAAAGTCTCACTCAGTGAAAAAGCAGTAGAGTAGCTACAAGCTTAGCTGACATAGGACAGACACCACCAGACAGTGGAGGCCGTATGCTCATGCATCCTTGATCCTTTCCCTTACTGGGGCACCTTCTGACCTGTTGACTCCATTAAGACAAACTGTCATTACTTCATCATTTTGCTTGACTATGAGTAGATATTCAGTAGAACCTATAACAGTGTTATTTTATAAACATGAGCTTTAGCTACATAATTAGAAATATTATATTGTTACATGAACGAATCCATTTACTTCCTAAAACTTAGACATAAAAAACTACTGCAATATATAAAGGGTTTAGCGACAATAGCAAATTCTGCCCATTTTTAGTCAAAATAATTTTTAAGTAAGGATATTAATTATTTGGCAAATTCCGTAGCAATGTCTATGATAACTACTTTAAGCTCGGTAGACATCATTTGCCACAAATAACTGCTCAAAATACAGAGAATAAGTGATTACGTGGTACCCAGCTCCAATTAGTACATCTATAATATAACCTCTACACCCAACACTCAGAGGACACTGGGGAAGGGGGGATTGTCAGAGCAAGAGAACCAGGACACCTGCTACCATGTAGTGATTTCTCATGGATGCCATACCCATGAAGGCTCAGCAATATGGTTGCCTAAACAAAACCAGTATAATGATCACACCAGTATACATGCCAACATAGATGGGAGTGAATTCCAGAAGGCCCCACTCCTAATGAAGAGCTGCAGATAAGCAATGGCTGACAAGAGACAGAGAATCAGTGTTGAGGGGCAAAGCCTCCATAGACATTATTCAATCTCAAGTGGTCAGCCCTGAACACATGAATGCATGTACATGTGAGCAACACTGAACAGGACTCATAATACTTAAAGAAGAATCGGTCTCTATTTTGAGAGGAAGCAGAGGCAGAACACAAGGCCACGAAAGCAGGCATGGAAGGGTGGAAACGGTGTAAATAAAGTACCTATGTATGAAAGTCTCCAAAATAGGGAAAATTAAAAATTCTTCCACAAATGATACAAAATATCACCCTAAGTAAGACAATTTGAGTACAATCAGGTGTGCTTTAGGTATAGAAATATCTGTGGCCCTTATTTTATCTATTAAAGCAAAATTTGCTAGCTGCCTCAGTCCCTTAACATAATGGACCTAACAATCATGACTTGGATGTAAAGAATTTCTGTAACTGATAACAATCCTTATCTCTTTGGTTACTATTCATCTAACCAAGAGGCAAAACTATGTTACTAAAGTGCAAACAACAGTCTGTCATGAAATGGTGGTGGTGGGAGAATTTACACAGATCTAAAAGTAAATCCTAATGAAAATAAGCCATACCAAGATCTACCAAAACACTACCATACTCAGTACAGTACATGCCAAGAAATGTTGTGCAGCACCAAACCCTGCCCTGAAAACAGGTGGTTCTTGTAGAGGATCCAAAGCCAATGAGGAAATTGAGATTCACCAGGAGTCAACCACCACAGAAACTGGATAGGTTTCACCCAAACCAGTTGGACATGTTATGAAACTGTATTTCTTACCAACCCCGAGGAAATATTCATAATCGGTAGTAGAAAGAGGCAAAGCATTCCTTTACATGAATCTGCACCCCCACGCCTTGCCTGAACCCTTATGATAACTTGAGTGTGGCCTTTTAGGCTTTCAGTTTTGGACAGAGACCAATTTTAACATGGCCACTTCATGTTAGTAATTTGGTATTCGTTCTCCCTGGTTAGCAAAATTATTTTAACATTGAAGTATCTAAGTTTTAAACTGGCCAATGGCCCAGTCTTATTAATTAGAATTCAATCTCTCATCTATAGACTATTACTAGTAAACATAATGATGGAGAGAATAAAAAACCCAATGCAACCAATATGTTAAACTGAACAAATCCTTTTGTTATAAGAACAACGTTATGAGATGCGAGCATTTTCCCTGACCTCCCTTCAAGTGTCTTTTGATTCTTTTCTGATTAGATTTGAGCTACTCTGCCCCATAATTTTGTAATGACAGTCAGGGAAAGGTTCCATTAAAAAAAAAGTCCTCTAACTGAGCTTGTTTGTTTAATTGACTGGAAGATTCTCCTCCTTTTTTATGGTGTGACTGCATGCCAAAGAATGATGAATTGGTTTCAGAAGAATACAGTAGACACAACTTAATAATAAAATAGCTCATTCTAATTATCTAGATAAGTATCTCCATGATTTCTAAAATGTTTCATGTCTTCAGAGCCTTAACAAATGAAGAAGATACAAGACTAGCCACATAGAAAGAGCATGCTCCAGAAGCACATAATTGCTAAGGATGAAGAGGTGAGGAATCCAGACACACTGTACAGGATCCACACTAAATGCAGAGGGGATTAGGAACATCTCCTCCTCCATCTAATGTTTTCTTTGTATATAGGCTGCTGGCTTCTGCCTAGGGGTGGCGGTAGGAAAACAGCTCAGAGACGTAGCCACCCTAGAAAGATATCTGCTAACCCCAGAGGTCAGACACCCCAGGGGTTCAGTGTGTGTTTCACTCTGTAAACAGACCAAGAGTACAGCTTTCAATTCAAGACAGAAACGGGCAGCGATTTCCCTTCTTCCAAGAGCGTCATCTCAATTAGGAAACACATTGGAGGGGGCTGTCCACAGAGGAGGTATGCAAGAGTTCGGAGAAAAGTCAGAGCATTCAGAGTGTTAATTTTTGTTTTCTAAAAAAAAGTGCTCCTGACTCTCAAACTTCAGCTGACTTCTTACAAGTTTTTAAACTTTGGGTCTTTCCACTATTTTATTTCTTTGCTCCACTATATTTCTATTTTTGATAAAATATTACACTATCTGGAGGGAAAGGTCTCTCCAATGCAAGTGTATCAATTCTGCTCTGCAGGGAGAGATTTCCCTGGGAGATTGTTAGAGCTCTGCTCTCCGAGGGGAAAATTGCTACAGTTGGGCTCTTCTCAGGCTAAAGTGTCATACCACACAGCAAAACTCACCACACAACAAAACTCACCACACAGCAAACCTCACCACACAACAAAACTCACCACACAGCAAACCTCACCACACAACAAAACTCACCACACAGCAAAACTCACCACACAGCAAACCTCACCACACGGCAAACCTCACCACATGGCAAATCTCACTCAGGAGATTTATTGGGAGGAAGAATCCAGGGAGGTGGCTGCCTTTAGGGTGAGAAGCAGCACAGAGCTTATGTAGGGTTTCTTGGGGGACAGAACTTTCAGGGTGGTTTGAGATTGATGGGTTTTTGTGGCCTGACTCTGGGATAAGCTCACGGATTGGTGAGATTTCAAGCCCTGGTTCCTGGATCAAGTCATGGTCAGGGTGTTTTCCTCTTTTCATCCTGCAGAAAACACATCATTTACTTTCATGAATACACCAATCAAAATTATAAATATGCAATCACTATAAAAACCATTATCACTTGTCAGAATTATAGATTCATAAAAATAAACATATCACTCAATATCCAAGGTATTACATTTTAAGATAATATCATGATAGTTTGAATGCATGCAATAAATGCAAATGAGAAGTTGGAACTACTTGCAGAGAATCCACTTGGCTTGTAAACATGCATTTAATCAAACCTGCCGCCATACTCATGCATGATCCTAGACTGGAGATGTAGCAGATCCTGCCCTCTGCCTGCCTAGTTTTACCCAGTAAGTCCAGGAGAGCTCATGTCTCACAGAATTCCAATTTCTCTGCCTTTGAAGACTACACACTTGTAGGAATTCATTCACCAATATGTTAAACAGCTGCGTCATTCATCACCTTTTGGTTTTATGTGTTTTATCTGCTTCTGAACACTGAATATAATGTTGGAAATTTACAACAAGCAAGAAACACCCTCTTCCAGGAGCATCTAGATTGTAAGAATTAAAGATAAGAAAACAGAAAGAGAACTGTGAGGTGTCCTTTGTACATTTCATTAGGGTTCATGTAATGGTGTTTAGGATGATACCTGAGGGCACACTGGAGACTATCTAACAGTCCAGAGAGAGTGGGAGAAAGAGCTCAGATTCTCAAATTGTGTTAGGAGCACAGGTTCCACTTGTATCTGTCAATGCATAGAGGATAATCAGAATATGAAAAAGTGGAAACTAAGCTATCTCGTGAGCCAGGCCAAGGCTACAGGGTAACTCAGCCAAAAAAGTACTTGCCTGAGTTCAATTTCCAGAACACACAAAAATCCGAGGGTGGGGATGAAGGCTGGTAATGTTAGCTCTGGAGAGGCAGAGACAGGCAGAACATACACACACACACACACACACACACACACACACATGCATGTACACACACACAAAGCCACGCAGACCATTTAAAACTAAGATAATTTTATTGATAACACAAAGCTTACAAAAGCCCTATGTATAGTGTCTCTTACATAATGGTCTCAAATCTGCTCCTCCATCAATAGTTTAAATATTAAAAACAGTTTCGTAGCCAGGTGATGCATGTCTTCACTGACTTGTGCTGTGCATTACAGTCATTCCCCACCACACTTTAGATATGAATTATAAGCACATTTTCATCTCAGAATCCCAGATCTTTTATTTTTCCTCCCTGGCAGGTTCATCTCAGAAATTTGCAGGAATCACTCCTGCGCTGATGTCATGCTTCTGCGCTCCTAATAGATTTCTGTGATCTACAATCACAGTTCTTCATCTCACGCTGCACCCCTGGTATTGATCATCATTGTACACAGTACCTAGTGCTATGTCTGTTCGGATGAGTTGGTGTTTATCTGTGTTTTGCCCTTGTCTCAGATAATGTATAGGCTTCTCAAATATGTCACATGTGTGTTCGTGTAGGTGTGTGTCCAGGTGGGTTCACATGTGTGCACACACACATGGAGGCCAAAGTTCAATCTTGGAGCTCTGTGTTTTTAGACAGGATCTCTCATTGGCTTAAACTCTCTGAGTATGCCAGGCTTGATGGCCATAAAGCTCTGGGGACCTGCCTGTCTTTCACTCTGCCATGCTGGGGTTACAAGCATGCATCATTGTGCCTGGCTGTCTTTCACTCTGTAATGCTGGGATTACAAGCATGCATCATCGTACCTGGCTTCTTACATGGATTTGGGGGGTAGGGGTGAGTTCAGGTCCATTGTGCTTTCCATATGGCCCTTTACCAACTGAGCTAACATTCTGTTGCTATTATTGCTTTAACCCCAAGATTTTTCCAGTGTGTAGAATGGCACATCAATGCCTCTTACTAAACATTATACATAAACATTGAACAATAAATTTCTTTCTTTCCTTCATTTTTCTTCTTTCTTGTTTTTGCTTTTGTTTCTATTTTTGTTTTTGTTTTTAGAGACAGAGTTTCTCTGTGTAGCCCTGGATGTCCTAGAACTCACTCTGTAGATCAGACCAAGCTTAAGTAAGTCACATTAAGGGCTGGAGGCATTTGTTCTAAATCTTGTTAGTAAACAAAAGACCTGCAATTTGAATTTAGGTTGGCCTCTGTATTTAAACACATATGTTCCTTGTACAGCGGTCATCATATATATCACTTCGGGAGTGAATGTGGGCTCTACCAAAACAAATGCTAAATTGAAATAAGCAAGGATTTATGGAAAACCTGTAACTTACCCTAATGGACACACAATTGATGAATTGTCATGTACTTTTGAATTCACCGAGAAGTGAAGTCTGGCTCTGGAAGTGGGATCAGACACCCTCCCCCAGCTTAGATCCAAGCATTTTTATCTCAAAGTATCCTCCAAGGTTCCTTATCCAGGGATGACTTGGCCCCCTAACCCTGTTACAGAAGGGGGAAAGAACAGCACACAGCCTAAAGTTCAAACACATGTCCACGGGATGAGTAAGGAAGACAACAGAGGCTGCTACTGTTTACGCTGTGAGATGAAAATGCCTACAGCGGAACAGGAAGTTCATCTGTGGAGGAAAGCTCAATGCGGAACTCCAGTTCACTGCTTCACCTCCCTGGTCATCTGAATGCTGTCAGCGCCTGAGGTGATGATGTCACATTTGGTGGCTCTCCAGTCCAAGCTACTCCTGTCATGTCTGGTAAATGCCATAACCACAGGATTGGTGGTGCTTTGCTGTCTACCTGACGCTCCTATCTACCTGCCACTGGCTATTTAGTCTTTCATTTTGTTTTCTATACACTGGATAAATTCATTCATTCAAAATTAGAAGTATGGCTAGCAAAGATCATTCTCTGCACTGTCCAGAGCATTAGCACACATCAGAATTCATAGAGTCTTTTCCAAGCTTAGTGGAAGATGAAAAGAAATGCTGAACCAGTTCACAACTGCATGCAGCAACACTGAATCAGCTCACAACTGCATGCAGCAACACTGAATCAGCTCACAACTGCATGCAGCAACACTGAATCAGCTCACAACTGCATGCAGCAACACTGAATCAGCTCACAACTACACGCAGCAACACTGAATCAGCTCGCAACTGCATGCAGCAACACTGAATCAGCTCACAACTACACGCAGCAACACTGAATCAGCTCACAACTACACGCAGCAACACTGAATCAGCTCGCAACTGCATGCAGCAATGCTCACCTGCTTACATGTGGGGCTGCTGCCATCAGGCTGCAATGCATGCTTGCCTGTCACCCTAGCAACAGAGCTATACCTTCTGTCCCTAAAATGACCTTCAGTTGTCCTAACCTATACAGATTAAATTGCATTATGTCCTTCCTTTTCACTATGATATAATGACCCCCTTTCTTCTGAGATTCGAACATTTTCAACTTAATAAAAAGAAATTCCCTACAGACCCTTTCCAAGTATACTTTAAATTCTACAGATCATTTAGAGACAGCTGAGGGACATCCACCTCTCCCTGGACACTGGAAAGATGTAAAAGCGCTGTTATAGCACTGTCAATCTCTGCTAAAACTAGTAGTGTTAACAATAATTTTTCATACTGTATTGTAGGCAAAAGCTCACAAGCTGTGGCCATGTGGAGTCCTAGGCCTTCACGCCTTTTGGGATTATTCAGAAGGGGTAATTTTTCTTTGCGTTTTCTCTCTTCTCTGAGCATGTTTTCCTTGACTTATTGGTCTTTCCCAGCAGCATTCAGGCTTTCTCACTCTTTCTCTAAAGCTTCCTTCCCACCTTTTGGCTGCTTGCCAGCCCATATATTTGAGCCCATGTCAGTTTAAAGGGAATAGCTGTTTTCCTTCTCTCCTCAATTTCCCTCCTCTGAGTTGATGTTAAAACTTAAATTAGCTTCCCTACCTTGGGGTTTTCCCTCTTCTAAGCTCTAATAAAATTGTCTGTGTGGCTTCAAACAAAATGAGAATAATAAAATAAAATTATACTGTAAGTGTTTCTTCTTCTGGTCCATTTACCTGTAAATAAACAATGATACAGGGTGGGGCAATTTGGCTCCCTAGTTAGTAGCTAGTGGATTCCCTTGATGCACTGAGCAAAATGATTTTCAGTTTAACACCAAGCAGACCACCCTCATGCCAGGCACAGCCATCTTGAACACCCCACTCACACCTTGAGACAACTATGGAAAGATCTCAGCCAATTGTCCTGGCTTCTGAAGGTGCAGACCCAAAGAGGGTTTTCCAAAACAGTTTGGACCAGACCTCTGCTCTTCACAACCTTCAATGAACTCTCAATGGCTCTGCAATCACTCTATCCTGGTACTTAACCTGGTAGAGGAACTACTGTAAACAAAGCTAAGAGGCAAGATGGCCTTGGCCTTTAACACAAGCCTGCATAACTGTGATTGATGTTAAGAGGCAAGGCTCTGAGTGGTTCAAATAAATTACTGTGAATTGTTCAAAAGATGGCCTTAGCCTTTGTAAGCAGGCCACTCAGGCTCACTCAGTGAGGTGACTAGGAGATGCTCTTGTGTGCCACCTCCTCCATGGCCACAGCAAGAAACTCAACTAATGTTTAGTTTGCATCATGTTTTTTTGCCTAATTTTATAAGAGTTGGATGAGCTGATGGCACAAACGTGGGAAGAACAGAGCAGTGGTGCTGGGGCCATGACAATGCTAACAGAAGCAGAAGCAGCGACTTTTGGACAGTTGAAGAGGTCCTGGGGGCCTCGGGGATGGCGCCAGTAAGTGCCTTGTGACGGGCCTCCCATCACCAGAATGTCTCCTTACCTACTCGTAATTTCTTTCTTCCTTTCTTTTTTTTTTTTTTTTTTTTTTTTTTTTTTTTTTTTTTTTTAGTGTGTGTGTGTAGACAACTTTTAGGAATTGGGTCTCTTCTTCTACTTAGAATTCCAGGGGTAGAGCCCAAATCATCAGGCTTGCATGTCAGGTGTGTTTACCCACTGACCCATCCTGCCAGCATCTGCTCACCATTTCTATAAGGCGGAGGAATCCTTAGCCATCTGGCAGATGACACTTTCGCACCTTTATTGAAGAGCTTTTCTCACAGTTCAGCAAGTTACAATGACCATTTATTTCCTCATGGTTAAAAGCAGTATTTTCAGAATAGTTCAACTACAATGAGTAAAAGGTCTTCCCTGTAAATGCATGGGGCCATTTTTCCAAGGTCTAAGGCCGTGACCCTCTCATTCTCAGGTTCTCAGTGCATCACTCCCTTCAGCCAGTACTGCTTCCTCGGGGACCAAAGAACCAGCATCCCTCTGCTCCACAACCTAACTTACAGCAGGAGGAACCGTGGGCACAAGGGAAAAAAGAAGGCCATTAGGTGGCTCCAGTCACTGACTAGATACTTCATCATTTTAAGCAAGGGCCATAAAAATAGACAGAGAGTGGCAGAGATTTCACACCTCTCTTCAGCCTGCATGCTGCCAAGAACATTGTTATCAGAATAAATCATTGAAGTATCATTCTATCTTAAATTATTTCTGTCTTGGCTCCCATCTATTTTCAAAGGCTCATAGGACACTCTTGTAATTTATGTTTTCTAGAGGACATCACCATATAATACAAATGTGATGTTACTGGAGATTGTATTTTAAGTAATATAGAAGCCACCTTCTGAAAGGCAGGTGGGTAAATAATCAAGACACAAGCCATTCTCCTTCAGGTCCTTGCACCTTCAATTTGTCACTCTCTCTGGTTAAGAAAAACACCACTGCAGACACCTGAAGATAGTGGACTCCAGCCTGAGTCCCAGGCCTGAGGGAACACAGTGACACATGATGAGGGCGGGCTTACCTGATTGATGGAACCACAGAACAATTCACCCCCAACATATTCGACTTCATTTCACCTAGACCATCATTTTCTGTCATTGAACTCAACTTCACATGACACTCTGTCATGCACTTTCACAGAATTTTCAGCCTTCCTCCACTCCAAACTTCAACAACCCAACAGGGACATCATTCAGCTCCCTGTAATGGAATAAAGCCAAGGTTCAGAAAGGCCAGATAAGGGACTCAAAGAAAGGAGCTGGAGTTCAAACCTAGAATTTCTGATGCCATGTATAAAAATTTGTCTACAAGACTGTTCTTGGTATCTTATTACATGGAAGAAAAGATGGAAATTGATTCCTCAGATAGATGGAGATTTTTACAACTGCTACCATATAGATATGGAATGACCTCCAAAGGTCTATGTGATAGTCGTGTGACCTTCAGACTATCAGTATTAGGAAGTTAAGAGGCAAGGCCTAGTGAGTACCTTTCAGATCACTGTGGTGGAAAGTGGCCTGAAGGGGATTCTGGGAGTCCCACCTTTCCTCTCTTCATCATTTCCCAAACAAGAAGTGACTGATTTTGCATCTCCAACTATTCTTGCCATAATGTACCACCACAGGCCCAAAGCAAGGACTCCACCAGTCACAGACTGAAACCTCTGACACCTGAGCCTAAATAAACCATTCCTCTTTCAAAGTTGACCAACTCGGATGTTTGCTGTATTGATGGAAAGCTGCCTAGTGCAATGCTTGACTTTTATTCTGTGCATGGACTCTTTAGAATTGGAAACCAGATACATCTGTCAGCATGTCTGCCTCCCAAATTGGTCTGTCTTCTCCACTGCAACTCATTACCCATCCCCAGTCTTTAAACATAGACTTTCCACAGTCCCTTTAGCTTCTACTGAATCTTTACTAATCAAAGATCTTGTCTTTATGTATTATTTGTTTTACTCCCATATCATTATTTTATATTTCTGGTCTAGTCTTCCATGGCTTCTAAATTGCTGTAATAATCTTCACATTCATCTTTTTTTCCTATAGCTTTTCACCCTTTGAATTGGCAGTTCTTCTAAGGGCCATTGTATAGCATAGATTCTAGACATTTTTTTTTTTTTTTGTAGATTCCTTTCTGCAGACCATTGAACTAAAGCTTTATTACAGAATTCTGGGATCCATGTGAGGTATAGTAATTTATCAACAACAAAGCTGAATCACAGGTGGAGAGGGTGAGCAGCACTTATGGTATATTCAGTACATACAAAGATCTGTTCCCAACATCCAGGCCCCGTCTCTTTCCTTTCTGGTCAGGAAAATATCTCAGGTTCCTGACTAATTTTTACAAAAAGGACTGACAATTAACTGATAGCACTTCTGCTTTTATTCATATACAATAAAAATTTTGCATGGAAATAATAGAAATATCATTGCATCTGAATTTCCTTAACACGGTTTTCTTAGTGCTGACAGTAGCAGCACTCATGATACTGTATCACCCTTTGCAGACTTGGAAATGTTGGATTACAGTGACCCTCACAGGTTGTTACTGCATGTCATTAATGATGTTCATACATGCAAGTCACACCCAGAGTAGGAAGGCAAATGTGAGTGATGATTTTTATTTCCACTGTAGTTAATTTATCACTTGTTATATATCACATGCATGAAACAATACATCTAACTATATATTCTCTTGAACTTTCTGACACCGATGATTATATACTGAAAACATAATCACTTTAGATTTATCTGTTCATGTATGTTCTACATACCACCACTCACGGGCTAGTGGTCAGACAGACAGGAGCAGCTCTGTTCAACCAAGGAAAACTGCCTCTCATCTCCCCATCTTGTCTACACTCCAGAGCACATCACCACATACATCACAAGGAAGAGAAGACTCTAGTGAGAAGAATCCCTGGTGTTCCTATGAGTCGACTGGAAACCCTTTGATGGTTTAGGCATGGGAATCCCCAGAGAACCAGTCAAAGGGATGGGAAGAATATGCTGGTGCCAGTCACAGGGCTGTAGAGGAAGGGTATGTCTGTCACCATCCCTGCTGCTCTTGGAAGCTGTAAGCCAGAGGTAGAAGCATGGGGTGAGGTATGGAAAGGAGGTAAACAAGCCTAGACACCTGCCCTTGAGACAAACCCAAGGGTAGGAGCTATATAGCACAGGTAACTCAGGAGTCTAGGTTTTCTGTGTCCAAAATTAACCATGATCTACACACATCTAAAACACCAGGGCAGTCTAGTACAAGTGATCCTGAGAAAAGAAGTCTACATAGCACAGGTTTCTGGGATTACCCATTGTCATGGAAGAAGCTTGACTAAGGATAAAGAGGGTCCATGACCTCCAGGAAGAAGAAACACTGGAACCCATGGCCAAGCCCATGGTACCTTGATCTGGCTTCAGGAAATGATTCTCAAAAGCATTGCCATTGCCACTATCCCGGCATCATGAAGGGAGTAAATATCTGTGGAAGACACTCTAAGCTGAAATGATCCTCAGAAATATGATTCTCCAGGCCCTAGGTATAAGGGCAGTAATAATCACCACATGTCATGATTTCCAAACCATCTTCAGAAAGTATCGCTTATCTGGGAACTATGAATATTTGTTATAACATGTCATATCCTTTACAAGCAAACTCATCTGCTTTGCCAGAGAGACCCAACACAGAATCTCATAATCTCTACCACCCTGTCTCCCTCTGTTCATCAGCTAACATTCTGGTTAAACAAATCTTGTCCTGTCTTACATAGTTACATATTCATTTCTGCTTACCTGCTTTATCTTTATTCACATTTTCTCCAGTACTTCTCTCACTGTAACTATATAAATTATATCCATATTTTTAGAATATGGCTTGTCTTAAGTCTTCCTATATAAACATACACACACACACACACACACACACACACACACACACACACACACATATATATATATATATATATATATATATATATATATATGCTTTCAGGAATTTGAATAATACAATTCTGATTAACCCCACAAAAACACATGTCCCCAAACCCAAACTGATCCTGGTCATTTGATAGAACACACTGTTTCTCTCATACAATCTAGATTAAAAGTAAATGATTAAGAAAATGCCAAGAGAGGGGCTGGAAAAATGGCTTAGTAGTTAAGAGCACTGACTGCTCTTCGGAGGGCCTGGGGTTCAATTCCCAGCACCCACATGGCAGCTCACAACTGTCTATAACTGCAGTTCCAGGGAACCTGACATCCATGTCAAAACACCAATGCATATGAAATAAAATTAATTTAAAATAGAAAATAGCAAGAGAGTAACCTATAATATAAGAAGAAAGCAAAATTTAGAGAATAATTGTGAACAAGACGAAGAGGACAGATATGGCTTCTAAAGTTCATCCCTGCAAAAACACGCTTCATCTACAGAGATCTTTGCTTTTCTCTGGAAAGGTGAGAAGGCAGAGAAATGAAACCTCTTAGTGATTTCCTGGAAACACATGATGCCAGAGAGCTCTTTTAACCAAAGAAAGCAGGGTCCGATCTCTATAAAGCTTGTAGAAGAAAATGAATTGTACACCTGGAGTTATTGATGGCAAAGCTGAATGCAAATATTATTTCTCTGTCCATCCTTACCAAAGTCATCACATTTTCATGCAAAGGCCAAAAGAGAAAATACACACTTTTATTTAGAATTCATGATATTTCTATTTTGAGTGAAATTTTAAAACATTAAAAATATGAGAATAAGACATATTAATAAGTACATATACTCTGAAGTCAAGCTGCAATTACCAGCTCACGGTCACTCTCCAGTGGTTACCTCCTACCTACCTCTCTACCCACATCATTTTGAGGCAAGTTCCTGACACCATGTAATTTTATGTAAATATTCTATTATGTATCTCTAAATAAAAACCTTTCCCTACAAAAACCCATAATATTTTATTAAGAACATATGTGTTTCTACTGTCAAATATTTAACCAATGTTCACAATTGACTAAACTGTGTTATATAGATTTTAACATTGTGTATTTAGCTAAGATCACAAGATACATACATTGGGTTGATTATTCTATCACGTATGTTACTTCATAGGTTCCTTACTCCATTAGATAAGTGTTTTCCCCCATAGTAATAATTTACGTGAAAAATTGCATATGGTGGTATGTATCTCTAATATCAACATTTGGGAGGTAGGGTAGAAAGATCAGTCAGAGGTTCAAGGTCATCCTCAGCTAATACAGAGTTTGAGGCCAGCCTGAGCTAAATGAGAGTCTGCTATCACAGGAAAACTCTTACATGTCTCACAATGCAGCACATTAATCTGTCCACTGTGACATTGTTTAACTAATTTCTATGTCTCTTCTAGTTTATCTAGCTGAGTGGATGTAAGTACTTGAAGTTTTGGATCATATTTGGTGTCACACACTTCCAAAGGCAGTTCCCTTTTGACTCATTGGCTCTTTATGTAGTGTTAGCCCCAATAATCATCATGAGTTATACCAACTGATTCTTTAGGCCTCAAAATCCTGGTTTTTCTCACTGGATTATCCTGCACTTATTAAGTGGAATATTTATTAAGTAGAAGTTTTCCCTCATCAACTATGCCAAAGTAATAAAGGCATTAATAATAAGTAATAATGAACAGTTGTATCATTTCTTTTTCAAGATGATACATGAACTAGAATGCACAATGTGAATGCTACTCATCCTTAGTGCGGCAGGGTTTGTCTTTGTTTATAGACCCTATCAGCAACAGAGCTGGGAAAGACATATAAAGCATGTGTGATACATATAAATGTATAGCAATATTTTTATTGTAAAAGAATGCTTTATACCTTATAAAATGTGAGATCTTAAATAATTTTATTTGTTTAAGAAAACATATCCAAATTTAAAGATAAATTATACATTCAAATTCCAGAAAGCAGTTTTTGCTTATCATTTATCTTGCTTGCCTGTCATTTGTCTTGCAAGTCAACCACCTGGAGGCTGAGTTTGGTCAAGGTTTCTTGACCTAATATGTTATCCAGCACTTTGGTAGCAGCAATACCAACAGTACCACCAAAACTGAAATCCCTAAAAGCTTAGTACTGAGGTAAAAACTGCCTCATAGCTACAGTTTTTCTGGTCCTGCCTGACCCACGGTCAGGACAAATCACTCTCACCCACCAGTCCCACAGCCATTCAGACCCAACTGAGTAAACACACAGAGACTTATATTGCTTACGAACTGTATGGCCATGGCAGGCTTCTTGTTATCTAGTTCTTCTATCTTAAATTAATCCATTTCTAATAATCTATAAATTGCCATGTGGCTCATGGCTTACAGGTATCTTACATCTCACTTTTCATGGAGGCAGCTGGCAGCATCTCTCTGCCTCAGCCTTCCTGTTCCCAGAATTCTCTTCTCTGCTTGTCCTGCCTATACTTCCTGCCTGGCTACTGGCCAATCAGTGTTTTATTTATTAACCAATCAAAGCAACACATTTAACATACAGAACATCCCACAGCACTTCCCCTTTTCTTTTTTATCAAAAAGGAAGGTTTTAACTTTCACATAGTAAAATTACAGATAACAAAACAATTATCAAGCAAGAATTACAGTTATAATATCTAGTCTATTTATAATATTTAGTCTATTTGTATTTGGCAAAATTAAAGAAGATATCCTATCTATCTTACATTTGTGAGTCTAAGATTTCATATCTAACTTATCTTTTATCATAACTAAGGAAATTATAGCTATCTAGTTTTCAACTACATCAAAGACCTTAGAAGGACATAATATTACCTGAGAAATGAGAGAAGGATGCAAGCAACTTTCGGGAGTCTTGCAGGATAGATAGAGACAGCTGGCAGCCTGGACAGTCACCTAATGTTCCTTTGTAAAGTTGGGGCATCTGTCTTCAGCCCACAGGCCTAGAGTCTCTCAGTCACTTTTCTGTGCGTCCTGTAGAATGTCTGGCAGTTTCCTCTGCAAAACAGGAACCTGAAGGACCATTTTGCCAAACAAAGTTCAGTGGTCACCTTCCTATGAGTCCTGCATGTCCAGTCAATCAAGCAGTCCAGGCAAGAACAGTTTCTTGTCCAAATGGCTATTTTTGTCAAGAAGAAGATAAACTCCATGTGGAGTGTCTTGATGCCCATCCTCCTCTCTGAAGTAAATCAGTGCTGCCAGGAGCAGACATGTCTCACTGTCCAGAAAGTCTAAATTTTTAAAACATTTTAAATGCCATATTCTGTGAGTCTTTGAAGTATTTGAAGATTACCTACCTAATTGAATTATATCTATGTATGCCTAGAAAACAACATGACTCTAAGTTTGACTATCATAGAAGACTAATTATTAATCTGTATTTCTTATATCTATTACAATCTAAATGAGTTACATAAACATAATATCTCAAACAAGAGTAGAAATATACATACAGTAAAAAAATTAAATTTGTATCAATAAACTAAAATCCATAGCAATGTAAAACATTTTAAACAAGTTGTTCTTTAAAAGTAGATTCAATAATCTATACTTTCATCCTATCATATCTACATCATATCCCCTTATCTTCTTTAGAAAGAGATTGTATTTATAATCAACCTGATGTAAATAAAATTATTGATTTTTCTCTGTCCCACATCAGAGGGCTCTTCTGATATGGAACAAAAGAATCTCTCAACCTTTTTTTTTTTTTTTTTAGCAATGTGTTTGGGTTTAGAGAAGGAGTGAGCCAATTCCATCTCCAAAGCGAGCTTGGTATATTTGGGAATTTGGGCATAGCTTCTCTTACTACTTCTTGCTGGAGGGGGTTGCTGTATCTTATGGGGACACAAAGAAAATTTTAGGATGATGGAGCAGTCCATGAGGGTGTATTGTCTGAGCCAGTTGCCTTGAAACAATTCTGGATGTTGGATCATCTGGGCCATGGTGTCATGGGGTTCAGGGGGTCTTGGCTGGTCAAACCTGATGTATCTTAATCTGGAACAAATCCATAGCCTCTGACTTTCTGTGGAAACAAAAGCAGAGCCTCCTTTCCAAAGCAGAATATCCTGGCATCTAAATTTTGAAGTCAAGGTACCTTTAAAATATACATATTGACTTAACTCAACAGCTTTTATGATCAAATGTATTTCTGCAGTTAAGAATCCCAAAGACAATACAATCCAGATTCTCTGTGTAATATCTATCTTTGTATGGCTTATTTTTTATATTGATTTTACTGTCTCTTTAAAGACTTTGCTTTTAAAAACTATTTCTTTATATAATTATATATATTTCTTTTTTTCTCTTTCAAGCCTACATACATTTTTACACATATTGTAAAGCATTTAAAGTCTTGTTCCATCTGAATCTGTCTTATTGTGAATCTATTGTTTTAAAATGCAACATTACTAGGGCTAAAATAGCAGCTTTGGCTGGTGGCTCTGCCCACCGCAGCTTCCCAACATGGCGGTGGGTGGTACATTTACTGCAAGCTCTGGGCCACTGCCAGCTCTGGGAGCCATCAACTCTTAGAAACAGTTGTTCTATGCTTCTATCAAAGCAGTGTGTAGCCCAGAAACCTCTTTTTTTGTACTAGCAAAGACTTAATCTACCATGCAGTATAATGTGCCACTTGTAGACACCTCATTCCCGCCATACTGCCAGTCAAACATGCACGCCAGGAACCCACCAACTTGAGAGAGACAACTAGGAAGTTGTTTTTAGCTGCGTTTTACAACCTTTTTTCTCAGGTTTTAGGTGGAAACTCTTGCCAACCCATTGGGCACCATTTGTAGCTAGAGTTTTTCTGGTCCTGCCTGACCCACGGTCAGGACAAATCTCTCTCACCCACCAGTCCCATAGCCACTCAGACCCAACTGAGTAAACACACAGAGACTTATATTGCCTACAAACTGTATGGCTGTGGCAGCCTTCTTGCTATCTAGTTATTCTATCTTAAATTAATCCATTTCTAATAATCTATAAGTTGTGGCTCATGGCTAACAGGTACCTTACATCTTGCTTTTTATGGCGGTGGCTGGCAGCATCTCTCTGCCTTAGCCTTCCTGTTCCCAGAATTCTCTTCTCTGCTTGTCCTGCCTATACTTCCTGCCTGGCTACTGGCCAATCAATATTTTATTTATTAATCAATCAGAGCAACACATTTAACATATAGAACATCCCACAGCATCTTATGATTATAGGAACAATTCCTGCCTGAATAGTGGTTTTGTTATCAGAATTTACATATTTTCATTTATCTTCATTTTTCTTTCTAGCTTTCAAGGATTGCTTTTAAATTTTTAAATTGAATTATTAAGATATAATTATAGTTACAATATTACAAAAAATTAATTAGGGGATAGGTTCAGAAAAACACACCACTTCTGTCTTTACCATCCAATCCAATTCTTCTCTCCTCTTATATCTAATTTAATCTCACAGCTTGCCATTCTAATAGTAACCTATGAGAAAGCAAACAATCTATCATGCTCTTTTCACTGTATACTATAAATTAAACACTCCAAACTGCATCGCCTCAGTCTTTCTTATCTCCCAAACTATGGCTGCTAAAAAACACCACACTTGCTAAAATGGAATCTAGCTGAAGCTTTGATGTGGTCATCACTGTAGAAACCAGGCCATTAATCTCAGCCACTTGGTGATGAGGTATTTAGAACCAACTTCTTCCATTCTAGAAAAACAAAATTCACCCTGACCAAGACAGACAGCTGCATTAGTTTTATTTTTATCAATGTGACAAGACGCCCAACAACAGAAATTTATTATCCCGTGCTAAAAGGTAACAGGAGGTCTCGGAGGCTGGAGTGCTTCTGTCACAACTGCAGGGACTTGTGGCACTGATGGTTCTTGTTTTGGTGACTCAGGAAGCAGAGAACTCAAACCAGAACCAGAATCAGAACCATGGATGGGTGTAAAGGCCTGCCCCTCCTGTCTCAGCTTTAGACAGGTTCTGAAACCTCCACAAACTATATCAACTCACACCAACCTGCATGAGACACAGCATAGTCAAAACAACAGAACAGTGACAAGATTGGATTTAGCTTTTCCTCCACTAGTTGCCAGCATCTGAGGATACAATTTCTGAGATTCTGATGTGAGATCCAGGTAAGTCAGACAATCAGATGTACTTTCCATCCAAAGATGGATAGTCACAGAAAAACACAGGATACACTATAGTATCCCACATACTACACTGTCCAGAACAGCTACCATTTGCCATCCCTGAGGGACTGGCTGATGTTTTGAAAGCCAAGGTACTATGCTAGGTATGAGGACCCATAGGCAATACTTCAGGATGAGGATCACTTTAAATTCATGCCATATCTGGAAGTTTATCTTCAATGTTTGGAATGTATGATAGTCCAGATATCAGGATCATAGCAACAGAATAAGAACATGCTCCCTATAACGCATGTGACACACCTGAGGATTTTGTGCCTCAAAAACCCAGAATTTTAACTCTGTGAATTGTGAAATCCTTTTTGCAAAACACAGGCTGCTTCTGTGAGGAGTAGCACTGATATTCCTCTGTCTGTCTGTCTGTCTGTCTGTCTGTCTGTCTCTCTCTCTCTCTCTCTCTTTGTGTGTGTTTGTGTGTGTGTGTGTGTGTGTGTGTGTGTGTGTGTGTAGAGTGAGAGAGAGAGAGAGAGTATTGTGCACAGGTTCATATATGTGTGGTTGTGGTTGTGTGAGTGTGGGCATGTGTGTGCCACATGGAGCATCAGTGCCCATTTTCCTCCTTGTCTGAGGTCTCCTGTTCCCTGTGGCATATTCTGACACCCTATAAGGAATCTCTTCCCTCCACCTCTCATCTCTCTGTAGCAGCACTGCAATTATAGACCCGCTCTATGATACCCAGCTTCATATGACTTCCAGGGATCTGAACTCAGGTTCTCACACTTGTGTGGCAAGTACTTTATTCCTGAGTCACCTCCCCTGCCTGTAGTCCTACGATCCTTAAGGCTGCCTCTGTTGCCTGACCACACTGGGGTCCTCCTTCAGAAAACTGTCTCATGAAGTGTCATTGTACTGACAGTGTAAAATACGTGTGATCATCGTAGGGTTATTGGGCTATTGCTGGATAATGGGGAAGAGATGAAGAAACTTAGAGAAACAAAAAGTATTTGAAGTCTTTTAGCCAGATATGATGATCTTATATCATTCCAACCCTCACAAGCCAAGACAAGAGAATTCTAAGATCAAGGCCATCATGGGCTATTTATTGAATCTGTGACCTGAGAACAAATATAAAGTCTTTCTATTTCTAGAACAATACTGTACCACTGAAACATGTCTTTCCCTGATGGGAATATTTCTATTTCTAAAACATCGTCCACACAGGTAGGGTTAAATGTGACTCTAGAGGATGCATGCTGGAAGTCTGAGCTTCCCTGGTCCCACTAGAGCAGGAAACTTGCTTTTGCCATCTTTACATCATCGCTATTTGCTGAGTTCTTGTCCCAACCTTTAGGTGAACTGGAAACATTTTTCTTGCTACATCATAGATACTTAGGATCTCCTGTACCAATTGTATGTTATGATTTCTATTCCTTCCAATGAGGTCATTCTCACATTTGTCTGTGGATCTAGAAAAGAAGTAAAAGACCCTACTAAAAAGGAAGAAGGCAGAGGTCACAATGACTTGGTCATAAAAGGCTGGAATGAAGCACTAGACCAGCCATGGTCACTCATGGGTACTCCATGACACAGGCTCTGGATGGCCCACCATGATGACAGTGGTGATGGAAGGTGAACCCATCAAGCTTCCAATCCTGCTAAGGCCAACGAAGCACTAGAGGAATCAGTGGGCAGAAGGACCTTCGCCTCATGCATGAAATTAAATGAGCTAATAGCAACTCAAATACATTAAGCAAATCATGGATAATTCATCCCAGAAAAGAAAGCAAGGCATTTACCTTTCCTCAATGCATCACACTGTTTTCTATAGAGAAGACCACCATCAAGCAAATGTCTATTAAATAAAGAGTCCAATTATTAATTTAAAAATGAATGTGGGGAGAAAAGCCACCAAAGCAAGCAGATTGATAAAGTCAAGTGCAATGACAATAAGTTCTATTGAAATGTTTAAATCTTTACTCTGGAGCAATCCATTACTCTGCTTCCTTCTATGAAATGGTACTGACGAGTGGATCTCCAAAGATTGCTATCAACATCAATATCTGCAACTATGCAGAGCAGAAGCCCCTGTTGCCACACAACCCTTCCTCTGCTGAAGTCACAGAGCAGGACCACAGACATAGGGCTCACCAAGCCTGGATGTCTGCTGTGTGGCTCTCTATGAATCTTCTAACTCTTGATCTAAATCAGAATACCAAGAACTTGAACGTTAGGGACTCATCAGCATCTAAAGCACTGAACTGCCTCCTCATTTGCTCAATCAAGAACTATAGGATAAAAGCACACAGGATTAATCTGGGAACTATGCTGTCTCAGAATCAACACTTGCTATTAGAAATTAGTCACCACAGGAATGGGCCAGCCCTTAGGCTTCAGTGCTTAATTACATAAGTAGTCAGAAGGCAAAAAGCACATCCCTTGGTTAACTGTGCCACACTTCTACACTTCAGCTCCTTACCAAGCTATAAGTAAATGAATGAACAGATTTTGTCCCTTCAGTTTCTTCAGGAGAAAAAAATGGTGGGATGTAAATATTTACAGGGTTTATTTAGCTCACATGATTTTAAGGGCTGAGAAATCAGAAGATGCCGGTTCTAACGTTTGAAGAACCAAGATGCTGAAAGTCATGATATGGATATTGAAGTGAATTCCCAGCTAAGGAATGAAAAGAGAGAAAAACCCACCCTTCCCTGGGGTTTTGTTTTTCTCAGGCCCTTGCCACACTCAGTAACACCCTCCCTCTTGGTGACAACCAACCCACAGATTGAAAGGCCAATCTTTTGAAACAGCACCACAGAAACATCTAGAAACAATGTTTTATCCAGTCCAACTGCCCTTTAGCCCAAGCAGGTTGACACAGGACCGTCAGAATATCTTACATAGACTCCTGTTAAAGTGCTCACTTGTTTTGTTATAAACTGTTCTGTGCAAATATATAGTCTGAGATTTTATTCACTTCAATAGCATGGTGACTATTTTACACTAATGCCTGTTCTTCTGTTTTTAGTAAGGTAGTGTCATAAACAGACATAGAGGAAATGCACTTTCTTTAGTTAAATTCTCACACTTTTCTTCTCAGCGTTATGAGGACCATGACGCTTTGGCTCTTCCTGCTCGATTCAGGTGTCTAATGAGACAGGAAGATGAATGACCAAGAAGCAGCGGGCTGTCTCGGTTGGAAGCTTCACCCCAGTCATCCATCAGAAAGTCAAGCTAAATGTCCACGTGTCCAATGCTTCTCACAAATTGATGTTTCATAGACAAAAGCAGTGTCCATCTCATAAAGACAGGGAAGAAAAACAACAGTGAGTATAATTTTTACTCATCAGAAGTAAAATACCCATGCCGGTAATCACACTTACACCGGGTCACGACCACACAGCATTGATTTGAAGCCTACAGGAGACAGCCGACCCTTCTGCCCAGGAGTTCTAATAGAACCTAGTATCACTGTGTTCTCTTTGAGCTGCTTCCCTATGAAGTTCAGGGATAAACTTGGTGGCAAAATGCCCTAGAATTTACAATATAATTATCTGGGCATAAATTATGGTTCTCATTTTTGCTTTTTAATTACATTTTAAATTTATTTTGTTGAGGGGAGAAAGGGAGAGGCACAGCATGTATGTGGTAGTCAGAGGACACTTTATGGGAGTCAGTTCTTCCCTTCCATCAGGTGGATTTTTGGGAATTCAAACTTGGGTAGTCAGGTTTGGCGGCAAGAGCATTTCCTGCTGAGTTATTTTTTCTGCCCTTTTTATTCCTGTAAAAAATCGTTATTTAATGGTTTTATTAAGTCTACTATAAGCCAGCTCAAATCTTTCGGTTAAAACCAAATAGAGTATAAATAATAAATAAGCCAAAGAAATAAACCCCTTCTCTTCACCCAGCATGTACAATGAATTTTGGAAATAAGCAAAACAATAACTATTACTCCCAAGGAGATATCAATATCAGTGGGGAAATGAAACTATATTTAAAAACAAACTGCAGAATATTTTAAAACTAATTTTCCCTTATCTCTGTCTGATAAAGACCATGACTACTCAGGAGATTTGGGGATGTGTTTAACATGAACAGAATTAGTCAGAACAAGCTTCACTTTAGAGACATTCCAACCAATGGCATGTTTTCAGCCAAAAAGTCCCCAGCCAGAATGTCAATCAGACATTGGTCTCCTTTTTGCTCATGATAGCTGCAACTAATAAAGTGGTTGGGGTGGTGTGAGGTGGTGGGAACGGCTTCTGAAACAGCCATGTGCTATGAGCTCTTAACTAACACTCACTTTGACCCCAGAGTATATACAGCAAACACCAGTACTTTCATCCTGTGAAGCACAGCTTCCAGGTTAGTGCCACAATTTTATGATCTTAATTTTAGTTTTCTTATACCTGAGTGCATTCAGTAAAATTCCTCTTAAAACTGAGCCAATCTGAATCTTCCCAGATGAACCACTGGCTTTGCAAATAGTTTCCAAACATGTGGTTTCTTAAATTATGTCACTCACTGTCCTCTTTCCCTAGAAGCAATACTTGCAACCAGTTGGTTCATTAGTCAACTCCATGCTGGTGCTTAAAACCCTTTGCTGGGTGATTATTGTTTCCATAAACACAACCTCTTTATTTCTGTTAGAAGCCAGCTTACTTACCATGATAGTTGCCATGCCTATGTGTGTGGAAATGTATGAGTACTGTATGAGGACATACCTTGGGGTAACATTTTGTGTCATTAAAGAATATTCCTTGCTATGTTACCAAGTATTTCTACTTTACATTTTCTCCACTTACCCCAAAATAATTCACTTAATGAATTTTAAATATTTCCCCTTACACAAATAGTCTCCATTGAAAAATAATTACCATTGATGTATTAGTAATTATTAATAATAATTTAAATAAGACAATGATAATCAAAGTAGAAAAAGTCCATGTGTTTGTTGTACCCAATATAATATAATATAATTGACAGCAACTCAGAAAAAGACAACATAGAAATAAGAAAGATAAATTTAAAATATTTTTGTAATAGTGATCTGTCTACCAAAGCCTTTAATGATAAATAAAAGACCTCTTGGGGGCCAATGAAATATCTCAGCTGCTATGGGTGCTTGCTGCCAAGTGTGACACCTGAGTTTGATCCGCAGAACCCACATAGTGGAAGGAGAAAATGACTCCCACGTGTCTGACCTCTACCTGTGTGCTCCGATGCTGCTCCTCTTTCATCCCCACCTAAAAGAAAGAAAGAAATATTTAGAAAACATTTAAAGATGATAGACTACCATATGCAACTTTCTAGGATGTTATTTGGATCCTAAGGCATGTGGCAAAGACCCTTTAAAATTCTGGAAAGAGTTACCAGCTGAAGGTGGGTAATTCCGCCTTCCTATGTTTCCCTTGTGAATGCTCCCAAGTTTTATAGCCTGTGAGTGCTGAACACTTTCGTTTCTTTGCCCATTTTAATATGAGTCTTCCATGCCAAAAGAACCCAAAATGTTCTGTAATGGACTCTAACTTCCCTGGAGTTAATTCTTACAGCCAATAGGAAACACCAACTTCTAATTATGCAGATGTTCTGAATTTCTTGTTCTTACAGCAGAGCCTAAGTAAGGACATGGCAAGTGTTACCTGTAAAGAGCCAAACAGTAGATGTCAGGTTTTACAGACATGTGGTCCATGCTGTAGATTTTCAGTATTGAAGCCACAGACCCTGTACAAATGACTATGTTCCCAGGAAACCTGAATTATGACACTGACATTTGATTTTACATAATTTTATTAAATCACAAAATAATTTTGTATTTATTACAAATTATTAATTCACTAAAGTCTTGAATTCTCTCAGCCACTAAAATATTAAAAGATTATTGTTTTGTGGGCCATAAAAAAACAAGACGTTTGGTGTCTGTGAGCACTGTGTATGGACACCTGAGCTGGGTCATCCACTTGAAATTTGTAGCTAATAAGTCACCCAGAAAGGATAGAAGGCATTCCACAAACAGAGTTAATACAAGAGCTACAAATGAAACACTGCCTCTCAACCAAGTAAGCTGTCTCATGCATAAGCTATTATTCAAGCCCTTGTTTGTACAAGTGAAATTGGTAAAATAAGAAGTCACAAAATCTTTAATAGATTTAATGAGGCAATAGAAGTTCATTAAACAAAATTTAATCCACCTGTGTCTGAAGTGTTTCTTGACTCTATTGATAATATAGCAATTCTAAACTTTAGGACAATGTAAATAAATAAAAAGGAAGGGAGAAGGGAAGGGAAGGAGGAAGAAAAGAGGAAGTCAGGGATGAATAAGTGGGAAGGGAAGGGAGGAAGAAAGAGAGGAGGAAGTCAGGGATGAGTAAGCAAGACGACAGCGTGGAAATGAACACGTCCTGACTGTAGAAGCACACTATGGCACAAAGGCAGACAGATCAACTGCTGGAAGGAAGCAGAGACACAGATTTGACCACTGGATAGTTAACAAGGATGCTAAGAACAGACCACAAAGAAACATTTATTCACCAGTAATACTGAGAAAACTGAATATTGTGCAAAGAACAAAACTGGTCCCCTCTCTTGTATCATCATAAAAAAATTAATTTGAATGAACCAAAAGTTTAACTATAAAACCTGAAACTGTAAAAGTCATAGAAGCAAACTTTATGACATTGGATACGATTCCATGGATACAACAGAAAAAGCATGGGCCACATAAGCCAAGCAGAAAAGTGAGGCTACAGCACAGTAAGAATGTGTCTATAGAAAAAAGGAAATAATCAAAATGAAAAGGCAGCTATGGGATAGAAGATGTTTTCAAATATTGACTTGCCACCAAGTTTATTTCTAAGACATGTAGATCTCAACATCGAAGTCATAGTAACTCAGTGAAAAGAAAATGGTCTAAGTTCTGAATAGACAACTCTCCAAAAAGTAGATGAACAGCAAGTGTTTGAAGATCTCTGAGCACAACTGATCTCCATAAAAATGCAAACCAAAACTAGCATGGGATAAAACGTCTACCTGGCAAGATGTTCTTAAATAAAACTCAAAAGACAAGTGTTGGTTAGGATGTGAAGAAATGGAAGCCATGTAAACCATGGGTAGGAAGTTGACATGATGCAGCTGTTACGAAAGAGCAGTATGAGTTAGAACTACTGAGTGAGCCAACCCATTCCTGAACATCTACTATTGGAACTGAAGTTGCAGTCTCAGCAATAGTCTGTGATTCATACAAAGGGGAGGAGTGTCTGCACTAGGGAACAACATGGATTCTCCTCTCATGCTGGAGCAGTCAAGGCACTAAAGGACCAAAACTGCAGGGCACTGCTTGTAAGGTTTCTAACGACACTGACTTAGAGATGAAAAGTACTTGGTGTTTTTAGAGCTTGAGAAAATATAAAACTTATAGGAAATTTCAATTATGTGAAATAAATGCTAGAAATCTTATGTACAACACTGTACCCATTAAATACAAAATTACATTATAAGTTTAAAATCAACGAATAGAGTAGATTCCATAAAAAATGTTAAGAAAATAAAGTAAAATGAGATTTAGGCATTTTTTAACTGAAAAATATCTATGATCGATAGAATGATGTTTTTTGTCTCCCTGTAACAAATAAAACCATTACCAGTGTAATATAGATATAGTTAATTTCATATATAACTTCTCCAAAGATTATGGAGTAATTTCAGAATAAAATCTAGGTCATTACTTCATTTACAACAAAATCTCTGAGAGAACTGGGAATGCCCACCTTAGAAACAATAACAAAACTTCTAAGACATGATGGAGAGACGGGAAAGATGTTTTCATATCATTGACAAATGATACTTCTGGAACTCTTGAAAGTTCAAAGAGCAGCACGTGGTCTGGGCCATAATCTCCAGACTGGCTTACATCTCTGCGTGAACATGCTCTTTTGACACGCATGCTCTTTAGTTTCTCCTTCTAAATTTTTGTTATGTATATGTCACAGTAACAAACGGGGTAGGCAGATGGCTCAGAGGGTAAACTGTGTGCTGTGCTTGTCTGAGATAGGATTCACACGACCTACGTAAAAGCCTGGTGTCCTGGCACACATGTGCAATGCCTGGGCTGGGAGAGCAAAGGAAAACAGATCCTGGGGGCTCAGTGCCTACCTGCCTGAGCAAAGCAGGGCAGGTAAGAGTCAATGAAAAGACTCTGTCTGGAAACCTAAGCTGGAGAGCCAACAGTGGAAGATACTAGCCTTCATGTGCACAGACACAGATGGGCCTCCTACCCCGACACACACACACACACACACACACACACACACACACACACACGCATGCACGCACACACGCACGTGCCCACACCCACACACATGCGAGCACATAAAAAGCATGAAGATAAAAGAATGAAATGGGCACAAACCAGTCGGACACATTTGTTCTTATCAATCACGGCCCACAGGAGAAAGCAAAGTAGATCTGAGCACAAACAGACTAATCCGTAATGCTTGGGTTTTCTTCTTTGCTTACTCAGACAGAGAAATGTGAAGTGTTACAGCCTGACTTTGGGATTAACAAGAAGAACTTGACATTCCATTTGATAAGCATTGTAAATAACACATTTCCTCAGCGTACTGTATGGCTAGTTTAGAGGTCTGCATTTTGAGTGGAGAAAAAGGAAAAGGGAAAACTATACAATGGGAAAAAATGAGAAAAGGAGAGCAGAGATGCACTGCATTCCCCTGAGGAAAGAGAACAGTGGCCTGTAGGGTGAAGTCCCACACTAACACAGACAGAGCTGTTTCTCCACATGTGCTCCTCGGGGTGTTCATTTTCTCTATTCATTTTAAAGTGTGTATAGCACATCACAGTACAGTGCACATCATTTCTCCAATCATTGCACAACACACACTGTAACAGCAGCAACTCCTATACGTGCCTCCCTTTGCTATGGTAGCAGTTTTGGAGGTGTTTTGGTTTGGGTTTTGGTTTTGCATAGAAGCATCTAGAGAAAGGAGATTATTAAGTCAAAGTGTAAGCCGAGTGTGTGTGTGTGTGTGTGTGTACACATGTATGTGTGTGTGTAGGCACACTTGGATATGTGGAGGCCAGAGATCAGCCTGACTTAAGAGTCATCAGCATTTTTTCAGGCATGGTCTTCACTGTGACCTAGACCTCAACAATTCTGCAGGATCGTCTGATCTCTGAACTCCAGGACCCACTTGCCTCTACCTCCCCTGCGCCAGGATTACAGGCGTGGGCCACCATGCCCAGCAGTCAGTGGTGCCAGTGGTCTAACTCAGGTGCTCATCCTCTGAACCATACTTTCCCACCTCCCCCCCTACTGGGCCCATGTGAGCATCATTTTCAGTGTTAGTATATGCTGCAAAGTTCCCCTCTCAGCTCCTATGGGAATGATAGTTGAAAGACATAAAAAGATTCTGTATAGCATGGAGGTCCCTAGGATGACTGTGGCTTATAATAAATTTCAGTTTTACTCAATTATTGAAAAAAAATAGCCAAATGAATGGAAACACATGAACTATGAACCAAAGGTTGAGGGGCCCCCAGCTAGATCAGGCCCTCTGAATAGGTGAGACAGTTGATTGGCTTGATCAGTTTGGGAGGCAACTAGGCAGTGGGACCAAGTCCTGTGCTCATTGCATGAGTTGGCTGTTTGAAACCTGGAGCTTATGCAGGGATACTTGGCTCAGTCTGGGAGGAAGGGACTGGACCTGCCTGGACTGAGTCTACCAGGTTGATCGCAGTCCTCGGGGGAGGACTTGTCCTGGAGGAGGTGGGAATGGGGGGTAGGCTGGAGGTAAGGGGAGGGGGTGGGAGGGGGGAGAATAGGGGAACCCATGGCTGATATGTAGAACTGAATGGTATTGTAAAATAAAATATATATATAAAAAAAAAATTCTGTTGTTCACCCATAGACATTGTCCTTCTAAGTGCTGGTGGGTACACAGCGATTAGCTGCATCTCATTGTGAGAAATTAATCACAAAGAAACAATTTACTCCATTCTCCCATTTAGAATCAGGAACAAGTAGATATCAATCATTCATTGGGAAATACATATTTATTACTTATTGTTTGCTCAGTACCATTCTAATGACTGATAATATAATATCTAATAAAATCTAATCCTTGCCTTTGGAGAATTTATTCTATAATAGGAAAGGAAATTAAACAAATGAATCAATGTAAACCATGAAATAGGGTGGGAATGTAATTTGTAAAAGCAAAGCTCTTAATACAGGAGAGAGATCCTGCTGGTGTCAGGGCCTTCATATTGTATACAGGGTGGGCAGAAGGAACTCTTGCTAATACAACACTGAACAGTTTTGTGGAACAACCCACACAGCGTGAATGCTCCTGAGAGCACAGGAAGTTCAACAAAGCTGGGGGTGGGGAGCTTGGAAGAAAGAACCAGAAGGAAGAGACAGCAGGCAGGCAATTAGATTCTCTGAGGAGCAATGGGCAACTGGAGAAGAGGAAGGCATGACCTTTAAATGTGACTGCATAGTGAATCGAGTCTGAGAGAAAGGCAGATGAACCCAGAGCCACTGTATTCCAGTAAGCCTGCTACAGATGGCTGAAGCTGTGTGCATGGTGGTATGGTCAAGTTCTTAGTTCTTATTAAAGTCTTGTCCTTCCTTTCAAGGTGTGATCTTACACGAGGTTTCAGAAAGATGAATGTTTCTGAACATAAGATTTATATTTTAAATGAAGGTAGAAAATATTCAAACACGTGGAAGACAAGCATCAGAATACATGCTGTCTACAATGTCCAGTGTAAAATGGGCAGATGAAGTTGAGCTTCCTGTGAAAGTGTCCTGTGCTGCTGTCTTACAGCAGAAAGCTGAAAAATCAGGAAACCAGATAGGTCCAAGATCTGTCATCCCAATTTCTGAAAAGCGATGGCTTTAAAAGACGGCAGGAGGCCAAGTGGTGTGCTTTGTATTTCACATCACACTTACAGGAAGATGGTTTCAGCACGCAGCGTGAGCAGCATTTATGAATAGGAGCTGCTAATGACAAAGCGGGTCGTCGGACAGAGATTTAGTAAACATATCGCTCCAAACGTCTCATAAGCACGGATCATGGGAACACAAATAAATTCTCAGTTTTGCCAGAAGGTTTGATCAAGTATCAACATACCTCATGAGACAGATTTCATTTACAGTTGAATCCAATTACCTTCTACAGAGCACCACAGAGGAAAGAGGGCAGGGAGTGGCTGTGTGCACGTAACTACCTCCAACTACCTAAAATACTCCCAAAGTGACAAATTTTGTTTATAAACTAGCACAGTGGACATTCCTTTGAAAAAGCATTTCTCTTTTAGCTAATTATAGCCCACAAAGTGGGCAGGTTTTAAAGGAACTTAATACACTGAGCCGTCAATGGCTTACACATCCTCACATCTTTAATCTGCTCGATGACTCTGTGTGGTCGGGGCAGGTGTTTTGGCATTGCACAGATTCCACAGCTCTGGCAAAGGCGTTCTCTTGCTTATCGCTTTATAGAACTGCTTCTCCTGCACTACTTCCTTCTGCACTTAATGGATGTGGCTACTACTTATTAGGCATCTGTTACATGCCTGGCACCATTCTGAGTCTTAACATAAATTAGCTTATTTCATCCTCACAGCCTTTATCCCTAGCCCAGCTTTAGGAAAAGAGTTCACACCTACAAAACTTAAGAAATCTTCTCAAGGCAGCTTGACTCCAGAGATCCCTCTTTCACTGGGACATAATGTTTTATCTATACTCAAGATTATTGGTCAACACTTGTGACCTAGAACATACTGTCTATGGCCACAACCATTCTGTTCAATTTTATCTTCTGTTCTGTGGTCAACGGCCTACTATTCCACCTATTAGAACCACTAACAGGGGTTCTTCTCAAGATATGTCATTCAGTCTCCTCTGTTTTGAAATCAGGCTAGTTGGTATGTAAGAGAACATGCTTAAATGTCAGTGTGCAGCTGAGATGCAATAGGCCTTAAAGAAGATATTTACAATTATCACAAAATCGATAGAATAACCTCAGTTTTCCCAATGAAATATATAATAAAAACAAAAATGTGATCATTTTGTGTGTAGTTATATGCATTGTATAATATATAAAATGATAGTATATAATGTACATTTCACATATATATGTACATTCTGCAGTGTGTGTGTGTGTGTGTGTGTGTGTGTGTGTGTGTGTGTGTATGGTGTGTAATCTCTAACTGCTCAGCCATCTTTCTGCTATTTTGGCAGTTGTAAGCTTTTCTCATAGTGTGCAAGAGTTATTTTATTAAGTGTATTGCTCTCCAAACATGTTTTGCTTGGATGAGAAACTAATTCTCTTCAGATGCTTTCCTTCTTTTGCCTTATTCATTTCAGCTTCTAATCAACCCAAGGTGGAAGAAGAAAGATAATTAAGATCACTACAGAGAAAAAAGAAATAAATAGCTTGAAAAAGAAGCAGCTATTGTGGAACAAAGGGAGTTAAAAGCCAGAACCACTAAAGGAATTGGGTTTTGCATATCAGGATTTGCCTGGTAAAGTATGTGTAATTTTATTTCTTCATGTTCTTTAAAAATATGGTATGGGAAAGCAGAGACCCTTTAACTTGGCTTTTGAAACTATCTGTATTTATCATCCAAGTGACTCATCCTAATCATTTATTCATCTGTGAAATAATGATAATGATGTATACCTTAACAGGCTGTAATAACTGGTTATGCTGGCACATTCACACAATCCTGGCACTTGAAGGTGAAGGCTGGAGGATTTAGATTTGGGGATCAGCCTTGGTTATGTAAGATCTTGTCTCAAAACAACAGAAAGCCAATTAATTAGCTTAAACAACTATTGTAAAGAGTAAATGAAATTTCTTATAAAAATAATATATGCTAGAGTGTATACCTCTATAAGTGATTGAAAAAATAAATTGCTTAATATGCATAAATGATAACTCTTCCCATTTGCCAAGTATACGTAGTGCTTGACATGCAATTGTAACTGTAATAAAATCATATCTAAATCTGGTTGTCTAGAGGATAAAATGCTACTAGCAATAGGGAAAAAGAAATAATCTTTAATAATTATAATGCAACAAGTAGAAAGAAATAATTTGAAGGGTTAGTTTACCTCTTGTTTAATAATGAAAAACTAAAAAATAAAATAAAATAAAAATAAAGCAAGCCTGAAAGGACTGACTGTAAAATGAAAACTTTCAATATTATTTCAGAAGAATCTCATTAAGTTCTAATAATTAACAAACACAAATTAATGCACATGAATATCAAATGTAATCCTAGCCATAAGATACAATAAAGTTTTAACACCTGAACTTGATTTCTAGTGGAAGTTACTTGTAAAGAACACATTTCTTTTTCTCATCATTCACTCATTGCTATTTTCATTTGCTATAAAGCTGTTTATGAAATACTCCTAAAGAATGCTGTAACACAGTGGATATTTTCTTAAGCCAAAGGCTCCACCATCCAAATGCTGCTTTACTATACTATTCTAGGTGATTCTACTTTTTTGATTCTATACTTAACATATCTTTTCAAGATACCTTAAATATGTTAAGGCTGAATGTAAATTAATCTCATAATGAATTTATCTTCTAAAAAATCTTATCTAAGTGCTGAAATTATCCTTTTATTCTTATTTTCAATGTAGGCAAGATGGCATAGAACACCTAGACATTAGGTCCATGGTAGATCACCAGGACGTCCACAGAAGTGCCAGCGAAGGAAGCATCCTCCCGCAGAATGCTGAAGCTCTCTTGGTCGACACCTGCAGTACAGGGCAGGCATTTCACTGTTGTCTTCCTTTTTTCTCACCTTCTTGTACTCTTTGTTTCTTTACTGATTCTGATTCTTCTTCTTCCTCTTCTTCTTCCTCTTCCTCCTCCTCTTCCTCTTCTTCTTTTCCTCCTTCTCTTCCTCTTCCTCCTCTTCTTCTTCCTCCTCCTCCTTCTTCCCCTTCTTCATTTCAATTTTATTCTTCTAGAAGGAATTTACAACTAACCTAGAACCAGAAAACTGGAATAATGTCTCTGAAAATTTCTGATGCTTTTTTTCCAAGTTCACAGAACTTCTTGGATTAGTCAAACTTAAGATAAACTCTTAATTTTTTTTTTCGTTTTTTGAGACAGGGTTTCTCTGTGTAGCTTTGCACCTTTCCTGGATCTCACTCTGTAGACCAGGCTGGCCTCGAACTCACAGAGATCTGCCTGCCTCTGCCTCCTGAGTGCTAGGATTAAAGGCGTTCACCACCACCGCCCTGCTAGGATAAACTCTTTTAAAAAATAACAAATTCCTCCATAAGCCAACCTATAGCTACATGCTGAAACTACTCAGAGACATTCATCATCCAGTGTTGTGTTGTTTAATCTCCATGAGTTTGTATCATTTCCAGATTACTTTGTTGTTGATTTTGAGGTTTGCTGCATTGTGGCTGGATGGGATATGCTGAGTTATTTCAATTTTCCATATTTGTTGATATTTTTCTGTGTTCTCATGTTGGCTCTGCTTTAGAGAAACAGTCATTGGCTTTTGAGCAGATGTATCTACCTTCTTTGGTGTTTGAGTGGAATATTCTGTAGATATGTTAGGTTCATTTGATGTACAATGTCATTTACTTCTAATGTAGATGATTAGTTTTTGTTCAGATGACCTGTCTATTGGAAAAATGGGGTGCTAAAATCACTGTCTATTACTGAGTTGTGATTAATCTGTATCTTGAAGTCCAAATAGTATATTGTTTATGAAATGGGGTAAGCCAGACTTAAGTGAGCATATATATGTGTGCATGTATATACGTGTGTGTGTGTGTGTGTGTGTGTGTGTGTGTGTGTGTGTGTGGTGTGTGCAGGACATATGCCTTCCTGGTTATTTGTTCCCTTGATCAGAGTAAAATATCCTTCTTATCTCTTCTGATTAATTTTGATTTGGAATCTATTTTTTCAGATATTAGGATAGTGACACCTCTTGTTTCCTGGGCCCATTTGCTGGCAATGTTTTCCATCCTGCTCTCTAAGGTGATGCTTACTCACTGGTCAATACTGGTCAAATGAGCTTCCTCTAGACAACAAGAAAATGTTGTTTGCTTCTTAGAAAAAAAGGGAGACTAAAGTGAGCCAGAAGAAGAGAGAAAAATAATATAAAGAAGTTGAGGGTTCTGAGGGGAGTAGACTAGTCTACTCAAAGGGGTGAGAGATAGGTCTAGCTGAATAGATAATTTGATCCCAGCACCAAGGAGCCAAGACAAGCAGGAAAATGGAGTGCAAAGCTAGTTCAAAGCCAGGCTACTGGAACCCCTGATTCAAAATGAATGAATAAGTCAATCAATGAAATAATAAGACTGATAGGAGAGGAAAGTGAACTGCGGTTCCTAGGGTAAGAAGTCCGGAAGAAGAGAAGTCTGCAAGACTTGTCCTGTTAGCGCACTCGGGGGTCTTCATCAGTGCCTGCTAAACTTTGCAGTCATGATCATCCTTTCTGTCATTTTACATGCCATAGCTTTGAGACTGATCCCTTTCTTTATGTTCTGGATTTTGAAGTACATCTCAGTTTCACTGAAGAAATGTCCTGCATTTTGTTTTCTATTTTCCTTTATCATACACCATTCTGATAGAGGACTATCTCAGTCCAGCAGAGCTAGTATATCAACATGCTCTAAACTAGGTCATTTGCAAATGATGTTCTAGTGGCTGGAAGTCTCAAGACTAAGAAGCAAGTAGATGTAGTGTCTGGAGCTGACTTTCTTATTCATAGATGATGCCTTCTATCTATATTCTCACAGGATGTCTCGTATAAGGATACTAATTCCATACATGGGTCTATACCTTCACAACATAATCATTTCCCACACATCCATCATATTGGTGATTACCTTTTGAATATACTTGGATGCCAAAGAGAGTAAAACTTTCAGTCCATAGCAGGGAGAGATATTATTAAATTTCTAAAAATGATTGTAAAGGGAATTTAATATTCTATCTATAGGTTTTATTGTTGTTGTTGTTGTTGTTCTGTTTTTGATTTTGAGACAGGGGCTAATTCTGTATCCCCATCTGGCCTGGAAATCTCTATATAGATCAGGTAAGTGTCAAAACTTACAGATATCTTTTTTTTTAAACTTACAGATATCTTCCTACCAACAGCAGCCATCCCCCAAACAGCACTGAGATTAAAGACATGGGCTACCACACTGTTTCTATTAATGGTTTAAATAAATTCTTTAAAACACAGCAAATACATAAATACATAAAAGTTCAAATTATCAGTTCTTGATCATTTCAGAATGTCCCAACCCAAGTTATGATAAAACATAGGCTGTATGGCAGATAAACTACAATTACAAATTTGAGGCTCATGGATTAGACTCAAGGTAGAATATATCTCCTCTCTATATTTGTGGAAATGTGCAAATTGTTTCCAAAATAGAGGGTTAAGCATAGAATAGAGATTCCCATCTGGGTTTCAATTCAGCCTGGACTATAGTGTGAGACTTGTTATGTCAGGAAGAAAGAAAGAAGGAAAGAAAGAAAGTTAAAGAATAGTGATGGTGAACAATCAGAAATATCCAGAAATTGAAAAACAAAGGAAACAGACTCTTTTAGAGTTTCTAAAAAGTAAAATAGCCCTGAGGATAACTTGATTTTTAGTTCAATGAAACCCATATTGGAATGCTGGGTCACAGGAAAGTCCAAAACAGCAAGGTGAATGTCATGAGATTCTAAGAAATATGAGTGATTGGTTCATTCAATGTTCTCTCCCCAGCTCTCAAGGGGTGCTCCCTGCCCCTGCTCTCCCACTCTCAGGCTTCTTCTGATGGGCTGCTCTACATCCACGACTCTGGAAAGAGGCCATCTGGTTTGCTGAGAGCAAAACAATAGTTCCAACTCTTGACCAATGAGACAGCCTATATGGTCTCTGCCTCCCTTCAGGTTATTCTTCTCTTGTCTTGAAGAGAAGCACATGCTCACAGATGAATACATCTATAATTGCATCACGGGAAACCCAGCTACCACAGCCTTCTTGCATTTCTTTTTGACTCCTTCTTTCAGTTAATGCCAACAGCTTGTCTTGCTGTGGCCGCTGATTAAGTCTTTAGGTTACACTCAAGTTAACCTCATCATCAAATTCTTAGAGTTGTCTCAAGGTTGTTTTATATCATATAAAATGACTTCTTGTTGACTTTGAAGATACCAGCTGCCATGTTTGAGAAGTCCTATAGTGAAGGTGATTTCTTCATGTGCCAGAAAATTTCTATTGCTCCCTAGGTGTTGAATGCACCTGCTGGCTAATGAAAAGCAAAAGTCATAATGTGGGGAGGGCAATGAGCAATGATAAGAGAATGTAACAAAGATTCACCACTGCTCTCTTTAAAGTTGAAGAATAAGCTAGATGTGGCAGCCCAGGCCTGTATTCTCAACACTCAGGAGGTTGAGACATGGGGATTATCACACGTTTGATAGCAGCCTAGGCTACACAGGCTGGTTTCAATTCAGCCTGGACTATAGTGTGAGACTTGTTATGTCAGGAAGAAAGAAAGAAGGAAAGAAAGAAAGTTAAAGAATAGTGATTCACCAGTGATGGTGAACAATCAGAAATATCCAGAAATTGAAAAACAAAGGAAACAGACTCTTTTAGAGTTTCTAAAAAGTAAAATAGCCCTGAGGATAACTTGATTTTTAGTTCAATGAAACCCATATTGGAATTTTGATCTAAAGAGCTCCCTAATCCATTGGCTGACTCAAAGCTAGTAACCACTAAATACTCAAATGGGTAAATAAAGAGATGGATGTAGTGTCCAGGAAAGATGAGAATGACTTCAGGTAAACAAGAACAGAGTCTGTATGTCACTAAATTACAACAAAGTCCAATTTTTGTTATCATATACAGTCTTTTGTTAAAGTGCACACATTGATTGGTGTGCTAGTCAGAATTTCGTCGCAGTGACAGAAAACAATGAGAACACCTTCAGAAAGGATGGATGTACTGGGGCCATGGCTTCAGAGATTCCAGTCACCGTGCCGAAGCAGCACAGAGCAAAGCAGCTCACACCATAGTGACCAGGAAGCAGAGAGAGGTGGAGGGATAGACAGACTGGCATTTGTGCAAGGGGGCTCCCTCTGTTCCCCTCTCTTTTTCCACCCAGGCTCATAACTCACGTTCAGTTAAATCACTCCGAAAATACCTTACAGACACACAGAGAGGGGAACTTTACTAATCTCTGGGTGTGTCTCAATCCAATGAAGTTGATAATGAAAATTAACCATCACAACTGGGACAACTGGGTATGGGTAGGGCACTGAAAATTCTTATGGTAATAGATGGGGTAACTGCAATGAAATTTGCAATTTTTGAACCTTGAAACTCCTTGCCTACAGAAGTAGCCCTTCCTTCCTTGACTACAATAGTCTCTCCATGTCTGAAGGAGCAACGGCGTCTCCTCTCCTAAGGTAGTTTTCTTCCCTAAAAATAATTCTCCTACTCAAAACTTACTCCTACACTCCTGACTTCTGAAGTCACATTTCAACAAGTCTCCCCCACACACAAAGAAATTCAAAGTATGACTCAGAGAAGTCAATGCATACCAGAAGAATGCATGATTGTGCTAATTTCCCTTGGCAGAGACCTGTGGGATGTGCATGGAACTGTGGCATATGAGTAATGTGTCATGAGAATGCAGGATCAAAGTTGAAGGAATATAAAGGTGGATGAGGCTGCATTGATTAATGTAAACCCACTGAGAAAAGGTTCCATATTCCCTTGCTCGGCCTTCACAGAAGACAGATGGATCTCAGTCAATGACTGGGTTATCATAAGCATTATCAAGCAGTTGCTGCCTCTGCTTTAATGGGGTTTCATTGCAGGACCAGACCAGCTTGTTCTCTGGAACCTGCCGTGCGACTATCGATCTGGCAAAGCGCTTTGTTTTTCTCCAGCTGGCAGCGAAGGCCATCAGGAGTCATTTGTTTTCAGCTGGCATGGTCAGCAATGCATTCTGTCCATCCTATCTCTGGGCTGTTATCAGTTCTCAGCACCATGTCATCATCCATTCTTCAGGGACCCTGCTTCCTGCACTTTCCAAGGGAATCATGCCGATCCATTACATTAATGAAATTTCACTGATTGGCTCTGATAAGCAAGAGATAGCAACCAATCTACAAGCTTTATTAATACACTTGAATGCCAGAGGGTAGGCAATAAATTCCAAAAGAATTCAAGAGTCTGCCACTTCAGAGAAATTTCCCCCATAGTGGAGAATAAATTGCTTCACATGGCTTCTTCTAACACTAAGATAAAGATATAATATCTATTGGAACCTGGTGTGGTTAGGAAGCCATATGTAACTCATTTGTGCATGCTATTCCAACCCTCCCCGAGGAAGCTCTGAGATCCCAGTTGAATTGTATGGTAAATAGATTGAACAATACTTGAAGCATTAGTTACAGGTAAGGCTTTCATTTGGTGCCCTCTGCAAATTCTTCAAAGTAAACCACAATACAGATGTTTAGGGTTTAGAGTATGTGTCATCCTCCATAGAAAACAATACCCCTGCTAAGGAATAAATATTAGGTTGTGATTGAGTTTTACCTATGACCTTTGACCCAACTCACCATATGATCTGAACTGATAATCTCAAACTAGGTCATTGTTTGATCAACCAAGACATACAAGACTGAGCCTGCAACTTCATCAGAAAATGAAAATGTGTTGTAATGGTGGCCTCCAGGATATCCAGGGGAACAGGTGAGTTATATATAGTCTATTCCTACATTCCCTGTTTATATTAATACTACCCTCATATTTACATGGAGTCTACACCCATGACATGAATGGACTTTGTGGCTGAATTTAAAAGCTCATTTGGTTCATTGATGGATAGTTTTGTGTGGTATCCAGACATTCCTGAAAGAGGACTCCCAAAGCCCTCTGGCCTCATTTTGGATCAGCTCCCTAGGAACAGAGGTGAAGGTAAAGCCACTGTGCAGACAGAACTTTGAGCAATGGGCCTGGTCATTTTCCATGGAAACAGGAAACCACGGGCTGTTTGACTAATAGTTTGGCTGAAAGTTTGAGGTTTTACAAGGACAATTAGGACACTGAACAGCAGGGTGTGACAGAAGTTCATGGGAGCTCTGAACAGGCAGAGTAGCTCAAGACATTGTGTCTCATGCAGTGGTCACAAGCTCACGGCCTCCGCCAGAGACTCACGTCTCAAACCTTAGGTGGTTTGATGATCTCTTTCTGGAACATCAGTGGTTTTCCGTCCTGGGACCCTTCTGTGAGCTCATGAGTAGCTATGGGCTGTGACATCAGATTGGAGGTTAGATGCCCAGACTCAGTCTCGGGCACTTCCTTCCTCTCAAGGCAGATGTTGTTTGTTTTTGCTCATTTACTCTTTTGGGGGCCCACCACCCAGCTCTCAATAAGTCACACACAGAGAGGCTAATTCTTAATTATAAATGTCTGGCCTTAGCTTGGCTAGTTTCCTGCCAGCTTTTCTTAACTTTAAAGTATCCCATCTATCTTTTGCCTCTGGGTTTTTCCTGTTCTCTTCAGTAAATCTTACTCTTACTCTGTGGCTTGCTATGTAGCTGGGTGGCTGGTCCCTGGAGTCTTCCTCCTTCTCTGGCTACTTCTCCCCTCCTAGATTTCTCCTTCTATTTATTCTCCTGCCTGCCAGCCCCATCTATTTCTCTCTCTTGCTTCGCTGTTGACCGCTGAGCTCTTTATTAGACCATCAGGTGTTTTAGATAGGCACAGTAATACAACTTCACAGAGTTAAACAAACGCAGCATAAACAAAAGTAACACATCTTAAAATAATATTCTACAATAGGCAGAAATTAGTCATACTGCAAACTTACCACTTGTGGATTGGAATTTAGTAACTAACTTCTGGAAACTCACTTGAAGGAAATACATTTAGCACAGTTTCATAACTGATTCTGAGTGGTTCACACACACACAAAAAAAACAGATTATATCATGATCTTCTGGCCATAATTATTGAATATATTTGACTTAAGGACCTTACATCTCAAAGCTAATGCTTGCTAAAGACCAGTTCTAAGAACTTAACCAATTCAGTTGAGACCCTTGAAATTTGAGACTGCTTTGTATACTTAAAATTTGGGGCTGGAACATTTCTGATTTGAAGTAAGGAAAGGTGTTTCACTGTAAATAATTATTTATATAGTTTTCCATGGATATATGGAGAGAAACACATTAGTATTTCAAACTTTCTCTACATGCAGTGGAAACTTTGTACTTATTTTCCATGTTGAGAACAATTTTCTGTTTATGAAAACATAGACAGTAAGGAAGGACATCACACAGGGGGAAACCGTGCTGACACAGGCTTGCAAAGTCCCATCATGTGGGGAGGTGAAAACAGCATTGTTCACCTCTCTGGCAAAGGTATGAATTGGGCCTCAGTTTCTGAGGCCAGATACAGCAAGTTCATTGTTACAGAGGGAATCAAGCCTGACAGCAGTCAAGAGCACTGTGGGGAAGAGAAGCAAAGGAGACATGGCAGAGGAATGTCCAGTCCCGGAACCACAAAGGGAATGTGGAGGGGAGTCTGGAAAGAAATCCTGGACGTTCCCATGTGACACAGCATCTCTCTTCTCATGGCATCTCATCTGCTGGAGCAGCTGTCTACCATGGTTTTTAACAATTACTTTTGCTCCAAAGAGGGCACATCTTTGCTTAAAAAAAAACTGGCTTTTTCTAAATTGTGTGTGTGTGGAGTGTGTGTGTGTGTGTGTGTGTGTGTGTGTGTGTGTAGTGTGTGTGTGCCTGTGTGTATGTGAGAGAGACTGCATGTGTGAGAGAGTATGTGTGTGTGTGTGAGAGAGAGAGAGAGAAAGAGAGAGAAGAAGGAGGAGGAGGAAGAGAGAAGAAGAAGAAGAAGAAGAAGAAGAAGAAGAAGAAGAAGAAGAAGAAGAAGAAGAAGAAGAAGAAGAGAGGAAGGTGTAGAATATCCAATTTTCCATTCACCTTTCCAATTAAAAGGGGAATTTATAAGCTGAGGGTGGTAAGGTGTACCTATAATCTGACTATAATCTAACAGGAACCAGAAGACAGAGGCAGGACTATGAGTGTGAGGCATTGGAGGCTCTATAGGCATACCCTATCTTCAAATTCAAAACGGAAATTTAAAAAAACCTGAGTAATGACTGGCAGCCCATGGCTGTTCTTCTGTTTAAAGTTGATGGGCATTTGACACCAAGACAGGCCTTCTTCAGATAGTAGGTTTATGTTCCTTAGTAATAAATGACTTCTGTGGCATATTGTCAAATTTTTGCCTGGCTGTCCACACTGTTTAAACACCACACTTGTAAAAGGAATAAGTCAAGTTATTCGTTAAGTGATCTTAAGTTCTCCCCTTCATGTGCCCATGACATTGTAGTGTGGCTTTCACAGGGTAATGTCCATGTTAAGTGATATTTCCAGTTGTCTGCAGGAGGTGGGTATTTCCTGTACTCTTTGTGACTGGGATAGCCATGTGACCAGTTTTGGCCAATGGGGCACTGGTGAATATGAATCAGAGAGTCAACTGTGGCTCTTGTTCCCAGGTTTCACTTGGCATTCTCAAGGCACTTGTACTCCCCAGGGAACACTGCATTCTGGTCTTCAGAGGGACAGCATCAATCCATATAGGAACACTGTGCTTTTACACATGTTATGTAATCTAGCCAAGAGTATCTGAACCTGGCTTTGGTTTCCAAGACTGTCAGCACACCCATTCAGATTCTCAAACCCAAGAGACATTAAATAAATTACAAAGCTTGTTTTCAATGTGTGTGGGGGGGGTTGTGTGTGTATGGTACATGTTTGTATGAGTGTGCACAGGTACATTCAGGTGTACATGCATGTGTGGTATGAAGGCCAGAGGTCTCTGTCAGGTTTCTTCTTCAATTGCTTTTCATCTTTTTTGAGATGGAAGCGTTCACTTAACTTGAAGTTCCCCCTTTTATCTAGACTGGCTGGCCAGAGGACTCCAGGGATCCACCTGTCCCCAAACTACACATCACTGAGATCTCAGACTAATGCTGCCATCCTGCTTGATAACCTCAGTGCTGGTCCCTGTGTGTGCTCAGCAAGCACTTTACCAACTGAATCATCTCCCCTCAAAAAACTTAGGAAAAACGTAGTGATGATTCTAACAACTGATCATCTCCAACCAAATAAGGTCAGTAACTGACATTTCAGTCATTGCAAAAATGTACTGCCTGCAGGGCTAACTTCACAGTGCCAGGGTGCTCCAATACAGAGACTCCATTGAAGACTACCTCCATCAAGTCTGTGTGTAGCTGAAGTTTTCCTGTGTCCTACCTGATGCAGTCAGGACAAATCTCTCTCACCCACCAGTCCTGCAGCCGCTTGGACCCAAGTAAACACACAGAGGCTTGTATTAATTAAACTGTATGCCCTAATGGCTCAGGCTTCTTGCTAGCTAGATCTTACATCTTAAATTAACCCATTTCTATAAATCTGTACCTTGCCACATGGCTTGTGGCTTACCAGTATCTTTACATCTTGCTTCTCATCACAGCGGCAGAGGCTGGCAGTGTCTCCTGAGTCAGCCTGCCTCTACCCAGAATTCTCCTTGTCTGTTTATCCCACCTATACTTCCTGCCTGGCTCCTGGCCAATCAGCATTTTATTTATCAAACAATCAGAGCAACACACATTCACAACATACAGAGCGATATTCACAGCATTTGTTTGTGTGTCAATCAATTTTCTGCTATTTTAAATTAAATTATAAATGGAAAAGTTTAGTTTGGCTTTCAATTTTAGGGCTGTCAATTTATGACCAATTGCTTTTCTTTCTTTTTTTTTTTCTTTTCAAGACAGAGTTTCTCTGTGTAGCTTTGGTACCTGTCCTGGATCTTGCTCTGTAGCCCAGGCTGGCCTTGAACTCACAGAGCCAGTTACTTTTATGCATGTGGCAGGACAATAAGTCATCACAGAGAGAACAACACAGCAGGACCTCATGGCTCTCTGCTGTGGAGTGAAAATGGCATAAAATGGGCTGAGACTCCATTATCTCCTTCGAGGACAGGACTCCAATGACTGAAGAAACTGTCACTGGACTCTGTCACCATCCAGTAGTGTCAAGTGATAACTAAACTTTTCCCATATGTTCTCTCAAAAGCATTGAAAATACAATCACCAGCATGGCCTTTGAAATCAGAGAGAGCTGGTCAACCCCAGACTCTACTAAGCTAGTTTGAGCTAATTATTCCACTTCCACTTTCAGGGTTTGATTCTTCATCTATGAAATGATAAAGAGATCACAATAAAAATGGTGCATAAGGGATACAACACCTTGTGGAAATAGCAAGCCAACTGAGTAGGACTGTAGAGTATCACTTTATGGCACCTGTGCAGAACAAGTAATTACATTGTAGCTGTCATTATACAAACATAACAGAATTAAGAAACAAGGAAGTTATAAATAATGTACTTTCTAAGGTTCCTTTACAAGGACCATAACTGCAGCATGTACCCTATTCTCACAGCAAAGTAATAAGACCGTTGGCTCTTTGGAGCAGATTACACTGCATTTGAGGGTCATTTGAATAAGTGGCCTTCTTTCAACAAGGGTGAAGCATCTTTGACTGTGCTCTATTTTACTTTCTTCCTCTTTTTTTCTCCACAGATACCAGTGACTTCATGTTGCTCAACCATTTAGCAAGGCCAGGTTATAACCCTGCAGGCAAATGTCCTGTTCTCCTCTGCTCTGCGAGCATACCAATTCATGTCCCTATTACAAATGTCTCATTCATCACCTGAAAGGGAGTCAGTTTGTCTATTCGGAAGCCTTGGTATAGCCTGGTCTACTCTAACCTTGCTCATACCTTTCAAGTGTTTCTGGAGTCTATCTTCAGACTAAGCTGCTGGAGATAGGCTCCTGAAGGGAAGGTTTGCCTCTGTCTTCAGGTTTCATATTTTAATGGGACCCCTTGACTTCAGTCTCTGTCTCCCTGTGCACTGAGATTTAAGTCAGAAAAAAAAAAACATGTGAAAGAGTTACACTGTAGAATGGCCCCAAACTGGGTTTTTATAAAAATAAAATAAAAAGATCTGGGGAGATGGCTCAAGCCATTGAAAGTTAGGTTCACAACCAAAAAATTAAAAAGGAGGATTTTTTTCTCTTTTTTGTGTGGCTTCTATTTGATTATAATAAATGCATTTTAAAAAGGAATTCTACCCTGAATTTAGAGTTTATTTTAGCAATTTCTTCTGTTAAAAACACACAGACAAAAATAGCTTACATTTGATTTTCTCACTTCTTAAAATAATTTGAAAATATACATCTATCTATTTAAATAAACACAAAGGGGTATGCACACATACACAATAAATCCTTAACTGTTAAAGTGATTCACATCTCCTTTCTTGTCAAGAATTTCTGTTACTTACTCTACAGAACATAGACCTGCATTTCATCTTGAGAAAGGCTGATGAAGAAGGCAGAAACACAAGAGAAAGCATAGAGTAAGGGTACCAAAGCAGAGGCTGCCATGCAGCATCCTCCATCATCCTGCGGAATTTCATACTGGCATTTGCATGGTCATCTAGTTGGAAACATCACTGAAGAAAGCTAGGTCCAGATCCTTGTCCATTATGCTGTCACAGGGCTGATGTTCACAAGGCTGTTGTCCTTGTTCTGTTCCGTTGGGTCAGCTCTGCATCCATCTTAACTGTTCCATTCCACAGTTCATTGTGAATCAATGCATCAGTCTAGTTCCCAGGCTCCTGGGCCAGTCTGCTGGCAGGAAGTGCCCTGCCTCAAAGGCCAGCCCAAACCTATGACTGAAAAGTGGGACCTCAAGAGAGTTCCTGTGGACATGAACATTTTCATGGAACTGGAAACTCATTGGTAGATATTATAAGTCATTAAATGAGTTCACAAGGGTCTCTGTGCACATTAGTTTTGAGTACAGAGGTTAAAGTCCTGAGGCAATGAAAGAGATTTTCAAAATCTGCAGCAGGAAGCTTAAAGAATGAACAGATAAATGGATAGTGGGCAGGTTCCAGGGAGGTAATAGTGCAGAGAAAAGGCAAGGGGTGAATGGAAGTGGCTTATAACTCTATTAACTATATGCTTTAGCTTGGAACTGGAGAGTCCTTTAAAGGCTCATATGCTGAAGGTTTAGTTCTCAGTCTGTGGCCCTGTAGGAAGAATGCAGAGTCTTCAAGAAAAGAGCATAGTGAGAGAAAGTTAAATCAGTGGGAATGCCCTTGAAGGGGTATTGGGACCACAGCTTCCTTCTCACTGGGTCTTCCCTAGCTGCAGTGAGATGAGCAGCTCCCCCAGTTATACACTTTAATCATGATTTACTCCCTTGACACAGGTTCCAAGGCGGCAGAGCCTGCTGGCCAGGACCTAACACAAACAGGCTGTAAGCCAACACAGACTGCCTCATGATGAGCTGTCTATCTTGGGCATTTTGTCACAACAACTGAAAGCAAACACATTGTATAGTCTTAATTAACATATAATAGATAATCTGGCATACTGGCATTTGGCTGGTATCTTAAGACACTGTTATGATAAGCCTTTCACAGCTGCACTGTAAGGGCAAGCAAGCATGTCTGTTCCTGGGGCCTGAGACCCATTTGGAATCCCTCTCTCTGGAACGGCTTCTTCACTCACCCACTGTCACATTTGTCTGTAGTCACCAGGCTGAGAAATATCCACAATGACATGAAAGTGGCATCATCCCAATATCAAGATCAGCTTAGGCAGGTGTTGTGATGCCTCCTAATGTCAGCTACTTGGGAAGCTGAGGTAGAAGAATGGTTAAGTCCAGGGCTAGCTTGAGCAAGTTAGTGTTAGGTCCCAATTTCCCCCAGAAGGGCAATGCCAGTGACAATGTCCTGGATGACAATCTAGGCTCAGCTCAGATTGGACTCTGACCCAGTAAACTCTCAGCACTCCTCAGAAACTCTGTAAAGTGGGTTTCTTTTCAACAGGAAGTGCCATTACTTTCTTATCTGCTGCTATGACCACCTGCTTTGGAAAAGCTATCTAGTTCCCTGTTAACTCAAACAAGCCCCTGTAGCTAGAGTTTTCCTGCCTGGCCCACAGTCAGGACAAATCTCTCACCCGCCAGTCCCACAGCCGCTCAGACCCAACCAAGTAAACACAGAGACTTACATTGCTTACAAACTGTATGGCCATGGCAGGTTTTTTTGCTAACTGTTCTTATATCTTAAATTAATCCATTTCCATAAATCTATACCTTGCCACGCGGCTCGTGGCTTACTGGCATCTTTTCATGCTGCTTGTCAGGGTGGCGGCTGACAGTGACTCCTTCTGCCTTCCTGTTCTTTCTTTTCTCCTCTCTGTTAGTCCCGCCTATACTTCCTGCCTAGCCACGGGCCAATCAGTGTTTTATTTATTGACCAATCAGAGCAACTTGACATACAGACCATCCCACAGCACAGCCAAGTGCAGACCATCTCAGACACCTGCACTCAGGTCTGTGGTCCTAATCATCCTCTATGCAGACCTGCTGGGTAAAGCCATGACGAACCCAAGAACGGGCTCCCACAGGACATACAGAACATCCCACAGCAAGCCCCGAACAGATCAAAGCCCACACTAGTTCCTAGGCTACTCCACCTAACTTGCCTTTCTCTCTGCCATCATTTTGCTATTCTTTCTGCCCATAATGGGTAGCCATGAGAGTTTTGAATTCCCCAAAATAAACCTTTCTTTACACCCAAGACCTCTTTTTCAATTTCAGAAAAGCCTGGGGACGTGGCTTGGCTGTAGAATGCTTCCCTGGGTTTGTGATCCAGTATCACACATACAAAATAAATAGCAGTTTGCCAACTCAAGTGTTTAGAGAATGTGAGAGGTGAAAAGGGTTCCTGGCAAGGAATGTGGTAACAGGATGAATGCCAGGCTGCTGAAGTCAGAAATGAACCAACTGTGAAGGGGTAGTGCAAACAGGACAAGAGGTGAGTCCACCAAGGGGTGAGGCCTACACTGGGCAGGGAGAGGAGTGACTTCTAATGCAGAGGCAGCCAGCAAGTGGTGCAGAGGGCATCTACAGCAGCCGCTGCCAGCACACAGCTTCAGATCCTCAACAGGAAGAGAGCAGCCACCCCACGGAGAGGGGAACTGGCTTACGTACATGGAGACCAATTATAATTATAAAATAAGTGTTTTAAGGATAATGGGAGTCATCCTTCTTAACACGACACAAACACATCACAGATGTGCAAGTAAAGAAATCTTTATTACATTTTTTGGTGTGGAAATGCAATTGGGAGTGTTGGTGTGTGAGAGTGTTGTCTGCAGATGCCATGTGACAAAGAAACAATCAACTTCTTACTTTCAAAAAAGTGTTTAAAGTTTTAATTGAGACGGTATTTGTACAGACTTCACAGATGGATAATTTAACATGTGGATAGATTATGTCCTGATCAGTACTTGCCAAGTCAGAATGAGCTAATGTCCAGGGAATCCAGCCCACAGAGATTTCCCAGGGCATCAAGGGCTTTGTTCTAGCATGTTTGTATGATATTAACAGATTGGGTTTTATCTCTGCTTTTGCAAATATCCTTCAACATAGGATATTTATTATTGCTCTGACCAATTTCATGCCTTATATGTTTTACATATGCTCAACTAATTACTCCTTTTTTATTTTTATGGAGAACTTCATTAGATCCTGAGTTTAAAATTTATAAGCATTTTTGTGACAAACAGGAAATTTTGAATGTGTTTAGTAAATGACAAAACTTATTTTTTAAATAAAAAGGCAATATCTATACCCTTCTTTGCTTTAAATAACATTTCTTTATTCTTTTTATTTGTTCACTCTTATTTAATTGCTTAAACTTAAAAAAAAAAATCTTTGGGACCAGAGGTGGCTCAGTCAGAGAAGTGCCTGCCATGTAGTCATGAGGACATGAGTCAGGATTCCCTGCACCCATGTCAGAAGCCAGATGGCATGTAATCTTCTCAGGGGAGGTAAACAAGAGTCTCCTGAAGGCTTACTGGCCAGTTAGGCTACAGAATCAGTTAGCTCCAAGTTCAGGGAGAGCTCTTTCCTCAGAAACTAAAGTGAAGAATAGAGGAAAATGGCAGACATCAACAGTGCTTCACATGCCCACTCACGTGCACACACACACACATACACACACACACACACACACACACACACACACACACACACACACACACGAACAAGTACAGATACATATCCCACACACATAATAAAATACAAAAACCTTAGAAGTCAGGTGGTCTATTGAAATTATCACTACTGTGCCTGATCCCCTAGTCTTGTTAACTAAGAGGGAATTATCATAAGTAAGATCATTTTTGGAAGTTGAATGTTTCCTCTGTAAAAGGCAATTGAAATGATTTTCTTCCAGAAAATGAGCATGTTTGCCCAATGACAGGTGTGTGTAAGAAATGCTGATTAGACACAGGAATTAGGAATTGCTGCCTTCCTTCACACAGTTTCTAAGCAGTGAGTGGAGCCTCTGAGTCCACACACCCAGGAGTGTCACACTTCAGTTCCAGAGACACGGTCATTTCTAATGTTCTCTAGCACAATACAGTGGCCATAGTTTATAGCCCTTTAATCATTCAATCACACTCTGGACAACAACTAAATTACCACAATGTACCCCATAATATGAGCAACTACTATTAATTAATAAATCTCTTAATTAAAGAATGAAGTTAATTTAAAAAATTTCCCTGCATGCTGTCTCTCACCTAAACCATCAGCCTCCTAGGTGCCTTATACCCAAGATTCTATTCTCTGCCCTCAGCCAGAAGAATCCTTAAAAATTTAAGGTAAAAATTATTAACAGTCCTTATGTTCAGCAACAGAAAAAAAGTCAAACCAATCATAGCATTTCTACACAGGAAAAACACTACTCTACAATAGAAAAGAAATTACTTTGACAAGAGCTTAGAGGATGGGGCTATCTCAATCTGCTGAGCAAAAGCAGCTTACAGAGGAGTGTGTCCTGTGTGGCTCCTTTTGCATCTGTTGTGGAGCAGACAAACAGTGGCACCTAAAGGCAAAGGAAAGGCTGATGCTAATATCTGAAGGTTTGAGATGCAGAAATATGTGAATTTATCAAAATGGAGAGAATGGTACATTAAAGGTTGTGCATTTCCTTGCACATAAATTTGAACTAATGAACAAATATTGAACTCTAGTTGGTGATGGAGGGTTCTACAATGAGGTCACTGATACTTGTAATTTATCTTGTATGATAGTAGAACTGTCAACTTGATAAACTCTAGAATTGCCTAGATGACAAGCCTATTGGCCCACCATGAGCGATTATCTAAGTCAGGTTAGCCTTGTGCAAGTCTATGGAGGAGCATCTTGATTACAGTAATTGATATCAGAAGACATCTTAACTGTGGGTAGGTCCATTTTCCAACAGGGGATCCCAGGCTGTATAAAATGAAGAAACTGAGCTGAATATATGCATGCACACACTGTTGTCAGCTTCTTGTATATGGATACCATATGACCAGTGGCCTCCAGCACTGGCTCCTGACCTTTCCCTGAAGGGATGGGCTGTAAAGGCAGTCAGATTTTCTTCTTAAGTTACTTCTGTCAGGTCGGGGTGTTTTATCACAGCAGCGGGGAAAGAAGCTAAAATGCTTTGAAACGCAACAAAATACTGGGAAATTACCTGAACACACCTGAGAGTAAGGGCAAGATCACACATTCTCTGTGCTGACAGAAAACATGGAGGGGCACAGCACGAAGGGAAAGAGAAGTCTAGGCAGAGTTTGGGGTTTTAAAAAGAGGAGATTCAGTGAAAAGGAAAACCCTTGGACAAAAACACAGAATTGTAAAATTAGACTGGAATTCATAAAGTTAGACTGGAATTCCACAGCATCACAGTCCCATGTGCCCTACATTTCTGTTGCTGAGGCTCTTCAGGTATAAGGTTTGTCTCCTGTACACTGAAAAAGGTTGCGGTGTGTGTGGGGTGTGTGTGTGTCTCTCTCTATTCTTATAATAATGTTATGGGTTTAATAGAAGGTAACCGGTCTTTGAATCACAATGTAGAATATACATGGCATACAAGCTTATAGCCCCTGTACACAGAGCTAATGAAGTTAACACTGGCCTCTTAATTTTATTTGCCTTTTCATTTTTTCCACATTAAGGAAAAGAAAATTAGACCAAAATTAATGTTTAGGCTCAAGAGACATTGGACTTCATGCCTCCTCTCTTTATTACTCCAAATGTAATTAAGTATGTTGACTTCAATAAATGTACCTTCTGCTATGCATGTGTCGATTTCAACAGTAATGAGTTCACATCCATTATAATTTATTTTAGCCAGATAATTAATACCACTCTTGTTTATTTCTTCGATCATGAAAAAGAATGAGTGTTTGCTTACTCGCCTGTTTTCTCATGGTGATGATTCAATGGTATTTTGGATGCTGCTAAATTGCGGTGTAAAATAAGGTGCAGGCTGAACAAGAGCTTCAAATCATCCCTCATTGATCCACTGCTTAGGCCTAAGAGCAGAGAACATTCCTGAAAAAGGTGCAGGCACATTCATCTTTATTCTAAGCAGTGTAATGTGATTCTTAAAATCTCTAAGCCATCAGGCAAGCATCTTAAGAGTAATCCCTCATATGTTTAGATACCTAAGATTCACCTTGAGTATAATGATATTGATTCCTATAATTTTATCTGGGAAACCGAGTCTCATCACACGTAGTTTATCATATGGCTCCCATGCCCTGCTCCTCTGCTGCTTATGCACCCTATTGGGCTGTTTCAGATGGCTTCTGCCCCTCTGGCTTTGCTTTTGACTTGCAGGTAAGCACTTGTCTTGATGACTAAATCATTTTCTTGCTGAATTTTGATAAGATAAGATGCAAAAAAAAAAAGAAAAACTAAAATACTCTCCCATTATTTGGCAAACACTTTTTTGCCTTATTTTCTTGTTTTTTTAATGCTACACAAAGAAACAGAACCAATCCAGTGTATGTGTACACATGTTTTTTTTATTTTTTAAATTTATTTATTAAATTTAATTTTACATATCAGCCACAGATTCCCTTGTTCTCCCCCCTGCCCCCCCACCACTCACCTTCCCCCCAGCCCACTCCCATTCCCATCTCCTCCAGGGCAAAGACTCCCCTAAGGACTGAGTTCAACCTAGTAGATTCAGTCCAGGTGGGTCCAGTCCCCTCCTCCCAGGCTGAGCCAAGTGTCCCTGTAAAAGCCCCAGGTTCCAAACTGCCAGTTCATGCACTGAGGACAGGACCCGGTCCCACTGTCCGGATGCCTCCCAAGCAGATCAAGCTAATCAACTGTCTTATTTATCCAGAGGGCCTGATCCAGTTGGGGGCTCCTCAGCTATTGGTTCATAGTTCATATGTTTCCTTTCGTTTGTATATCCGGGTGCCCCCTTAATGGTTGTACATGTTTTTAAGTATGCATATATGCACCACTATATATCTATAGATAGATGCATACACAGAGACATGCATGAGTACATATATACTATAAGGAGGTTAAAAAAAAAAAAACAGCTGGATTACATGACTACAGGAGCATGAAAACTGAGAAGTCCTGAGATCTGGAGAACTTCAGGCTATAGTCTGGAGCCTCAGGAGAGCAAGCTTTATGCTTCGGTGTCAAGGACAGCAGGCCTTCTTGGAGACCCAACAAGAGCTGATGATTTGATTCAAGTTGAAAATCTTGGCTGCTCAAGCAGCCAAGGGTGGACTTTTCTTCCCAGTCTGTTCAGGCCCTTCATAGTTTGGATGAGGCACACCCAGGTGACACAAAGCATTCTGCTTTGGTTAGTTTACCAATTCGATCCATCGATCTCCTCCAGAGAGAGACACATGTTAGACAGAGTCATGTTAGACAAATGTTTGGGTGCTCCTTGGCCCAGCCAGTTAATATTAAAAAAGTCATTTGTCACTTATTTTCTAGATAACAACATCCTATTTATAGAGTTTCAATAAACTTGTTTAGAAACTCATACAAATAGTGAAAACAGTCATCTTATGATTAAATTTCAGTTACTTGTGTAATAAGTGGCTGTTGTGTGCCAGAAATGTCACTCAGTAGACATTTCTGCAATGAGAAAAACACTCTGTAAGCATCCATCCAATTCAGCATCCACTGGTCACATGCGTCTATTGAGCCCTTGAAATGTAGCTAGTACAATTAAGAACCAAAATACTTTATTGAATTTTGATAAAATTAAATTTAAATAGACATTTGTGACTAGGGCTACCACATCACACATCATAACACCAGTGACACATTATTTGTAAAGAAGATTCATTTCTTAAGAAAAATGTACATAATGAGTATCTTCATAATTTACATCCTGTATTTAGGTTTATGCTCTTACATGCTTCCCACAATGACCTACCAAAATAGAAAATATAGACATGGACATCTTTTCCCACTAAACAACTACCACAAAACTATTTCAATCAAAGAGAAGCTAGACATAGGTTCTCCAAGGTGGAAATGTCTTCTTCGGGGCCTTAGTTCATCCACAAATAGCATTTGTGGCACTGAGAAGATAATTTAGTTAGTAAAGTGCTTGTCTCACTAGCATGAGGACTGAGTTTGATTCCTAGCATCGATGTAACAAGCCGTGTGAGATGGCATCTTCTTGTAACCCCTGCACTGCAAAAGTGGAGGCAGAAGGACCTTCTGGGACTCCCTGGCCAGTCAGTCTACTCTAACTGCTGGCTTTCTGGCCATTCAAATACCTTGTCTCAATGGAGGTGAACAGCATTTCTAAAGATGACCCCAAGGTTATTCTCTGGTCTCTGCATTCACATGCACACAGATGTTTCAGTGAAAGAACACACACTCGTGCATATACACAAAATAACAGCATTTGAATTCAATGTAGAATATGCAAAAATAACTATGAAGTAATTGTCCTACACAGGTGAAGGAAGTTTCTATAAATAGAATCCATTTCTGTCACTGAAAGTAAGATAGCGTCTGGGATGTTCACTATTCCCTCAAGGGCTCAGGAGTTCCCTAGTCATTATAAGGAGGTGCCATCTTCTGTATCCAAAACCTTTCATTAGAGACTGACTGGGAATGAATCACAACATGGTGGGAAACTCTCACAAAGAGGAATATCATTGATGATAATTATATGTATAGAGAAGACAAAGTGATCAGAAGACACAGTGATTATTGTGCCTATGCCCAAAGACATAGATGAATCATGTAGCTAAAGCCAGCAAGTATACTGAAACACAATAACTTCTTAGCAACAGACTAAATATTCTGAATGTCACTCAACCATACTCCATAGCAAAAGACTAACTCCACTACCAACATATACTCAGGAATTCAAGGTAGACAGCTTCAACTGTAGGTTTTTCTCCAACATAGAAATCTATGATTCTGTCTCTACTATAATGTAAGGCGCCATCAAAATAAACTGGAAACTTGATCTCTTACATCCTCAGGGAATACACAAATTTTAACAAAACACAAATTTAGGCTCGGGGCCAAAATTCTCTATCAAATCTTGTAAATACTGAATGTAAATCTTGTAAATAAAGAATGAAATCTGTTTTGTTGACTTAATTTTTTCCCAAGGTCTAACTAGTTTTCTTCTGGAAACTTTCAGCATGATACCAACAGTTCTATTTCTATTCAAATCATTAAAATGCATATTTGCAAGTTTTCTCTCCCAGACATAATAAGAATACAAAATCCTGCTATCAAGCCAAGCTAAACTCAGATTGAAGTGTCCATTTACCCCACATTCTGAAGCTTCACATAGAACAAAGGACATTCACACAGGATGCAGTAAGTCTTCTTCCCATAATCAATGTCCTCCTTCCTGGACTATGGAGGCCTGTGTTTTTCCTAAGTTATTATAGAAGCATATGTACACGCGCGTGCACACACACACACACACACACACACACACACACACACACACCACTCTGCAGTAAGGCACAGAGAAAGCACAGGAGCTAGCAGTTAAGCACTGTGTTGACCACACTTTTCTCTCTGATGCTCCGATTTGATCTAAGATGTTGATAAATTCCATCCCTGTAACCATCATTTATCCTTTTCCATGTTACACATTCCTCCTTAGTTTTAGTAACAAGTTGTGTTTGGACTAGGGTTTCCAACAATGATGCTATTACCACTGCTGGACACCGCACAGTGTGGAGTGGACCTATGCCCAGCAGGGTGCCTATAATAATCCATTTTTCTTTCCTCAAGTTGCCACAAGAACAACCATCGTCCACATTGATGACATCTAAAAATATTCTGGGGCCATGAGAGCCTGTCTCAAAAGACATTCGATGTTGCATCTGAGAAAAACATTCCCAAATACTTGACAAGATGCCAAACTAAAAGGCTGGTGCTGAAGGAGAAAACCTGGCAAATTATCCAATCAGAGCATCTCCTGGCAATACAATGAAGATTAAAATAGTATGTAAGAAATAATAAGACAGAAAGAGCCATGAACTAAGGATTAGAGGCAAAGTAAATATCCAGGCATGTATCTGGGAAGACCACCTGAGTTGAAGTCTGTTTACCTGAGCACAAGTTGGGCACCTCTGTTTACAAGTTATATGACTCTGATCCTCCGTAGCATAGTACACATCATACCCCTGCTCGGTTCAATAATGTGTGGAGACTCCTAACCCAGTATTGTTCACACAATTGGCTCTAAATAAGTGATGGATGGATTTACTTTTGACCTTCCTCCAGAAATGAGGACAGATGATCTAGAGGAGTTAAAGTCACAGGAAAAGTCCGTGGGAGATCAGATTCAAATCAGCTCTGTGCCCATAAGACTTTTCGTTTATGAACTACTATAATGTGGAGGCCAAAGGTAGCAGGTCTCTAGGCCTTAAAAGTGTGTGGAAGAAATTGGGTACAGGGATGTGAAAGAATTAAGGCAGAAGAGCCTGGTGACCAGAGGTGGACCTTGAAAAGGAATGGAGTCAAAAGTGGGAGGCTTAAACCATTCAAGACTTTTACTTTTACCACAACAGTTGGACAAGGAGACTTTCAGGGCTTTCACACTGTCCCCATAAAGCAATGGAGTCGCTGGGGAGCCTTGCACGAGTCTACAGAGAACTGAATGCTTCAAATTGTCTTCCAGGTTGTCACTGGCCTCTGCTGGGAGAACATCAACCATGGTATTTCAGCAGGAAGCTTATTTTTAAAGCCTGTAAATTGCCATGGAAACGTGTCACAGTAGGCCAAGGTCACAGTGTCCCAGCCAAGGAAGCATTCTTCAAACATTCCTCCAATGAGCCCTGCAAACACTCCCTGTTGTCTTGTCTAAGAAGCAGAAACTGGGGGACAGACTATGCCATTTCCCCTGGGCCACCATCAGACAGAAATGATGGAGGCAGGAGAATAACTCCTACTCTGATTGGTTCTTTTGAGAACCAAAAGAAAAAGGAAAGAAGGAAGAGAAGCCAGGGCAGGGATGTGAGAGGAAAAACATTTCTGTTGGGCACATGCAGCATGCTCTCTCTCTCTCTCTCTCTCTCTCTCTCTCTCTCTCTCTCTCTCTCTCTCTCTCTCTCACTGTGTGTGTGTGTGTGTGTGTGTGTGTGTGTGTGTGTGTGTGTCCATCTCCAGAGCTGACTAGGATCCACATCTTCCAACGAGTAACACATTTACTTGAAGCCTGGTGGTCTGCAGTCTTACAGCTCACCTGTCCTCCTATCTCTAAGCTATCTTTTAATGTCTGCAGCTTTCTCAATGATGCCTTTTGGCACAATAGAATAATTTTGGGAGTTTCTAATCCCACCTAGTCATTATTTGGTCAGGGGACTTCTTTTCTCAGCAACAAATTCAGGAAATAATTGGCTTTGTCTTTTGAAATTGCCCTATATGTCTGTATAACGAGCTCTTGACATCCAGTGAAATGGTGTGTGGGGCCAGGGGATGCAGCCACTGTGAGTGGTCCTCTGTAACAGAACGCTGGAATGCTTGTCTAACACAGGAAGGCTCGGGAGTCAGTCCTCGGCACTGAAATGTTCACTAAAAGGTGATGACTTTGGGGTGTGGCTTAGATGCCTAGCTTTTATACATTTCTAGGTAAGGAAATGATGATTCTCACAATCATTACGTGACTCCATTAAGTCAGGACAGTGACTTCTCTTGGAAACAACCTTCAAGAACAACCATAGACACTACACTGCTCCATTCAGAGGTTCGCAGAGACTTTATCTTCTAATTATTCTTCAATGTATATCCATCCAATGGGTCCAGGAAGGAATAAGCAAAGCAGTCTATAATATCGACAACACAGAGTACCTGTAATGCAAACTTCTCTCTGCCCATCACACGACAGGAGATGTGATGCTTCAGGCTCCTTTTGCATAGACTGTTACTATATGATCTCCATTGACAGGCATTTGTTAGAACAATCAGGTTTCACACTGCCTCCTTGTTCCACAGAGAGAACAGAAGATTGGACTTAATATGGACAGGAGTGAGCAAGTCATATCCTTCATGCTTACTTCATGAACTAGTTTTATCTGTATCATGATTTCCAGGTTTTCTGCAGAACACTGGGGGCCCCTTGGAAACCTATCCACTGAGAAACTCATGTTCACCCGAATCAGAAAAGCATAGCATATACCTTGGTTTTTATCTTAATTTTTCCTGTGTGCTTTCTTTTGAAGACCAAAATTCAGTGGTTTACACCAATAGTTTTGAAGGGCTATGAAATCTATCTCTCAGCTTGTGCCCCCTGAGCAGCATACATCAAGACAGGATTTATAAGTGTAAGAGGTTTGTTTATGGACATCACAGTGGGAAAGATAAAGGGAGGGTATTCATACGTTACTGCATGGGTCTCTCATGATGCAGGACATTTAGGTAGTAAAAGCCCAGTTTTAAGTCCATCTCTGCCAGGTCAATGGGGGCTTGTCAAGCCAAAGGAAACCATTGGTAGAAAATTAGTACAGCAGAAATGTCTCGGTGTAGCACCTCCATACTGCTCAGTCATCACTCAGCCTGAGGGAAGTGTGATTTGGGCTTAACACTTCTCCCTTTCCTCTGTCAACAGGTCTGTCTTGGGGCTACAGGTGAGGTCAGTTGGTAAAGTGCTTGCTTAGAATGTAGCAAGTCCTGGATTGAATCCCCAGTGCTGCATAAAGCATGCCTGTAATCCAAATACGAGGGAGTTGGTGGCAGGAGAATCCCAAGTGCAAGGTCATCCATAACTGCATAGTGAATTTGAGGGTAGCCTGAGCTACATGAGATCCTATCAAAACACTTTTCTAGATGCCGAAAGGTGTCTCCTCCAGCTCTGCCTCTCCTACACATTCACTCCATCTCTGGAAGATGTATATGCAAAGATACCAAAGACCAGGTATCAGGATCTAAGCAAGATCCCATGCAGCTGCCATACCAACATGAAAAGGCTACTGACATAGTTAAGACATTTGCAAAGTAAGAATAAGAAGTCATTGCTGAAGGAGAATTTCTACAGAACCATGAGTAACGTGTTTCAGGCTCCTGTGGCAGAGCTAATCACACACAAGTACCTAAAGGCAACCATTACCACTCAAGAAACTCTATTGTTCTGTTGAAGGGATTCCAAATTGATGCTCAGTGTCCAGTTGTGAAGATGTTTGGTAAAAGAAACACTGAGGAGCAAGACCAGACGATATTGTGTGATGTTTTTATCTCTCAAGATGAAGCCATAAAGAAAGAAATGTGGGAAGTGTGTCCTACAAGTTAAAGGTTAAAAGTAAAGCAACTGAGAGCCTGTGTGCACCTACCTTTGTACCTAACAGGTTCTCATGTGGCCTCCTCTGAAAGGCTACAGAACATAAGAAAGGAAAAGATAAGAAGAGCTAAGATTCCAGTAGGTTCCCAGAAGAGCCCTGTGTTCCGTTCAGTTCCAGGAATTAAACCAAGTGAGAACTGAGGAAGTAGAGTCCAGGTAGCCACGAGAAGACACAAATGCAATCTGACCTCCAAGTGCAGTGGCTGTGACTTCCTTCCTGCCAAGCAAAGGTAAGTGACAGATTTCAAGACCCTGGATGGTAAGTGTTAAGCACCAAGCAGAGAGAGTCTCAAAAGAACTCTAAATTTACCACAAGAAATGCAGGAGGATATTCTGAAGTTCCCTGTGTCCCCAAGGAAAGTCAAGGAAGGAGCCATAGTGAGCATCTGGCTCAGAAGGTGTTTCTAGATGTAACAAGGGAACCACAGGAACATGTAGCTTCATCTAATTCTGCCGAATGTATGCTCTGTGGAGGAAAAACAGACCACCAACCAGTCAGTTAGGACTCCACAGAAAAAAATGGGGCATTTTAAAAACATTTATAGCAACTAGATACTATCACATACAAATGCAGGTCTCCCTTGTGTTGGGGGGGGGCTGTGTGTGCAGGTAGGCACACATAGCTGTACCTATAAGCATGCACATAGAAAACAGATGTCATCTGGGGGACTTTCATTCATCTCTCTCAATCTTCTTTTCTGAGACAGGGTCTCAACCCAAAGCTGAAGCTCCTTGATTAGCTTAGCCTGAATGGCCAGCAAACTTAGAGATCTGTCTTCGCCTTCCTCACACTAGGATTACAGTGATCTTTATAATACCAGCATGACTCCATTTTTAATAGGGTATTTTCCCATCTGTAGTTTCAAGTTTGCATGCTGAGCTGTGGGTCACATGTGCTGCCCTGGGGATGATTATCCAAATGTTCTGGAAAGAGGGATAAACCTTCACCTCAGATATTTCTAGATACTGACTTAATTCTTCCATAGAAAGAATAAAATCAGCCCAGAAAATCATAATGGACGTGACAGTAAATATCGAAGGCAGAACTCTAGACAGCACACGTTCCAGGACAGGAAACCTATTCATCCACAGATGTTCCGTGCCTTCTCAGACAAATATCCTTGGAATCACTGAGAATATACTGATGGGACAGAGTTTTCAGAGTTGACCAGATTAAGTTTTCTGATGCCAGATATTGTGATAACTGCGGTTATACTCAATTATAGAGATGCTTTTATAAAAGTAAGGCACTTGTCATGCTAGGCTTTCTGTCCAGAGAAAATGTAATATGGGCAGTATGCTAATGTTCCTGAATAGAAGGTTCCACTAGAAGCTTTCCTAATGACCTGAGATAGCTATTTCTGTTTTAATATATTGAAAAGTTATTGTTGAAGAACAACATAATTCTGTGTCCTTGTTCATTCATATACAAAAGGAAGTAGGGTTATTTTTGATAAAGCAAAATTGGAGACATCTGAGGGATTATTTGATGAGAAACATGCATATTTTTTCATTTTGTGTTAAGAACTTTATATCTTAAATTGAAGAACATGAGCCCACCAACATTAAGGACAAGAGGACATAATGAAAGGGACCTGTGAACAGAAAAACACAAGTGACCAGGATGCCCCCAGAAACTGCAGGGGCCCCATGGTCTGAACTATCCCTTAGTCTGTTCTGACTCTATGCTTGTCTGGCATACATGCTTGGGAACATGTGTCTTCTTTGGGAACTTCCTGGGACCTTTCTTCTCTCAGCATGTTCTATCCATCCTTGACAATGTAGTTCTGAATACAGAACTGCCACTCACCATGGCCACGCATCCCAGCTCTGCATCTACCTTTCAGCCTCCAACCACTGCTGACAGAAACTCATTCCATACATGAACTAGAACACAAGATCAGCATTTTGTTTCCCTTTGAAGTAGACAACACAAAGATCAACTCTTTGCCCTTGCTTAGGTCACTCTCCCTATGTCCTGTCGTCCTTGTCCTGTCAGAATAGGGACCTGGGATAAAAATCATTAGTATTGTTCTCTTTTGTCTCTATTTTATTGATTTCAAGGCCTCAATTTGATTATTTCCTGGCATCTGTTTCTCCTAGGTGAGTTTGTATCTTCTTGTTCTAGAGCTTTCAGGTGTGCTGTTAAGTCACTAGTGTGAGATTTCTCCAACTTCTTTATGTGGGCATTTAGTGCTATGAATTTTCCTCTTAGCACTGCTTTCATAGTGTCCCATAAGTTTGGGTATGTACATTCATTTTCATTGAATTCTAGGAAATCTTTAGTTTCTTTCTTTATTTCTTCCTTGGCCCAGTGGTGATTCAAATGGGCATTATTCCATTTCCATAAGATTGTAGGCTTTCTGTAATTTTTGTTGATGTTGAAATCTAACTTTAAGCCATGGTGGTCCAATAAGATACAGGAGGTTATTTCAGTTTTTTTTTAATCTGTTGAGATTTGCTTTGTGACCAAGTATGTGGTCAATTTTAGAGAAGCTTCCACGGGGTGCTGAAAAAAAAAGGTATATTCTTTTGTGTTAGGGTGGAATATTCTGTAGATATCTATTAAGTCCATTTGAGCCATAATGTCTGCACAGGAGTGGGAAGAGGCAGTGTGCCAGGGAAGCCCTCAGGAATCCACAGGGATGACCCCACCTTGGACTGCTGGCAGTGATCAAGGGGTTGTCTGGACTGGTCTACTCTGGTGACTGGTCTAGTGAATACCCTAACTGTTATCATAGAGCCTTTATCCAGTGACTGATGGAGGTGGATGCAGGGATCCAAAACCAGGAACCAGGCTAAGCTCAGGAATCCAGTCAATGGGAGAGAGGAGGGATTCTGCGGGCGGGAGACATTGAGATCATGATGGGAAGACTTGCAGAGATGACCAGCCACACTGGTGGAGACCCATGAGCTGTGGACTAGTGGCTATGGCGCCCCCATGGGACTGAACTAGGCCCTCTGGATACGGGAGACAGTTGTTCAGCCTGAACTGTTCGGGAGACACCTGGGCAAGGGGATCGGGATCTGTCCCTGGTGCATTGGCAGGCTTTTGGGAGCCCTGAGCCTGAGGTGTGGCACCTTGTGCAGCCTTGGTGCTTCAGGGAGGGCCTTGGACCTGCCTCTGCTCAGTGTGCCAGACTCTGCTAACTCCCCATGGGAGACCTTGATTTGGAGGATGTGAGGATGGGGGCAAGGTGGCTTGGGAGGGAGGGCTGGAGGTGGGAAGAGGAAGGATGTGGGATCTTTGGGTGGTATGTAGGGTGAGTAGAAAATTTCTTAATTAAAAAATCATTAGTAACAGGGCAGAGGACTATCTGAGATACAGGCACAGGGATCAGTGGGCAGGAGAGTCTGTCTAGCACACAGGCAGTATGCTCTTCTAAGGCTTGGTAATTCCACTTGAGGGCAAGGAGTTCTCCAAACAGCCAACTATTTTCTCCCGGCCAACAATCTGCAAAGACCAGCAACATGGGGTAGACACAGAACATAGACATTGTTTTCTTTTCAACACAGTGTCTAGATACTGGACTCTTCTCAAGCATTTTTCATAAATTCTACTCTGTTTCTATCACATATTTAAAAGGATAGAAAAGGTTATTACAGACACTTAATTACCATTCCTACTAGGGTAGAGAATACCATAACAGCAGTTTGATTGCCTTATACACACAATTCCATGAAGGACTCATGGAATCTCACAAAACAACTATGAACATAACACAATGAACCATGACACAGCTGAATGCCACAGTTTTAATTTACATTATTTTGGGTGACAGACACCATTTGATAATGAACCCTTTACCCAAACTAATATGTTAAATTCTTTGGCATCAACAAAAATGTGATTGTTTCATTTCTTCTTCTTTCATCTCTAAAAAATTAACCCCACAACTCCCCTCATGGGTCCGACGGACCTTGTCTTTTCTCTTATCCCTTTATCAGTGCCAAGATTCCTTCCCATCTTCTCTGAGGAGACACACAATTTCTCCCAGAAAAATGGCTTCCTCTCTCTTCTCTCATACACCATGACTCATTGTGATGGGCATCAGCAGTTCCTTTCTCTTAAGATAAAAGTATGAACTAAGCTGTAAGAAGTTTTCATTCCCAGAAGACAGCCTAAGATACATGATGACTCTTAGGTCAGACTGGGGTACAAGTGAAATCCTATGTCAACACAGAGAAAGAAAACAAAAGTAGACTATGTCAGTGAAAATACAAAGCTTTTTAACAATACACTTTAGGCAGAAGAATACCTAAAGTTTATCTGTCTCACAAAGAAAAGGGTTGATAATTATTTATAAGTTTAGAGATCTTTTAATCTATTCTTTCTTAGTTTAATAATGCAGACATGAAACAAAAAGGTTGAACATCCCAAGCAAAGAATTGCACTTCACAAAACAGTGAACCAGCATCCTACTTTAAGAGGTGGTCCCTGCAGTGGCTGCCCCTCTCATAACAGGACTGACTCTTATAGAGCAAGTTGGTTTTTGGGTTTTTTCCCCCAGGGGCCAGTTTGCCAAGTTATATGATGATGACATCTGTGTTTTGGTCTGTCATCAGTTCCCTATCTGAGGTGAATAGACTTGTGTGTTTGTGTGCATGTGTGTGTGTGTGTGTGTGTGTGTGTGTGTGTGTGTGTGTGTTACACCCCTCCAGATGAAGTCACAGGACAGAAGTGTAAATTTTGGCTAGTAAAAACAATACCAGTGGAAGTCCAGTTACTAACAACTGAACTAAGAAATCAGGGGGAGAAAGAAGAGACTGCTAGAATAATCCATGTTCTAATGGAACAGAAATAGACATTGGTATTAATGGTATTGATTCAATTTAGCTGATATTATTTACATGTGGTTGTCTATATGAATAGATATATAAGCACAGGTATTAGTATACACTAAATATTTCTGTGTTCTATGATCTGAGAGGGTAGAGAATGAATAACACTCCAGCAGTAATGAGTACAGAATATAAATACCATGGTTTCTTATATCATTTTCCAACAAAAAAAATGGAGGCTCTGTGAAGAAGGGGCTGATTCTTGGACTAGGTTAGAACTGACTGTATTGGATGAACCTGCAGCCTTATATAGTGCCAGAAGGGATTTCACAAAGTAATCACACACACACACACACACACACACACACACACACACACACACACACACCTGATTTAAATATGTTATAGAAGACAACTGAAAGTATACCCAAAGACCAAAGGTAGGGAAAATTAAGTAAAAAAAAATAAACAAAATGGTATTAAGTTATAGCACTATGTATAAAGTAAATATATATGGATGCTGATATAAAGAATTGAGTAAATTAATTCTCCCTCAAATCTCCCAGTTCAGTCTTTAGTAACTAGAATCCCACTGGTATTGTTTTTACTAGTTAAAATTTACAGTTCTGTTGTGTGACAGACTTTTTCTGGAGATATGTAACACATGCATATCTATTTACTTCAGATAGGAAAGTGAAGCAGAAAAGATAAATTATGCAGAAAGATTCAAATAACTTATGTAGTTACCCTACCCCTCAAGAGATGGACACTCTGACTACTTAGTGTGGGCAGTCCATATGTCTTACTTCAAAAATAGTATGGAAAGAGGGTGGTAAAGTGGATAAGCATGGTATAACAACCTTCAATCAGGTCATCATAATCAACATCAACAGTGGCATGTGATATATATATATTTGAGGATAGTATTTTACTTCTGTGCTCCTCCTTCAAGAACTCCATTGCTCATTTAAGTAAAGAAAAAACTATCAATTGAGCATTGTAGAAGACATCTGTAAACTAATCAAAACTCTAAGGAAAAATGTAAAATTCATACAGTCAAGAGAAGATTAAGAGGAAACATGGCTAAATGTAATATTTAATAATTTGGATGATGTGGCAGAAAAAAATTAAAGACAAACAAATATGAGGAAGATATAGTTTAATTAATGATAACATATTAATTAATATTGGTTAATTAATTAAAACAAGTATACCATAATAGTGTATGGTGTCATCAATAATGGGAACCAGATGCCAAGGGTATAGGCACTACTATGCTGTCTTTGTAATTTGTTGTAAATCTAAATATGTCTCAATTTTTTATATTTTAAGATTGAACATGCAAAATTTAAATGACAAAAGAAAGGATAGTATGAAAGAAAAATAAAAGGATATAAAGTATAAACTGGTAAAAGTACAAAATCCAATGTGAAGCTCCGCAGCGTCAGAATGTCTGTTCTAACAGTCTAAAATAAAAGTCACGCGCAATACATGTAAGTTGTTCCTCCTGAGCTGACAATGATCCCCACAAAAACTATAAATTAATGATAACCCTAAAAATCCCAATATTAGAAATGAAAAATCTACTTTAGAGTGGTTGGTTAGTGTAGTTCAGTTGACTCCCAGAACAATGCAGAGTACAGGTGCTGCCATTGGCTACCTCTCAGGGGCTGAAGGTAAGTCCCTATTGCTGAAGACACTACACACTTAGAACTCTTTGATCTGCATCTAACATGAAAGCTTCCTTCCTGTGGTCTAGCTTATATGGTAAAAAAGAATAATAATGTGCAAGTTGCCAAGGGAAGGAAACACTTAATAATCCTACCCAGCATAGCAAGATATCCATGAAGAAGCAATAAATGCCGTTCATATATTAGCACTACCCAACAGCTGCCTGGAGTTAGAGCCCACACAATAGGAAGGAGGTCATACCTGATACTGGAAGTCTAGCTAGTTCCCCAGAACTAATGAGTTTACAGAATTTAGAAGAGAATATACTACCACCACTTTTCTAGACCAGCCTAATTGCTAACTACATTCTAAATATTAACTTTTTATGCATAGATATTATATCCATTACCCCCCCATCAAAGATGCTTCTCTTTACCACAAATTGAGACCATCACAGAAAACCACAACTGGACACTAGGTCAATGGATTTGGGGGAGTCCAGCACCAGTGGATACATACACATCACAGCTGCTGCAGCTACAACTCAAGGGACATCTCAAAAGAAGAGGTAGAAAGTGTATAAGAGCCAGAATACGAGAGTATTCTGTGAAACAGTCCTTCATAGAGATGAATACATAAATAGTATCTGAACAATGTTGATATCAATAGACACAATAACATGGAAGGAAGGAAACATTTCAAGAGGTCACCCCTGGACAAGAAAATTATAAGCAACTGATGACTACTGAGATATGGAGAATTGGCCTTTTCCAGGAATGACCCCTTTAACTGGTTGTCCAATACAAAGTGGTCATTCCTGAAACCACATACACACAAACAGCAAAACAAACTCTGTAGGGTGTATTTATATATTTCTGCATATATATATATATATATATATATATACATATATATATATATATATATACATACAATAATCAATGAAAAGGCCATCAGTTTGAGAATGAAGAGGATATGGAAGATCTTGGAGGGAGAGGACTTGGATATAGCTAGAGGAAGAAAATGGAAGGAAAAAGTGATATAATATTTTAATTAAAATGTATTAAAAACAAAATAAGTTTACTGAGTTATATAGACTTTGGGTCTAGTTAATTTCAGTATATGATTTTTATTTGCAAGTTTTTATAATAAAGTCCATAAAATTTTTAAAAGAATTGAAGAAGAGAATAAAGGGAATGTGAAGGGGAGAAATAGTAGCTTCCAATATCCAATTCCTAATCCCAGAACCTGTCAACATATTATCTTATGTGGAAAAACTAAAAAGACCTTATATATATGACTAAGATTAACAATCTTGAAATACAACAATTATCCTGGTGAGCAACTAGAACAAACCTAAGAAATTGCCTCTGGTCTTTAAAAGCAGAACCTAACCAATAACATGCATATATATGTAAACAAATATACATGTGGTTACAGTAGGACATATAGAAAAGAGATCAAGAAAGGCTACATATTAGGGGATGTAAAAGGTCTAAATGAAGGTAATGGACATGAGTATGATGGAGTACATAAAATGAATTTTTTTATTTCTAACTCTCCCATTAATCTTTTGGATTTGGTCGTAGATAAAAATTTACAAATACATTCAATAAAGAAAGTATAAAACCTAATGTGAAGTGTCACAGATTCTGAACAGATATTCTGACCGGATAGAAGTTCATTGAAATGTATAGATCTTGAGTATGGTTAATTGCAGCATATTTTTTTTTACTTGCAAGTTACTTAACAATAAAGTTTCTATATTTTTTAAAGCAGAGGACCCCCTAAAGGGGCAAAGAACAGGAGAGATGGCAATGTGAAAAGTAGTTGTCTTAGTTAGGGTTTCTATTGCTGTGAAGAGACACCATGACCATGGCAAATCTTATAAAGGAAAATATTTAATTGGGGCTTGCTTGCAGTTCAGAGGTGTAGTCCATTATTGTCATGATGGGAAGCATGGCACCATGCAGGCAGACATGGTGCTGGAGTTCTACATCTGGATCTGAAGACAGCCGATGAAGATTATATCCACACTGGGCATATCTTGAGCATATGAGACCTCAAAGCCCTGCCCCACATTGACACACTTCCTCCAACAAGGCCACGCCTCCACCAACAAGACCACACCTCCTAATAGCACCACTCTGTTGTATATTTTGTTTGTGTTCTGACAAAGCTTGCCTGAAGATCAGAGGATGGAGCTAGCCACTAGTTAACCATAGAGGCCAGGCAATGATGGCACACACTTTTAATCCCAGCACTTGGGAGGAGGAAGCAGGAAGATCAGGAGTTCAAGGCCACCCTAGTGGGCTACACTAGATTGAAGCAGTCTAAAAGAAAAACAGAGCCAGGTAGTGGTGGTGCATGCTTTTAATCCCAGCACTAGAGCGGTAGAGACAGGAATATAAGGCAAGTGGAGACAAGATCTTGGTCCCCCATTAGGTCTGAGGATTCGAAGAGGCAAGAAGTTTCTAGTGGCTGCTGCTTTGCCCCTCTGATCTTTCAGCTTTCACCCTCTATATCTGACTCCGGGTTTTTATTGAATAAGACTAATTAAGTTCATGCTTCACCAATCCCTATGACCAAACGTTCATTCACATGAGTGTAGGGGCCACTTCTATTCAAGCCTCTGCAGTAGTCCTTACTGGATTCAGAGATGAAGGTAGCAGGTCACTAAGAAAGGGATGGAAAGGCACTCCAGGGGCTAGGAAAGGCTAGGGGAGGCTCTCTTAACACCTCGATTGTAGCCCAGTGTTAGACAGTTGTCTGACTTGTAGAACTGCAAAATGATAATGGTTTTCTATATTAGCCACCCAAAACATTATCGTAATTGTATATGCACTATCAGAAGCCTGTGCTTCAGATAAAGAATTGACCTGAAAAGCCAAGTTGGACCTGAAATGATGGCTCTCATATGATTACTATGACTCAATGTGTGAGAACAGGGTAAAAGACAAGAAAACCATCTCAAGCATTGTGCTGATTATTTACAGACTTTGCATTTGGTCTTCCTGACATGTGGATGAAATGTCTTCTACCCATGCAATTCTTAGCTCTAAATTTTCTTTTTTAGTGCTTTTTTAAAAAAAACATTTATACACAAAATGAAATTTGAAATATTTAAATCACAGTGAGCATATTTTCATTTGCCTCACTAAGGATATATATAATAACTTTTAAAAGTCCTTCCCTGCTGGTTCCATAGTCAGCTTAGGAGTTCAGCCATTTGATTTTCTCTTCTTTGTGCATGGTTCCATTCTCCTGTGAGCTGTTAGTTTGTTCATTTTTATGCACTAAGTCATTTCAGATTATGTCCCGGATACCATGAAGATGAAATTGTGGAGATTCTTAATACATTTTCCACCAATGTTTATTCTATTTTAATAGGCGATTACTTGGGACAAGCGTACATTAGATCCAGATCCAGATTAGATACAGATTAGATACAGATCCAGGCAGGAAGAGATCCAGGACCTCTGGGCTCTCTTCTGTCTTCTCTTCAGTGGAGCTACTGAGCACATCTGGAGGTCAGAGGTCAGACAGCTGTGCTGATAGCTGCAATGTTTTGATCCCCCCACTCTGCTCAGGGGCCGAAAGTCTCTGGCTTCTGTAGGGAAATAAAAGGAAGAAGACATATTGATAAAGCTGTCAGGCATGCCTGAGACTATCTAGGCAGGGAAAGAGGTGCAGATGCCTGGCAAGAACAACGTGGGGAAAATCTTGTCAGGAAGAACCAAAACAAGTTACAATACCCTTCCTTCCTGCCAGCAGCCTAGGCCACACAATAAATCAAACCGAGCCCAGCCTGTCAGGATGGAGTCAACTACCCTATCAACAACTCGATGAAGTCACAGAGAAACCTGAGTTTAAAGCAGCAGAATGTGTGAGTCTGTGTGTCAGTAGGGACAGAAATCATGGTGAGCTGACTTCCAGAATCTTCTAACTCTACAACTAACACTATGAAATTTCTGTCATTCAGATCCACATAAAGTCTCAGAAACACATAGAGCAGTGGTCCTCAGCCTTCCTAGTGCCAACACCCTTTAACACAATCCCTCATGTTGTGTGAAACCATAAAAATATTTTTATTGCTACCCAATAACTGTAATTTTGCTACTGTTATGATCGTGATGTAAATATTTTTGGAGAATGAGGTTTGTCAAAGGGGTCACATAATAAAGCTGTCTTGTAATTCAATAATTTATTCAGAAAAGTCAGAATTTTATTTTCCTTACTGCATGGGGATGGGAGGGAAGAAAAAGAAAAAAAATCCCTGTATTTATTTTAACTGGTACACATATAGGTCAAATAATTTCAAATACTATCTGTATGGTTGAAAAAAAGACAATAACCTTAACACATCAAAAAAAAAAACTTTTTTCTCTTTGAAAAGAAAAAAATGTAGTTTTAGAGTTAAACTTAACCTCCTCCAAAGAAAACTTAAGCTCCTCCATTAGCTATTTTTCTATTTAGACAACTGGAATCTATGTTGTGGAATATTATAAATGCTTTCTAAATACCGACTACTTAGTACTGAGAGTAAGTGCAATAATAGACTTGCCTGCACTTAACATATTCAGAAAATTAGAAGCCAAAAACTTCTATTTACTTATAAAATTATGCACAATTTGGGCTTTAAAAAATCTTCAAAGAATTTGTTTTAATGTTTTTGTTCTTTGATTTGCCATAGAAACATATTCTGAAGGTTTAAGGGTTTGCTTTAAATTTTCTGTGGATGAGAATAGATACAAAGAAAGGAAGCAAGCCAATAAGCGTGTGTTATACTAACAAGTCCAGCCAGTAATGTCTGAAGTGTCATCCTCCAAGAACACTGTGTGGAATTTTGTTTGTACTCTAACAAATAAAAGTTGCCTGAGTATCAGAGGACAGAGCCACAGCCACTTCTCACCTCACCAACTCCCCAGCAAAAAGGGAAAGATCCTGCCTGTCTCCACGAATCCTCAGACTGAATGCTCCTGAGTCCTCAGGCAAAAAGGGGACCGAATTCTTGTCTCCTCCCATCTTATATTCCTTCTGCCCAGCCATGCCACTTCCTGTCTCAACCTTCCTAGTGCTGGGATTGAAGGTGTGTGCCACCACTGGCTGGTTCTGTTTCTCTTTTAGACTGGATTAATCTGGTGTAGTCCAGGATGGCTTTGAACTCAACAGAGATCCAGATCTCTGCTTCCCAAGTGCTAAAATTAAAGGTGTGTGCCACCACTGCCTGACCTCTATGTTTAATCTAGTGGCTGGCTCTGTCCTCTGATCTTCAGGCAAATTTTATTTGTTAGAGTACAAACAAAATATCACCACAGAACACCCCAAGAAATGGAACAAAATACAGGAAGTAGGATAATTCTATACCAACTTGCTATGGAGATTAATTGCTGTTTTCAGAGTGCAGGATAATATATTCTTAGCAATATATACCTATCATGCATAATGGTAAAGCAGCCTGTGGTGATTCAACAAAACATTCTCACACATCCAGACATAGATTAACTACTACAAGCCCTAAAATATATGTAAATGGTTGCGTTCCAGAAAATGCGAGCTGCTGATATCTCCACAAGTCCATCATCCTTCACATTGGGGAGTTCTGTGTTGCCTGATTAATTCCATTTCCATCTGTAACTGCTTTTCAATATGATAAGCCCTCATAGTTTCTAAATGAATGGGTCAAACAAATTCAGAAAGGTCAATGGGAGAAGCTACATTCGAGATGCTGTAGTTGGCCATGGCAGTAACCATTTCTCCCTCAGCTTTGGTGGGTTCAGCTGCTGGGCTCTGTTTCTTTGGTGGTAGAGTAGTCAAAAAGTCTGTTTCCATTCAGATCACTGTTTCTGCAAAGGACATTTGTAGCTGTTACTGGTCACAGAGACATCAGTCAGACTTTGGGTCTTAGAAACACTTCATCTATGTCTCATCTATCCCAACACCTTATCTCCTCTGGATAATCATTCTGATTAACCAGTGATTTGCAGTCAGCTGGCTTGGATGTCTACAGTGAAAAGGTGGCATCCAGGCTCAATATAGTGTCACCTTCCAGCATGTTCTGAGAGAAACACCTTCCCTCTGACATCGGATGGGAATTCTAACTGCCTGAGTGCTTTGCTGTGATTGATACTTCGTATCTATGATTGATACTTAGTATGGCACTCCTACTTCTGACTCTGGATCTTCACACTTCTCACTTTATTCCAAGGTATCCATCTCAAAGGATATCGCTCTTCACTGCCTCGTAGGTAAGAGAAACACTGGGAATGTTCCACTCCAGCTGAAGAGTGTTTTATTACTGGCATCTGGAACTTCTGGGTGTGGTGATAATAAATAGGAGGCCACACTTTAACTATGACTATTACCTCCTAATAATGACCATCATCATAGACAATTCAATTGCATGCTATGTTTGAATGTAAAGGTTGTGGGGAGAGATCTGGTCTTAACTAAAGTTAATGTGAAAAAAAGGCAGATATTGTCATCTGAGTTAACTGTTAAAGAGAATACCCTATTTACCATTTTATGCCAATACATAATTGGGCATGTATATGATTAAAATCAGATGCAGTATGGGAAGGAACATATATAATGAACAAAGACTACAAAAACTAAGCCTGTCAACCAAAATAGAAAACTACCCATGTTGTCCTGACTGGTTTTGTGTCAACTTGACACAAGCTAGAGTCATCAGAGAAGAAGGAGCCTTACTTGAGGAAATGCCTCCATGAGATCCATCTGTGAGGTGTTTTCTTAATTAGCAATCAATGGGGGAGGACCCAGGCCATTGTGGGTGGTGACATCCCTAAGCTGGTGGTCCTGGGTTCTATAAAATAAGCAGGCTGAGCAAGCCAGAGCGAGCAAGCCAGTAAGTGGCAGGTCTCCATGGCTTCTGCATCAGCTCCTGCCACCAGGACCCTGCCCTGTTTGAATTCCTGTCCTGACTTCCTTTGGTGATGAACAGTGACATTGAAATATAAGTAAAATAAAACCTTTTTTTTTTTACCAACTTGCTGTTTGGCTGTGGCGTTTCATCACAGTAATGGAAACCCTAACTAAGACATCAGTTATACCTTTTTGCAACTATTCCATTTGTTTGTTTGGTTTTTCAAGACAGGGTTTCTCTGCATATCTCTGGTTGTCCCAGGGCTCACTCTGTAGACCAGGTGGCCTTGAACTCACAGAGATCTGTCTGCTTCTGCCTTCTGAGTGCTGGGACTAAAGGCCTATGGCACCACTACCCGGTTCTTTACTTTACTTTTTATGACAAGTGTTTTATTATCAAGGGCAATAAGTAAACCAGTATTTTATATTGCATTTGTTTCTTGTGTGCAGGTGTCTGTGAGTACATATGTGGGTACATGCATAGTTGGGGATCAGAGGACAACATAAAGGAGCCCATTCTCTCCTCCCACTTCATGGGCCTCAGGGATCCCACTAGGATTTGGGGCTTGAAAGCAAAACACCTTCACCTGTTGAGCTGCTTGCCAAACAGATTCAGTAAATCAATCTTTATCAAATGTAACATTTAAAGTTTACAGAAACAATGATTGATCCAAGAACTTTTCACAAATACTTGAGAGTCTGTATTAAAAATTAACCTCAATTAAATAAAATTACTTTAAATGGTTGAAACACTTTGGGAGTTGAAAATAGATAACTTAAAAATAAAATATTGATCTTCTTCTGGTGGTTAATGAGACTAGAGAAATGTGTTTGGGTTTTTATCGAAAATGGCAATTTTCTCCAAGTATTTTTCTTTGGAAAACTTACTTTTAGTTTGGCTTTATAAGAGCAGTTTGGATAATGTCCAATTCATCCGTAAAATGCCAATTGAGAGAAAGACAATTTCCATAAAGGATTCATACAAAATTAGGATGATAAGAAGAAATATATGTAAGCAGACATGTACACTTCACCTTTGTGAGTTAGGTCAAATTTCCTGAGGCTAAATTTGAGGGCTTTTCTGTTGTTATTGCCTTGAGAGAGGAAGCACTTCACAGCCACTCCCCCTCATAGGGGGGCCAATGCTCTCTCATCAGTAGATACTGACATCCTGAGGGGAAGAGACAGCTTCCGGCAGAGCAAATAGCTGCTCCCCTCACTCTACTCAGACTCTCAGAAAGGCTCCTCTTTCCTCTCTTTTGTCCACTTTGGAAGGACATATTTTCTGTACACTATCTATAACCATAAGGGACAGAATGCCGAGTGTAGGGGACAAAAGGAAAGACTGTCCATCATGTTGTTAGACAGCATTTGTCCTGGTACTCCTGAGGCAGTACTGAGCCCTTATCCTTATACAAGAAGACTGCCTACTTGATCTATGTCCATGACATGGCGGAGTGAAGGCTATATGCAGGGTTGTTTTACTTGGTTCTTACTCAACCTTGTTCAAAGAAGTTGTGAAACCAGTGACCCAGGGGCTCCATCTCCTACACCAAAGAAAGAATAAAAGACAGTTAAACAAGATGAACTCACAGTATGAAAATGTCTTCAGGGCCTGGAGAGATGGCTCGGTGGTTAAGAGCACTGGCTGGTCTTCCAGAAGACCTGGGTTCAATTCCCACCAACCACATGGTGGCTCACAACCATCTGTAATGAGATCTGGTGCTCTCTTCTGGCCTGCAGGAATACATGCAGACATTACACTGTATATATAATAAATAAATAAATCTTTACAAAAAAAATGTCTTCAGTCTTTTACAAGGATACACTTGTATTTGTCCAAGAAAAAAGCTGGGAAGTTGAAATGTAGAAGAGTTGAAAGGAGAGAGAGAGAGAGAGAGAGAGAGAGAGAGAGAGAGAGAGAGAGAGAGAGAATCTTGTATGAAGCCCTCCATATCTTTCATAGTTCATTCTCATAATAGCCCAGAGACAGTAGTCATGGCTAATCCACTGATACATTCTTCTCTACATTTATGGAATTTTTCACTTTCCAGGAACCAACCATACTCCCAGGTTATTCTTCATCACCTAATTTATGTCCACATAATTCTAGACCTTCCCTAATACAGTCCTATCTTTTATCCCCAACCAGTAACTCCTAACATTATCTCATTTCCTACCCATCACCGGTCCCAGTCATCTATATATTACCTATAAGTAAAAGTCCATAAATCTTCACTTCATCTTTATACATTTCATGCATCTTCTATGATACATTCAATAAATACATCATGAATAAATGATAACTGAACAAGGCTCCAACTAAAATGACCCATGTCCTTCTGTGATTATTCACTATCTCAGAACTGAATAAAAGACTGTCTGCACAAGCTCAAAACTTGGTTGTTTCTTTGGTACCACAAATATCTTGATTAGAACCACCTTAAATATCAGTGATCAAACTCATAATTAAAGGACAGACAGAGATGGGTGATGAAGCTTGCCTCTAAGAAACACAACTAAAACACAAAATCATATGTAATATAAAGTAAGCAGATAAAGATATAGAATGAAAACATACTTTTTTCAAGTAGGAGTAGGTCTTTTAAGTTCAGTCAGAGCAGACTTTAAAGCAAGGAAAGTTACCAAGGGCAAAGAAAGACTTCATATAGTGATACAGAGATCAATACTCTAAGAAGACATAGCAAGCTTGAGATACATATGACACAGAATATAAAAATATATGAGGCAAGCTGTAAGGAGGGATGTAAGAACAAATAGATGTTGTACTGCTACAGTTGAACACCAGACTCATCTATAGTAAATGGATGAGTTCAAGAAGCATAAAACCAGAAAATACATAGCTGAATTTGAAAAATATCAAGCATCATATGAGGTGGTTCATCAAATAGGCACCTGCCACCAAGCTTCATGACTGCTTATCCCTGGGACCCATAGAGTGGAAGAGAAGATCCAACTCCTGAAAGTTATTCATTGAACTCCATCCACATGCCATGGTGCATGGATGTGTGTGCATGTGCATGCTCACACACATGCACACACACACATACATACACACACACAAATGAGAAAACAAAACTATACAAAATTTATGTGAAAAATTATTGGAGAATAAAGCATGTGCAAGATTGAGGAAACCACTGAAAAACAATTTCAACTGTTTGTATAATTTTGTTTAGTAGTGATAGTATTGATATGTACATTACTGAACTTTAATAATATATAAAATTAAGATGATAAGTGAATATGTCACTGATGGAACTCTTGTTAAAGAATATGCAAATACAGACAAGCTTAAGTGAAAATTCTCAAGTCCAACATTAGACTCTGAACGTCACTTATTCATTTAGAAGATATTATAATGTCTTTTAAAATATTACATAGAATAGGATGGGTAGTTTAAGGGTCAAAAAACTTTTCTGAAACCATGAAGACAGTAAGTACTATGGGTCTTGCTGAATACATGGTCCCTATCATAGCTACTCAGTTCTATAGCTGAAATAAAAGCAATTCTTTCTTTATACTCATTGGAATTAGATGTGGCTTGACTTACAGAAGGCTATTAACCCCTGACTAAAGCAGTGAGTATCAATAGCTGCTAATGTCACAAAATAGGAGTCTACCAGATAAGAACTTTGATCTTGATAAAGGAGTAAACCATCCCTAGAATCTGATCAAATCTTTAGACATCACTGCCGATTTGAGGAGATCCATCAGGCAGTTAAACAAAAACATGTTGAGTGACAAACTCCAAGTCAAACTATGTAAGTTTTTTACAATATAAATAAAAGTAAGAACATAGTTGGTGGAAACTATAAAATGAATTAAAAAGTTGAATACACAAAAACTTACTTTGAAAGTCCAAAGCATCAAATGATCAATATATTAATATGTTTTTAAAGAAAAAAATCTGTATCTTATCCCTCATTACTAAGGTGGAGAAACATGGCAGAAGAAAGGTTGGAGAGACCGTAAAGCCAGAGTTTGGAAAGACTGATATGAAAGATGTCTTTTGGACATGCATGGCCACTGTGCTCATGACCTTGCAGCAGCTGGGATTACTGGCACAAGAACTGCACAAATCAAGCCAGCCAACATTCTAGCACAATCACCAGGGCCTCGTGAGGCCCCACAACTAGCTAAGGGATTATTGTCAGTTAGTGGTCCCTGAGGAAGAGAAAGTCCATTTTCTTCAGTGATATGGCCCAAGGTAGACTACCCATACTACAATGGATGGTGCCCTGAATCCATATATGGGCAGCACTGATCGGATGAGTGTGTTATAAAAAGAGGAAAGAGAGGAAGAAGATGAGGGAAAAGAGGAGAAAGAAATGAAGTTGGGAGGGAGGTATGGGGGGATCCAAGAGGAGTTAGGTGGAGTGGGTGGAGGGGAATCAATGTAATCTAAATACATTGCATTCATATGTGAAATTACCAAAGAATAAATGGAAATTATAAAAAGAAAAATACTTATAAGGCCTTTATGTTACTTTTTATTTCACATTGCCTTTTTCAACATAGAAAATGGAAGAACCCTTGTCTCCTTTGAAGCAGTCAAATCAATCAGCATTCTGTTGACCCCAGCACCATTTGTAAGGTGACCAGTCTTCACACTGGACATTGTTTCTGTCACAAGTAAGAGATGACTGGCATCCACCTTTGACCCCTTTTTCATAGTCTCTTTTATCATGTCCTTGATACTTGTCAAATGCTGTCTTGTTGATTGCTTTAAATATTTGACTTTTTTAAAGTTGGATTACTATACCATAAAAGAAAAAAAAAAATTGGAAAGTGAACATCATCCATGACATAAAAACCTATAGTACATCCACTAGATTGGTGACTAGGCAGACCCATTAATAAGCTGTTAAGCAGGGTCACTTTTGAACATGAAACTAAGAATTACATCAGACTAGGAAGTATAAAACAGTTAGTTCAGGCATACTAGGAAGCATGTGTAACACGAATCTGAAAAGGTCTTACAATAAAAAGAACTCAGTACCAGTTATTGGGGTGAATGCTGGGAGATCCAGGAAGCAGAACAAGCCACATCCAAACTCACCTTGCCAAGTTCTCAGCTGATCTTATTTCCTCAGACTGAGGGCCTCATCTGAATGGATCTCAGCTGTAGTGCTGCTCAAAAGCCTAAAAGCTTAAAGAGACACTAGTTCCTGGTCCTCACACCTTATATACCTTTCTGCTTCCTGCCATCACTTCCTGGGATTAAAGCCGTGTGTCACCATACCTGGCTGTTTGCAGTGTGGCTTTGAACTCACAGAGATCTGGATGGATCTCTGCCTCCAGAAGGCTAGGATTAAAGGCGTGTGTCACCATTTTCTGGTCTCTATGTCTGTCTAGTGAGTATTCTGTCCTCTGACCCCAGATAAATTTATTGGGTTGCACAATATATTGGGGGACACAGTATCACCACAAGCATGTTTACTTTAGTAACAGTAGAAGTATTTCTAGAGTCGAAAGAACATCTCACAGTTTGGAAGTGGAGCAAGTAACTAGTTCCCGCTGCCCCTCCCACTACAGTCGGCCCTGCATGTGTGGCATGCCTCATGGCACTTGGCTACTGCATAACACTCCTGCCATTAAACTGACTTCTACATCTGTCTCCATCTCCAGATGCATTTCATGTGTAAAAGCAGGTTTCTATGAATTATGCAACATGAATGCACTGTACCTCAGGACACTTCCAGCAAGTATCAACAGGCCAATATTGTGCAAGGTGTTTTTCACCTGTGTGGTTCTGTTTATAAACATGTACAACAGAGGACATGAACCAGAGGTTTTCAGTCTCTTTCAATTTGATATTCTTCATCTGAATTTCATATACAAGTATGCAAAATCGTGTCTACTCTGTGGTGGAAGTGAACTGGCATCAAGATATGAGTGTCAAAAGCAAAGACATAAGGAAAGCTGGTGACTTCAAAAGTAATTTCTGATACATGACATCACAGAAACCATGTAATTCATCAAAACGAGTTTACAGATCTTATCATCAAATGTTTCCAGAGGAGAGGCTGCTGCTGTCTTGTTCTGATATCAAGAGATCCTACAGCCAGGAACTCCTCATCTTTGAATTGGGTTATTTCTTTTCAAAGTAGGCTGCTCCTGGGCTTCCACAGAGCAACAGGCAGACTGGGTGACTCTAGAGTCTGAATCTGTTTTGCCCCCTCACCATGAAGTCACTTCTCCATTCTCCATTGGTAAGGGTTGTGGTGATGTCCACATGGCACCGATTGAGAAGTGCTGCCTGGACCTTTCTTTGTAAGAACACCCAGAGGAAAATAATATCAACTAACAGACAGGATTTTGGTGCAGTTCTGGAAGTTCTGAGTTGCAAGGTAAGAATATCCCTGAGTCGTGTTTAACCCATAGCGAGCATCTACTGAACTCTGAAAAGCATAGCAGGTAGCCATTTCTGCCTGAGAACTGACAAAGTCTAAGTAAGGCAGACAAATGAGACACCAAGTAACAACAGGGTGAGAAACTGAGAGGAAACTTTGTATCCAATTCTTCCAGAAAGAAAATGTAACCCAGAAAGACCTTCCTTGAACTCCCCAGGGGAGAATAGCATACTTTAAATACAGGCCTATTTCCCAATAGATCCCCTTTTTGAGAGTAGTAATGTACGTATTTATGTAGCCTCTGTAGACAGGACTTCTTTCAAACTCCTCAGCCCCAAAACTTTAGACAATAATATCCTTGGGCAAGACCTGAACACCCTTGAGGCCACCCTGCACAGACACCATCTCTGTGCATTGATAGGAAAGAGAAAGTGTTGGGTCTCAATCATATATGTGTCTTTCTATTTTACCTTTAAATGTAGCTTGATGAAGGTTGAAGAATACTGCTAAAATATTTATCACTTATATATATACATATATATATATATAAATAATAAAAAGTTCTTGGCACAATATACACTAACTTAGATTTTCTTATCTCTTACCTTCCAGTACATATTAGTGGTCCAAACGGTCTCCCTGAACCATCTGGATCTTGCAACACCCTCCTTGTCAAGACTGAATTTATTAATCAACCATTCAACTCTACTTTACAGCAGGGTTGACACTTGGACTCTTTTTTTTTTTTTTTTTTTTTTTTTGCTTTTCAGTACAACATGCCAGAAGTGTTTTGTCAATTCTGAGGCAATCTCTCAAGAGGTCTTATTCATTCCCATTGCTGTTTTAAATTGTTTCCATCTGCAGTAAGGGCCAAGATAGTGGCTAGAAGTTGAAAGACCATGTGACAGACTGAAGTTGTCTCACAGTCCTAAGCCAAGAACCCCCTACCAACTCCTATCTCCCTTTTGTTGACTGACAAGAGATGAATCATTAAAGCTCAGTGACATCAGTGAAGCCTTGCCCAGACAGGAAAAACCACCCATTTGATTCACAGGCTCATGCATTAATGAATGTTTATTGTCAAATGTTTACTGGGGTTTTCTGGGAGTTTGCTATCCAGCATCACTGGGGGATTCGTTCGCACACCATAAGCTTTAGTATATGACAGATGAATTCAGAATTCATGATGAATAACAAGTGAGTGACAAAGTGAAAACATACCTAGTAAGCCAGATGTTATGTGTCAATGAGTAAGTAAGAATGAATGTAAGTAAGTAAGAATGGCGGATTATCACCTCATGCTTCCCTATCTGGGAACAAGTCCTGTGCCCCTTCTGTCTTAGAGCAGGGAACATGGAGTCAGTGTGTAGATCATTCTCCTGCCCCCATGCCATCCCTGAGCCAGCTGTGTCCATGCCAGCTGAGGAGCAGCATTCCTTCAACAGTGCAAGCCTGGGAGCGGATGCCTTTTATTAGCCCTGCATGGTAGTGGTGGGTCACTGATGAGTCTGCCAAGACTGGATAAGTGAGGAAAAAAGGCAGGCTTCACAAGGACGAAAGGAATCTTTTCAACTTTCTCAAAACACACACACAGACGAACATGGCAGAGAGAGAAAACCAAGATGATATCACCAGCGTGGAAAATCCCAATATGAACAAACAAAAGGCCACAATGAACACAACGCAATCTGTAATCAAAGAACTTAAGTATAGCTGAAAAGTCCTCCAGTAAGAGTGGAAGACGTTTGGAAGGAGAGAGGCTACACAGGACTGTCTCAAGTGAAGATTTAGATATTGGGAACATGATATGAGCTGGAGCTCCTGAGGAAGACCATGGGAAAGGGGTGACTTCACCTAAATTCAGAACCCAAAGTCACCCTAGCTAAGTCCTGAGGGGTAAATGAAAATTTTTTTTTTTTTTTTTTAAAAAAAAAGCATGTCAATAAGCAAAGATTCAGTAGGAAGACAACCATAGCCAAGTCTCAGGAGACACATCTGGATATAAACATCCTGTGGAAAAAGCTGTGTAACAAAGATTAGATAGCCTGGCACTTCTCCTCAGTCTGGTCAGAGGAATAATGGAGAGGAAAAGACCCTAATGCAACAGCTATGGGAAATGGGGCTTCATTCTCACACCCAGCCTGCAGCACCAGCAAGGCAGGAAGCAAGCACATAAAATCACTGGGAGTATCTAGACATAGCTAAATTGATCACGCTATTCCAGACTCAAGAAGTATTCAGTACTTGAGAACTTATTAAATAATTGGGAGTATCTAGACATAGCTAAATTGATCACGCTATTCCAGACTCAGCAAGTATTCAGTAATTGAGAACATATGAAATAATTGGGAGTATCTAGACATAGCTAAATTGATCACGTTATTCCGGACTCAGGAAGTATTCAATAATTGAGAACTTATGAAGAACAGCCCTCTTTCCCTTTTTGGGAGTTATCCTTTCTTTCCTATATCTAATTCACCACTTCAAATGAATAGTTACAAGGGCTCACACTCCATCCATGGTGTTCAGGCTGGTGAAGGGTGGGGCACTTTCCCCTTACCATCCCACAGTAATAGTATAAGCAAGGCTAGTACAGGGCTGGTAGGGTGGAGGGGTGAGGAGTGAAGGGTCTTTCACTGCTGTGCTCTGCTTCCCAGTCTTTTCAGCATGCGTGATTCAGGCTTCATCCCTTCCTCCCACTTCCTGCTCTAGGTCATCCCAGCAAAGCTCACTGTTCCTGCCTATATTTCTTTGCTTGTTTCCAACCAAAAGAGGGTTGTTGCTGAAAAACATTTCTGTTACAGCTGTTCTCAGTTCCCACCACTCCCAGGAGCTTCTTCCATGACTAGCATGTGCTGCACTGTTGTCCATTTGCTAATGGCATGCAAGAGATCCCTTAACATTAAAGAGCTTATGTATTTCTGTGTCCTAAGTCTCAAAAAAGCCTAGAACAAAAGCTTCCAAAAATGTCAAGTAGACAAGTGAAAACTACAAACATAATTTTCACTTCTCAGCACTTTGAACCTCTTGTCAGTTTTATGTGCCATTTCTTCTTCAGCTGTATTGAAAATGTACTAATCTTGCTTGACTTACTTATTCAGCATTGTGCCTAATGTCTAAAGGGTAGTTGATGCCCCTTAGCGTTTACAAGATAAAAAACAAACCAATGTATTCACTTACAAATTATTCAAGAATGGAGACCCTGGGCAGGATGAAGAGCAGGCTTTAGGGATTTTATGCACCAGCTGGAAGCATGACTTGCTCTTACCTCTCAGAGAGAAAGTTGGATATTCTTTTAGGACCCTCTCTCCCTGGGAAAACATCACTGCTCCAAGAGGAGACTTTAATAGTTCTCCTTCAAAGCATTTAAAAAGGCTTCCTCATCAGATTTAAGGTACGTTGTGGTGTCCAGTGAACCAAACAAAAGCAGACTATAACTCACACTGATGTCTACGGTATTTTGTACCTGATGATTCTTATTCAGCACTTCTTAAATTAACCTCATATAAATGGTTCTGGAAAGCCATTTTTCGCAACTGTCACTAATGCATTCATATCATTTTGCTCCATTGCACAATTGAACATGGCAGATTCAGCCAGTTTTCATAAGCCAATTTTCTCCTCACTCCTGCTTTGCAATGTAGTCTTTCTTTCATTTAGGGTAAGGGCAATCTAAAGTCTCAGCTACCTATAATTATCTCATCTTTACAATTCATCTTCTCAGTGCCTTGTCTTTTGCACAGGGAAGATGTCCACAGGTCTGACAGTTTGCAACTAAGAACTGATATTTGGACTCTCTCTACTTTGTGAATAAGGAAGAAAAAATTTGTTCTTTTTGCCTAGAATGAGTATTTGACATACTTCTGATGCCAAGCAGTCTAAGATAGAGTTAAAATAAGAGTAGCATGTCTATGGGATAAAAAGACTTTGAAAACACTAATATTTTATCTATTTTACCTTGGTGCCAGGGTCATTCAGAAATAATTATACTTCAGTAAGGAAGACCACATAATACCTTGCTCCATGAGTCCTTTTTATCTATAAGCCTCAGGCGTATTTGTTAAGTCAGCCTGCACCTTCAGCATTGATGGGACAAAGGAGCTTGGATTAATAAGCTCAAGTGTGGGTTCTATAAAAGTTCTATAAAAGTTGTAGAACATGCTCTTCAAGAGTGGGTTTCATTCAGAGAGAAGAAAAGAAAGCAAATATTCTTACCTTAAAAAGCAAAATCGCTGTTTCATAAGGAAATGAAGATGGTAATAGAGGAATGACTCTTCAAAGATTTTTTTATATACATTTAACCACATTTTAAAGTCACTAAAAAGGAATACAGGAGTGATGTAATAAAAATATTGTACTTGATAACATTCTACAATATTCATAGATGAATGCCTTGCTCAGCCATCATCAGAGAAGCTTCCTCCTGTAGTAGATGGGATCAAATACAGAGACCCACAACCAGTTAATGTTCAGACAGTGAGAGACCTTGGAATACTCACCCCTAAATGGGATGTCTCCATCAAAACCCTCCCAGCAGGGCTCAGGGAATCTGTGCAGGGAAGGTAGAAGGGTGCAATGGTGAGGGTGTAAGGTAAAGGGAAATGGAGGTCACCGAGGAAACAATGCCTTCTGCATATAACAGGATCGACACGTGTATAGGATTCATAGAGACTGAGGCAGCATGCACAGGGCCTGCATGGGTCTGCACCAGAAGGGGTTCTAGAGCTGAAAGAAGTGGACACATTCCCCCATCCCTAACCCGGAAGCTGTTGTTTCCTATTGATTACTACTTGCAAATAAAAATTTAGTTTTCTCTGAGGGCGTCACACTGCAGAAACAAACTACGCCCGAGGGTAGTCTACATGCCCAGCAGTTGATGCCAACAGAAAATGACCCAGTGACGTCTTTGGAGGTCCTTGTCTCATAATGTTGTGACAGGGCTTTTTTTATCTTTATCTTTTTATAGTTTTATCCTTTTTTTTTTTATTTTTTTAATTTTATCTTTTTTATTTTTATTTTATTTATTTTTCTTTTTTACTCTTATATGTATATTATATATATTGTGTGTTAATATGTGTATTGTGTATTATTATGTGTATTGTGTATATATTATGCCTTCCAGTTTTGTGTTTTTATGGGATTCCTGAGTGTGAACAATTGGACGTCGGTGTCAATATCAGTTTCTTGGGCTCTTTCGTTCTGTTTGTTTTGTCCTATTCTGATGTGTTTGTTTTTATCTTATTTTATTTTATTGTTATCCCTTAGAAACATGTTTGCTTTCTAATGTGATACAGAGAGGGTGTGGATCTAGATGGGGGAGGAAGTGGGGAAGAACTGGGAGGAGCAGAAAGGGGAGACTATAATCAGGATACAGTATGTGAAAAAAAATCTATTTTCAATAAAGAAAGAAAACATGAGACACACAGGTCACCAGACAATGTATTTTCTTGAGGGTGGGAGGGTAATTCTGGCCTGGGTATTGAACCACTGAGTTCTATCTCTGCCCATCTTCATACTTATTGTTTGGAAATAGAGTCTCATGAAGTTGCCCAGGCTGGTCTTGAACTCATGCTGTAGCTCAAGCATTCATGATCCTCATGAATGGCCCTGCAGAGTAGATGCACACCTGCTCTGGCTCCAAACATGTTATTTTTGCACAGTTTATGAATTGATGCAGTCTTAGTTTTCATTTTGAAAATACTGAGAAATCAGTGTATTCCTGACACTAAGCATGAGGCAAAATGCTGAGGCTCCCAGAAATAAGTGAGATAAGATTCGTGCTAACACTCAGAGTCCAGAGGAAGAAACAAAGAAATAGAAACAGTCAGAAGATTAAAGAGGCTGGCAAGTACAATTCATATTTGGGTTTACTGGAGTTTAATTTATTGATCCATGTTTTGATGCATTAAACATGCCTGAAAACATCTGTGTCAGGCCTGGTTCTGAGACCTGGAGCACAGAAATGTGTAAGACCTTCAACCTCGGGGCGGGAGAGATGGCTCAGAGGTTAAGAGCACTGACTGCTCTTCCAGAGGTCCTGAGTTCAATTCCCAGCAACCACATGGTGGCTCACAACCATCTGTAATGGGATCTGGCGCCCTCTTCTGGCCTGTAGTCATACATGCTGTATACATAATAAATAAATAAATCTTTAAAAAAAAAAAAAAAAAAAAGACCTTCAACCTCAAGGATTTCTCTTATACTAAGAAGCATGCCATTGACCGATCAATGTCAGTATAGCATTGGTTAGTGTCTTAGTTAGGGTTTGTATTACTGTGAAGAGACACCATGACCACAGCAACTCTTATAAAGAAAAACATTTAATTGGGGTTGGCATACAGTTTCGGAGGTTTAGTCCATTATCTTCATGGTGGGAAACATGGCAGCATGCAGGCAGACAGGGTGTTGGAGAAGGAGCTGAGAGTTCTACATCTTGATTCACAGGCAGCAGCAGGAGACTGTGTTCTATACTGGTCAGACTTGAGCTTAGCTTATAAGACCTCAGAGCCCATCCCTAAAGTGACATACTTCATCCAACAAGGCCACACCTACTCCAACAAGGCCACACCTCCTAACAATGCTATTCTCTGTGGGCTAAGCATTCAAACACATGAGTGGGGGGGGCGGCATACCTATTCAAACAACTCCAGCTAGCCATGGGAACAGACACACATGGCTGCCTGTGTGAAGTGAAAATAGTATCACAAATTCCCTTTTTCCTGACTAGTAATAATCCTATCCTACAGAATAATCTTCACTGTAAATGAGGGTGGGGATACTATATTCCTGCCATGTGCATGTGCTTAGTTCTCCCCTGTTTGGTTTATAAAGTATTGTGAAGTATAGACTGTCCCAGGATGCCAGTAGGGAACCAGGAAAAGATTCACTATGCTTAAAGAATGAGTAGATGTCAAGAAAGTTTTGTCAAAGAGAAGACTCAGGACTGAAACTGAAGTTTCTAGTTGTAGGCTTCGGATGAGTAAAGAGCCTGTTGATCATGCCCATTATTTTCTGTCAGGATAAAGTTACAATTTACATAGAGGGATGTATTCCATCGACAATTTTAGTATTCTGGAATGGGTATCTGATATAGTCAAGGCCACCACTTCAACGTTTCTTCCCAGGGGACATAGTTGAACTCCCAGGACCATCCAGGGCTGAGTGGCCAGTCTCCAGTGCATTCCCTGAATTGTTACTCAAGGAGTAGCTTGTGGAATTTGAGAGGAGGAGAAAGAAAGAAGGTAACCGGTCCCTTTTTATACCACTTTCCATTTTATGTTTAATTTTAAATTGCTTAATTGTTATTACTTTTATCACATGATTTATTTGTACCCATAACTTATTCTCCTCCCCAGTCTTCCAACATAGTCACGAGAATTCTAATATGATGATAACAAGAAGCCTTCAGCATGAGAAAATAAATGTGTAATCTCTGACCTCAGTTCCTGACATCAAGCTTCTGAATCCTTTATGATTTCTTGAAAGGCCAGAGCCTTTATTCTAAGGTATCAACTCTTAGTGTGCTCCTGCATGCTCTTGTGTCTCAGAGCTGGTTTCCTGGAATATCAGGCCATGGTTAGAACATCTAGCCCCAATTCTATCCCCTTGAGGAGGAGTGTGGGGTTAAAAATTGAGTGCAAAATTGGTCACATATAGGTGACAAAACTTATATTAAGAAATTCCCAAAAGAGGGGCTTCAGAAAGCTTCCATTGTGTGAACACTCAATGCATGTCGAAGAGAGGCACATCCTGACAGACAGGAACAGGAAGTTCCCCTCTAGGAACTCCAGGTCTCATCTTTGGTATGGCCCCTTCTCTTGGTCTGCCTTGTATCCTTTGTCATGTCCTTCAGAATAAGCTCTACCAAACACCGACAAATGCTTCACTCAGTTCTGAGAATCACAGAAAATTATCAGCTCTGAGCAGAAGGTTGTTAGTCCCGGCTTGCAGCCAAGTTAAACAGAAGTTGTGGGTATCTGGGGCACTTGTGAGCCTGAACATTTAGCCTTTGGGATAAGCATGAACCCTCAGTAATGGCTATCAGAATTGAATTGATACTATACACACAGTATCAGAAGTAAAGAATTGGTTGAACCTTGGTTGTAACTGGTTGTTTCCCCTTTAATAATAACTAGATTTCACCTGTTGCTGCAGTTCATTAAGTAGGAAAACACAAAGAGAACTCACAAAGCAAAACAGAAATGTTTAATGGAGTTATCCAAGAACCAGTCAGGGAGTTAGTTCCAATGCCTCAGAACAGCATTTGATTGTCGGGAGATTTGAGATGAGAACAGGACTTGGGAAGAAAGAGGTGGTGGTGGGTTCTGATGCAAACAAATCACACTAAGCTGTTTCACCTTCTCCGAAAGACAGGGTAGGGTGCTATGCTTTTCCAAATAGGCTTCACTGAAGAGACTGAACCCCTTGGTACTTGAGTGATGAAAAAACTGGCATCTGGCAGCTTTAGTGGAAGGCAGGAGGTCCAGTTAGTGAGCTGTTTGGGCAGCGGAGTAATGTATTTCTGTTAAAGGAAATGGGAACCTCTGTGAGCTAGCCTGGAGCCATGTGTAGCCCTGCCAAAGAGGTCCCTGTGGCAGGGTAATGGGCCTTTAATAGAAAGAGGCAGCAGTGTGCAGCTTCCTAGACCCAGGGCCTGAGTGGCAACTGGAGAGGCATGCCTGCTCTGCAGATGGTGGCTGTCAGATGAGCCCTGTAGGGAAGCTGCTCTGGAACTACCAGCACAACGCTAAGAGGAAAGCTAGCTCCAGACATCTGCCGATCTCAACAGTATGAGGGCTCGTCAAAAGCCCTGCTCCTTTCCCTCTCCACACTGGGAGCACCATTCCCATAGCATCTGTAATAACAGCTTTCAGGTGGCAGGGGTGTGGGCCATGTAGAGTAGACAGAAAAACCATCTTTCCTTCTCCCATAGAAAGCAGCTGGTCCACTTCAGGTGGGGGTAGAGACTAGACCTCAGGGAGAGCTGCATTTGGGACTACATAACTTCATTTTTACATTGACAGTATTTTTGAGATTGGAAATCTCAAACTGAGAGTCCAAATTCTCATTCACTATTCCTCTTGTTACTAGACATGTTTTTTAAAAAAAATTACATTTATCTACTTTATAGTTTTCAGGTGAGGGATGTGTGTGTGTGTGTGTGTGTGTGTGTGTGTGTGCGCGCGCGCGCCACAGTGCACCTGTGGAGATGAGCGAGCATCCTTCAGGAGTCGCTTCTCTCCTACCACGTGGGTCCTGGAGACTGAACTCCAGTCATCTGGCTTGGCAGCCAGCACCTTTATTCACGGAATCATCCCTCTAGCCCCTGTCTTTCCCTTTGCATTTATGCTTTCAAATCCCCAGTTCTTCGCCCATCTGTAGTCAGACTTCATCGGAAGCATGAGGTATTGTTTGTTGTTCTAGTTTTTTCAAAGCCCTCTCCTCAAGCTACATGCTAATGTATCTGTCTGGTTCACCCTCCAGTCAACAGTTTTCTAAATGGTTTTGTTATGGCATTATAATTTTTTTAAGGATTGTTTCTTGTCCCTGTGAGATGCCTTCTTCTGATTTCCAGGCATCCATCAGTGAACCCGACACCAGTCTGATTATCTTTTATTTTATGGTCCTGCTGTACCCAACAGGTAGCTTCCTGGGTCAGAAAGTTCATGTCTGCATAAGTCTGGGAGAAAGAGGATGAACATGAAGCATCTTGCATCAGGAATGTTTTTGATCAAGACTCCAAAGTTTCATAAGCCATTCATTCCCTCTTACGTTCTGTTGGCCAGGACCCGGTTGTCTGGCCACACCTAACTGCAAGGGAAGCCAGGGAATGCAATCTTTGCATCAAAGAAGACGTGCTTAGAGAGACAGCCAGCCTGTTTCTGCCTCCCCAGTTTTTTTTCTCACATTAAGCCACATACCTAGGCAGACTTCTGCAGAATTTGTCTGGAAGAGGGAGGGTACCAATACTGGAAAATGGACAGTTGGAGTCAAACATCGTGTTCTGAGCCAATCTTTTGTTTGGCTTTGCTGAAGCATGCTTTATAGCTACAACGGGCACTGAACTGATAAGTCAGTTCTACTTCAAGCTTGGAAATCAACACCTGGAAAAGCTCTAAGCTGATTTTGATGATCTAGTCTGATATTCTTAGGTCTGTATGTGGCTATGAAACTGGGACATCCATGGCCATAACCTGCTTGGCTTCCTGCTGTGTGGTACGTCTGTCTTTCTGCTTGAGTGTGCACACACACACACACACACTCTCTCCCCTTTGGCCTCTCTTTAGTTAAGTACATCCTTTTATCGTGTTCTGAGAACATATACATGGGAGATCCACTGCCTCAAACCCCAAGGTCACTCCTTATCTATTTCTCATCTGTTTGCACAGTGCCTCTACTCCCTCCAAGTCGCCGTCACCTGGTTTTTCTATCTGACTTTCAAGTGAGATGCTTTCTCCACTGCCTAGTGTTCCTCATCCGGGCTGTTATCTTACATTTACAGCGTTGATGGTGTGTAAGGGGCAGAACATGCTAGTAGATGGGCCTGTATTCAGGGTGGTTAGGACCCAGGAACACCAAAATACATTTTTTTTTTTTAGTCAATCAAATATTTCAGAGAGAACTTTGCCAACACAGCACGCATGGCAGGTAGGCCTCAACAGCAGCTTGCCACCTCTGGGGGGGGTGAGGGGGGGGACATTAACCTGTAGCATTTGGAACTCCACATGAGTCTCCTGTCATCACCATGTACTGTCCTCTTCACTCTGTTGTTCCAGATGTCCTCAAAGGCAAGTTCTCTTTGGTTTGACTTTTCTCAGGAAGCATCTACAGCAGTGGTTCTCAACCTGGGGGTCACGACCTATCTGAGCTTTTCACAGGACTAGCCTATCAGGTATTTATATTACAATTAGTAACAGTGAAAATTTTACAGTTATGAAGTAGCAACAAAATAATTTTATGGTTGAGGTGTCACCACAACATGGGGAGCTATATTAGAAGGTTGCAGCCTTAGAAAGGTTGGGAACCCCTGGTCTACAGGGATCTAGGGGAGGGGCTGCTAAGTGTCTGGCAGTGTCTGATGCTGCTGCAGGAAACCATCAACCCGGGAGCAAGGCTCTTACCTCACCTCCACCCCTAACTCTTCCTTCTGGGCCTCTTGGTACCATTGAGTTCTCCGGCCTCTTATCCTCTTCTGTGTGGAAGTGGTGACCTTCCAGCTCATTCCATCCTGCTCTTCTATCTGGCACATTCCTTCTTGGGATCTTGGCGTTGGATCACAGTGTTTTTAGTCTCTTTAGCTGAGATTTCATTGATAAGTGAAGTATGCATATTTAATCTGCAAACTTAAACTGCAAGTCCAATCACGTCTCAGATGCCTGCCCTCTTGGCTGAACAAACTTTTACTGTATTTTGTGTAGGTTGACATTCCCAAGACAGTTGCATGTGAATCCAGATATTCCAGGATTGATAGTTCTCCAACTTTATGACTTTTGAAAGCAATACTCATTCTATGCAAATCAAACTTCCAGTTTGAACTTTGACCTTTTCCCAATATACTGATGTGCAAGACAATACTCTCAAAAAGCGCAGCAAAGAACTGTGACTCCCACCATGTCACGTGGTCATGAGTGGAAAAGGCTGGTGCTCTACAGTGTGCCACATTGCTGAGTCGGATATTGATAGGTTAGGTATAGTAAATATTTATGTGGCTGACAAAATTCTCATCTGGTGATGGACTAATCTGGATGTAGCCCTGCTATAAATCAAAGGGCACCTGAAGAATAAAGCAAAATCAACTCCAGATTTCATACCCTTTAAAACGATTCGTCATAGAATGGAGAAAATGGTATGTCTATTTTTTTATGAATATTCTCTAACAAAAACATAGGCCATACTATAAAACCAAATGGCGTTGAATTCACATTATGCAAGAGAACCGCCTGGAGAGCAAAGCAGGAGCCATCTCCGCCCGGCACAGCGGAGTTCTCATTGGCTACAAAAACACTCTGAAGTAGTTAGGATGAGTCTGTACTTCTCTTACACTGACTTCCTCAAATTCCTCGGAAGCCCACCTCAGGACGTGCCCCTCCTGGAGGTCCGCTGCCACTGTAGATGAAGCAGTGACATCTACAGGAACATCCAGGAACTGAAACATGGTGCCTATGATGCAGACCGACTGGCTTCCTTGGAAATGGGGTGCTTAGTTTATTACAAAGGTAGAAAGCACTGTTTTTTCTAAACTTAAATCCAAAGCCAAAGTAATATGCCTTTGAGGACAAGAGTCAAAAGCTTATTAGAATCACTAACATCTTAAAATAAAGTTATTGGAAGCAAAAAAAAATGTAAAAATTCACCTATTGCCCCTAAAATTATTGAAATGAAATTAACTCACATTAAAACAATTATTTTTATTATATTTTGGTTTTTATCATATTTTCCATAGTTCTGTGTATTATAGAGGTAGTTAATAAGTAAAAGCAAATGCCAAAATTACTAAAGTATACAATTAATTTATTGAATTAAGTTCTAGGGACATTTATCCAGGCACTTTTATGATTTATTATTCTTTAAGTAATAATTCCCAATTCTCAAATTTTGCTTGCTTAGCCTTCTAGAAGGTGTAATGGGATGGGCCAACAATTGTCAGAAATGTTACTATACACCACAATGACGTTTCTTCTGCAAGATTTGTTTTCCCAAATTGATAAGCAGCAATGATAAAATTAAAACCTACTTTTCAAAGAAATGTAGATAATGCCTTTTTGTTCGACAGGCTCGGAGATGTTAAAAGCTGTCCTTTAGCCCATCTGACTGCCATAAAATCACTCCATTTAAAGCACTTTTTCTGGAAAGCCAGGGCCTCAATCCAAGGCCACAGAATTTTTAAAAAATAAATATAAAAGATTATTGAAAATCATAAACAAATCTTCTCTTAGGACATGTGCTTCATCAAATGAAATTTTTCTCTCTCTATTGCATTCTCTTTAAGTCTGTAAGTAAATTCTCTCTTAATATAAAGACTGAATAAAAGAAAGTAAAGAGTGAGGAAGAAATGTTAAGGTCTCTGGATTGCCCTTTACTCTGGGTAATAATGTCTTAATTCTGCTAACAAAATCCATGCAATAAAAGAACATGTCAGAAGTGCCTGGAAAAGCAGATGGAATTTCATTATTTTTTGTTATAGAATACATTCAATAAGCTCAATTAAAGCTATAACATAAATTCAACCAAGGAATCCTTGCCAAAGAAAGAACCCCAAACTGACCCCAACACTGTTTTCATAATAGTTGTGGCATGCGATGGTTGCATCCTGAGTTCCCACGTGGCCTTTCCTTCCCTCTGAGAACTGGAGGTGGGGGCCTCTCCTCTGTCCCTCTCATTAGGATACTAATAGTTTTTTTTTTCAGTTAGTGCCCCACCATTTTAGAATCCCAAATAGCCTTAGTTACCTCCTGAAAAGTCTGATCTCCAGACACACTGATCTTAGAGCTTTACACTGTAATTTAGAGGCATACAATCCAACCCATAACAAACACAGCCAAAGGCTCAGGACCACATATGTTTTCTTCTATGGAATAGCAGCAACCCCTGGAATTCTTCTTTCTACAGAATTGCTGGCCAGAAAACTTTGCTGCACTGAGGGATGTTTAGATCCTGGGTCCAGATCCTGTAAGTTTTTGTCTTATCTTACACTAGTGTTACATGACCATGTATTTGTGGGACTTTATTCCCTTTTAATTTGCTTTTAAAATTATATTTATGGGCATTTGTGTCTAAGTTTAAGTATGTGCATATGAGTGCGGGTGCCCACAGAGCCAGAGGAGGGAGTTACAGGTGGTTGTGAGCCACCAGAGATGGGTGCTGGGAACAGAACTCCCATCCTCTTCAAGAACAGTACAGGCCCTTAACCACTGAGCCATCTCTCCAGTCTGTTATGGGATCTGTTTCAGTTGAGCTCAATCTATCCCAAACTATCTTTATTCAATTAGGAAAATTCAGTTTGTCAAATTGTGACTAAAAAAAATAATTAATTAGAAATACTTTGCTTTGATATGTACAGAGTTGTGTTAACTATATAAATTTTAAGCAACTGAAACCGAGTAGATGGCTGTACATAAACTTCCCTAAACTACATTTCTTGAGGATGTTGGAAGTCTGTGCACTGTGATAAGCCAATTCTTTCTCTGGTCATTATTCTTCTTAAATTGGTGAGAGTTTCCAAAGCTTGTTCTATATACTGATTTTATGTGATATCTTAGTCTGCATTAGCAATGAGGTGTGTGCTAAGGTTTATTTAACCAACTCTTTGTATTGACTAGTCAAATTGTAGTTCAATATGTGTTATAGATAACATTAAAGAAGATATAAGAGATTAAAGTGATTATATTAACCAAATATATATCTAACTAGTCCCCCAGCTTATCAACATTGATTTCCTTAGTGTCCCTCACATTCAGTTTTCGGCATTTCCATATTTTCCCTCCCATGATCAAAGCTCCCATTAGTTTTACAGAATTTTATGCCTTGTATAACCCCCAATTCACCCTGCACATAAAGTTCAAATCTAAATCTAACCTGTATAATCCTTAACCCACTCTTTAATTATCCTCTCCTGGGCCTCACAACAGATCCAGGCATTTGAGCATGGCCTCTGCAGTCCTCAAGGTTTTTTAATCTCCCAATCAATATTCCTCATTTTTATCTTCACATCACAAATTAACTCACTGTCTCCCTTCCATCTGGGTAAGCCTGTACAGTATGCTGTTCCCTCAAGTAGCTATCTATAAGACTCTGGTCCAGGAATTAAATACAGCCATGGATCAATTGGTCTTTGAGCACTGACTGAAAAACAACAGGCTGTGACAAGTCCATCTTTATCCCCAGGTCCTTGCCAAGGCCCCAGATGTCTTGGTTCACAGAGGAGCCAAAAGCAGAATTTCCTTCTCATCTGTGTGCTGTCTGCACATCTTGCATGCCCCAGATTCAGAGAGTTGAGCTCATCATGTCTCAGATTGGTTGACATAATCACTCAACAACACTACGTCGAACTTTCCATACAGGCTTAGAGACAGGGAGGCTGACACTTGGGCAACTGCCCCTTCCCCATAGGCTTCTGGCATTCCCCAGCGTCCCCTACGTCTGTCTCTGGTCAGGGGGATCTGCTGGTACTTCTTGAATTCCTCTTCCTCCAGAGGTATATTAGGAATCCTTGAATGCTTTTATTGGAGCTACTAAGAAAGAGATTAGCAAAGTAGAGCCTGGAATGGTGGCACACATCATTAGTCCCAGCACTCTTAGGAAGCAGGCAGACCTCTGTGAGTGAGGCCAGCCTAGTCACATAGTGAGTTCCAGGCCAGTAAGACTCTATCAAAAAAGAGGAGGGAAGCAGAAACAAACAAACAAAAAGGGGATTTGTAGAATACTCTAATTCCTGTGACACTTACCATTTAGTTTTGCTGTGCTGTCCAGGGAATATCCAGAGCATGCTAAGGGCCTGGGTAAGACCAAGAAAGAATTCCTGTTACCTGCTCACCAAGCATCAAAGGCTAGCCCTGGCTTGCCTTCCTTGCTGCCTCCTGGCTTCTCCCTCCCTCCTACCCATTCTGTTCTCTCTCCACTCCCACCCCCCGGCCCTCTGTCCTTCACATGTTACTTTGGTAATTCATTTGAAGTACATAGTTTAGGGGTTAAGTATTTTGCATTGCTTTGCAATGAGTTCCCAGAACCCTTTCATCTTTGAAAGTTGAAATTCTATTGTCATTAAACACTAGTTGCCTCTCCAACCTCCCTAGTTCTTAGAAACCATTTGTCTATCATTTTTCTATAATTCTGACTGTTTTGCACACTTCATTTCAGTTGATTCATACAGTGTATGTTATTTTCTGACTGGTTTGCATTATATGTCATTTTCTGACTTAGCACAATGCCTTAAATATTCATCCTACAATGACAAGTCAAAATTTTCTTCGTCATTAAAAGTATACAATACCCATACACCTTTTGATCCACTCATCTGATGAGCATTTGGACAGCTTCTACCTGGTGGCTATTGTGAATGATGCTATGAGTAACAGAGTCATATAAACATCCCTCCAAGGTACTGCTGTGCAGTCTCTGGAGAATTATCTATTCAAGTCATCTCCCCAGCTTTAAAATCGCTTGTTTGTTTGGGTGTTGCTGAGTTGTAGAACTTCCTTATAATTCAGGGATATCAACCACATATCACGTATATGATTTGCATACTCCGCTTCATTCTGTGGTTACCCTTTCACTGTGTTAACTTTTCACTCCATAGCTGGGGTCTTTCTTATGATGACTTTTTCCCTTTGGGGCCTGTGATCCTCCCTGCTGCCAGTCTTGCTTACTCTGAGGCTCACAAGTCCATATGACATATCTGTCAACAAACAAATATTTTGTGTCATCTATTTCTAATTAAAATGATATAAAAACCTAATATCACAAAATATCCAAGGATAATCCTCAACCTAGTTGTGTGAGTTTAAACATAACACAGCTATGTAAATGCTCACTATATTTGCTTTCCACTATGTCCTTTGCAAAACAAATTACTTAAATGACAGAAATACTTCCCCAAAAGGACAGGATGACAGATAGATCCAGAGGTCAACATCACTCTAAGCCAGGATTCAGAAATGGCCATTTTCAGGTCTTCATTGAAATCCAGCTTTACTGTGTCTGCACCTTTCCAAGTGGTTCCTTCCCTCTCTGCCCGCCCCCAGTGCATCAACCTTCTCTAATGCACCACTTCCTAACACTAGAACATCTGTCCTTTATATTTGGGTCCATCTGGGTCAGGACTTGTATAAAACACAGTCATACATTTGAGTATCTGTCCCAGTGTTGGAAAGGTGTTGTTCTGTCTAATTGTCCCTCCCCAACTCCTTCTCCCTCTTTGTCCCCTCCTCTCTCTACCGACTGGTAACCAGTGTTCACAAGTAGAACCAATGTTCCTGCCACCTTCCAGCCTTGCTGGATCAGCTTCCCCTTAGTTCATGTGCATGTATGTTTGTAAAGTGAGATTCTCTAACTCTTTGTACATTAGTCTGTAAATTCTACCTCTCCCACCACGGGGTTAGCTGCCCTCTGTACTTAAGTTCTGTTGTGAATAAAGGGAAATACAGTGTCTAATGTCATCCTTTCTAGCAATGACCTTTGCCTACCTCTGTCCTATGCCCTTGGAATAGTAGCACACAGCATGAGGCCAGGTGACTCAGGAGACCTTTCACAGCCCACAGCCGTGACATAGACACTCTAAGTGGCACCTCATTCTCAGTGCTTAAAATGAGTATAGCTCCTTATAAGAAACAAGAAAGAGCAATGCAATCTGCATCGGCCAAGTGAGTCCTTGTTAAGGGATAAGGGAGGTTTTCTGTTGCTAGGAAGAACCGGCTGCACAGTGCCTCCCTGAGATGCTGGGGTGCTATGACAGTAATTGTCGGGCCACTGCTTCACCTGCAGTTCCCAGCGCTCAGCTTAATTGGATATACCATTAATCCTCCTTCACTAATATGACCTGAATTCAGGAATGAGTAAACATGCTCTTCCTAGAGGGCACAATAATTTTTAATCTACTTTCTCTGTGGTAGGCCATTGTCCCTGAGGGATTTCTTTAGAATTGAGTTTCTTACAAGGAAAAAAATAAGTTGAATGACTCTCAGGCTTTTCCTCTAACTATTCTCCCCATTTCTCTTCAGGCCCGATAGATATAAGGAAGAAAGAGAAAGAAAACAGGGGGCACCTAGAAAAACCACTGAAGACTGCTGATGAGGAGAAATCACTAATACAATGTGGGTGTCCCCTACAACCATTGGCATCTGGGTGTACAAGATGCTCGACCCTGTTAGACACAGTACAGAGAACTATAAGAAGTGGAAGTTTCCAGTGGTTTACAAATAAATGAGTTGCCCACTTGAACAATCTTATAACATTTCGAAGCCAGATGGTGGTGGTGCATGCCTTTAATCCCAAAACTTGGGAAGCAAAGGCTAGCAGATCTCTAAGTTTGAGGCCAGCCTAGTCTACAGAGCAAGTTCCAGGGTAGCCAGGGCTACACAGAGAAATCCTGTCTTGAAAAAAACCAAATAAATAAATAATAAAAACATTTCAAACATGTTCTTTCCTCCTAAATCTGGAGCAGTTCAGACATAATTTCCAGAAATTCATAGGGAGAGATTATGTCCCATTTTCCCTGAGAAAAGCATTATCTGATATAGTTATGGAATAACTGAGATCTGCTAATTCTTGTTAGCACTTCCTTTCTCCTTGAGGGTCCTTGTTTAAATGACAATTTTTTTTGTCTTACTCCCATGAGGACAGAACTTCTCTGGGCACTTTCCGAATGACCATAATGTAACCAGAGTTATGAACTACTGATTCATTCCAAATTTCTTCTCTGTTTGAAGGAATAAAGAAAGTCCCTGAATTAGTCAGGGTTCTATAGAGTAAGAGAACTTATAGAATGAATCAGTCAATCTATCTATCTATCTACCTATCTATCTATCTATCTATCTATCTATCTATCTATCTATCTATCTATCAACCTATCTATGGTCCAGCTAGTCCAACAATGACTGTCTACCAAAAGAAGATTCAAGAATCCAGTAGTCATTCAGTCAAAGAGGCTGGATGTCTCAGCTGGAGTGGGAGCCCGTTGTCAGGTTCCTAGTGGCTTTACCCAGCAGGTCCTCATAGAGAGGATAATTGGACCATGGACCTGAGTGCAGGTGTCTGAGATGGTCTGCACTTGGCTGTGTTGGGGGGGAGGTCTTTTGCTCCACTCCTTGGCATTTCTATAAATGCCGTAGGGCAGAGACAGTCAGGGCTTGTTGGAATAGGTTCCAGACCCTCTCGAGGCTATCCTTTATTTTCTATCTGTTTGTCTCCACAATTTAAATCCTTCTATCTAATACTTCCTGCTGCTCACACTCAAAAAAACTCTGGGAAACTGTAGGGTTGGTGGGTAAACAACCCGCAAGCTGGTCTTTGGTATATGCCGGAATCCTGGAGAAGTAGGCTCTAATGTCAGTAAAGGAATGGACTTGCTAGTGAGGGTGAGAGTGAGCAGGCAAAGAGCATTTCCTTCTGGGTCCTTTATATATGCTTCTAGCAGAAGCTGTGACCCAGGTTAGAAGTGGGTCTTCTCACCTCAAAGGTCCAAATTAGAAATGGATATTCCCACTTCAAATACTTGGGCATAAATTACTCACTGGTATGCTCAGCTATTTTTGGATTTTAGTTAATTCCAGATGTAGTCAAGTTGACAACCAAGAATAGCCATCAGAGTTCCTACAAATTTTTTGTCTGATTGTTCCTTATTCTTCCTGCCTAAAACATTGGCAATGCCCTCAGAAGCCAGAGCAAAGCACATTTCTATCGTGCCCATTTTCCTGACCTCTTCTCTCTAGACACAGCTGTTCTAGGGCAGTTGCTCCTAGAAGGGTGAAGGAAGACAGACTAGCATTTATTGAGTGGCTCATTGTGCCCACTTCCAGCCATTTTAAATACAGTGAAGTGAAGTGGCTGGGGCCGAGGCCAACACTCAGTTCCAGTATCAACTGTGTGAAAGTAGCACACCTACCCTGCCCCCCACTCACAGACTCTCTCTCACCCACCCTTCAAATTCTTACTAAGTAACCTACGGGGAGAAGAATTAGTGAAACATCCCTAATGCATGGCCAAGCATAACCAAGGAGAAAAGAGTAACAAGCAGCAGAAAGGAAGAGAGGTTTCTAAAAGAACCATCACTTGCAGGGAGAGAGGGGCAGGCTAAGGAGCAGGACTGAATGTCAATGGATAGCAGTTGAGTAGTGTGTAGCATAATAGGTGCTGTTGGAAATCTGACCTCACCAGACTTTACCACATTCAACTCTCATCTATTCTCATGAAGTTGGAGTTGACACATGTATCTGCTGGCCACAGCAGTGCTTGGCTCCAAAGTGGTTCTACTCTCTCCAGATCATAATCCTTGAAAACAGAATGCCTTACTTCATAAGATTGTTCACACTCATTTACTGTTGCTGTCACAGCACACGCCCTGCCAGGAAGAATAGCCAAGGATGTCTTCAGTCCTTGCCACATGCTAGACAGACTTCTGCATCTGATCTAAGCCAGCAACCCTGCCCCTTGCCTTCACGTGAGTCCTCTTCCTACAAAGACCCAGGTATCTTTATCTTTAAGATGACATTGGTCAGAACCGTCTCAATCCATTATTCAGACTTCATTGTATGAAATGTTCCCAGGGATTTGCTGAGGATCCCAATTCCTCTGCTCTCAGCAGACAGTGGTTGAGTGGTATGCAATAAACCACCAGGTGCCTTCTCTGCTAAATAACGGGTTTTTTTTTTTAACTTCATTGTTTTTAATTTTTACTCTTTTTTTTCTTTTTATTATTATTATTTTATTTTACAATACTATTCAGTTCTACATAACAGCCACAGATTCCCTTGTTCCCCCTTTCTGCCCCTCTCCCCTTCCCCCAGCCCACCCCCCATTCCTATCTCCTCCAGAGCAAGGCCTCCCCCAAGGACTGAGATCAAATTGATAGACTCAGTCCAGGCAGGTCCAGTCCCCTCCTCCCAGATTGAGCCAAGCGTCCCTGCATAAGTCCCAGGTTTCAAACAGCTAACTCATGCAATGAGCCCAGGACCTGGTACCACTGCCTAGATGCCTCCCAAACAGATCAAGCCAATCAACTGTCTCACCTATTCAGAGGGCCTGATCCAGTTGGGGGCCCCTCAGCCTTTGGTTCATAGTTCATGTGTTTCCATTTGTTTGGCTATTTGTCCCTGTGCTTTATCCAACCTTGGTTTCATCAATTCTCGCTCATATAAACCCTCCTCTTTCTCGCTAATTAGACACCCAGCGTTCCACCCAGGGCCTAGCCGTGGATGTCTGCATCCAGAATCCTCAGTCCTTGGATGGGGTTTCTGGCACAACTATTAGGGTGTTTGGCCATCCCATCACCAGAGTAGGTCAGTCCCGGCTGTCTCTCGGCCATTGCCAGCAGTCTTTTGTGGAGGTATCTTTGTGGATTTCTGTGGGCCTCTTTAGCACTTTGTTTCTTCCTTTTCTCATGTGGTCTTCATTTACCATGGTCTCCTATTCCTTGTTCTCCCTCTCTGTTCTTGATCCAGCTGGGATCTCCCGCTCCCCCAAGCTCTCTTTCCCTCGACCCTCGCCCTTCATTGCTCCAACTCATGTCCAGGTTGTTCATGTAGATCTCAGCCATTTCTCCATCATTGGGCGATCCTTGTGTCTTTCTTGGAGTCCTGTTTTCTAGGTAGCCTCACTGGTGATGTGAGTAGCAGTCCAGTCATCCTTGTTCCATATCTAGTATCCTCCTATGAGTGAGTACATACCATATTTGTCTTTCTGAGTCTGGGTTACCTCACTCAGGATGATTTTTTCTAGATTCATCCATTTGCCTGCAAACCTCATGTTGTCATTGTTTTTATCTGCTGAGTAGTATTCCATTGTGTATATGTGCCACAATTTATTTATCCATTCTTCAGTTGAAGGGCATCTAGGTTGTTTCCAGGTTTTGGCTATTACAAACAATGCTGATATAAACATAGCTGAGCAAGTGCTCTTGTGGTATGATTGAGCATTTCTTGGGTATATGCCCAAGAGTGGTATAGCTGGATCTTGGGGGAGATTGATTCCCAATTTTCTAAGGAAGCGCCATATTGATTTCCAAAGTGGTTGTACAAGCTTGCATTCCCACCACCAGTGGAGGAGAGTTCCCCTAGTTCCACATCCTCTCCAGCATAAAGTGTCGTCAGTGTTTTTGATCTTAGCCATTCAAATAATGGGTTTTTTAAAGGAGTAAACTTGATCAAGCAATAGAAAAAAATGTCCTGTGAAAGCCAGGGTGCTTGTTACGTGACCCCTCTCTTTGACATTTGATTCTTGAAGAGGGCCATTCAAACATAGCTGTACAAACATAATCAACCAACATCTATAGCAAAACTCTGACTACCTTTAAATGGCATCATCCTCCACCCACATTCTAAACACATGAGTGTTGTCAGACACCATATAAAAGGGCCTGCTTGCTTGAAATGCAGCTAAACCATGTTTTCTTTACTGTGAATACAGCCCATGCAATGTGTAGGACACTCAAAGAAGGTGTTCTCTGTATCTCTGAAATTCAAATTGATGTGCATACCCTACCTTTATTTGCTAAGGCTCATGCTCATAAGCTATGTTCTGTCCTACAGGTACATGTGCATCTCAGCTTCACCTATTCCATTTGTCCAAGTTATGTCCTGAGGGAGGGAAACCAGAATCCTAAGAAGCTTGAGCTTGGGTAGCAACATGATTTATGCTGGCGTCTGAATTGGTGTAAGACTTTCCTGATACAGGCTTTGAACTGAACCATGTGGAGTTGAAATGGGCTGTGACTTTGAGAGTTTTGCATGGGTGAATCAGCTCCTCCAGAATCTGTGCTATTTTTACCCTAACTGTCCCTTGCTTCACCATGGTAAGTTCCTACTGAACTTGCTTCCTCTGAGAGATCCACCATTATTCCCCCATCTACAGACCTGTACAGAGGAAGATATATCAGGTTAAGTGGACCTGTGTTTCCACTTCATTACACTCAATTATGCTCTTATAAGCATACCAATGTTCTTATGCTTTTAAATTTTTAAATGCTATTTAAATATGAACTCACAAAGGAGCATCTAAAATAACACATTAACGGTTATGGCATTTAAATTCCTAACTTAAACAGTGCAATGTTATGTCATCCCCTGTTCTCTCGTGCAGGCACAGGTTTTCACACCCACTGTGGTGTGTCTCTTCCTCCTAATTGAAACGTCTCCTCCCTTCAGGAGGAGAGGGGCTAGGAAGATTCAGGAAATGGATGAAATTTAGAAGGCTCCAGAAGCTCAGACAGTTACAAGGTCTGAAAGGCCCTCTCAGGGCTACAAAAGCAGGAGCAGCCGCTGGGGTCAGGGGTAAGGTTCTCCAATCTGCTGAATGTCCTGCGTGTTCCGCAGGGAGCAGCAGGGATGCGGCTTTTGTGAGTCATCACTGTCCAGGAGTGGACTGTTCGATGACGCAGCTGACTCGGAGTTTCCCATGCTCCCACATACAGCCCATCACCCATGTCCCTGAAAGTAGCCCCAATAAATGCAGCAGCTCGCTGAGCTGAACTTGGGTGGGAGGGGTCTCTGAGGTGAATATTTAACTGTTCACATTTCACAGCGGAGCTGTTCCCAATCAACGACGAGGCCCTTAAGATCTTCTAGCTATGCCTTTGGGTGTCTCACTGGAACAAGAAAGCTCATCTGCTCTTGCTCTCAAGCTACCTTTACGAGGTGGCAAAGTCTAGACCTGGACATTAGAGCATGCACACAGGTTGTATACGAACAGCCTTGACTTGCCTCCTGTCGTTACCTACAAGTTGCTGGATCACATCCCAGCCACAGGACATAGCCTTGATGGGAGCTCAGGTTTTGCCTGCACAATGCATTGATCTCCTCTGACTTCATGAATGCATCATCATGTGTATTTGTACTTTGGTGCCTGTCAAGATTTAAGGGGTATCCCAAGCTTGACTTCCAGGTTTTGTTATGATACAAAACCTCATTAGATAGATGAAACTTAATCATTTCTATATTAAGTTTGTCATTATTAAAATATCATGCAGTAAAAGTGGCGGTGGTGGTGCATGCCATTAATCCCAGCACTCGGGAGGCAGAGGCAGGTGGATCTTTGTAAGTTCAAGGCCAACCTGGTCTACAGAGAGAGATCCAGGAAAGGCGCAAAGCTACATAGAGAAACCCTGTCTCGAAAAATCAAAAATTTGACAGTATAGATGGACAGTAATTCCCAGGAGCAGTGGACCAACAGCTGGAGATTGGCTGCTACATCAACAAGGATGCCATCCCCGCTGATGCTTGATGTGGTTTAGGTATCTTCCCTATGTGGTACTTCCTCTTCCTCTCGCCTCTGGTACCCATTCCCGATCCTGGGAAGAAAGAGCCAGGCATGCCAATGTCCCCAAGCTTCCAAGAACTTCCTGTTCCTGGGTATGTTTCTCAACTAGCCCTGAAGATATCTGCCTTTCCCTCATCCTCTTTCAGCTCTATTCAAAGAAGCTACTCAAATAAATGTCTGTGAAATGGGTCTCCAGCAGAGCCCTGAGTTCTGGAGAAACTGTGACCTGGGTTCATGAGGATCCAGCAGGCAATCCAGCTGCAAAGATCCACTCCAGGCACACTGAACAGGAAAGAAAGGAAATATGTATTCAAACCTTAAGCACATGCAAGGAAAGTGACTTCCTTGTTTGTGTCGATAGTGTCTAAGTATCACTGTCCTGTGTGCAGCGTGAGATAACATTCTGATTAGAAGGCTAAGAAAGCATTCTCTTCTGAGAACCAGGATGAGAGAATACTGGGCATGCTTTCTAAAAATCTCTCATATCCTTTGGCTTATCTTACATATTTATTTTGTTAATTTGTGTTCATTGTGCATATGAATGGGGTTCCATGTGCTGTTCCCATCCATTTCTATAGCACAAGCTGATCAAATCCAACAGCCCTTCTCCAATCTTTTCCCAGTCACCCTTTTGTGTCTCCAGTAGTGGATTGTTTTTAAACCTTCTACACATAAGTGAGACATCAAGTCACCTTCCTATAGCCTGCCATCTATTTACTATTTGTCAAGTGCTTGTCCAGCATGGGACAACTTGCAGATGCTGTAAGTGTGGCAGGTTTTCTGGACATGCCTGAGAAGTGTTTTCTTTTCTCAATACAAGCTACCCAGAAGAGCCCACTAAGTAACGTGTTCACAGCTTTAATTTTTGCAGCTGCTAAAGTCATAATACTCCTGGGATATGCAATTATCTGCAGTAAAAGATAAATTTTACCAACTATATGAACTTAAGGAATGTACAGTAGAAGTTATAAAGGTACATTTCACACCAAAGAAAGTTGCATGCTTTCCATCTTGGTTGATATTATATCCTTGGGCTGAAATCCAATGGCAGTGGCAGGTTTCCAGGACATGTCCCTCAAGCAGTGTGACACAAGTGTGCATGTGCTAAGTCGATCTCCATCAAATATGTGAGGAGGCATCTGTAAGTCACGTGTGGGTGTGGGAATCATGGTGCAAATATATGATAGGACTTCTCCTTTATCAATATGGAAGAAATGGCACAGCATTTTAGAAAGGCTGCCCAGCCCAGAGGAGTAAGACTTGGCTGGAATCTCACCTTACACCTGTCAGAATGGCTAAGATCAAAAACACTGAAGATAGCTTAAGCTGGAGAGGATGTGGAGCTAGGGGAACTCTCCTCCACTGGTGGTGGGAATGCAAGCTTGTACAACCACTTTGGAAATCAAAATATGGCGCTTTCATAGAAAATTAGGAATCAATCTCCCCCAAGATCCAGCTATACCACTCTTGGGCATATACCCAAGAAATGCTCAATCATACCACAAGAGCACTTGCTCAGCTATGTTTATAGCAGCATTGTTTGTAATAGCCAAACCTGGAAACAACCTAGATGCCCTTCAACTGAAGAATGGATAAATAAATTGTGGCACATATACACAATGGAATACTACTCAGCAGAGAAAAACAATGACAACATGAGGTTTTCAGGCAAATGGATGATTCTAGAAAAAAAAATCATCCTGAGTGAGGTAACCCAGACTCAGAAGACAAACATGGTATGTACTCACTCATAGGAGGATACTAGATGTAAAACAAAGATGACTAGACTGCTATTCACAACTCCAGGAAGGCTACCTAGAAAACAGGACCCCAAGAAAGATACAGGGATCGCCCAATGACGGAGAAATGGATGAGATCTATATGAACAACCTGGACATGAGTGGAGGTAATAAAGGGCAAGGGTCAAGGGAAAGAGAGCTTAGGGGAGCAGGAGATCCCAGCTGGATCAAGAACAGAGAAGGAGAACAAGGAATAAGAGACCGTGATAAACAAAGACCACATGAGAATAGGAAGAAGCAAAGTGCTAGAGAGGTCCACAGAAATCCACAAAGATACCTCCACAATAGACTACTGGCAATGGTCGAGAGACAGCCTGAACTGACCTACTCTGGTGATAGGATGGCCAAACCCCCTAATTGTCATGCTAGAAACCGCATCCAATGACTGAGGGAACCAGATGCAGATATTCATGGCCAGGCCCCAGGTGGAGCTCCAGGAGTCCAATTGGTGAGAAAGAGGAGGTTTTGTATGAGCGAGAATTGTTGAGACCAAGATTGGAAAAAGCACAGGGACAAATAGCCAAACAAATGGAAACACATGAACTATGAACCAATAGCTGAAGAGCCCCCAATTGAATCAGGCCCTCTGGATTAGTGAGACAGTTGATTAGCTTAATCTGTGTGGGAGGCATCCAGGCAGTGGGACCAGGACCTGTCCTCAGTGCATGAGCTAGCTGTTTGGAACCTGGGGCTTATACAGGGACACTTAGCTCAGCCTGGGAGGAGGGGACTGGGCCTGCCTGAACTGAATCTACCAGGTTGAATTCAATCCTCAGGGGAGTCTTTGCCCTGGAGGAGATAGGAATGTGGGGTAGGCTGGGGGAAAAGTGGGGGGTGGGTGGGAGGAGGAGAACAAGGGAATCCGTGGCTGATATGTAAAATTAAATTAAATTATAAATTTTAAAAAAAAAGACTTGGCCGGAGAATCCTAAAACCAAGTTTGAAACTAACTCTCCTCCTTCCTCTCATCTGTCTCTGTCTGTCTCTCTCTGTTTCTCCCTATCTCTAGCTCTCTCTCTATCTATCTCTATCTCTCTAGCTATATATGCCTGGGAGGGAGGGATGGGGTTCTGTATAGGAATTACGTGGCAAAGTGTTTCTATAGTGTGAGCTCCTGGGTTTGGATCCCTATGTAAAAGCTGGGCACAGTGGCACATGTCTATAGTCTTAGTGCTGGGAAGGCAGAGGTAGGCAGATCCCAGAGCTTGCTGGCTAGCCAATCCAGTCAAAACAACCAGATCAGGGTTCAGTAAGAGAGCCTGTCGCAACAAAACTAAGGATACAAGTGGGAAGAGGAACACATCTGACACCAGTCTATGGCCTCTACATGCCACCATGACCACACCACCCACGTGTACACACACAACACACACACGCACACACACACACACACACATGTACACACACACACACACACACACACACACACACACGTAGGTTGAGCCATTTGAAATTGCCACTATGTTGCTTGATCTCTAAAACCCAATACTTCATTTGGTTTAACTCAACTCAGAATAGTGCCAACTTAACACTAGACAGATCTCTTTTAAGTGAGAAATCCATTTCTCTATTCAATTGCCTCACAGGGAGACTGCTACACAGGTATTCCAGACAATCACTGGGTTCCTTCCCCCCTCTCAGGCCAGGCCCACAGCAGTAACACTAATCTCTCACCCATGTGGCAGCCATTCATCTTACCACACCATTTTTCAATCCTCTTTTCAGATTTTAGGCAATCTAAAACACATTGCTATAATTGTGCTATAATACATTAGCTAAGATGTGAATGCTCTTGAAGTGCCGGAGGAGAAAAGGAACAGGTTGTAATCATTACCGACATCCCAGCTTAACTTAACAGCATAGATTGTTTCCTTCCTGCTTCTCGTGGGGACCATGTCTTCCTTGAACTTGCACGTTCACAGACCTCTCAATAATATCATACTCCAGGAGATCTTTGGTTTTAATTTAATGTCACCCAGGATGGGCAGCCTAACATTCGCTCAAAACATTTGCTAAGAACTAGAGGATACAGATGTGATTTCTGGGACATCCACAGGGCTGCCAATCTTAGGAAAACAGTGGGGTGAGGGGATACACTATTGTGACACTGAAGGCATAAACTGAGGCAAGTGAAGAGCTAAAAAAAAAAAAAAAACAATATCCCACACTTCTAATGCTGGACCCCTGCGTTTTCGTCCACCTCTGCACTCTGAGTCTTACGAGAACTAAGCAATCGAAGGAGACATGGCCCCTCCATCTGAGGATGGTGTTCTCTCCCTGGAAGGATACTTGTTTCACACACAAGTGCAACTTCCAAAGGCTAATTAAAATGATCAATAAGAAAAGATCCCACCAGGAAAGTCAATGACCCTGGTGATCAATAAGGCAGTGAAGGTCCCAGCCATTCATGTTCATGGCAGTACTTACAAGTCCTGAGCATCTGAGGGCTTCATGCTGTTTCTTAATGAATACAGGAGGGCTCACTTACTAAGACTTCTGCACACAGACTTTCTTACACTCAGCTCTTCACTTTTCCTTTAATTTTACCCCCTTCCTCATGAACATTCAAGCTTAATGATATTCTCTCCTGTGCTACCACAGTCAGTCAGCCATCAAATGTTTATTTGATGTATTATTGAGTATCTGACATAATCAGCATTGTACAAGATGCCAGATGAATATTGAAGATCACTTTTCACAGTGTTCCCCCGAGATTTTCCTCTGTTATTTAAACAATAATCTCAGGATTTTCCATGTCTGCAATGTTCTCCAAAGACAGCTGCCTAAACTGCTGCGACTAACTCAACACCTGATGGAAGGCACAGGTAGGGAAACCATCAGGGTGTGGTTGCCTTCCCAAATGCCTTCATAGTGGGCTGTATTATCTTTATAAGATATCACACACTTTATTTTTGCCTCAGTTCAAGTTTCATGCAGGATACTTAGACCATTCAACCTTCAAGAGTCTACTTGTCTTGGTTTGGGTATTTAAGGGTTTGGGTGGTACTGAGGTCTGAACCCGGAGACTCACACACGCTAGACGAGCCCTCTGCTGCTGAGCCTCATATTCGGCAGGAGAGCTTTCTCACTTCTACTGTGTGCCAACCAATGATCTTCTTAATCGCACAGGAACAGCGGCTCTTTGGAGACTGCGAGGCAGTTAATTAGGAAAGGCTGTCTGTAGGAGATTGCACTTTTATGTGTTTCTAAAGCCTTTAGCTGCTCAGAGCCCAGAAGGACACAATTCAATTACATGCCTTCTTTGTGGAGGTGTGTTTGTGTGGCCTTCATGTCTGTGTGTATACTCTTTGGCATATATGTAGACATGTGTTTGTGTATAGGTGCACACATGTTCATGTGAGATTTGAGGCTAGAGGGTGATGTCAGGTACCTTCCTTGATTGCTGCCCATATGTCAGTTCAAGGGCCGTCACTAAACTTGAACTCCTCATTTTGGTGAGTCTGGTTGGTCAGCTTGACCCAGGGGTGCCCCGTCTAGTTCCTCTATGCAAGGGAATACAATCACGTCACATGCCCACCCAGGTCTGAAGTGCAGTCTGGGGATTCAGACTCTGGCCTTTATGCTCCTGCTTTGTCCCCTGGGCTATCTCTGCAGCTCTGTCACTTGCCTTTGAATTGCCCTAATCACAGTCAACTCAGTCCTTTGAGTCTTATGTAGTGAGGAGAAGAAGCCATAGGAAGCAGGTCCCAACAATATTAAAGGCTATGGGGCAAGATCACAGTTTCAGCCACAAGTGAGTTTTAATGGAGTAGGAAGTGCCCATCTGCACAAGGGATGGCAGTCACTGCTGTGGTCAAATCATTTATTGGGGCCATCGGTATCAACCCCTAGCAAGTCAACAGGAGTGGAGAGTTCAATACAGAACAGTTTCATTAGCAGCCTAGAGTTTGTGCTGGAGCTTTTTTTTTTTTTTTTTTTTTTTTGCTACTTCTAAAGAACAAACAAGGTGTCCTGCCACCTGGCACTTGATTCAGAAACAGATTTCTATCCTTCAAATCACTGGAATAACCCAGTTAGCACATCAGTGTGACCTTGCATTTTACTTTTACATATCATCGTTATGCTCAATCTCAGCTCAGCAGTGAAAGCCAAGTCAAAGGCAGAAAGCAGCTGGCAGGTGGATTACCGCTTGCTCCACAGGAGGCTTCTGGAGCTCAGGCTAAATAAGTTTGCATTTAACTAATGGACAACAATCTTCATCTTTTCAAATACCGCCAGATTACTAAGGTGAAAGCACTGAGGACAATTTTAAATGATTGTCTCTTTTAGATAGGATTTTCTCAGCAGCTCTGGAACTTTGAAAAAAAGCTTTAAGCACAAGTGAAGAGATCCAGGATTCCATCTTGTTCTGTTCTGTTATGAGTGGTTGTAAATGAGGATGAGAGGGGTGTGCCTAAACTGCAACGTTTTGTCCAAGGATAGAAAGATACAAAGGTACCAATAAGTAAGCAAAATACTTATATTAGATCATCTCCAGCCAGATCATCTTCATCCGAGGGACACCAGCATCTTAGGTTTATCCACAAGGTCCCACCAGTTCCTGCCTTCACTACAGTAATCTAAAGGTCCCACCAGATCCCACCTTCACTAGTTGATCTACAAGGTCCCACTGGACACCCCCCCTTCACTAAGTTGACCTAAAAGATTTCACCAGATCCTGCCTTCACTTCATCTGCTGATCCCATCCTCCAGCCTTCATTTTGCTCTGGTTTCAGTTCATCGGTCTCTTTCTCTTCTCATGTAACTGCCATGCTCTCTTCCAGGGGCCTTTACACTTGTGGATCCTCCTGCCTGGAATTTCCTACCAGAAATACCTGCAAACCCTGCTTCCTTGACTACTCAACTTAAATCGACCCTCATTCTGTTGCTGGGTTCCCCTTTTCTTGTCATCCTTACATCTTTATCTGCACTGTGTAATAGATGTTATTGTTTTGCAAAAAAACATTTATTTATATTTTAAAAGGAAACTTGGGCCACTATGTAGGTAATTATAATTACTCATTAACATGTTTTGTAAGAGCAGACACAGACACTTAAGTATAATAAGAGTTCTACAAGTATAACAGTTATGAACAGTCAAATCATATACATGTATAATATATATGTATAATCATAGGTAATACATTGCCAGACATTGTGGCATATGCATATAATCTCAGCAGTCTGGGGGCAGAGGCAGGAGGACTGTGAATCAAAAGCCAGCCTGAGGTATACACAGTAAGATACTGAGTCAAAAATCCAAAACACACATTCAAAAAGATATGTTAAAAGGTAAATGTTGGGCTCAGGATGTAGCTCAGTGGTGGAGTGTTTACCTAGCATACTCAAGGTCTTAGGTTCCACTTATAACACTAAAAAAAGAAGAAAGAGCTTGGTGGTGGTGGTGGTGGTGGTGGTGTGGTGGTGGTGGTGGTGGTGGTACACGCCTTTAATCCCAGCACTTGGGAGGCAGAGGCAAGGAGATCTCTGTGAGTTCAAGGCCAGCCTGAACTACAGAGTGAGTTCCAGGAAAGGCGCAAAGCTACACAGAGAAACCCTGTCTCAAAAACCAAAAAAAAAAAGAAGAAGAAGAAGAAGAAGAAGAAGAAGAAGAAGAAGAAGAAGAAGAAGAAGAAGAAAGAGGGGCGGGGTAAATCATAGTGATTGGTAATCCTGTGTGTCCAGCTTTGTAACTATAGTCATATGAATACAACAGAAGACAACCAAAGCCCCTTGAGGAGATAGATCAGACACTGCTAGGTCAATATCATGAGTTCAGGCACTCAAAGAACAGAGATCAGATATTTGCATCTCTCACAAAAATGTGTGTATAAAAGAAGCATCCCCCATCACTAAGTTTCAAAGTTTTATATATAACCCAAATGCCTATGAGCTGAGTCAACTTTGTGAAATACATTTTTGTATACTTGAGTTTCCAAAACTGCATAGAACATATTAGAGTGACCTGAAGGTTTTTACCTAACTTATTCAAAAGATGAAATACATAGCCTGAAAAATCATGGGAAAAAAAATGTTGACCATCTAAAATAGTAGGGAAAAGGAAAAGAACAAGCTGCCAGGCCTGGTGGTCAAGAGCATAACAAGAGCTACTGAGAAGGCTGAAGGAAGAGGATCAAAAGATCAAGGTGGATCTGGGCTGCAAAGAGTGGGAGCCTGACCCAAAGACAGACAAACAAACATGGCTAGGGATGTCATCAGTGGAGCAAGGCCTGATCCAATCCCAGGAGCATATAAAATCATGTGAAAATTCAACATGTAAAAAGGTGCACGACAGGGAAAGATCATGGAGAATTACATGGCAGTGGTACCTAAGTATCAGCCACTTTCATAGCCATTTACTGTATTTTAAAATCTTGCATCAAGATGGATATCCATCTGAGCATGGGTCTCACTGGAGAATACATTCCTACTCATTTTCTACATGGGCTATTCTTACAAAATTCCTCTGTAACTCATAGCACAACACAAGCACTATCTATTAAAATTTGCCCTCAGCATGCCTCTGTATTGTTTGGGGTACACAAAACGCCATTCTCTATATATTCATATATATATATATATATATATATATATATATACATATATATATATATATATATATATATATCACAGGTTTGGAAAAAATAATAGACATGATTGAACACCTTATCCCTCTGTGTACGTAATTGTTTTCAAACCAGTCAGTAGCTTGCCAGGCTTCTTCAGGTATGTATGACTTGAGTTCATTAAACTCTCCTGGCATTGCATCAGCTGGAAAGAATTCCAAGAGAGACAAGTGACAGATTTTTCAACTGACACTTCATCACTGCAATAATGAACAACCGATACACTTATCTGAATTTTCTATTGTCTGCAGTCACAGCACCCTGAGAATACCTGCTCTCATCTAAGTGTTCTACTAAATACACTGGCCTGAATGAAAAAAATAATATTTTTTTTGGTCATTATACCTAAAAATTACTTTTAAAAGGCTTGAGCTCACTTAATCCCAAAAATGTCATTATGATCTGGGAATTCAACTGAAAGCCATCTTGGTCTGTGTTGTCTACCCAAGCATCAAACAAGCTTTAAAAAGTGTGTCACAGATGAGTTGGATTTCTGGGTAAGATGGCAAACTAGATGTACCTTAGTGTGCCAGGTGAAGGAGAAGAGTTGGGATTAAAAAAAAAAAAAAGTAGACTCCATTCTAGAGAGTAGAGGGAGAGCTTTAATGTAGACTCCGTTCCTGGGGCAGGGGTATCAGAAATTAATGAAGGGAGCGACAGGTCAGCTGAAAGATTTTCAGAAATACAAATGGGATATAGCAATAAGAATGACACTGAAGACCCCGTTCCCTGGGCTCCACACTAGGGCCCACAACCCTGGCAGCTTTACCAGAGGCCAAAGTGGTCTTAGGAGCCCTAGGGAAGATACTGCCCACTACCCACTAACACTCCTTACATCCCACCCAACAACTGCAGACTGCACTCTCTCCCCTGGGCTCCACACTAGGCCTCATAGCCCTGGCATCCTTATGGGAGACCAGGATGGATCTTGGAACCCTGGGCAAAATACTACCCACCACCCATTCGACCCCTTTAAGCCTGCCCAATATCCCCAGCCTGCATCCCCTCCCCTGGGCTCCATTCCTGGCCTACAACTTTGGAAAAAGACTTTGGCTTTACCAGAGGCCAGACCAGATCTAGAGACCCCAAGCTCCCAAAATCCCAGAGAGGACTCCTTACTGGACCTGAAGACTCACTAGTCAACAGAACCCTTGGCCACTTGGCCAGATGACTAGAAAGAAAAGAGAAACCAAGGAACAAAATACCCATCCAACAAAGACAAATGTGGGAATCAATACCTTAGACCTATAATCATTCCAAATCCAGATGCTTAAATGACAGAGTAAGAACGTAGTCAATAATAGAAAGGGTAATATGTCACTACCTGAACTCAGCTATCCCACAACAACAAAACTTGAACAATCCAACAAGCTGAAGCACAAGAAAATGACCTTAAAATGACTATGAAGATGATAGAGGTCCTTAAAGAAGATTTGAAGAAATCCCTTAAAGAAATTGAGGAAAAGACAAGCAAAAAAAAAAATTGGAAGAAATCAATAAATCACTAATGAAGGCCAAGAAAAAACAAACAGATCAGGGAAATTGTTCAAGACCTAAAAATGGAAATAGAAGTAATAAAGAAAACACAAACAGAGGGAATCCTGGAAATGGAAAATCTGGGTAAATGAAGAGAAACTACACCTACAAGCATCACCAAAAGAATACAAGAGATGGAAGAGAGAATATCAGGCATTGAAGACACAATAGAGGAAATAGATTCATCTGTCAAAGAAAATGATAAATTTAAAAATTTCCTAACACAAACAACCAGGAAATCTGGGACACTATGAAAAGACCAAATACAAGTATAATAGGAACAGAAGAAGGAAAAGAAATCCAGCTAAAAAACCCAGAGTATATATTTAACAAAATCATAGAAGAAAATTTTCCAAACTAAAGAAGAACATGCCTATCAAGATGTAAGAAACTTACAGAACACTAAATAGAATGGATCAGAAAAGAAAATCCTCTTGCCACACAATAATCAAAACACTAAACAAACACAACCAAGAAAATTAAAAACAGCTATCCCACAACAACATATAAAGGCAGACCTTTTAGAATCATATCCGACTTTTCAATGGAGACTCTACTTTCCAGAAGGGCCTGAACTGATGTCTTGCAGACTCTAAGAGACCATGGATGCCAGCCCAGACTACTATAGCCAGCAAAACTGCCAATCATCATAGATGGAGAAAACAAGATATTTTATGACAAAGTCAAATTTAAACAATATCCATCCACAAGCCCAGCCTTACAGAAGGTACTAGAAGGAAAATTCCAACCCAAGGAAGTTAACTATACCCACAAAAATACAGGAAATAAATAATGTCACTCTAGCAAAACCCAAAGAAGGAAAACACACACATACACACTACTACCACAAACAACAAATAACAGGAATTAATAATCATTATCCTTTAATATCAATGGACTCAATGGGTGGATTTATTCACCAATAAAAAGACACAGACTAGCAGAATGGATATGAAAACATGATCTATCCTTCTGCTGCATACAAGAAACACATCTCAATATCAAAGACAGACATTACCATAGAGTAAAGGGATGGAAAAAATATTTTTTCCATTCAAATGGACCAAAAAGCAAGCTGGCATAGCTATCCTAACATCTAACAAAACAGACTTCAAAGTAAAATTAATCAAAAGAGATGGAGAACATTTCATACTCAAAGGAAAATTCCACCAAGATGAAGTCTCAGTTCTGAACATCTATGCCTTAAATGCAAGAGCATCCACATTTGTAAAAGAAACATTACTAAAGCTTAAATCACACATAGAACACCACACATTAGTAGTGGGAGACTTTAACACCACACTCTCACCACTGGATAGGTCATCCAGACAGAAACTAAACAGAGAAATAACAGAACTAACAGATCTTATGACTCAAATGGACCTAACAGATATCTACAGAACATTTCACCCAAATGCAAGAGTACATACCTTCTTCTCAACACCTCATTGAACTGTCTCCAAAACTGACCATATACTTGGCCACAAAGCAAGTCTAAACAGATACAAAAAACTGAAATAACCCCTGTATCCTATCTGACCACCATGGATAAAAGCTGGATTTCAACAACAGAAACAACAGAAAGTTTACAAACACATGGAAACTGAACAATTCTCTGCTGAATTATCACTGGGCTAAGAGAAAAAAAAAAAAAAAAAAAAGTTAAAGACTTCCTAGAATTCAATGAAAATGAATGTACAACATAGCCAAACTTACGGGACACAATGAAAGCAGTGTTAAGAGGAAAGTTCATAGCACTAAGTGCCTTCATGAAGAATTTGGAGAAATTTCATACGCGTAACTCAATAGTACACCTGAAAGTTCTAGAGCAAAAGGAAGCAAACAGACTTAAGAGGAATAGATGGCAGAAAATAATTTAACTGAGGGCTGAAATCAATAAAATAGAAACAAAGAATCAATGTAATGAAGAGTTGGTTCTTTCAGAAAATCAACAAGATAGATAAACCCGTATCCAAAAGAACTAAAAGGCAGAGAGAGAATATCCAAATTACCAAAATCAGAACTAAAAAGGAAAACATAATAACAGACTCCAAGGAAAGCCAAAGAATCATTAGGTCATACTTAGAAAACCTGTATTCCACAAAATTGGAAAATCTAAAAGAAATGAACAAATTTCTTGATAGATAGCACTTACCAAAGTTAAATAAAGATCAGATAGACAGTTTAAATAAACTTGCAACCCCTAAGGAAATAGAAGCAGTCATTAAAAGTCTCCTAGCCAAAAAAAGCCCAGGACCAGGCAGTATCAACACAGAATTCTACCAGACTTTCAAAGTAGAGCTAATACCAATACTCCAGATTATTCCACAAAATAGAAAAGGAAAGAACATGGCCATAATTAAAAAACAAAATAAAAGAATGATACTGGGGTCTGGAGAGATGGCTCAGAGGTTTAAGAGCACTGGCTGCACTTCCAGAGGTCCTGAGTTCAATTCCCAACAACCACATGATGGCTCACAACCATCTGTAATGAGATCTGGCGCCGTCTTCTGGTGTGCAGGCATACATGTAGGCAAAATATTGTATACATAATAAATAAAAACAAATTATTAAATTAAAAAAAAACAATGATACTGGATCAGCTCCAGCTGTGTGACTTCCCAATGCAGGGAAGGGAAGCAGGAGTCACATCCAAAAGTTAAGTCCGACAGCCCTGGTGGAGAGACCCCGAAGTCCTGTCTGATGGACAAGCCAGCAACTCTACAAGCCTCACATCCATGGCAGGTTTCTCTAAGGTGGCACTGCCTGTGGCAGATGGGACAGCAGAGAAGGGGAACTCCATGTGCCACATTCAGTGAAGAAGCCTAAACAAAGAGGCACTAGACCACTGCAGTGAAAACCGTAAAGAAAGACATTAAGGAGACACTAGAAGCTGGGAAGACTGCATCAGCAGAATTGGTATTATGAAATGGCCACAATACCAAAAGCTGTCTATAGGTGTAGTGTTATCTCCACCAAAATTCTTCACAAAACCTAAAAGTATAGTCTTAAATTCATAAGAAAGCAAAAAAAAAAAAAAAATCCCAGTAAAATAAATCAAACCTAAACAGAAAGAGCAGTACATGAGTTGTCATAATACTTGACCTCCAATTATACTACAGAGCCATAGTAACAAAAGCAGCATGGTATGGCACAAAACACACCTGTAAACCAATGGAATAGAATAAAGAGGACCCAGAAATAAACCCACACAGCTAAAGTCACATAATCCTTGACAAAGATGTGAAAACATACATCGGTAAAAAGTCTCTTTAACAAATGGTGCTGGGACAAATAGAAATCCTCTCCAAAGAGAATGAAACTAGATCTATAATTCTCACTTTGCACACAAATTCATTCAAAACAGATCAAAGACCTTAGTGTAAGACCTGAAACTTTGAAACTGCTTAAGAAACATTTCAAAATGCAGGCATATGCAAGGACTTTCTGAAAAGCACTCCAGTAGAGTAGGAAATAATCCCAGTAACTAACAAATGGAATTGCATGAAATTTAAAAGCTGCTGTGCAGCAAATACAGCCTACAGAGTGGGAGGAAATCTTTATCAGCTACACAACCAACAGGAAGTGAGTGTAACAAACTCCAAAATGTAAACAATAAAAACCAAGTCCTCTAGCCAATAATCAGGCTAATGAATTGAAAGGCAGTCATCCCAGGTCTAACACAGTGCTGGAGGGGTCATAAGGGCTGTAGTTATTGTGTAAATCTGTATGGATGTTCGTCAATAAACTCAAGTTAGAACTGCCATATGATCCAGCTACATCACACTCTTGCATATATCCAGAAGATTGTAAGTCAAACCACAGAGATGCCTACACATTCAAATTTATTACTGCTCTATTCATAACAACCAAAATATGGAACTAGCTTAGCTGTCCATCAAGAGATGAATTACTGTGAGATGGTCTATATATCAAATGCTCTGATTGGTCAGTAAATAAAACACTGATTGACCAGTGACCAGGCAGGAAGTATAGACGGGACTAACAGAGAGGAGAAAGGAGTGAACAGGAAGACAGAGGGAGACACTGCCAGCCGCTGCCAGGACAAGCAGCATGTGAAGTCGCCGGTAAGCCACGAGCCACCACGTGGCAAGGTATAGATTTATGGAAATGGATTAATTGAAGATATAAGAACAGTTAGCAAGAAGCCTGCCACAGCCATACAGTTTGTAAGCAATATAAGTCTCTGTGCTTACTTGGTCGGGTCTGAGCGGCTGTGGGACTGGCGGGTGATAGAGATTTGTCCTGACTGTGGGCAAGGCATGAAAACTCTAGCTACAATGAATAGATAAATAAAATGCTATGTGCACACACATACACACACACACACACACACACACACACACACACACACACACGATTAATGGTTGAATGGTAAAAAATGTAAAATCCAATTATCAGTACTGTGATAACAGAAATTCAATTGTGACAACCAGGCAATAACCAGTCTTTTCAATGGACTCTGTGTGTGCATTATATATTACATATATACTTAAACATTCAGCCATTAAAAAAATAAAACTATGACATTTGCAAGAAAATGAATAGAATTAGAAATCATTAAATAAAGCAGATCAAAAAGACAAACATCGTATTTTTTTCTTGTATGTAAAATCTAAATTTAAATTTCTATCATCCGTACACACATGTATGGGGCAGGAAAGTACAAAGGGGCTATGAGAGAGGAGGAAGAGGTCTGACTGTAGGAACAGGCAGACAGAAAGCAGAAGGTCCTACTTGGTATAACAGCAAGAGGCAGGCAGGAAGGACAGAGGAGTTCCTCATGTTCTTATCATTTCCTTTTCTGAGACCTTGAGACACTCCAGTTTCACTGGAAAAGGGTTTTGGACTGCAGTTTGTAAGGATGTATTGTCCATTTCAAAGCCTGAGCACTACTTCATTGCTATAACTGAGATTCTATTATTACAGCATTGATAAAAATTAGCTTTTACACTTTTATCTTTCACTAGTAAGTGCTCTAACACATGCAAGCTGTCGGTCTTTTGTGGGAAGAGTTTCTCACTCTCTTTATTGTATGGTGAAAAGTAGAATAAAAATCAATGATGTGATGCTTCTGCAATAACAAATCTATGCTAATGAGGTTCCCCAGAGAGAAAAAATATATATATGTAGATACAAGAGAGATTTACTTGAAGAATTACCCACTGTGGTTGGTTAAAAAGTTCTGTACCAGGTTGCTTAAACACTGCAGATCTAGGCATGCCAGGATCCTAGTCTGAAGCCCTAGGGACCAACCCATAGTCTGACACTGAAGGTCTGAGGTCCCAGGAGCCACTGGTGTAAGTTTTGGAGAACAAAGGCCAGAACTTCTGGTGTCTGAGACAGCAGATTATAACCCTGCCCTCTGAGCCAGTGAGCTTGGCAAGTAAAAGTATCCACTGCTGAGCCTGACAGCCTAAGTTTGATGTCCCAGGCACACTTAGGTGAGGAGAGATGACTCCTCCAGATTGTCCACTGGCATCCACTACAGTGCTGTTACATACACACAAACAAATGTAATAAAATTTTCTTTAAAAACAATAACAACAAACAAACACCAATCTACCCTAGCTTGCAAAGAGAGACCAGTTCACCTTTCTATATTCTACTCTACAGGCCCAGACTTGTTGTGTAGCACCACCCACACTGAACAAGGATCATCCCCACCCCTTCTACCAGACCCAGACATGAATATAGTCTTTTGGCAACCTCAGAGGCACATCCTAAATAAATAGCACGTGTTCCGCTTTCTCAGGTATTCCGTCTACTTAGCACAATGTCTCTAACATACACAAAACAAAAATAGACCATCTTCCCCAGAATTCAGCTTCCTACTCCTCCTGTGTAACCTTTAAAAAGAGGTGCAGGGGTGTAAGAACTGAGGTTTCCAAGATATTGATTCTAGAATGTCACCCTCAGGATTATGATATTTGAGATTTTAGCTATAGAGATTTTGATCTTTGGGATTCCAATGTCTGTGATCTAGGCATTGAGGATTGTGGTTCTCGGGACCATTTGCTGCTGTTAGTCTGCTGTGTTCTCCTGTCCGTTCTGCCTCGCTTCCTACCATGGACACTCAGCATCAATGCCGTGACTGCCTTACTATCTCCTAGTACTTTACTAACTTCCTCTCACCAAGACACTTTAAAACTTTCCGTCGAAACTGGGCTTAAACATATAAATCCGAAAGCAGCCACATTTCTACCAGGCAGACACCATCCCCAGCCCCCGCATCACACAAGGAAGCATCCAAGAGAGTCTCACGTTTCTGCCCTGGTTCATACGCTCTTCCCAAACCCACCGTGTCTGTATCCTCACAGCCTTGGAATACTTACAGCTCTCTCTCATGTTCGCCAACCCCAGGGCTCTTGGATACCCAGTGTTGCTGGAATGAAGCCATCATCTACAAGGTTGCCTTCTGAGGACCACACCACATCCACAGACTCTGTGGGGATTAGTGATGCCCCACCAAACTCAAACCCACAGGAGGAATTTGGGTATATATTATTTTTTTCCTTCTGTATTCCCGCTACCTGCTCTGGAACAGAAGCTTTAAAATATTTAAATGAATGAATGGGGGATAGGAAGCCATATAGTAAACTTGACTCCCTCCAAGTTATTAACACACACCAAAAAAAATAATAACTACTAAAGTTTCTTCAGTTAAAGCTATAGAAAGAATCCAAATGTTATGAATATTTGAAAAAAATCATACAATCCCAAAATGATAAACATAATGAACTTGGCCAGTAGACTTAGAACATAATGGCAAATTTAAGAAGGGAAGAGCAAAGGTCGCATTAGTAATACTGGGCTATGTTCTTAATTTTTCATACTAGGAAACTGGGTTGTGTTGCTGGAATCCATTTGTAAGCTTCTGACATAATTGATATTACTTAATCCTGTGAGAGAACAACTTGGCAATCTGTTGTGTGAAGACACATTTGTCTTAACTCCAAAGAGGATTCTTTTCCCTCAGAGTGGCGGCTTTCAGTCCATGCTTGCTTGGTCCTATTGCTTTGGATCTGTTGTGAGGTGAACCATCAGGCCACAGAGAATATTATGGAGGAAACTGTTTTGTGGTTTCCAGGAATCAAATATAAAGGAGGGTGCCAAAGGTTCAATATCACACCAAAGTCACACTCCCAGGAACCTCGTTCCTTCCACCAAGCTCCATAGCCTGGAGGTTCCACCCACATCCGAGCTACCAGAAGATGACCAAGCTTTCAGTAATGAGCTCTTGGGAACACTTAAGATCCAAATAATAAGAGACACGATCCATAACTTTTTCATTGTGTGTGAGCATGTATGTACATATGTGTGTGGTGAATGCATGTATGCAGGTGTGTTCACCCATGCAGGCACATGTGGAGATGAGAAATTGACATCAGAATACCTCAATCATTTCTCCATGTATATGTTTTTGTTTTGGCTTTGTTTTTATCATGGACTCCCACCGAACCTGGAGCCCACTCTTTTGTTTTGACTAGTCTGCTGGCAAGTACAAGTTCCTGAAACCCACCTGTCTCCTTTCATACCCACTGCAATCTTAGACTGTCTTCAGGTTGCTATTGTTGAGAGGAAACACCATGAGCAAAGCAAACTGAGGAGGGAATTTGACTCACACTTCCGTATCACTATTCATCACTGAAGGAAGTCAGGACAGGAACTCAAACAGGGCAGGACCCTGGAGGCGGGAGCTGACACAGAGGCCATGGAGGAGTGTTGCTTGCTGGCTTACTCCCCACAGCTTGCTCAGCCTGCTTTATTATAGCATCCAGGACCCCCAGCCCAGGAATGGCCCCACCCACAATGGGCTGGGCCCTCGCCTGTTGGTCACTAATTAAGAAAACGCTTTACAGCTGGATCTTATGGAAGCATTTCTCAGTTGAGGCTCGTTCCTCTCTGATGACTCTAGCTGTGTCAAGCCGACATAAAATTAGCACGTGCCAACATGCCCAGCTTTAACATGGATTCTGGAGAGCTGAACTCAGGTCCTCTTGCTTGCACAAAAGGTCCCACTGAGCCAATCCCCAGTCCATATCCATAAGTCTTTAAAATATAGATGGCTATTGATGGTACACGTTTTCCTAATTCACACTTGGCTAATAATATTTTTCCATCACAGTCTAGACTTACCGTATACTGCCTTGCCCAGTGGAAGTAGTAGCAGACTTGGCATGAGACTGGACATGCACATGTTTTCACTTCCTCTCCTTAACCTCAGTCTTACCTCATCAACAGGCTCAAGCAGATCTTCCACATGTACCCTTGTTGAACTTGTGGGCAGTTTAGACCTGTGGGTCCCATTGCCGGCATTCTCTACACTCTCCCACATAACAGACACGTTACACAGTGTAGCCGAGGTTGAAAGCAATGTCATCCTGTGGATAAATGACTGTCTACAGCTGTTATACAGAAATAGTTGATATGTGAAATTACAATTTGGAAAGTAAGTCTTCCTTTAGGGGTTTGTAGTAAAGACATACTTAGCTTGTCCAAGAAAAGCCAAGCACTTAGCTTATTGTGAACAGTACTACAAGAATATATATTATGGAATTCCTGCTCATGGAGACATTTATTGTGGCATTATTCACATTATGAAAATAATTGGAAACCATAAAAATTATCATCAATGAGCTACCTTTACACCTAAAGACATATGTAGCAATTAAAAATCATGAATTTGATATGTATTTTTATATTACCACAACCTGTTTCACTACATGATATAAAAGAGCTGCACAATAATATACAGACATTTGTATGTTGTAAGTATACCTGGGTGTAGAGGAATGTTTGAAGGAAAATTACAAAGTGTTAACAGTTATTACTTCTAGGAAATGAAAAAGGTGGTCATGGGAGGGATTTTCATAGCATCTTTTCTACATGTAGGTTCATTTTAATCTTATAATTTTACACAGTGTATTTCTCCTTTTTTATAAGAAATTTTTAATGTAAAGAGAATTTTTGATGAAAATAAAAATTACTTGTGTGTGTGTGTGTGTGTGTGTGTGCGCGCACACACACCACACAGGGAGATATATGTATGTGTATGTATACTGGCTAATTGGCTCCAGGTAGAGAGGGTTGCAGCCATTAACATTCTTCCTTTTGCAGTCTACTTGTCTCAGTGTGAATATTTCTCTGACTGCTAGAGCTGAGGAGTCAACACCACAATTTCAAAAATATTGAGTTTATTAAGTGCATCCATGTTGTTTATGAGTCACAGAAAACATGTTCATTTTCTTATTTGTGTCAAAGGCTGCTTGGAAGATTGATAGAGCATCACTTAGAGAATGTTCCAGAATTCAGAGGAATGTATGTTAGTATAAATCATTATTGGTTAGCATATATTTATGCATACTTAGAGATAAAGATCAGATATTGAAGAGCCAGGCATGTAGCTCAGTTGTAAAGCAGTTTCTCAGCATGCACAAGGCCCTTGGTTCCATCCTTAGCACTGCGATAGGGGAGGGAGGAAGAAACAACACTGGAAATTGATTAAATGCGTGTTCCATCACATGAAACCAGATCCCCTGGAAGCTTGGCAGGGGAACGCAGGAAGGAGGGTTCGCTCTTCCGCTGCTGCAATATTCTGCTACAGCAGAGGCTGCCTAGCCAAGAGTGCAAGTCAGCCAGCTGGCAGAGCTAGGAGAGTGACTGAGAGGAACCAGCATGCACGGAGCTTTGTGATGACCTCTGTGAAGGGACCTGAACCACCAAGGGGTCCATGACCTTGGGAATGGCTGTAACTAAGATACTGCTCACAGGACAATCTTTCTTTCTTTCTTTGCATTAGCTTTCCCGAGACTCCCATCTGCTACGCAGTATTCTTAAAGATAAATTCTGATCAAAAGATACACAGGGAAATTTATCTACATAATGACTAGGCATGAGTCAGTTCAAAGCCCTGAAGGAGAAAACAGAAAAAGAGCAATGCATTAGTCTATTTAATTGCAACTTTCTCTGTGATACAAAGTACTGCAGAGTCCATACAACATGCCCTGTGATAAAAGGGACACTTGAAAAATGTGACATAATCATTTATGGCTTGGGACCAGACACAGATCTGAGATTCTTGTTGCCAAATTACAGCCACCATTTATTGACTGGCTAAGAATTTCCCCAGTTGGGCATGTTGAAGTATATCTGAAAGAGATATGTACAGATGTGCATCTTTCTGAATTTAGTGAGAGCTATTCTTCTCTGAGACTGCACTGGTCACACCAATGGAGGTGTGCTGTGCATGGCCAACTCACCTCTGTCCTTTGCAGAGACTGGCTTAGCCTCAGTTCACGTGCATGCCCTTTAACAAGTGTCTTCGAGTAGGAAATAAAGATCCAGTCAGTATGCATGAGATTATTACTAAAATTTGTTAATTTTATCATCAAGTATATTTTAACTAAAAAGTACTATTTGGGGATTGGAGTTCTTTGGTATTTTTCGAAGACTTCTTTACAGTAACAAAATTAGTGTCTGATTTTTTTGACAGCTAAAATTCTTCAAATCTGCTTCAGAATTTGTGGTATGGTTCTTTTTGCACATTTCGTCTTTACAAATAAAAATACTATAGGGACTGGAGAGATGATTCAGCAGTTAAGAACTATACTGCTCTTCCAGAGGACGCAGGTTCAGTCCCAGCACCCACATGACAGCTCATAACCATCTGTGGCTCTGGTGCCAAAGGTTCTAACACCCTCTTCTGGCCTCTGAGGGCCCAGAACACACAGGAGCATTTACAAACACTGACACACATAAAAATAAATGAAATTTAAACTCTATTAAAACTAATGTAGGTATGAAAAAGCAAGTTTCTTCGTTTTTGTCTCTACTTTAAAATCAGGTTATTTTTAAACAAACAAGGAGTTGCAATGCTCTTCCCTGGTGTCAGCCAATCTCCTTAAACAGATGTGCCTTCAGGTAACACAGATAAAATTCCCAACTGAAATCATCTTACAAAACATTCTCATGCTCACAGCTGCTTCAGAACTGGAAGAGGCAATCCACGCTGTCACAGCCAGCTCACTCTCTTGTGGCGTCACATAGGTTCCATATCTGGTGTCTTTACAGAGGTAGCATAACTCAGTAGTCAGGAGTATGCTCTTTCTGTAGCTTACTTCCTCAGTGACAGCAGGCAACTTCGCTGATCTCCGTGTCCCAACTTCCTCATCCTTAAAATAGGGACTGAATTATGTGCCCTCAGAAAGATGTCAAAGCTGAGCCTTGTGCAAGTCTGCAACCTCAGCTACTTGGAAAGTTAAAAGAAAAGTATGAATTTGAGGCCTCCTTTGATTACAGAAGTCAATCAAGGCCAGTCTAGGCAACTTTAGAGAGAGAGTTGTAGTTCACCAGTAAAGCCTAGCATGCCAAAACTTGGGGCTCAATATCTACTACAAAAAAGAAAAAAAAAAAAAGGAGAGAGGGAGAGACAGAAGGATGGGGATAAGTATGATGCATATTAAGATCCTATGACTGTGACCTTACATGGAACCTTCAGCTCCTATGACCATGACCTTACTTGGGACCTTCAGCTCCTATGACCATGACCTTACATAGACCCTTCAGCTCCTGTAACCATGACCTTAAATAGACCCTTCAGCTCCTGTGACCATGACCTTACATAGACCCTTCAGCTCCTGTGACCATGACCTTACATAGACCCTTCAGCTCCTGTGACCATGACCTTACATAGACCCTTCAGCTCCTGTGACCATGACCTACATAGACCCCTTCTGTACCATACCACATAGACCCTTCAGCTCCTGTGACCATGACCTACATAGACCCTTCAGCTCCTGTGACCATGACCTACATAGACCCTTCAGCTTCTGTGACCACGACCTTACTTGGGACCTCCAGTCCCTACAACTATGACCTTACATGGAACACTTAGTTCCTATGTCTATCGTCATATTGCGGTTCTGTTATCCCCTGTAACTATGGTTTTGCATGAATCCTGCTGCTCTTGTAACCATAACCTTACTTGGAAAGAGACAATTTATAGAGATGATCAACATAACCTGTGATTATTAGGGTGGGCTTTAAACCCAATGTTAGTAGTTTCATTATAAAAAGGAGAAATTATATTGAGTTTCCAATAAATATTAGGTGTTAATTCTTCAATCAGTCTTAACCATCAGTACAATGTTACATTCATGTACAATGTCAAAGGACCAACACACAGTTCAGTTCACTCACAGGACTCTTTATTGCTTTCCTAATGGTCTTCCTTGCACTTACATCTGTAACTGAGGCATTTTCTCAACTTTTTTAAAATCGGTAATGGAGGAGATTGGATTGGAGATTTTCCCATGCTAAGCAAGTACTTTCCCACTGAGCTGTGTCCTTGTCCCTTAAAAATTTGCTTTCAAATTTTGAAGACAGAATCTTCCTAAATTGCCCAGGCAAGCTTCATCCTCCTGTGAGTCAGAAATTATAGGCCTGCACCACAGAGTCCTCAGTCCTCAGAGTGTTCTTATGCTGCATCTTATCACCTAGTGTCTCTCATTTATAACATATAATTTCTCCATGTAAAAAGTGACTCTCTCCGCCATCTCTAACACAAAGCACCAGGTCTTCTCCAGCTTCCAAATCAAAACTGTTGCAGGCAGATCACCTTGCCTTGGGTCGTTTTGAATCACACTCAGGGAGGGTGCAGTCTGATGAGGCAAGGTAGTCTAAAAACCAAGAGCAGGCTCTGGTGTTGGAGCTCAGTAACCTTGTGGTGGGTAGCATTTTAGGCAACAGAGGTTGAGGACTGCAGTAGTCAAGGTCTAGCTCCACCCTCTCTCAACTTTGTTACGTTTACAGTCAGACTCCAGGAACAAATCCACCCAGGTACTGTGCTTTGACCTTTTTTACCTTTATTGTAACTTTTAATAAAAATAATTAAAAAAAAAAAAAAAAGACACATTTTCCTTACCGCTAAAACCCACTTACTAGGGTTCGGAATCAAAGACCACATAACCAGGTATTTAAGCATCAGCGTGAGCATACTGAATGTGAACTTCTGGATCCTCCACAGGAACTGTTCCATTTCCATGGTTGGCTCCTCCCAGGGTCAATCTGGAGTCAGTCGGCTCTTGCTGAGCAGGACTGAGTTGTTAAGACTAGAGCTGAAGGCAGGTGAATTCCAAGGTTCTTTCCAACAGAAACGAGTTCTCTGGGTACTTATTTTATTGATTTTCCTTAAATATTATTTACAAATAACTTTGGCCTGACCACATTAATGAGGACATCATTGATAAAGATGGATTTTACATCCCAATTTTGAGTTTCATAGTCTATTCCCTCTATGTAAGATTATAAAAAATAAAATTTTAAAGTGTTACTAATGATATGACTAAAGAGAAGAGAAAAATACTTAGTTGGAACATTCAGCAAAACACAATAACTTCGATTGCAAATTCAGGCACACTGAGGATATTTGAAGCTCATAATGAATAACCTGGGCCACAGAGGTGGGTCAGCAGGTAAGTGTTTGTGTGAAGCCTGCTGACCTGAGTGTGATCTCTGAGACTTACAGGGTGGAAGGAAAGAACCAACTCCAACGTGTCCTCTGCCCTCCACACCATGGTATGCACACACACGTGCATGCATGCATGCACACAAATAAATAGAATAGCTCATGGTTAATTGCAGTTCTTGGAGATGGGCTATGTTTCTGGATAAAACCCTGTGATTTACCAACCAGTGCTTCGTTTCAGTGAGTAGTTTCTGTACTAACCTTTGGTATTCAAAGAAGCATTCCACTCATTAAGTTGACAAATCACTGCCAATATTTTATCAGAAATGTATGATTGTGAATTTAGGTATATGACTTGAAAATATATACTTGTAATTTGATTTTCTATGACTTTTGAACTTGGAAGTTCATGGTATCTCCTTGAACAGGGCATTTCCTTTCTCAGAAGTTGTTGTGAACATATGTATAAATTGAAGCACTTAATGCTAGCAGAAAGTAGAGGCAGGTGGACTATGTGTTTCTTTTCAGATACTTACTTCCAAACAGCCTCCTGCTCTTGAAGTTCCTTCATTAGTAGAAGAAGGACCATAAAATACGTTTTGAGTCTTCCATTCACTTTGTTACTAGGTCCTCAGCACCATTAATACTAAGTGGGCGGTTTCTCACTGAGGACTCATTCTCAGAATACTTTGCTCCTAAATAATTGTGTTTCATCTTGGCCTTTTATCCCTCAGCAAATTCAATCTACCCATCCCTTCTACCTTAATATATTGGGGAGATAAATTCTCCCTGAAAATTCTTCTAGTTGCAACTCAACACTACTTGTGTTCTATTTCTTGTTTCCAATCTTTTTCTCAATTATGTTCATTTCATTATTCTTTAAATAAACTTCTTTCCCACAGGCGTTCAGTAGAGTACCCAACAACAAAAACACCATGGAGTTCATTGGTGAGACTTTCAGAACTAGCTTCTTCCAGAATTATCTTCCACCGAATGGTTTTCTCTTCCTTGAAGCTGTAGCATTTCCCAGAACTCTTTTTTTTCTAATAGGAAAACATTTTCCCAAGAAATCTAAAACTACTTTGGCTCTTGCTGCTGTTTGAGTCCACAGCTGGGCCCATTCCCTGGAGCCTTGGTTTACAAATTAGGCAATTTAACCTCAACTGTATCCTTTAGTAAACAGAAAACCAGATCCACACTTCTCTTAAATAGTCTCCCTGAGAAGATCAGCATACCTGGCCCTCCTTCAGTGAGCCAGCCGCTGGTCAAGAGGGAGAGGAAGCTGTAGGCAGAGGGAAGGTGTCAGCGACTGAGATAAGAGCTGATAAACTGTCCTGTTGAAAAAGTATGTTTGACATCTTAATAGGAAAATGACAAAATAAAATGTCAGCCTTCTGCTTCTCTACCTCAGACTTTGTTAGACACACTCCAAGTGAGGGTCACTAACTCCTGCTACCAACAATGCCTTCACAGGCTACAGAAGTAACTCCTGTAAATGCTCTTAAGAAAGTCAGAAGTGTGTCAGCCATCTGTCTACATTCATTACTTATAGAGCTGTATAATTTCTTTGAGATATATTTCATTGTGCCCCTCCATTTCCTTAACCCAGGCCTTGGGTGGATTGGAAGGACCTGAATATAGGCAAGTACACTAAAAATATTGGTACCAAAGTCTCTGCCAGGACCAAAGATGATGACCCTTCTGTGTGCATGCGCAGTCTCTGTGTGGAACTTCTCTCTGTGTGTCTCTGTCTCTCTGTCTCTCTCTCTGTCGTGTGTGTGGGGGGGGGTGCCAGAGTTCTATAGAAGAGTTGGTAAAGGTCAGAGTCACCAGCACTTGCTGAGGTGACCAGACTCTGCTCTGCCTCCCTTTGTCTGCCATCACCCCCACTCTTACCAGCAAAAGGATATCACACAGCAAAGTCCTGAGCCTCCACAGGGACGCTGCTCATTGCAATGCACAGGAGACAGGAGCTGGCTGTGCACATGTGAGATCCACTTCACACTTCCACTACTGACGTTCCTAAAGTGCTTCAAACCCTGCTCCTTAGGACATCAAAGATTCTCTAGTTCAAACATCATTGCTCTCCAGAACACGAAAACAGACTCTAGAAAAAGGCTGAAATTAAGAAACAAAAATATTCAACTACCCACATTCAGAGCACGGTCCCTAGGGGAAAAGCCTGTCACGTGTAGCAGAGCAGTATGAGACACTGTGAAGATTTTCACCAGCTAAAAATCACTTCGTAGCCGCAGGAGTAAGGAGAAGGAGATGTTGCCACCAGTATCTTAGCAGGACAAGGAGAAACTGGTTTCCTAACCTGTTTCCTTTGGAGTTTGTCAAGTCTGAATAATTCTCCTGAAAAGAAAACATGATACTGTCATTCTTCCCGGCAACCTTCCTAGGACATTATGAAATGATCCCCTGGCACCGTATTCAGATCTTAGTGTGTTGGCTTTTACATCACTGGGCGAAAACACCTGAGAAAAACAGCTTAAAGGACTAAGGATGTATTTTGGCTCCTCATCTCAAATGCTGCAAGGTCCTCGTCACTGTGCTTCCTGTGGGTGGGAAAGGAGACACAGAACAAGAAACCTGCTCCCCTCAAGGAAACCAGAAAGCTGGGGGTGGGGCAAGTACAAGACATAAACTTGTCTAAACATAAAGAAAGGGTGTTTAATGGATACCAGAGATGGCTGTTCTCCAAGCACAACCCAAACTGCAATGCATAATGAATGTTTCAGGAAGAAAAAGCCACCCACATAAATGAATACATGAATATTATGCGCAAAGTGTCTTATCAAAGCCTGAACGTATGATATCACAAACTGCCCATGCAATTGGCTGTGAATAAGCAGATTTGGTGGAGATGGGTTTTTCACTTGATTTTTATTGACAATGAGGTGGGTTGATGTTCTATTTTGATGATCAAATCCGGGTTTGCTCCAGCTTTAGAAAAAAAAAACTGACTGCATTTACCTACTGAACTGTAAAGAAGGTGGAAAGATCCAAATAAGCTAGCACTCAGAAGGAACCACACAGCCAAGAGGCCAGACAGACACTCCTAGAGAACCTGCCTTCACCACAGAAAATGGGGCCAATAACCCTCCAGTAAGAGGTTCTGGCCAGTCCCAATATGCCGCCCTTTTGTGTGCACTGCAGAGGTGCTGGGGAGCATTCTGCAGTGTGTGTGTGTGTGTGTGTGTGTGTGTGTGTGTGTGTGTGTGTGACGCAGAGCTCTGTCGAAGAGGTAAAGGTCAGACTTGAGCAGCACTTACTGAGCTGACCAAACATCAGCTCTGGCCTTGGTGTTTCCCATGAGCTGCTATAAGGCATTGGGTGGGTCATTTATCACTTGCAGTGAAAGACCCCCACTCCATTATGAGGACCTGGGGCATTGGGCCGATGAAATGCCCCCCCCCCAATAGCTTAGCCTAAGAAACGCCATTCTAAAGGAATCAGAAAAACAGGAGTTCACAGCTGTGGCTGGCTGGCCACCCGGCCTTGAGAGAGATAACTATGGCCAGCCATCCGGCCTTGAGAGAGATAACTATGGCCAGCCATCCGGCCTTGGGAGAGAGATAACTGTGGTCAGCGGCCTTGGGAGAAAAACAGTTGAGTCAAATCAGGATATTTTATGGCTGGCCCCCTGGCCTTGAGGAATAAGCAGCTGGGCTGGAAAAACACCCACTATACCCTGGGCAAGGCCAAGTCAGCCACACACATACGACCCCAAGTTCACCCTGGCCTTCTTTGAAACAACCAATAGGGACTCTGTAACTATGCTTCTCACTTCTGTAACTGCGCCTCTACCCCTGGGATCCCATAAAAAGTCCCCGTTGCCCTAGGAAGGGGCGCAAGTCCTCCGAGAGACTTCGCCCCGGGTACCCGTGTATCTAATAAACCCTCTTGCTTTTGCATCTGATCTGTGGTTTCAGTGTGTTCCTTGGGTTTGGGGTCTCTCCTGAAGAAAGATCTCCCCTGGGGGTCTTTCAGCAGATGAAGAGGCCTACCTTCCAGGAAAGAGAAACAAAGAAGATACAGGACCTGGCCGGTAGCACCATGCCCAAACATCATTGTTCAAAGCCTGAACCTTTCCTCTCAATCCCCGAAGTTCTGAATAAGGTGTTAGAGAAAGGGCTGGTGGGCAAAGGCACTTCACACCCACAGGCATTTTGATTTGATCCTTAGAACCCATATGGTGGAAAGAGAAGACCAAATCCTTCCTTTGTCCTCTGCCCTCCACCAGTGTGCCTTGTTACACCCACACACAAAATAAATACATGCAAAAAATCAATACATTCTTGATAAAAGATTGGTCAAGGGACAGTGGCTTATGTTTATGTAAATTCACCAATTACTTACTAAGCTCTCAGGGTAAGCCATCCTATGGGACTCTGGGGACTAAAGGAATAACTTAAGCATAACAGATATGGCATTATTCATCAGCACATATTATAAATATGGTTGGCTTGAATCAATATAACCACACTGGCAGGAAGCCCAGGAACTCCCTCTGGAGAATTCTCTTTAGCTCCTCCTAAACTATGCAAACAACCCAGAGACTCACCTATTTAAAAAAATGTTTATCCCAGGTACTAAATGTCATGCAGGGAAAGTTACTGGGCTATGCAATCAAACCACCTGTGCCTGCTGATCATCAGTCCTACATAATCCAGAGTTGTGCATCTGATGCTATGTTCATGCAATGGTGCCAGGGCCCTGTGCAGCATCTGATGCTATCCTCATGCAATGGTGCCAGGGCCCTGTGCAGCATCTGATGCTATCCTCATGCAATGGTGCCAGGGCCCTGTGCAGCATCTGATGCTATTCATGTCAATGGTGCCAGGGCCCTGTGCAGCATCTGATGCTATTCATGCCAATGGTGCCAGGGCCCTGTGCAGCATCTGATGTTATTCATGCCAATGGTGCCAGGGCCCTATGCAGCATCTGATGCTATTCATGCCAATGGTGCCAGGGCCCTGTGCAGCATCTGAGTGCCACACACCTAGACTACAAAATGATAGTTTCTATCCTATGTAGGCATGAGTGAATATTTCTGAAAATACACAATGCCAAGGAAAATTGGGTCCACGGACACCTGCTGTACTAGAACACGCCATTCTTCAGCCATGGCAGCCCTCAGTTGTCTTCTATTGTTGGGTGTTGTCTAGCTCTCCCTGTAAGGGAGGTCTGCAAACACAGTTGGTGGCCACCACTTGATTCCACCGTTCCCTAAGCTAAAGATCATTTTTACAATTTTAAATGATTTTAAAAACCTCTCGGGGACTTGAAGTGTAGCTCATTTAGTGGGGTATATGGTTAGCACACATGCACCCCTGGATTCAATGCCAGGATAAGAAATTAAAAAGTGAAAACAGATAAAGAAATTGAATGAAGAGTGTATTTTCATGTATGGAATTTATATGAACTTTAAATTCTGGTACCCAAAAAGTCTTATTATATTACTATTTTTCACTTAATATTGGCATTTAACTGAGACTTTTTTTTTAAAGTGAGACTTAATGGATCTTAAAAAAAGAAGATGGCCCTCATCTTGTAATCTATTTTGTCTTTCCTTATAATTGAGAGTCAAGAAACTCCAACATAACAGACAGAGCCAGAATTGCCTACAGAGATTGTGTGTTTTCCTGACAAAATTTCAAAAGAGGATGTTAAGAACAACAAATAAATGGTATTTACTTAAAACTAGAATGTTTGTGACCTCGAGTTTCACAGTAGCACTGTTCTTCCATCCTTAATCTAAACAATGTACCACCCCCACCCCCAAAACCTTTGTAATTCCATTTATAAAGGGAAATTCCTTAAGAAAAATTAGCAACTCAACTCATATTTTATTCATTTTTTAAGTTTGCTTAAATGTATAATCTGTGCTTAATCTTTAAACTTTGTCATAAATTACATCCTTTGGGGCATTCAACTCAGAAATCCAGGAGTAAATATATTGCCATCATAAAGACAGCTAAGCACACTTTCTCCCACATCTTGCTCCTCTGACTTGGATGTGTTTTCCTAAACATTTTTCTTTCTAAAATGCCCATGCTTCCAAGTATGTTCTCACACTGGTCTTAATAACCTCCAGACTCATCCAGAAATTCATTTCTGTATTATAGTCAAGACTCTTGCCTTATCAATGTAGAAGTCCCGGAGGCTCCATAAGGAGACACACCAGGCTGCAGGCGGTAGCATTTCTGGAGTGGGTCTTCCCAGTATCACTGATGAAATAACATAGGACCTTTGTGAGGGAAAGTTTGCTGACTAATAAGCTAGAGGTTCCATTCCTTCCCTTTCAAAGGGCCCCAGGACCACTGATCCAAATGGGTTCCCTCTTGAGAGTCCTACAAACCTAGGGAGGGCAGAGATGTGCTACCTGTAGACATGTACAAACAGGGTGTACATTCTACCCTAGGCAGTAGTCCAAATGCCCTTCACATTTGCAAGCAAGAGCAACCACACAAACCTTAAAGGGACTCTAAGCAGAGAGTGCCTTCTTAGAAAGTAGGGACTCTATAAGTCCCTGGCACTCCACATACCAAAATGTGAAACCACAACAGATGTAGGTAAGTGGTACCAGAAAGGGTCCCAACTTACCTAAGAACAGCAGAACCAGTCAGCAGGAGAAACCTTGATGCTGCTTCCTTCATTTAATACAATTTTTAAGGAATAAAAAAAGACTAAAAGAGAGCCATATGTCAGTCATAAAGTAAATCACTAAGGCTTGCCACTGATACTCAGAAAATCCCAGTAGAACTAAATGGTTTTCATTCCATAATTCTTTATGCAAATACATTTGAGGAATTGCTATTGTCAGACACTGCAAAATGCCAAGACACTCACAGTTATCCAAACAGGTTGAGCAACAGAGGAAAATCAACGCCCTTGGAGCCTTCGCTTGCTCAGTTTGAGGAACCTCTAGAGCAAGACCCAGGTGTGAGGTTCTCCAGTAGGAGACTACTGGCAGGCAGGTTTATTCGTACTCTTATGCAGACCTAAAGAGGCCACTGAAGCTCCAACCTCAAGTAATGACCTTAGATCAGTGGGAATGGGGAGGGTGGTGGAGAGACATCTGTCCATCTAACCACTAAGGAAAAGTGAGGCTGGAAATCCGAGACGATGACTACCAGAGTCTTTCTGAGCACAGTCGGCGGTGGGAGGAATGAGGATGGGAGCAAAGCACTGGTGGGAGATGGAGGAAATAATCTTTACCAGACGTGAGACTGGCTGAGGTCAAAGTGGGGGTGTGAGAGAAGACACAGATGAGGGCATATCTTGGAAATAAAAAGGGACAGAAAAAGTTGATGCAGTACAAATAAAACTGAGATGTCAAAGGGACTCTAATGTCTCTTCTGCATGACTTCGAGAATAGAAATCCACACACTGTATTGGAGAAGACTCAAGCAGAACAGATTTTGGGATGATGACGGTTTTGATCTGGAGCATACTATGTGAGACGCTTGCTGGACACGGATGATGAACCTGCAAAGACGCAGCTCTTGCTTCCAAGCCTGGGTTCAGGGAAGAATTTCACACTGAAGGTATAGATTTGGCTCATCTTTGCAAAGACGTCATGAAATCCTCGAGACCAGAACAGGTTGTCAAAGGAGTGAGCATAGACAAAGAGAGGATGGGCCACCTTTCTGTGGACCTGGTTCTCTCACAGAACATCTTGGGAAAACCAAACAAACAAAAAGCCACCACAACTTACCAATACAGTGACATCATGTTTACCCAGCAGTCCCAACAGCTTGGAATATTCTTGAGAAAAGAAAAAGAACAGAACAATTTAGGAGTTACTGCATTCAGCTTACAAGTAACCACCCACTGATTAATCTTATTTTAATCTCAGCATTCAAAGCTGAGGATCTCATTTTCATCATGTGGTCACACAGAAGCTAGCAGGTATTTGAGGCATGTACAATGACAACAACTTGGGGTCACTGGGGAAAATGAGTCAGCAATGAATTAAGTTATGACAAAAACTGAGATCTGGACTTTTTTGTACTTGGTGCACATCTGTTCCTGGCAGATAATTCTACTACGTTATTGTTGAGCTATTGAGTACGTGTGCTCCTACCAGGCTTGAGCCATAGGGTGAGTTCTTCTAACTACCGTTGTTCAATGTGTGTTTAGGACAGGGACTGAGAATTGAGCACTGGAAAGGTTAGAGGCACTAAATGCTCAGCTTCTTCTCAAATGTGAAAACAACTGTGTCCTTGCTCTGAGCTTGCACACACCACATAGGATTGCCAAACTGTGCTTGAAAAAAATCCCTCTCTCCATAAAGGTGATTCTGTGATCAAAAAACATTGTTTGAACACGATTCTTGTGGTTTAAGTATGAAGCTTTCTCCTAAGAAAGTTTATAAGTTGAAGGCTTGGTCCACAACTAGCCTAACAGACCACTGAGAGGTGACTGGGCTGTGAGACTCAGCCTCCATAGGTGGATTGAACCCTTGATGGGTTTACAGTTTGAAGCATTGCTGGGAAGCAATAGGAACTTTCAGAAGCAGGGCCAAAGTAAAGGGAGGAAGTCAGTGGGAGTATGTCTTTCAAGGATGTACCCTGTGCCCTTCTTCTTTCCTCACCCCTCCCTCCAGCTGCCCTTCCCTCCTCCTAGCAACTGTGAAGTAATTCACCATAAAGCCGGCAACAATGGAGTCAGCAGACCATAGATTAAAGCCTCTAAAACTGTGATCACAAATAAATCTCCCTTTCAATTGTTCCCATCCCATGTTTATCACAGCAATGAAAACTTGGACCCACAATGACGCTGACACAGAATGACCATGTGGATTAGCTTCCACCCTGAGAATTCTAAGAGAAACAGAACTTCTAAGAGCCTACATGCTCTCCTGGGCAAGGGAGGACATGTAGGCTTACCAAGAAACACCGTGCCTGCCAATTCTACTCCCATTCCCAGCATCTTATAAAAGAATTTCCCCCAACCACATAAAATGCTCATTGACATAACTTCTGGTAAATACAACTTTCTCTGCTGTAAAACACTTCCAGAAATACTTTAGTACCTCCTGCAGCTTTGAAACCCTCTGTAACTTACTGACTAGGCCTTTCTTTACCTGCCTGTCACTCACTAAGCACTTATCCTCTCCCAGGAGCCAACAACATGAACTTATAGATGAGACTCAGAGGTGGGTAAATGCATGCTTAATCACACTTGCTCATTTAATTCCCACAGAACCAGTATGAAATTAACTCTTCAGAGCTGATAAATTTACTGATACAGAGGTTACACACATGGCTAAATTCATATAGCTAGTGGGTAGTAGTACTAGAATTCTATTTCAAAAACTCTACCTAGTACTGAGGAGATGGCTCAGCAAATACAACCAATTTCCAACTTCTGTGAAAACCTCCCCCATGCCTCTCCATGACCCCCCAAAAATTCAGGAAACTTTTTCAATGCCCCCACAAAACAATCCACGGTGTTTACTGCTGTCTCGACAGGCTTTTCTGAGAGCACACAGTCATTAGCAGGGCCTGCTAATGGCCAGGTTCTTCCCTAACTGAGACCTCACTCTCCTCACTGCAGGCTTCTGCTTCATCTAAGGTCTCATTACCAACTGGCATTTCCAGTGCAGTCCTAACCTGGCTGGGCACCAGAACCTCCTGGGAGCATTTATTACAGTACTGCAGCCTAAGTTTCCCCACCAAAACCGCCGGTTCTTGAGGTCTGGTCACGGGCTAGGGAATCAATACTGTTAATAGGCTCCCAGAGTGATTTCTGAAGCAGCCAGTCCAAACATTCAGCTTCTAGAAATCAATAAACACCATCAGGGAGAACGTTGGTATGGGAAAAATATATATAAAGGGAGTTCTTGCCATTTCTGCAAACTGACATTTTCTCCAACGCACTTATCTTAGTTTGAAGTGAGACAGCTAAGCTCAACCAGAACTTTCTGCAATTCTCCAAAGCCCAGGGTAATGATTCATTTTATGTGTCAGCCTTGACGAGTTAAGGGATAGTGGATGGAACATGGTTTCCAGGTGTGCTGATGACAGTGTTTCCGGAAGGAATTAGCATTGGATCAACTGGCTGCTGAAGACTTGCCCTCACCATGTGGTAAGCATCGCTTAATCTGTTGAGGGCCTACTTGAACAGAAAAGAGGAGTGTAAGATAAAGTCACTCTGTGAACAAGTGGCCCTCCTCTCTTACTGTCACACAGCAGTGCCACTGGCCCTCGGGTGTCTGGTTCAGCTGTTTCTCCAGTTTGTGGAGAACAGTGTGGTACTTCTTGGTTTCTATAGTCCTGTGAGTCCACTCCTATCATAAGCATACACACCATTGTGCATGAAGATTTTTGTTCAGAAAACCCTGACTTAGACACTCAGCATAAACCTGAGAAAGAAGCCATCACTTTATGGCAGAATTATGACATCATCATGTGCCTTTCAACTTAAAACATTTGCTCAGCAGATAACTTCCCACAACTAATTGCAAGAAATGGTTTCTGTTCTTTCCTTGCATGTTCGTTAGCATCTTTCCTGCGGTGACTACACACCTGACAGAAGCCATCTATGGCAGAAGGGGCTCCTTGACACTCACAATTTTAGAAGATACCATCCATCCTGGCAGAGAATTCATGGCCACCATAGCCATTCAGCCCATGGCGGCGGGACTTTGGGGCATAGCTTGTTTACATCTCAGTGGACAGGAACTTGGAGTGATCTAGAGGAGACCAGGAGGTGTGTTCACACCTGGAGGCATGTGTCTGCCATCAAGACCCCATGTCTCAGTTTCCATAACCTCTCTAAACAGCTAGGGCCCAGGCTTTCAAACATATGACCATGTGGGACATTTCACATCTCAATCACAACATCGAATATAGGAGGCATCATTTATAATAAGTCACTAACAACTAAATATTTTTAAAGTTTAAAACTTACCATTAAATCTGTAATTTTTATATGAGCTCTTAAAGAAGATAGACTCATAAAGTCATAAAGATACTGGAATTAACACACACAGGTGTACACACACATACACACACACACACACACACACACACACACACACACACACACACATCTCCAGTATATGAAGTAGTCTCTTGGACTATGATCAAATGCCACATGCTTTCTGTCTGTCACTCATTGATTGCACATTGGAATTACTTGGAACCCTACAAGACCCTGATGTTTTAGCTGTATCCCCAGAGGTTCTAAATTACTTAGTTTGAGTTTTCTGACAGCTCTCCGGATGATGTGAACGTGCAGTCAAGTCGGCCTACTATGCTTCACACAGCACAGTGGATATGTCCTCCATCTGATGGGGCAAACCCTTCATGGCTCTCCAGCGATGAACCTTCTGCCCATTATGTTGTCAGCATGGCTTCTGTTCAGCAATTCAACTATCCTGGTCCTTGAGGAGACCAGGCCTCCACAATTCTCTCCTTTTTTTTTTTTTTTTTTTTTGTTTGTTTGTTTGTTTGTTTTTTTGTTTTTGGAGACAGGGTTTCTCTGTGTAGCTTTGTGCCTTTCCTGGATCTCGCTCTATAGACCAGGCTGGCATCGAACTCACAGAGATCCACCTGCCTCTGCCTCCCAAGTGCTGGGATTAAAGGCGTGCACCACCACTGTCCGGCCACATTTCTCTTGATCATAGAAGTTTATGTACCCTACCTTACATGGCTAGAGTAGGGGTGAGGTATTAGGGAGCCCAGTCCTTCTGCTCCATTAGTGTGCTCCTGCTGTTATCCTGATTTGTTGATGTTGGAGCAAGAAGAAACAATGAACTAATATTGTGCTTAGTTGGAGGAGTCTCTGAACTTCTGGGCCAAGTACACCATCAAATCTGTAGTCCAGAGGAGGCCACAGATGTTGAGCTCTCTTAAGTAAGGCTCTTTTGGGCATCTTCAGGTTGAAATACCTCCCGTGTATGGTCTTGTACTGGGCTTTTTTTCTTTTTGGCCATCAACCAGCTCCCACCTCAGGAAACGGAGACTTACTAGTTTTGAAAGCTCTGCCTAGCTCTGGCTCATTTCTGGCTAGCTCTTAACTTAAATTAACCTTTTCCTCTTTGTCTACCTTTCGCCTTGATGCTTTTTCCTTTTCTCTCCTTCAGTATATCTTACTTTCACTGTTTCTCATGTCTGCTGGCTGGCAGCTGCCTGACTTCTGGCCCTGGGTGTCTCCCTAGTTCTCTCCTCCTCCTTCTCTTGTTTCTCAAATCTGGATTTCTCTTCCTATTTATTCTCTCTGCCCATCAGGCCCACCTATCCTTTTTCCTGCCTAGCTATTGGCCATCCAGCTCTTTATTAGACCAATCAGATGCCTAAGGCAGGCAAGGTAAACAAATGAAATACATCTTTTCATCGTTAAACAAATGCATCATAAACAAATGTAACACATCATTGCCTAGTTAATATTTCACAACACTGTCCTCTGTGAGTAATTTGCAGCCTGCAGTCCATACCAGCCTCCGATTAAGTTATAGTCTTGAGAAATATTATTAATGTGATGGAGATCACACTGATCTCCCATGTGACACTTCACATATGCATGCACTGGGCATGTGTTAAATGTTGCTTCCCTTCTCCTTGCCTTCTTTTTTTGTAAATCCCAAAATAAAACCTCCCCCTCTAGCCCACAGTTGACTAGAAGAGACTCAGGCTGAACTTTTGCTGAATTTTTTCAAGTTCTCCTTCTGTGTGCTTGGCTTTTGATGGTCCTGTCCAATTTTGGTCCCAGTCAGCCCTACTCAGGTTCTGTGAGCTTTAGCAAGTCTTACAGTGCAGAGAGCACATAACAGGAACCTTGGGGGAACCTACATGAAGCTTCCTTCAGTGAGTCACTTAAGCCAGAGTGAGGTCCACCAGAGAGGGACCAAGGAAAGGGGAGAACCAGAGGTAGAGATCGGAGTGTAGAAGGGCCTAGAGAGCCAAAGTGGGGAATTTGCATTTTATTCCAATGGACAGAAAATGTGATGTAACCTAGGCTTCAAGGGCTGAGTGGATGAGCATGGTGGCACACACCTATAATCCCAGCAATCAGGAGGCTAAGGCAAGGTCTCAGGTTGAATGGCAGCCAGGTTTATATAGCAAGTCTGCCCTGCACCAAAAGACACAGGTTACACTTTTCTAGCCCACCGGTCTGGAGGGCATGTCTTCCATGTCCTCTACAGTTCTGGATGCTTAGTACATCCTACCGTAGCCTTCCACTCAAACCTAAGATGGACATGAGAGGTTTTCATTAGAACTCCAAGAATCTCAAAAAGGAAAAAAAAAAAAAGAAGTCTATAATGAGACAAGCAAAGTAAAAGAACTATGCAGATGGAACCAGCCGTTCAAAGCTTTGGCCTGAAGAGTCAAGTCTTCCTTCTGTCCAGTATTGTCAGGGATTCCAATGACTGTGTGTCTCAAGGATCTACTTTCTCCCTTTACAGGGGGACAATTTGAACCACTGTATCTACTAAAATTTTAAGTGCTCATAAAATTTGACCTTGCAATTTTACCTTTAGCATTCTTCCTGCAGAAATACTTAAGTCTGTACACGCAGTTGTGGGTATCATGGAATTCACTTCTCACTTTCATAATAGTGGAAATTGAAAATCTAATTGCCTCTCATTCGTATAATGGTTTATTCATTGGGATTGATATTAATAGGTTGATATACAATATATAAAATATACCAGTTTGAACTCTTAGACTCAGGGACAAGTCTTACAACTCAGTGCAAAGAAAATTAGAAACTGGTTTCAAGATAATGCGTATTCTAAGATCCCTCTCCTAGAGAAAATGTGTACTTCTTTAACCATGTTTACAAATACCAACAATGGCATTATCGCTATTAGAATTCCTAGCCACTCCCCCAGCTACATGACCATGCATGCGCTGTCCAGCAGCTAAGCAAGATGCTTAGTCATCCCAGAACCTTATGTTCTACGTGTTCCATGCACCTTATGATCATGTAATCTGCACTCAGTGTGACTATGTAATCTATGAGCATGCGTGGCATAGCTATGTAAGCCCATATGCTCATGCTGGGACCTATAAAAGCAGGTGCCACCTATCCCCTCCTCCCTCTATCTGAACAGGTCTGTTTCAAATAGGCCTATTACACTTCGTCCCTTCTTTTTCCATCCTTTAATTAAACTCTTGCAGTAGGTTTTGCTGTACCTTGTAGTTTCTCTCACATGGTAAATCACACATGACGGTGATAACCCTAAAACATGAGGGCACTGAGTGGGGGAATAACAAAGGAAAGGAAAACATCACAAGTTAAGAGCACTCTATGATAATTTTTTTTCTAATAAAAAATACACCTGGATATTTGATGGGAGACTTTGTCGGGGTATTTATTTGTTTGTTTGTTTATAGTTCTCATAGGTCCCAAGCTGACCCTGGGATATATCATATAGTCAAGAATGACCTTGAACTTCTGACCCTCCTGCCTCTACCACCAAAGTCCTGGGATTGCAGTTGAATTCCACCACTGATGGGTTATGTGAAGCCCAGTGATCAGATCCAGGGCTGTGTGCACATTAGGCAAGTGCTCTGCCAACTGTGCTACATCTCCCAGTCCCCCACAACAGCTGCACATGACTTCAAAATTAGAGAGAGAGAGAAAGAGAGAGGGAGAAGAAGAAGAAGAAGAAGAAGAAGAAGAAGAAGAAGAAGAAGAAGAAGAAGAAGAAGAAGAAGAAGAAGAAGAAGAAGAAGAAGAAGTAAAGGAGGGGGAGGAAGGAAGGAAGAAAGGAAAAAAGAGAAAGAAAGCCCTTAAGAAATGCAAAAGTATGCCTGGCCTGAATCTTCCCTGTCCTAAGATCCGCTCACAAACTAGTTGCTATTCTGGCCTCCTTGAGTCCTAACTTCTGCCATTATTCAAACCCTAAGAGCCTGTGTTTTCCCAGAGCCTTGCAGGTGTCCCTGCTGACTGCATCTCTGGGGCAAACTGGTGCTTTGTCTTGCACGGCCCCATGCCAAGTCCCTGGTGTTATCAATGTAAATTACTCCATTGGTCTCCTGGACAGCTGGGACCCCGAAGAGCTCAGTTGAATTATAGGAAACTGAATGTTTAATGGCATTCACCAGGCATGAATGGAGGTACAGCCATAACCAGGGTGGCCACAGAGCACAGGTGTGAAGGGCTGAGTCTGGCAGCCATCCCTCTACCTAAATGGCTCCGGGTCTGTTTGGTCTGCCTCAGTACAAACAAACAGTGCCCTCTTCTGTCCAGCAGCAGAACTCTACAGAGCCACAGCTTTGTGGACCATCACTAGGTTCTGCATCTCACACAGGGAAGGTCAAGACCCTGCACAGCAGCATCCATGAGTAAGGGAAAGACCCTGCACAGCAGCATCCATGAGTAAGGAGAAAGACCCTGCACAGCAGCATCCATGAGTAAGGGAGAAAGACCCTGCACAGCAGCATCCATGAGTAAGGGAAAGACCCTGCACAGCAGCATCCGTGAGTAAGGGAAAGACCCTGCACAGCAGCATCCATGAGTAAGGGAGAAAGACCCTGCACAGCAGCATCCATGAGTAAGGGAGAAAGACCCTGCACAGCAGCATCCATGAGTAAGGGAAAGACCCTGCACAGCAGCATCCATGAGTAAGGGAGAAAGACCCTGCACAGCAGCATCCATGAGTAAGGGAGAAAGACCCTGCACAGCAGCATCTGTGAGTAAGGGAAAGCTGTCACTCTGATTCTGTCCTAAATCCATGTCCTGATTTTACAAGGATTGAAAAAAGATGATGAAAACATGAACAACAGGGCAAGTCCCATCTATCAAACTGACAGTGAAAAATAATTAAGGAGCTTAAATTTTATACTGCTATGACACAGAGGAGATATTACCACGGTATGGAAGATCAGTTCAAGCTTTTGGAGAAACACCCTGGTGGCAGGCTTAGCTATTTTTTTATATAAATCTCTTTACTATATGTCATCCAGTAATGATACACTTGGGAACATTTCTGTTAAAATGGCCCCAAAGAAAACAGTGGTTGATCTAAAGATGCTTAGAGGCATGACATATTTTATTTTATATAGTGGAAAACTGGAAAAGCTCAAGTGCAAATGGCACACAGTAAAGGAGTGGTTATGCTATGGCCAGTGCCATACATGGTTATCCTTTGCCACAGAGCCAGTAAGAATGGTGACTCCAAGGCTGATGACATACACAAACCATGTATATGAACAGAAAATACCGAATGCTGTTCCCACACTGAACGTAGCCCAAGTATGTATGATGGTGATGGATTTTAGACAAAATAATTAGAATTTAGCACCCATCCTCATTTTAAACATGATGCAGTATTAAGTAATAATGAAAGGAGGTGAGGAAGAGGAGAAAAGATGAGAGAATAACCACCAGCTATTGCTTTCTATCTTATTTATCTCTCACTGTTTTATTCAAAAGTTTCATTTGCTGGGTTCTTGCTGCCATGTCTGGATCCAAGGCCTGTCTGTGTTAATGTTGAGTCACCACGGAAGTCCTGTGCTGCTGCCTGATGCCATGTTGATGTCTGTAGGCAGTGGTGCCATGGGTGGGGGTGGGGCATATTGATGTGGGGGGCCTACGCTTCCACCTCAGGTCATGTTGATATCTGTGATGTGGGCAGCCTCCCAGGGCCTTGTGTGAGTCTGTAGTCCTGCAGCAGGTGGTCAGGCTCATGGTCTGTGCTGTCTACAGAGACCCTGTGGAGGCCCATGATCCATGCTCTCACTGTGAAGAGCAAGGAAGCTACTTTTCTGTGATATGGATAACTATAGGCACACAGTTGAGAAGAGGGGGGCGTGGAAGGCTTCTGTGACAGTCCCTACCCCTCAAACCTGCCTCAAAAAATGTAATAGCCTAGGCAGGAAGCCACTGAAGACAATTCTTTAAAAGTGTGACAGAGAGGCTGAAGAATAGCTCTCACAACTGATGGCTGCTGGTGGAGGTGCAGGAAGGGAAGGACTCAGTTCTATTTAAGGGGCAAACCACTGAGAGTTTGACCATGCACCAGTGAGTCTATACATAACCCAAGGGGGACTTGACCTTTTTTTCCTCATTTTTATATTTTACTTCTTTTTAGGGTGATGTCACAAAGGGGGTGGACATGGAAAGACTGGGAAGGGATTGTGGTGGGGTGCATGATATGAAACTCCCAGAGAATCAATAAAAATGTTATATGTGTGAGAAAAGGAAGAAACAAAGTGCTAAAGAGGCCCACAGAAATCCACAAAGATACCCCCACAAAAGACTGCTGGCAATGGCTGAGAGACAGCTGGGACTGACCTACGCTGGTGATGGGATGGCCAAACACCCTAATAGTTGTGCCAGAAACCCCATCCAAGGACTGAGGAATCTGGATCCAGACATCCACGGCTAGGGCCCCGGGTGGAGCTCCAGGAGTCTAATTAGCGAGAAAGAGGAGGGTTTATATGAGCGAGAATTGTTGAAACCAAGGTTGGATAAAGCACAGGGACAAATAGCCAAACAAATGGAAACACATGAACTATGAACCAAAGGCTGAGGGGCCCCAACTGGATCAGGCCCTCTGAATAGGTGAGACAGTTGATTGGCTTGATCTGTTTGGGAGGCATCTAGGCAGTGGTACCAGGTCCTGGGCTCATTGCATGAGTTAGCTGTTTGAAACCCGGGACTTGTACAGGGATGCTTGGCTCAATCTGGGAGGAGGGGACTGGACCTGCCTGGACTGAGTCTATCAGGTCAATCTCAGTCCTCGAGGGTGGTCTTGATCTGGAGGTGGTGGGAATGGGGGGTGGGCTGGGGGGAAGGGGAGGGGGCAGGAAGGGGGAGAACAAGGGAATCTGTGGCTGTTATGTAGAACTGAATAGTACTGTAAAATTAAAAAAATGTAAAAAAAAAATGTTATGAGTGGGAACAAAGTTTCATTTTCTCTGTTTGGGATGCCAAGGAGATCTATTTTATTTTGCCAATAACTTATAAAGCCAATGCATATCACTTACTAAAGACTAGAAAGGAAAACAGTCTTAAAGAATGGAGTGAAATTCTCTTTCTCTGCTTTCAGCTTCACACTTCTGGCTCATGTGGACACAAACGAGAAAAGTCTAGGTTCATTTGTCATTATTTAAAATCTCTAATTGAAGGCTAAAAATCAAGTTTACCCAGAGGTTCAGTAATATGAAAATCAATGCAAAATTGACCAGGTTTCTCAAATTCCCAATAACAGTTTGCCTGAGAGCCCACATCAGGAGTCTAGGCAGAAACACCTTCCCTTTGTCATCATTACTGACAAGAATCACATAAGGACTTCATTAAGACTGTAGTCTCCTGAGCCTCCTTTACAGAGATTTCATGTAAGACTGGACAAGCAAGGCATGGCTTTCTTCATCTTCGAAACCATGGGGCCTTCGGGGGCAGCAGGGCCCTGATGTTAGATAAGTACCAGCATAGGTGACATTGCGGCTCCTTGTACAATCTGGCTTGAGACTCAATAGATCAATCTCCTTGGAGCTGGATCTCAGGCACTATGTTAGAAAGACATATTGGAGAAATTATTTTGGCCACTCTACATAGTTAAAAGGATATTTATTTAATGGCGTAACTCACAAATTAAGTAATAGGTAGGTCGCAGGGTCTGGGGAAGGTGTATCACAATCCAGCGGTGTTCTCTGGAGCTCTGCACAGTTCACCTTCACTGTTCAGCATCCCAGCACAGAGAGAGCGCACAGAGAGAGCGCTGGCCCATCCAGCTCTCAGGTCTCCAGGTGCCTCCCCTCGCCCCGCCTCGTAGGCATGACAGTTGCCAGAGTCTCAATGGGGGTTGGAACTTCCAGATCCAAGCTGGAATGGCTACCCACTACAAAGACAGATCCAGTGAACCCTTCCCATCCCTTAACCAACCCACGGGGGATCCTGTGCTGTCTGTCACTCAGACACCTGTGACGGCTTTTCCACTCCTGTCCTATTCCATTCATCCTAAGCAGTAGTCACAGTGGCTCCTGTTCACACTGCCTTTGAAGCCCAGTCTCCTCCCAGGCCCTGATAGTGATTGACACAGCATTCCATAATCTCACTACCAGCTGCTTCTCCAGCTTCATCATCTTTGTCCTTTCCCACTCCATCCTGGGCACAATGGCCTTGCTGTGCCTGAACTGAGTGTGTCCTGAACTCTGGACCCTTGTGATCTCTGAACCTCTGGCTGGTGCTATTCTGTTAAACACCTCCAGTTCATGTTGTCCTTCCTTAGTCAGCTTGAGAGACTGTCCTATTTACCCTTTCTGGCAATCTTTGGCTTCCAGGTTTTTTTTGCCACTCACTACATGGTTTGTGACATATTTATGTCTTTACAAAAGCAAGGGGTGTGTCTCTTTTCTGAATTTCTCAGTCTCAGCATCCAGAGCAATGGATACAAGGATGGATGGATGGAAGGACGCATGGATCTAGGGATTTGTGGGTGGAAGGAAGGATGGATGCATGCATGCATAGATAAATGAAGGGAGGCATGGATGGAGGAATTTCATCTGTAGGATCTAAGGGAATTATGATGCCCTAGAGATACTCACCTTGGCACATCTCTGGGAGAGCTGAAAATCCCTGCTATGGAAAGTTCTAGATGGGTAAGCTATGTTTCATCCAGAAAGCAAATCCCTGTCAATCATGCTAGTAAATTGTCCAGAAAGATGCTAGAAGGAAAACATCTAAACACCCCCCACACACACACTGCCACAGCTTCCACACTCATCAGAAGACTCTTTCTGTTCATAACTATTCTAACCACTTATAATGAACGTTGAGGGCTGGCCATTAATTTTTCTAAAGAGGAGATGGGTTATATGCATTCTTTGTGTAGAGACTGATCTTAAGTTCTCAACAAGTGTGATTACTCCTGTGGGATCAGAATTGTATCTCATTCTTTGTTTCTTGTGCACCTGGAATATAACTACACTTGCTGGGGAAAACAAATTAATGCCTTGTCCCTCCATTCCCTAATAATGTCAAAACTGGAGAAATCTCAAAAACTTTCGGAGAATAGTATATTTGCTCAGCTATCTGTAGCAGACATCAGTTAGCCTGTGTCTCTTATTTCAGATAATTTTTGCTAACCACTAATGGAACTCCATAAAACAAAGAGATTTGTGCTCATTTGCTCTAGAAATGAGTCTTTAGTTGATGAGAGAAAAGGGATGCTCTCAGCTTTTCATGCAGGGGCAGAAAGGAAACGTTAGTAGCTGTGTAAGTGGGAAACTTTGGCACAGACCGATGCCAATGCGTTAACAGAGCCTCTATCTTCTTTTTGAAAAAGATGAAATATGAAATATTCCAGACTAAGTCTTTCATTTTTGAGAATTTTAAATGCAATTGTTGATACATAAAAAAGACAGAAAACTGTGTAAAATCTTCATTAAAACCAATTATCAGGCCGGGCGGTGGTGGCGCACGCCTTTAATCCCAGCACTCGGGAGGCAGAGGCAGGTGGATCTCTGTGAGTTCGAGGCCAGCCTGGGCTACCAAGTGAGTTCCAGGAAAGGCGCAAAGCTACACAGAGAAACCCTGTCTCAAAAAACCAAAAAAAAAAAAAAAAAAACCAATTATCAATGGTTTACATTAGTACACAATAGTAGTAGAATACTATTACCCTAAATGCATATGTTTAAAAGGTTATTGATATATCAGAATTGATTGCCTTAACCAATTACAGATATATATACAAAGCAAATCATGGCAACAGTTTACAATTTTGACAATGCAATTCACCAAGAGAATATTTTAGATTTCAATCATGTGGTAAACCTGGTTAGTAAATTTTCTCCTGCTGATCTGCAATACAAGAACATAGGACTCCCAGATAAATATACTGCAGGGTGCATACAGGAAAATAGTGAGTCCAGCTTTGAAAATAGCTCATTGTATGGCATTTTCAGACTCTGTGGTTGAGTAGGAAGTGTTATGAGCCACAGCTGAAGCACAAATCTCATTTTGAAATCATAATCCCTATTGTAATGGAGCTTTGGGAAGGAATTATGGTCAAGAGAATGGAGGACTCAGGAGAGGGGTTGGTGCCTAATTTAAAGAGACCTCAGAGAACTCTAGCTCTCTACATGATCATACAACAGGTCAGCCATCTCTAACTCACAAGAGGGTCTTTATCTGGACCAACAGTGTCTCATTTTGATCTCAGATACCAGCCTCAACATGGTACCGGATACATACCATGTCTACAGCACTTTGTTACAGCAGCCTGGAAAGATTGACAGAAATACTGGTTAAGGTCTAAGTTCTTTATGATTTGAAATAAATCAAGCATGTCCTCTACATAGATGACAGTAAAATATTAGGTTTTAGTTCTCTATAGGGCAAAATATGCTTCCATCTCAAAACACATACAGTTCTTTAACATCCAGAGTTTGAAAAAGAGGCACTGTACCCATCAATGATTCTTTTTAGTATGCATATATTTGAGTATGTACACACAACAAGTCGAGGCCAGAAGTCAACACTGGGTATCTTCCTCTATCACGTTCTGCTTTAGTTTTTAGACAGTCTCTCACTGAACTGAGAGCTCACAGATTTGGTAGGACTACAGCAACCTGCCAGCTCATCTGGTTCCTGGGAATCAAACTCAGATCCTTAGGTTTGCATTTCACTGATGAAACAACCTCCACATCTCCATCTCTGATCTTTTATAAGTTCAATCTCTACTACTAGGATGCAATTTCTTCAGAGCAGTAGTAAGTGAGGGTTAGCTTGGAGCTCATACAACCTAGACCCTAAGTGTACTGCCCACAACCTCAAAGACTGTAAGTAGCAGCAAATGCCACAAACAAGCTCACAACTCTCCCACCGGATTCCCCCACAAAACAACAAGCAGCATGGCAAGGATCTACAAGAAAATGACCACTAGTACAATCCACATACAGTTCATGTAAACCGCCATGAAAGATGCACACTGGCTGGAGGAAGATGTATAGAATAGACTCATCAATAACTAATCCAGAAGTCAATGGCTCTATAATCTAGGGATGGTTTCAAAGTTTTGAAGTATATTACATTCTCATTCTCTCTGGATAGAAATACACATTCCAGGGAGGTAACAAGAATGCTCTTGGTAAGAGTTAGTCGAAGATGAGATGACATGTTTTAGTGACCCCATCTGCTGTCCATATGTAACAGGATGCAGAGAGTGCATGGGCAGTTGCTGTTGCTTACCGTGATACTTGTTGAGATAGTAGGCAGTCAGCTGACCATTAGGATATGTGTTTATGTCCTCACCAATGTGTTCAACCTAAAGGTGCCTCTATCTCAAATGAGTCTACTTCCCAGGGTCTCCCACCCGAACTTCTTTTAGTAGAAGCTTTGGAAAACAGGAACATTTTTACTTCAGTGGTAGAATACTAGTCTAACACGTCAAGAGCCCTGGGTTCCGTCCCCAGTACCACAGAAGGAAAAGAGATTGGGTAAAATAATTTAAGTTAAATATCATGGTTGTGTCCAGAATATTTCCATCCCCCATCTTCCAGGCCATGCCATTTTCCCCTAGAAGCCACAAAGCAAAGCCTATATCTGTTTGATATAGTTAACTGATTCAAGAAGTAGCTTTCATTTTTAACATTTCACTGATACAGGATGAAGGGTGCTGTCTAAATGTAAGCATACACACACACACACACACACACACACACACACACACACACTTCTTGAGAACAAGCAACTATAATATGTGACTATGCCCATTCCACCCCCTGATTTTCAGTTACACAAACTCATTAGCCAAATTGTGACAAAATGTCTCTAGATATGCTACACAAAGAAGAAAGGGGGAAGTAGAATTCTCCAGAGCTGGGAGAAATGCAGAACCCCACTGAACCTGAACTCACATTTGAACCAGAGCCACCCATCAGAGTCTGAGAATCGCCGCTGCTCTATCCAGGCAGGCACATAGTGCAACAGCATGTGTGATGGTGGAAATGACCCCCAACTGTCCGAAAGGACAAGCATAGTAGAGCAGAAGAGTTTTGGAATAACGCTTTGTAGCATTTAGTGGTCCTAATTCTTCTGCAAATTATCTAATCTGTCAATGCTTCGATTAATTCAAGTGTAAATAAAGATAAGCTCTATGGACTTATTTTACAAAGATATAAATGTGAGCATGGTTCTAAGCACTGAAAATATGAACAGTAATTTTTTACTGTTTATTGTTTGAATCATTATTAATATAATATCACACCTAACTTGAATTCTTAAAATGTTATATGTTTGTGTATTGTGTGTGTATTTAGTGTGTGTGTGTGTGTGTGTGTGTGTGTGTGTGTGTGTGTGTGTGTGTATGTGTGTGTGTGTGTTTGTAAGTGTATGTGTGGGGGTCCAACTTATACGAGAACCCCTGTGGAGATCAGAGGGCAGTTTTCAGAGTCAGGTCTTTCTTTCCCCCATGTACATCCCAGGGAACAAACTCAGATCTTCAGACTTGGCCACAGGTTCTTTTACCTGCTGAGTCATCTAGCCAGCCCACAGTCTTATATTAATAAAAAAAACTGTTTAGATTAAAGCTATACAGACATGCTTCTTGTCTTCTCAAAGCTTAAAACATAAAATGGGCAATTACTATATGGGTAATTTCACAAGACAGCCAATCCTCTGTTGACATAATATATTCATTCAAATCTGTTTCTGCTGAGGTTTTAGTGAGCATGAGCTTGGGTTTATTACTGACCCACTGATTAAACAGCATTAGCTGACTCATAAAGTACAGAATCAGGAGCTCACCAGGAGATGACAGGATTAAAACTCTCACTAAATAAAAACAGGCCAAAGAAGAGTTGAAAGTTCAGTTCCAGAGAGGCCTTATCCTGCTAAATATACTTTTTATCAGAGTGTCAACAATCACGGCTAATGGAATTTTTAATGATCTATTGTAATCTGACTGACTGAGACAAATAGAGGTTCTTTATAAGCTCAAATCAAACATTTAATTAAATGTACAGAGCACAAGTTCCACACTTTTTAATCCAGTCCCCAAAGCTAAAAGTTAGAAATGCCCTTTTACTCTTCACTAAAAACATGACCGGGTCTCCAGGAGGAGTCTGCTCACTGGCAGCCATCCAGATGTGAAGGAGCTGTTTGAGACTCTCCCTGGACATGAACCCTTCCCATGGCTGAGTTAGGAAGCTGACAGCAGAAACAGGAAATAAATTCAAGCATTATTTTCAGAAGGTTTTTCCAACATCTCATTTTATTACTTTGCATTAACCTTCATTCCCAAAAACATCATCATGTTTAAGAACAGTTGTAAAGAAGCCTATAAGGTAACTCAATAGGTAAGTGCACTTGAACTCAACTCATTAGGCCTGAGTTCAGTCCCAAGACACATATGGTGAAGGTCCAAACCAATTCCCACATATTATCCTCTGACCATTACATGGATGTGGTGCGCACACACACACACACACACACACACACACACATGCACACACACTATATTGGTTTTTTTCTATTTAGTTCAATTTAATATTTCTTGGTTGTTTTTCTTAACTTTCAGTATAAGCACTGAGAGTGTATCTTCATCCAGGATCTCAATGAGGGTTTACCCTATTAGGAGAAACACAAGATGTCAGCTCTGTTGTTCAAACAGCTTAGTATAGATTACCAATGGACAAAGGGCATTAACCAATGGTAATAGAATTAATGTAAGCATCAAGTTATTCCATTTTACAAAATCATGGCATTTTTTTGCATGACTTTTCCTGTGGAGAAACAAAAGTCTGGTCACTATAGTTAGGGCACCAAGAGCAGATTAAAAAAATGACTCAACCCAAGTCTAGCTTGGAAAGCTAATGAGTTTATTAGAGTTGGTTGAAAGTACATGGATGAGGTTGGTTTACAAATATATGGATGAGGGATGGAATAGAGGTTCATAGATGAGGGATGGGTTTACAGGTTCATGAACGAAAATGAGTTACAGGTGCATGGATGAGGATGAGTTACAGGTGCATGGATGAGGGATGGGTTACAGGTGCATGGATGAGGGATTAGTTACAAGAATATGGATGAGGGATGGGATAGAGGTGCATCAATGAGGATGAGTTACAGGCATAGGAATGAGGGATGAGTTACAGGTGCGTGGATGAGGGATGGGTTACAGGTTTATGGATGAGTTATGGGTTACAGGTTCATGGATGGATGAGGGATGAGTTACAGGTTCATGGATGAGGATGAGTTACAGGTGCATAGATGAGGGATGAGTTACAGGTATATGGATGAGGGATGAGTTACAGGTATATGGATGAGGGATGGAATAGAGGTGCATGGATGAGGGGTGGGTTGCAGGTTTATGAATGAGGATGAGTTACAGGTTCATGGATGAGGGATGAGTTACATGTGCATGGATGAGGGATGAGTTACAGGTATATGGATGAGGGATGAGTTACAGGTATATGGACGAGGGATGAGTTACAGGCATGTGGATAAGGGATGAGTTACAGGTGCATGGATGAGGGATGGGTTACAGGCATGTGGATGAGGGATGAGTTACAGGTGCATGGATGAGTTATAGGTTACAGGTTTATGGATGAGTTATAGGTTACAGCTGCATGGATGAGGGATGAGTTACAGGTGCATGGATGAGGGATGAGTTACAGGTGTATGGATGAGGGATGGGTTGCAAATGCATGGGTGAGGGATGAGTTACAGGTGTATGGATGAGGGATGGGTTGCAAATGCATGGGTGAGGGATGAGTTACAGGTGCATGGATGAAGCATGGGATAGAGGTGTAGGGTGATCCAAAGGCAGCTGCCTCATCAGAAACCCTAGCCAGATGTGAGCGACCTCTCAAAACTCACAAATGGTGTATTCCTGGAGCTCTGCAGGCAGCTTGCCATGTCTCCACAGCAGAACGTCCACTTCCCACAGCAGAGGTTTACAAGCACTATAGCCTGGAGGAAGAGCCTTGCTGGAGTTTGTGTAATATACTGAGCTCCCTGAGACTCCTGAGTGTTTGAATACTGAGGTGATTCTCGCACAACGAAGTCTGATTTACAGCTAATCATTGAGCGGCTGGACTATGTGCCAGTCCATGTCTGGTGGTGAGCAAGATGGCAGATTCCCTCCTGTATCTTAAAGCTGAGAGCAGCAGAGCAAATGCATACCAGAGGTCACAGCATGACAGCCATAGCCCAAGAGTCTATGGGGAGACCCGGGACCAATGTCAAATTCAGAGGTCAGAACCGCACCAGAAGGAAGAAGGTGAGTACCTTGAAAGCTAAAGGGCATTGACAGATGTTTACAATTATTATGAAATCTGTAAAAATCACTATGATGGTAAGATACAATTTATTTGCATATTATTTTCAACGATATTTTAAAGATACTACTTTGTATTAGTGAGGACTTGGGGGTAGTGAGACAGACATTAAATTATTTTATTACTGATAAAACATTAGTAAGAATAAGAAAATGGCACTACAATACTCCATATGATATGGAACTTTTAAAAATGTTATCTTTTTTGACCTGCTTAAAATATCGATTTTAGATATTTACTTTAAAGAAAAAAATAAAAATATGGACCAACATTATGAGTATCAACATCTCAGTGTCTGCTGTGCTTGGATATAAAACCTCCCCAAAGCTCATGTGCTGAACACTTCGTCTCCAGGGCACTAAGGGGAGGAGCTCTGGAGACTGAGGTGTAACTCCAGTAGAGGAAGTGGGTTACCAGAGGAATGCTTTTGAAATTTGTCCCTGGGCCCTGGGTTCTGCCTCTGCCTCTCTGCTTCTTCCCCCACACTTTCCCACTACCACTGTGTTACGCTCAAACTCACTGGACTGAGTAACCATTTGTACCAATACCCTGAGACCACAAGTCAAAATAAACCTTCCCTCTGTTAGTTTGTTCTCTTTCAGGGATTTTAGTCACAGCTGTGCAAAAATAACTACTAGACTGATTAAGTATATGGTAATAATTAAATAAATAATAATTAATATAATGTAATAGTGTTGTCATTAAAGCATTGCTATAAAGAATGGTTGTTGACATGTTACATTCACAACACGTGAGAACATCGCAACCTATGCATAGGAAGCTTTTCTATTAAACACACACACAAAGCTCCAGAAAGATACAAAAAACACTAATAAAGTTATCTCTGAGTAAAGAGATGATAAATTTTCTTCTGGAGGGGTCTCTTCTTGTATGTCTCTGTTTTCAAAGTTTTCATTGCTTTGATCATTACAAAACCAAAGCTGTAGGACTGAGACAAATATATTTGATTTTAAAAATTTATAATCCCAGCCTTATCCCATATCCTAGGGAGAACATGCACTAAAAAGATTACTTGTTTTTTAACACAGAGAAAAATAAGAGAGGTGAGAGGAGGTTGTGTTTCTGAAAGCAGGCCCTGTAGAAAGCCACTAAGAGTAGAAAAGAACGATCTAGAAAAATAACATAAGGTGAGAGAATGGAAGGCAGGGAGAAATAAGGAGGAAAAATGAAGAGGAGAAATCGAGGGAGCATATGTCTGAGCATTAAACAGCTGATGCAGTTAGGAGAACTTTCAAGAAGAGAGAACTTCACAAGCACAGACATGGGGAGTGCAACTGCACACACACAGACACACACACACACAGACACACACGATAGACAGACAGACAGACATAGACAGAAAGAGACAGAGAGATGAAAACAAAAGAATTTCCATGAAATCATCCAGCCCTATCACTCCTGGGATTTTACCTGAGGAAAGGTGTGGAAGTTTGAATGTAATTGACCCCCAATCTTATAGGGAGTGGCACTACTAGGAGGTGTGGCTTTGTTGGGGTGGGTGTGGCCTTGTTGGAGGAAGTGCATCACTGTGGGGGCGGGCTTTGAGATTTCCTATGCTCAGAATACTGCCAAGTGTCTCAGTGAACTCTTGTTGCCTGCAAGATGTAGGACTCTCAGCTCCAGCACCCATCTACCTGCATGCTACCATACTCCCCACCATGATGATAATGGACTGAACCTCTGAAACTGTGAGCCACCCCAATTAAATGTTTTCTTTATAAGAGTTGCCATGATCATGGTGTCTCTTCACAACAATAGAAACCCTAAGACAAGTCAGAATACTTCAGAGATCTCTGCATATCCATGTTTGTTGCTGCACAAATCACAGTAGCCAAGTTGTGGAATGAGCATAAGTGTCAATCAACAGATGAATGGATTTAAAAAAAAAGAATGGTACTACCCACAATGAACTTGCATTCTGTCATAAGGGAGAACATTTCTCATTTGCAGGAAAACTGATAGAACTGGAGAGCATCATAAGCAAAATAATATGGGCTCAGAAAGACAACTATGGTATTTTTCCCATATGAGGAATGTGTGTGTGTGTGTGTGTGTGTGTGTGTGTGTGTGTGTGTGTGTACATATGCACAGATAAGATATAAAGACCCCTTGAGAAGGGAAAAGAGATTACTAGTAAGAAAAGAGAGGGGTGACAGGAGAGGGTAACAGGTTGTAAAAATTCAAACATTATGGCTTCACACAGCTTGGCAAAGTCTGAGGCAATATTAAATTCCTCAGTATGGAAGTTTTATGTAGCTCCTTTTAAAATCCATTAAAGAAACTAATCTGTAAATTCAACACTGTTTGAATTTTCTGATATTATACTTTTAAATTTAAAATACAAGAAATTGATTTCATGAGCAAACCATACATACACAGCTTCCTTATAACAGTATCTTCATGTTTAAAAAAAAAGAGTTAGGGTTCTATACATTTCAATGTTCACCTTCCTCTCTCCAGCTGGAAAAAAAATATTTCCATTCCTTCAGTTTTGCAGGAAATACTCCATCATTAAGAGTACACATTTCAGAGTTACTCTTTGATCAATGAGCAATTAAGTGGGTTTAAGACGTTGCAATGATCTACACATTAATTTGCCTGGGAGTAGAAAACAACAGCTCAACACAGGATTGAGCAAATTACTTTTGAGCAAATGTGCCCAATGCTAAACTGTTTCAGAATACAAATGGAAGGACATTATAGCCACATGGGCACTCAGATTTCCTAATGAGCAGGTGACATCATGGAGATTGCAGGACATAATGACACCACCCATAGACAAAAGAAGTTCTAGGTACTCTGCAGTAAGGACCTGACATGGCAACTACATTCTTTGCTGAATAAATTCAAGCCTCATTTAGATTATAAATGAATGTGTCTAGGTGATTGAATTATTTGAGTGGATTTAGTGGATAGCTTTTTACCACCAAAAAAAAATTCTTAAATGCCCCCAATTTTCTATCAGGTGTTGTGAGATATTTGTACACTGTCTGAAAATGTATTGCTGTGGTTGGTGTAATAAAAAGCAGAATGGCCAATAGCTAGGCAGGAGTTTTAGGCAGGATTTCCAGGAAAAGAAAGGAAGAAGAGAAGAAGCTAGGCGCATGGAAGACAAGGAGACAGAAGAAGCAGGATGAGCAGTATGTAACAGAACATAGATTAACAGAAATGGGTTAATTTAAGTTATAAGAAATAGTTAAAAACAAGCCTAAACTAAGGCCAAGTTCCCAAAACTAATAATAAGTCTCCGTGTTGTTGTTATTGGGAGCTGGCTGGTAGGACAGAAAAAGACTCACCACTATCGGATATTGTCGCTTTTTCTTTGCTATGGCGTGCCAGAATGTGATTTCTAAAACTCAATAAGACCAATGAATAGCACCATACCCTCCAGGAAACACCCTGAAGTCTTCTCTCCTGGAGCTACTTTAGGACAGGGTTACCTGGCCCCCAAGAGAATTCTCCAAGTCAGCATGAGAACTCCCCTCACTTATTTGCAAATGATGTCAGTCCCTCAAAAACTTTTTACCAACATTGCACAAGCTTGCTGCTTTCTGAAAGGTCTCAGTGTTTTCATCATTCAACATGGCAACGCATTCACTTCTCCCTTCTTTTCCTTTTCTTCCTTTTTATGAGACAGAGGCTCATCCCAGGCTGGCCTTGAATCCTCTGGACAGCCAAGAATGGCCTTGAATTCCTGGTGTGTCTGTCTCTATCTCCCGAGGCCTAGGATCACAGACTGGTGCCACCATATCCAGTAAATGGGCAGCATAGACTTTAGGTCTGGTTAAATTTAAGGTGTGATTTTCCATTTGCAACTCTCTTTTACAATAAAGTTAAAAAAGAAATACAGTTGGAGATAAGTAAATTAACACTGATGGAATTAATGCTTACACGAAACACAGGTAAGATTATTTTATCCTTAATGTCAAGGTGAGATAAGGGAAAAAATACATGAATTTTGAAAGGTGAAAATATCTAAATTTATTATAAGAAAGTAAAGAATGATTGAACTGAAAACTGCATTGGCAGAAAAAGGTCAATGATGTGTTTGCTTCTATTCATAATTATAAATTCAGTACTTAACTCAATAACACACCATTTTTAACAATAATATCACTTGTAAATCTAAAACATAAATGTACTTTTAGACATCTGGATGCACAGGGATTTTTCTAAAGCTTAAGTAACAACAACAAAAAATATGTTTACATATTTGTCTGCATCATCCAGCACACCACAGCTGATTGCTTTTATTATTCAGTGAGGAGCGCTGGGGAATATAAACATTACATCATCTCATAGACAGTATGAACTGATGAAAACACGAGTCATCTCATACAGGATAAAAACACAAGGTCAAATCACATGCCAGAGCACTTCCTGTGGAGTGTGACAAAAATACACTTCTGAGAACTTGGAAAGTTTTAACTGGAGCTTTTCTATAGACAATGGTGTTAATAGAAACACACAATTTCCGTGAAAGTAGACTGAGCAAAGACTTAAATTATAAAGATTGGCTGCCATAAGAATGGAATGGCTAAGGTAGGGGCCCCCAGGCAGTGGGATTGGACTGTCCCTAGTACATGAGCTGGCTTTTTGGAGCCTAGTGCTTATGGACAGACACTTTGTGCAGCCTTGGTGCAGGGAGGAGGGGATTGGTCGTGCCTCAACTGAATGTACCAGCCTCTGCCGACTCCCCATGAAAGACCTTACCTTGGAGGAGGTGGAAATGGTGGTGGGTTGGGGGAGAAGGCTGGGAGGCCGGAGGAGAGAGGAGAGGAGAATCTGTGATAGTATGTGAAATGAATAGAAAATCTCTTAATAATAATTTTTTAAAAAGAATGGAATGACTTTTTTAAAATGTAGTATTGCAAAAAAGAAAACCCTAGAAAATGAGAAATGAGAAACAAAATATAAATACAAGAAGATATGCATTTAAATGAATTATTTTAATAATGAGCTAATCTCTTTGTTTTTGTTTTGTTTTATTAATAAAATTTATTTATTCTATATGTTTTTGTATCATGTATCTTGATTCCATTCAATCCCCATCCCTTCACATCTACTCTCTGCCTCTGCACACACTTGAATAAAACAAAAGTCAAGAGAAAAAAAATGAAAATAAAATGAGAAAAAATTTTAAAAATTAAAAAAAGAAAAGAAAAGAACTTAAATAAAGGGAAGGAATTAAAAATCTCATCATGGAAGCTGCAGTGCGACCCAAGTCCCTTCGCACACTCCTTAGTCCATACGTCTCTATTTGCAAGTGTTCATTGAAAAGAGTCATTGGTCTGCTTCGAGGCCCCTGGTCTCCACGTTCAATGCTGGGCCCCTGCTAGGGCTCCTCCTGGAAATCCTGCTGGCACCTTGTGTTGTGGAGATCCTGCAGCTTTGGGTGTGTGGGTCAGGTCCCTTCATGTGCTCCACAGATCATAGATGGGGTAGATGTTGGGGCAGGCCAAGCCATACTCTGGGTCTGGCCTGAGCAGCTATAGGGTTGATCTGCCAGATGGGGAATGGGGACAGCTGTCCCATGTTCATGATTTCAGGGCTGGCGCACGCACAGCTGTGCTAAAAGGGTTGAATCTGTTGTGATGCCCTGGCGAGGTGCAGGGCCTGCACTCCTGAGTGTTGCAGCTGGTGGAGGTCAGGAACAGCTCTCCTGGTCTTATGACCCCAAGGCCAAATCTCCCACCTGCCCCAGGCATGATGTGGGGGGCATATCTTTCCCCTGCCCTAATAAAGGACTCGTCTTATCTCTTACAAAAGGGACCCTTCTGCTATGGTCATATTGTGAAGCAAGCTTTTTATTCTGGATGACAGTGTCTTAGTTCCTGTTGCTGAGACGAAACGCCCTGGCAGAAGCAACTTGAGGGAGAAAGGGCTTGCTTTAGCCAACGATGCACGTCTAAGTCCAATTTCGCAGGGAGTCAGGGCATCAGCAGCCAGTCACACCCATGGTCAAGAGCAGAGAGAGAATGGATGCATGCATGCCTGTGCTCAGTTTGCTGTTTTCTTATACAGTTTAGGAGCCAAACCCAGGGAACAACGCCTCTCACTTTGGGCCTGGGACATCTCACATCAATTAATTTATTCATGACAGTCTCCCAGGCCAAACAGACCTAGACAATCCCTCAGAGGACTCTCTTTCCAGGTTATTCTAGATTGTGTCAACTAAAGTTGACAATTAAAACTATTCGTCACAAGAAGCCACAATCTTTCAGAGCTACAGGGAATTTCCTTTGCAGAAAACATCAAGCCATATTTTTGCTGAGGCTGCACACTCCACCTATTGCTCAGTCCTGATCTCATGGCACCAAGAAGGGCACTGCTAAACCAGAGTGCAAGGAGACAGGAGTCCAGAGTATGACAGGGTCCAGAGAAGCATTCTTATGAAGAATGGGTTTGTTCCTAAGGATGGTTAACCTAGAGAAAAAAAGCCCCAAGAATAACAGCTGAATACCCCCTGATGGTGTCTGAAGAGCTATAGTCTACAAAGTGAATTTGATTTATTTATATATATTTTTTAAGATTTATTTATTTATTATGAATACAATGTTCTGCCTGCATGTCTACCTGCATGCCAGAAGAGGGCACCAGATCTCATTTTTTAGATGGTTGTGAGCCATCTAAATTGAACTCAGGACCTCTAAAAAGCAGCCAGTGCTCTTAACCTCTGAACCTTCTCTCCAGTCCTTATGTCTATATTTTAAAACAAAGATTATTATGGAAATATAGATACACATAAGAAGTATTCACCATTGAGTCTGGGGAAATGGCTCAGGAGGTAAGAGAACTTGTGAAGGCGTGAAGACCTGAGTTCAAATCCCCAACACCCACATAAACACGCAGGGATGGTCATGCACTTTCCTGTAACCCCAGAGCTATGAGAGGAAGAGATAGAAATATCACCAGCTTCCTGGGTGCCAACCTAGATCCAGGTTCAGTGAGAAAGTCTGTCTCAAAGGAATAAGGTTAGGAGTTGACAAAGTGGGACATTCTATATCTTTCTCAAGTTTCCTTGTGCACACACAGGGGCATACACTCACATATGACACTCACATCTACCACACATATACAACAGGGCTGGGTGGTTAGAACAATTGTAATGGACCAACCAGGCACCATGTGACTGTAAATGTTTCTTTAGTGGATGCATTAAACAATCAGATGTTTTTCTCTTGGATACTGCAAAGAGTGTCAAATGGGAAATTAGATAAAATAAATTCTAGTATCCTTCCTAGAGCTCTGATTATTATAATCTATGCATTTAAAACTTTGGCACATTTTGTAGACATAAATTTGACTTGGAGGAAAGCCATTAATAATCAAATCTGGTGATTTAAGCAGGCACTCAAGCTGACTCATGACACAACAAAGATTTCACTGTTTGTTTTGTTTTTCTACAAATGAAGTGAAACCTTAAAGCAATGAATTGATGTTTGCATATTGCTGTAAGTCGACTCTAAATAGGAGATCAAAAATGGATTTTGTTAGTCTTTTTGATGTGTGGTATTTTTCAAATTTAAGATAATTTTCACCATAGAGATGCTAAACATTTGAGAATTAAGATAAAAATGAACACATACAGCATCGTTCGGCTAACACAGCCACGGCTGTTATTTTGACTTGTCAATTTCCTAATCTTTTCCCTTTTGCATGATGCTTTTCTGTATCATCATTTCATGCTGGCTGTTTGCTGTAGCCATCACACACATTTATCAAATATTACAGAGCCACGCTCCCAGAGGGATATGGGGGAGGTTCCTGAGTGTCTGTCTACAACAGCTTCGTCATCTTACTGTGCAAGCTCGCTTTGTGTGTTTCTAGGCCTTAAATCCTGTACTTCATAGATGGTGCCCATCAATGGGAGCACTGAACTCCAAGCCCACAACACTATAACTCATGCCATTGGATTCCATCGCTCACGCAGGTCTAGTGATGCATGCAACCTGGTGAGCAAACGGCACCATCCTCTTCATGTGAGAATTACACTCTTCTTTGCAACTGAATAAAACCCCACCATGTGCATGTGCCACATTTTCTTTATCCGTTCATCTGTTGCCTGTTGATTTTCTGTCCTGGGACATCACAGAGTTTGTCCCTTAGTTCTAACTATTCCTGGGTGGTGTCTTTAGAGTTTCCTCTACATGCGATCATTTTATCTCCAGAGACAGTTTTCTTTCAATTTGGCCTTCTCTCAATTCTATCAGTATAAACATCTGAATATTTGAAAGCAGGTGGCTCTCAAAGGAGAGTGGGAACCGAAGGTCGCTGTCCTCTTCTCTCAAATCTGTACAAATCTGTCTTTGTGCATCTTTTGCCACAACATGTCATTTCCTTTCTATAGGCCACACTTGGGTGTTCATTTCCTTTCACTTTGTTCCTGATTTAACCAGAATGATAATAGTTATTAAAGGCCCCTATAATACCACAGGCTTAGCCATCACCCTTGCGCCCCAGAAGGCTACAGGCATAACCCTGTAATTTACCTAGAGCTCATCAATCTGGTCAGGAGAGGCAGTGCCGTTGAAATTTAGAATTTTCCTTAGTGTGAAGATGGTTGGCCTCCAACAGCAGAATGTGCTAATCATTGAAGAGTTATCATTCCTTTCACTGCCACCGAATTACCCAGTGTGGAAAGAAAGGAAAATGTGTGACTGGGGGTGTAGCTCCTAGAGAGCTTACGCTCAGAATGCATGAGGCTCCGAGTTCAATCCTAAACCAGAACAGGAAATGTCAGCATACTGAAGCACACACTTGTTTTTATCCAATGTCAGTAACTTCCAGGTCAGCTCTGGGCAAACCCACTCTCAGCATGCTAATTTGCAGGCATCTCAGTGTGACTCTGGTTTCCCAGTCATTTTGATAATTAATACAGTTTTATTTGGATAACAATCTGCTTTGATGTCTTCACAACTTTGGCTTATTTTGTGGACAGTGCTGACAGGGGCCCTGTTCTGTTCTTGCACCTTCTCTGGCCCTGGGAGACCTAGCTCTAACCCCTGGATCTGTAGCTGCAGGCTTTAGACCTCAGCACCTTCTAAGCATCAGGCAGCCCCTACTTAAGCCCTCTGAGAGCTCCCCAGTTCAAAGCCACCAGACTCAAGCAGGCTCTGTTGTTGCTACTGTTAGAAAGCAGAACTGAACTGGATTCTCCCAGCTCTGTCTCCCTCTTCCACTCTCTTTCCCCTCCCCTCACGCCCTCTCCCTTTCTCTCTCCCTTCCCCTCCCCCTCCCTCTCCCTTCTTTCTCCCTTTCACTCTTCCTCTCCCCCTCCCCTCTCTCTCTCTCACCCTTCCCCTCCCTCTCCCTTGCTCTCTCCCTCACCCTTCCCCCTCTCTCTCCCTCTCTTCTCCTCTTCCCTCTCTCTCTCCTCCATTCCCCCTCCCTCTCCCTTTCTCTCTCTCTCACCCTTCCCCCTCCCTCTCCCTCTCTCCATCCCTCTTTTTGTCAAGCTAGCTTTGCAACCAAGCATTCCATCCCAGGCTTCTTCTCTGCCTCTCATGGGGACAGAGCAGGACCACAGCCTGGATAGCTCAGCAAACATGCAATTGAGGATGATGATGGTGAAAACACAGCCCTGCTTCTACACAGCGCCATCTAGTGAGAGCCTTCTGCTCTCAGACCTGGAGCCACCTAAAGAGAACTCTGCTCTCACTCCCCAAATCAGTTCCTCTTTCTCTTTTCCTTACTTTAGTTCTCAATGGCTGCTCTAATACAGCGGCACACATGTGTTGACTCAGCAAAAACCAGGATCGGCTCACAGTTCCAGAGGTCAGAAGTCCGACATGAGTGTGCAGCTAAAGCCAGGGTGCTAGTGCAGCTGTGTTCTACTTAGAAGCACCATGAAGGACTCTGGTCCTTGAGTCTTCCAGCTCCTGGAAAATGGCTGTATCCTTGGCCAGTGACCCTGATTCAGTAAGACATAAGTGGCCTTTGCTGCATCCATGACCCCCTCCTATAAGACCACATGCTGGATTGCTCGGGGGGCACCATGTAATCAGTGTTTCCCCTCAAGATGCAGTCACATCTACACTGTGACTCTTACCATGCTAGCCAACATGTTCACAAGCTTTGTGAATGGACACAGACATTTGGAGTCTGATAATTCTGCCTCACACTCTCATTCTCTTTAAATCAACAACCAATAGAGCAGTTTGAACTCTACTCCAGAGTCCCAGGCAGCTGGGGTTTATGCACCAATAATCAGCTCTCTCCAAATCAGTCATTGCTAGCTGGCCAGATGGCTGTAGTGGGCACCGTCCAAGATGGTGCCAGGTGACCCTTGCCTCACCATGTCTTTGAGTGGCCTTCTCCCACACAAGTCCTGTGTGACCAGTAGAGTAAAAAACTACCACTTCTCCCCTGGTCATTGGAACGCTAGCTCTAGGGGGAGCCCTGAGGACACTCCAGAAGCCTGTGATGAGACCCCTCAAGGAAGGAACTTGATTTCACACCAACACATATCTTTCTATGTACTCTGCCATCCCTACCATAACTGTCACATTAAAAGTTACTCTTACGAATATCTGTTGCTTACTCTGTGCTGTACTCCAAAGGCATCTAATTGGTTCCTGGAGACAGTGACCTTGTCTCTTTGTCAGGACATAATGATACTGGAGCATTTGCTCGCGGGAGGTACACAAACCTTATAATCTGCACACCAAGCAGCCCCAGCTGCCCATCGAACTCAGCCTCTTTAAGAAGGGCGCCCAGCAGGAGAAGAGATGAGGGAGGACCCAGTGATTTGGAACCTCCCTCAATTCTGCCACACATTACTATGTACTTTTTCTGGTCCAGAAAATCAACCAAGAAAGGTTGTGGAACCATTAGTTTATGATTTACTTCTCCAAGTCAGAGAGGAACAGTGTGGGTATTAATATTCTCTGTGGGATAATTCTTCGTTTTATGAGGTGCTTTTATTCTTGCAAGATGATCTGCATGATTGACCTTACACAGCAGAGGCCATGCTTCTGTACATGCAAACACATTCCCAATCATTCCAAGGGAGGGATGCCATTGCCTCTGTTTGAAAACTGTTGGTAAAATTCCCAGGCTGAATGATACACTCGTTTGGTCAGAAAATGACATGTGCTGGATAGCACACTAGGTAGACACTGAGGAAAATTCGACCAGCAATGAACACCCCCTTATTGAGCCCATAGTAAGTAGGAAATTATGACACTTTCCCTTCCAGAATAATTCCAAACCTAGGGCACCAGAATTCACCAGACAACACTCCACATTGTTCATCCCTACCAAGGGAAGAAAGCATTCTCTATCATTCACAATCTCAAACTCAATCTCAAATTCCCTGACACTATTAAGTCAATACACTTTTCAGGCTAGGACACACCCTGTGTGCACATCTTCTAATTCCCTGAAGGTGGCTTTGCTAGGTTCCTCAACCAGCAATATCTTCCTAAAGTGCCCTGACATCATGGAAGCATCTTTGCATTATTTATGCACAATAACATTTCTTCTGTGAGGTTATGAAGTCTTTGAACAAGCAGCACACTGGTTTTCATTTGTCACCCAGTATTTAAAAGGTTCATATTTGTGTGCTTGGGAAGTTTTGTTACAGCCTTTAAGTTACTAGTTACTTAAAAGACTAAAATCCCATCCCTTCTGTAGTCCTCAAAATGGAAACAATCAGGTTCCATTCCTGTTACTGGGAACAGTTGTTCAGAAGATGCAGAAATCCTCTCTGCCCCTACAGACCCAAGTGAGCTGACTGATAAATCAGTGAAACAGAAACCGAATCCAGAGAGCTCTGGATCAGAATCTGAGATCCAAAATTATCATCCGTGTCAATAGCCGAGCCCCTCTTTTGCTCTTCTGTACAGTGGAGTGAATACAGTGTGCATTTCAGGGCGACTGGAAGGACGGTAGCGAGACAGTGACTAAAATGCCCACAAGAGACTCGCTAACGCATAGCTTTTTTATTCACTCCACAGACATCTAACTGACGAGATGTCTCAAGTCAATGTTCAGTCTGTTACCAAGGAAAAGATTTTCATCTCAGTTTTTTTTTTCTTAAGGGCATAACAATTCTGTCAGAAATGAAAAGTCAGGGAAAGAATTGCTTTTAGATAACCTAATTAGTAAAAACTTGTAAATGATGAAATAATTGTGGAAAGACTTGCTAATTCTGTCATTTTTGTTTCTGTTCACCCAGTGATAAACATTTCCTCTTTTTTATATGGTAGCTGTTTAATTCAAATTTACAGCAGGTTTCTTTTGAGGAACTGTTACCCTCAGGGATAGAGAAAGAGAGATGGCTTGGGAGAGAAAAGGATTTGCTTAGCAACACAGCTTTGCAAGCTTTAAGACAACTTCTAGGTATACACTCTATCACTGAGCTTCGCTCCCAACCCCAGCATCTCATAAGGCATGAATCAGTGTGATCACGTGGCTGTCATTACAGCTCCCAGGAGGTAAAAGCAGAAGCAGCGTTCAAGGTCAGTCATCCTGGGACGCTTAGTAAGTTTGAAGATAGCCTGTGATATGTGGGAACCTATCACAGGCAAACAACCAACCAACCAAAAGGCCACGAATTCAGCTTAAAATCATGATTCCAAATCAACTGTAATTTAAATTTCCTGCTTGAAACCTGAAATGAAAAAGGAAAATGTAATATATTTCATGTTCATATTTTGTCTTCATAAAAAAATCTAGCTTTTATTTATTTTACATTTTGAGTTTTAATTCTTTCTGGGGTGAGAAACCTGAGTGCATCATTCATTCAGTTTTAGGGCTATTACATCAAGCGACTTGTGGGCTTAACCTGTCACCCAGTAGAAGTTGCCCTTCAAGAGGTGGTTTGGACCGAATGTGAGATTTTACATTGAAATCCCACAGTGAAGGTTTTCAATTTATACCACCACCTGTCGGTCCAGACTAGTGCTGTTAATGCCCTTCAGGTGCGGAGTGGGGTTGACTATCTCCCTGAACTAACTAGCTCTCATATTTGATGAGTCTGCTACCCACCCCAAGATTTACAGTACATTTCCTTTTCTGCAATCATTTCTTCCTTCTGTGCCTTCGACATGTTTAATGCTCATCTGATTAGACCGTGCATATATTTTACATACTTTTCTCTTTCTGTGATTTGAAGATCGTGTTAAATACATCACTCCAAGGCATAAATATGAAAATAAATTCTGAAAGTAATACCAACCTTCCCCGGATTACAATCTTACAATCGTCATTTCTCTTGATTTAAGGAAAGAGCGTTCATGATGCTTATTAAAGGCAGTGAAGAATGCTTGTCCAAGGGCAGCGCTAGAGTGGGGTTCGTAGAAGGGGAAGCTATCGAGATTGTCTCTGACTAAGGAATATGTGGACATAGAGCAAAGTGGGAGCCAGAGATGAAAAGTCACCAAGAGGAAGCCAAGGAGGGGTGACTTGGGCTAAACCACAGTAACAGGCAGAGGGTGGCAATGAAGACCCCTTTCCTGAATGGAGGGTGGTGAGACGTCTCGAGTGAAGGCTTCGGGTTAAAAGGACTCATCAGTTTTCTCATGTGATTGTACTCTGCAAGGAAAGATAAGGAGCCTGGAAGCTCAGATGGTCATTACAGTCAAACTTAGACAAGGAGAGAATCTTGGTCCCTCATTTTTCTCTTTCTGCTTGTACAGTTTCAAGATTATATTGATGCCATCACCCAAAGTAACCATTATTATCATGTCTACCCTTATCACTTCAAAAACAATTTTCAACCCCAACTTGACACAAACCAGAGTCACCTATAAATGGGGAACCTCAACTAAAGAATTGCCTAGATCAGATGGGCCTATGGCCACATCTAGGAGATAATTGTCTTATTTGCTAATTGATGTGGGGCAGCCCAGTCCACCATGGGCAGTGCCATCCATTGGTAGGTAGGCCCGGGCTATATAAGAAAACAGCTGAACAGAATCCTGGAAGCAAGCTACTAAGCAGTATTCCCCGTGCCCCAGTGTGGTGGCAGGGGCAAAGGGTGGAAGGGAGAGAGGGAGGGACTGGAGTGTATAACCCAAGCATCCTTGGATTTGACCAATTTCCCATGAGTGAAGCACAGAACGAAGACTGCTGAGAGATTGTCAGTTGCAGAGCAGGGGCCTGAAGGACACTGGGGTCCAAACAAGAGAGCAAGGTCTGTTGCAATGTTTCGTCAAACAGAGAACAGGGGCCAGAGGGCAGCTAAGTCCAAGGGGCATACTCATGGTTGCTGGTACCTGAACTTGAATGGGGCCAAGAGGTGAGAGACCATGGTCAAGAGGAGAGGAATCTCACTTGTGGGAAATGATCAGAAGGGAGGGCTTACCAATTATGATGGCGTTGAAGGTTCCAAAGATCCTAGCATGCCTCAGGCTGCCCAAAGGCAGAGAAAGCTCCAGGAGGGCTTCTGCCAAGTCATGTAGCACCAGTGTTATGATACAGCACGCAGGAGGCCTTGGCGGGTTGGGCCAAGGTCCCCCAGTGGGTGAGGAAAACGCGCCATGCAGACCAAGCAGCGGGCTGCGGCGTGGAGCGGTGGAAAGTCACTCATGCCATATCAAAACAGTTGTACGAAGTATGACATCATTACTTTTAATTATGCTTATATGTAAACTTATTAAATTATTTTAAAATGCGATGATCACATTGTAGGGATCATAAATATGTGTCAATGTGAAAATAAAAAAAAAACTCTTCTAATATTGAATGTATAAGGATTTGGAATTTAAGGCATAATTCCAGGAGAATTACAAATGACTTAAATAAAACATAAAACTAGAAAATGTTGGACACGTGAGATAATCCAGTGGGGGAAGGTGCTTGTCACCCAGGCTGAAAACCTGAGCCCCATTGCTGGACCCACGTGATAGAAAGAGAGAACTGACTCTCCAAAGTCATCTCCTGACCTCCACATGTGTACTATGGCATGCCAATACACACACACACACACACACACACACACACACACACACACACACACCAAATACCTTAAATGGAGTGCAGATGCACATACTTCTGATCAATGACGGAGATTGGTATATTCCACCGAAAGCAAGGGCTCTCTAAATAATCAGTTCATGAACTGTGAGAACAGAAGGAAAAAATATCTTCATAACAAGGTGGCATAATGCTCTAGACTCTGATCTGAGTTTAGAGAAGACCCGCTACAATTTCCAGATTCTCCTGTCCCGGGACAAGAGACTGCACCGTGAATACACAGTTAGAAATGGAACTAGAAACAATAGAAAACAGTTTGTGAGAAGTCTACAAGTACTCAAAAAAAAAAAAAAAAAAAAAAAAAAAAAAAAAAAAAAAAAAAAAAAAAAAAAAGAAATAGAAATCGTTTGTTGAGAAAGTCTGACCACTCTCAAGAATAAGAATGAGCAGTGAACCAGGGGAAGGGGCACAGAACCGCGAGCCACACGAGCCTCTGGACCCTCTCCAGGAAATTAACTCAGCACACGTCTCCTGCTCTTTGGCGACTGGGGCTTTGTCCACGAAGCTGGTCGTTTCACTTAGCCCCAGCAGCAAGGCTCTCGATCCCTTCGCCAGCTGGCTTTGCTCAGGCTAGTTTTGGTGTTGTCTTCTGCAGCTGGGTCTCCTGCCACAGCACGGGATTTTTAGTGTGTGCAACCCGTCAGCAAGGGAACCGTATTTATAGCTAGTTTACCCATATTCCTAAAGGGAAAATATTTCGGTTGTCAACGTTTGGGATGCCTTTTCTTTGGATTACCTAAGAAAACTCCAAAAAGTACATTTGGCAAATAGAGCAGAAGCCTAGAAAGTGGGTAAGGAGTAGGCAGGATGGGCACATTTATACATTTAGTGACAGCGTTTAGATGTGGGATTCAAAGTGGAGAAAAGAAAGTAATAAAGGAGGAGAGAGAGAGCGGCAGAGGTGTGAGGAAACGGTGGGAAGCAAAAGGCTGAGGGTACTTGCCACTGCTTGTATAAAATAGTGCAGGAAGGACCAGCTCGGCTGACAGGAAGCTGATGCTCAATAGAGCATCCTAGAGGTCAGCGGCAGGTAGGCTGTCCTGGGAGCCAGACTACGGAGAATGGACCTGAGGAGTGACTCTCTAACCCGAAAGCCCTCTTCTTGTTGCTCCTGCTTCTAAGAGATGCATGCGTGCCTCCAGCTCCTCCAGACCTTCCTGCCACTAACAGCCGAGGTTCTGGCCTCCTGATCATGGGAGGCCTGCAGGGAACCACTCTTCCTCCTCTGAAGAGCGGCTGGCCCTTTCCATCTCCGCCATAGCCATCTTGGCTTGCTTTATTCTCCCACATCTGTGGAGACCAATACCGTTCTTCCTTAAAGAGCAGTTCCGCTGTAATGGGCCTTGCTAACAAAGCGGCAGGCTCCGTGGATGCTAGCCTGTCTTTTTTCTGGATTTCCCTCAGCGCTGACACACAAATGGAGGTCAGTGTCTCACACTCTGGTACTAAAAGGATTAACATGTTGAAGAGTCAAGAATTCTCTGAAAGCCAGCCAAATTTAGTGCCTTTTTAAAATGAAAACTGAGTGAATAACAGAAGCCCAAAGGAGGAGATGATCTGATGTTATCATTTAATGCTGCATTATCCACGATGTAGTGTGATATACAAATGCATTTATTGAAGTGCACATAATTATGTTATTACCTATTAATGGCTATGTGAGCACTTAATACACGCTTCCTAATGGTGAGATGGCCACTGGCATGGCTCTCTGCCAAAACAAAAGCCGATGAACAGAGTGGGCTGTCCACAGTCAGAATAGGCTTCTATTAACAAAAGCTAAGGCAGTATCAGATTAACTTCAGATTAACACTACAGATTAACTTCTGGATCAGAAAAGATCATTTTTAACAAAGATTTGGCTACCTTTTTTTATTCTATGTGTCACTCATGTGACATTTTTAGTAAATGATCATTCTTTCCTGTTTTTATCATCATCTTTTTATCTTTATTTTGGATCCTCTTTGCCCCATTATTCACCCACTTTAGAGGAAAAGTGACCCTGGGCAAGGATGTCAAGCTTGAAGCATTTGGGGAAATTTTTCTTAAGTTTCAGCCGAGAAAGTACCTACAAAGTACCTATATATTCTTTATAGCAAAGTATGTGTTTGTCTTCTTCCTCTGGAGTTTCTTCACTGAAAGTGGAGTAGTTACCAGAGGGCTAGAATCTGATATTTCTTGTTTATTTAATCATTTGAGAACAAGTACGGTTTTGTCGCCATAAGACCATAATTATGTTTTTAGGTCCACAGACCACTTCAAAGTTCCTTAAGTACCAACCTCATAAGTTTCTCCCTGCTGCCTTATTTTTCCTCTGTCTCTCTGTCTTTTCTGTATGTGTCTCTGTCTCTCTGTCTCTGTCTCTCTCCCCATCTCTGTTTCCCTCTCCCTCTCTCTATATGTACGTGTGTGTGTGTGTGTGTGTGTGTGTGTGTGTGTGTGTGTATGCAGTTACACTCAGAGACCAGAGGAAGGCTGCCAAGTATACAGCAATCACTTTCCACCTCAGTCCCTTGAGACAGGTTTCTTGCTTAACCGAGAGCCAGTCTGCCAGCCAGCAAGCATCAGAGATCTTCTTGTCTCTATCCTGAACAGCACTGAGGTTACAGACTCTGGAGACCAAGCCAGGCTTTTTACAGGATTCTGTGGATTTGAACTTGGGTCTTCATGCAAGTGCTTTTACATCCCAAGCCATCTCCTCAGACAGAATGTCAGTCTTGTAATGAATACAAACCATTACCGATGCACTGAATAGAAATGAAATATCAACAACCTTATTTTTCACTACTTCCAAACCAGTGCAGGGAGAATAGAGGCCCAATGAGCAACACTTTTGGAGATGCACAGCAGTAGGACAGACACTTGGAAGGGTGTTCAAAGGTTAAACAAAAAGACTCATATCTTACCCCCAAGAGCTTTACATTTCTAAAACTGGTTGACAATCACACATGAAGGAGAAGAACATTTTGTCAAGTTGAAAGACAAAGACGATCAAACGTTTCCTTTAGACTTTAGTTCAAAGCTTGGTTGAGAGGTCTGGGTGGCCTCTCAACTGAACTCAGAGGTAAAATATTTCCTTTAAACTTTCCTTTCATGCAGCAAAAAGGTTTGCAGGCAAATAAAACTTCAATAACACAAGTCCTCTTTTATTATTATACCTGTCTGATAACATTAAGTACAACATTTCTTTTTTAAAACAGAAATACTATCAACAAAGCAAAGTGACTTGATAAGTTTCTTGGCTTTCACTTGGTATCAGAGACACAGAGGTCAGAACTCAGAGCTGTGGAGTGTGTGAGCTCTGCTTCTGTTATCCCGGTGCTCTTGGAGGGTACGATAAACTTGTATGATGTAAGTAGGGGACTCATTGCCTGCATTATATAAGAACTTCCAGACTTCATTCATTCATTCATTCATTTATCAGTTCTCTTGCTCCCTCATATGTATCACATACTTTGTCTTACTGAACTTTACACAAGGAGCTATAGACCTAAATTTTAAAGTAACAAGGTATTTTCATATCTGCTGTATGTTTTAAATTATGATCCTGCTCTATTACACTGTATTCATTTTCTATCACTAACCATGTTTAATGTATTTTTATGTTACATAAGCTATTTATCTAAAAACCTACCTGTGTTTTCACTCCGCCTTTCAGATCTGTGAGAAGCTCAGGTTTTGCTCAGGGGATGTCATCCTTTCTTAGCTGGTCAGCGTGTGACTCTCCACGAACATTCCCAGGCCCATGCACAATGACAAGAGACATTTCTTCTCTTCACCTTCTCTTCTATTTACTCCCTAGTGGAGTTCTCTGTACATCTGTGGCCCAGGAATTTGAACTGTAGTGAAATCTTATATCCTCAATGCTTAGAATGAATTTGCCCTGAGGATTCATCCATGAGCCACAAAGTCTTACAAGTGATGCTGAATAAAGAACTCTTCCAGTACAACCGGATTTCACAGCCATACCTACTGCCACCATGATGATTGGGTGCCTTTTGTTTTCTTTGCAGCCTGATGACTGTGCCCTAAAGAGCATAGTTTCCCATCTTAAATTATTTCATTAATCTAACTGTCGAATGAAAGTGTTAACATTGGTAAAAGCTAAGTTTAGCTTTAATTTTCTGCCCTTCACCTGGGTATAACTATTCCATCCCCCATGGTACACTATGAAAGCACGCCAAATCTGTTTGACAATGATGAACATTTTGCATAATAACACTGGAGCCTGTAATCACATAACATGCCAAAGTGGTTGAAGGTTTTGGACTATTTGGCTTCCCTGGTGCTATAGTAAAACACTGACCAAGAGCAACTCAGGGAAGAAAGGATTTGTTTTAGCTTTCACGTTATGGCCCATTAACAAAGGAACCAAGACAAGAAGTCAAGGCAGAAACTTCATGTGGAAACCAGCAGAACTCTGATCATTGGCTTGCACACTTGCTAACTTATTCCTCTCAGGACCACTTGCTCTGCATGGGTACCACACACAGTGGGCTGAGTCCCGCCCCCCATCAATCATCAGTCAAGAAAATGTCCCCCAGACATGACTATCAGACAAGCTGATGGAGGCAGTTCCTCATCTGAGGTCCCTCTAGCTGCAGCTTCCTCACGTCCTCTCCTCTCAAGTGGCCGCGGGGGAAAGAAGCTTACCTATTTTAGGACACAGATATTAGTAAGAATGAAATGCTCTCTCCGAGAGATCTGTCAGAGCCACGCATCTCTGCGCTGGAGCACGGCTGTGGGATTAAGAGTGACTTCTGTCCCCCGCACTCATGTCAGGGGGCTCACAACGGCCTGCAGTAGCTCCAGCTCTGAGGAGGGGTTTCCTGACACTGCTGGCCTCCACAGGCATCTTTACTCATGTGTGCAAACCATCCCCATGACATAATTTTTAAAATAATAATTAATTTAAAAATCTTAAAATAAAAACCTACATGATTCTTGTAAGTCAACCTTCTCTATGTATAAAAAAGGAATTTCTAAAACTTTAAATATATATATATATACATATACATATGTAGTGTATGTGTGTATGCATGTGTGTATGAAAGATCACCACAGTCTCTTCTGTAAAGTCCAAAATACACTTCACATTAAAATTTTTATAAAAGCTGGGAATTTGGGTACATAGTTGTAATCCATAATCCAAGCACATCACAGGGCAAAGACAGGAAGAATACAGTTGCATGCCAATCCAGACAAGAAAAAACAGTAAATTAAAAAAAAAATCAATCAATATATTTTAATGTAAATATGCTTCTTTAATTTTGACAAATACAAATAAACTAGATACTATAAATAGACTAGATAGTGTAAGTGTAATTCTTGCTTGATAATTGTTTTGTTGTATGTAATTTTACTATGTGAAAGTTAAAACCTTCCTTTTTGAAAAAAAGAAAAGGGGAAGTGCTGTGGGTTGATCTGTACTTTAAATGTGTTGCTCTGATTGGTTAATAAATAAAATGCTGATTGGCCAGTAGCCAGGCAGGAAGTATAGGCAGGACAAGCAGAGAAGAGAATTCTGGGAACAGGAAGGCTGAGGCAGAGAGACGCTGCCAGCTGCTGCCATGAGTACCAACATGTAAGATACTGGTAAGCCATGAGCCATGTGGCAAGGTATAGATTTATATAAATGGGTTAATTTAAGATAGAAGAACAGTTAGCAAGAAGCCTGCCACAGCCATACAGTGTGTAAGCAATATAAGTCTCTGTGTGTTTACTCGGTTGGGTCTGAGCAGCTGCAGGACTGCTTGGTGAGAGAGATTTGTCCTGACCATGGGCCAGGCAGGACTGGAGAAAACTTCAGCTACATAAATACTCATCAAGAACTCCACCAGTAAGAATTTTTCTTAGTTTGCTGATGAAAAATAATTAGCAGAATTTTGAAGGAGGGTGAGTCTTTTTGTGACAGAGTTTCATGACATCCTGACTGCCTCAAACCAGCAATGTAGACAAGACTGGCTTTGAAATTCTGACCACGTACATGTGCACAGGTGTGCTCACATGTATGCACACACACACACACACACACACAGACACACACATGCACACATACCTAGAGTATTGGGGTGACAGATGTATACTACTCTTCCAATTTGCATCTCTGTGGCTGTAATAAAACACTGACCAAAAGCAACTTAGGGGTGTAGTCAGAGTTTTCCTGTGCCAGCAGCCACTTCCCATTTAGTCTTATTATTAATTATAAATGCTCAGCCAATAGCTCAGGCTTGTTACTAGCCAACTCTTACATTTATGTCAACCCATATTTCTTATCTATGCTTTGCCATGTGGCTTGGTACCTTTTCTCAGTATGGCATCCATCTTGCTTCTCTCTATATCTGCTGGTGACTCCCCATCTCTGCCCTTCTTCCCACCATTCTCAATTTGGCTCTCCTGCATAACTTTATCCTGTTCAACTATTGGGCAGTCAGCTTCTTTATTAAACCAATCACAGTGTACTTTACACAGTGTACAGAAGGATTATTCCAGAAAGGGTTTCTCTGGCTTACGATTATACCTTGTTATGATCCATTATCACAGGACATCAGAGCCGGCGCTCAAGGTGGGAACCTAGAGGCAAGAACTGAAGAAGAGACCACAGGAGAATGCTGCTTACTGGCTTGCTCCACTGCTCTTATACAGCCCAGGACCACCTGCCCAGGGGTGGCACCACCCACAGTGTGCTGGGTCCTCCCACATCTACCATCAATCAAGACAAAGCCCACAGGCCACTCTTAATGGAGCCAATTCCTCAATTAAGGCCCCCTCTTTCCACATGTCCCTAGTCTGTGTCAAGTTGGCAAAAACTAACCAGCACAGCCACCACAGTCCGCACTAATGACACTTTTTAAAGGAAAGATTATTAATGTAATAAACTGTAAATTACAATAAACTGTAAGTTTATTGATTTAGAAATAGAGCCACGTTGTTTTGCAAATGGAATTTTGCCATGCATCTTTTATTTGGTAGACTCAATATAGTAGACAGTCTTTATAGACAAATTAAAAAACAAAACCTAGTTTGTACTAAAATGTATCTGGGTTGTGATATCCACTGCAGATGGAACAGTAATAAAGTGTCTGGGGAGGCCCAGGTCAGGGAGCAAGGTAGATCGTTGACTTGAGCTGACAGTTGCACAATCAGGAACCAGATCGGCCCCCTGGTAAGGAGCGGACGCCACGCAAACCTGGATGAGAACAAGCTGAGTGGAGGTTGCAGGCACAGGACCAGGATGGAAGGGGGCCAGCTGGGAGGTGAGAAGTTGACCAGACAGGGGAGCTGTGTCAACAAGCCTACATGAAGCTGGCCGCATAGCGAAGACAAACTCACGGGACTCAGAGTTTCCTTCTTGTTTCGGTACACGGGTTGTGTGGAGTACTGTCACCAATGCGAGCCCTTGACTTCAATCCCTGGTCTTGGGTCACCGGGGAAGCCATCATTTTAGTGTGTGAAGCTGTGCCTGGTGCCAATGGTGCGGCAAGGAAGAGAAAGCCCTGTAGCCGCCCACTCAGCTCCTCTCTGGGGAGGAGCGACCTGAAGTTTGCTGGAGTGCCAATGGCTCTCCCTATGTCCACCAGCAGCTTTAACCTCATAGCAGCAGACTCCAAACAGGTCATTGCCAACCATCACACACAATCTGTCTCATTCGCGTCTGACTGGGATACAGACACAGCTGAGTATGTTGCCTACATTGCCAAAGATGGTGTGAATCAGAGCACCTGTGGCATCCTGGAGTGTCCTGAAGAGCTTGCTCAGGACGTCATCAGCACCATAGGTCAGACCTCTGAGTTGCATATCAAACAATATCTCAGGAATCCACCCAAGCTGGTCAGCCCCCATGACAAAATGGCTGGCTTTGGTGGCTCAGCTTGGGATGAAGAGGAAGAAGAGCCACGTGACTATCAGTATTACAAAGATGTCTCAGGGAAGGACCCTCCTCTTAGTGGGTGGTAGACATGAGGCATCAGGAAGGGACTGCTTGAGCCACTCTGCCCACTGCCCAGATGCCCAGCCACTGGGGAGCCACACTGCCTATAGGGCAGCATGCTGCAGGAGACCCTGAAGTCGGTAAACACATGCTGCCTCCACCATCCTGCCCTGGAAGAGAGCTCTTCCATGACCTCCTCTGCCAACATCCAGAATCTAGACAAGCCCCGCCCCAACCCTTCCGTTAATGGCAGTGCACCCCAAGACTTCTGACATGAAGCCCTTTGAAGATGTCCTTTGGATGCCTCCAGCTTCCCAGTCCATGCCATAGCTGGATGGCTCCAAGGGGAGTCCCGGTTCCAGGGACAGCTAAGCAGGGGGGAGGCTGAGACACAGCGGCAGCTCAACAGTGACTTCTTGGTGTGAGAGCGAGCGCAACCACAGCTGGCCAGTCCAGGCTCACTGACTGCGGAGTGGGCAGCCCAAGCTCCTGCTTCTGCTGGCCCCTGAAGGTGTGGTTTAGACAAAGGATCACTGCTGTGAGTTTCAGTCACCACATCAGCTGCCACAGGGTCAATCACTTGTCTATCAGCTCTGCAGGCAGCAAATTGTATCTATAGCAACCCATGGATGGGAAAGTGATTCTTCCCAGCCCTTCCTGAAGGCTGCCCTTCATCCCCTTCCATTGTGTTCTCGAACTCATGGGACCTCTGTTCTGTGGGTCAGGTCTTGGGTGGGAAGTGCCTACCTGAGAAAGAAGGTTTTAGTTCGGAGCCTGTGGTAGTATCCTGCTTCTGCCCAAACCCCACCAAAGTACTAATATACAGAGTGGTCCCCTGCCTTGGCCTTGCCTGAGCCAACCTGATGCCTTTCCCCCAAAGGGTGAGTTCTTATCATGGAAAATGCCCTGTGGTGATTGGTACAGTGGAGCAATAACGCTTTGGGGGAAGGGAAATAATCAAACCTCTAGTTTATCCTGGTCTCCAGGGGATCCCAGATCCTCTTAAACATGCCCTACTCCTTATGCATCCTCGCAAAACTTTGTGCCTTTGACTGTCTCCTAGGTCTGTAGAGTTCTCAGGCCGTTCATGGATAGGGTTGCTGCCACCTTGGCTTCTGGAACCCTGTCACGCTCAGCACCTCTTCCTGTGCTTGGGAAGAAGTGGGCAGGAGTGGAAGCTATCTCCTCTGTCTTTTGGTTGTGTAGCCCTTAAGAGATTGCCCCAAGCCAAACTTGGTGGCACATGCCTTTTATCCCAGCACTCAGGAGGCAGAGACAAGAGGATTTGTGAGGCCACCCTGGTCTATAAGAGTCAATTCCAGAACAGTCAGGGCTATGTAGAGAGACCCTGTCTCTAAAAACCAAATATGAGAGACAGAGAGACACCAGTCCTGATGGTGGGGGGCTTGGAGGGGGGGACAGGATTGGACCCCTGCCTTGCTCAGTGGCTTCTGGCCTTGGCCCTTTCTTCCAACCGTCTGTATATTTCTTAAGCCCACCCCTCCCCCTCCCGTGTTTGCATGTGTGTTACAGTCTACAGCCAAAGCATGGCCCTTCATCCTGCATCCCCATCCAGGCTCCCTCTTTGGGATGGGTGTGTGACTGACTTGGGCCTCCGGTATGTATACAGTTGACCTCGGGGTGGGCTTTGTGGAGGCTGAGACTGAAGCTGTAGACAACCCCTGATACCGTCTGTAGGTCTGAAAATGCACTCTTCTTTTCTTCCTTTACACGCATAGAGTTTAGGGCTGTGAATTTATTTTCCTGATTTTGCTTTACTTTTGAGCACAAAATGTTAATAGTTAATCGTTAATAGTTATACACCACCTTGTTGACCTTTCTAAACTTAAAAAAAAAAAAGAAAGAAAGAAACTGTTAGGAGTTTACTCTCTCTGGCCTAAAAGGAACTAGGACCGGATTTTCTTCTTCTTCTTCCTTAAGAGACCTGAGCAGAAGTTTGGTTAAACAACGTTGTGGCGGCGTGATGCGAAAGTTTACTTCAGATCCTACCTTCTACCTACCACTTGCAGGCCGATGCAGTCAGGACAGAAACCTTGCAAGCTCAAACTGTAGCCTTGCGAACAAGGGGAGGTCAACTGGCTTTCTCTCTTGGCCATTGCCTGTTTTAGGTTTGGATGTCTTATTCCAAAGTCTGTATTTCTTCAAAATTAAAATTAGTCTGCATTAAATGTATCTGGGTTGTGATATCCACTCCAGGGGGAACGGAGCAGCAGTAACAAAATCTCCATTAGCAAGGGCCAACAGGACGAAATACACGAAGTAACAGTTTTCAAGATGGTAAATAATAAAGGAGACACTAATCCCTAAGAGTTGAGCAATAAATAAGCTGAATCATGCAATTACCTCACCCAAGAGTCTTTGCTTCAATAAACTATGCAGGCCCAAGTATAGCAAGGGTGAATTCGTGTGGAACACAGATGACACCTTGAGGTGGGAGAAAGAAGTGAATCATGGGTAGACTTATATCCAGCGAGGCAACTCCACATGTCAAATAAAAGGTATGATGCGATACAAAGACCAGGAGGGGTAGACTGGGACGAGAATTTAGTGTAAGGTCTCACCCTGTGCAGCAAGAGATAAAGTAAGCCTCCAAGAGCTGTGAGACATGAAAGATGTACTCTGCAGGCAGACACTGGGCAAAGCAGCCCGCCACAGCCATGCCATAAAGGAGAGAAAATAGAAGCATAAAAAATGTAATCATCTAAAAACATTGGAAAAAGATGAACACGGAAACAGAAGAGGTGGGATAAACTGAAAAATAGAGCTATTATAAATCTAACTACATGATGATTATATTCAAAGTAATTGACTTACATACCCCAAATAAAAAAATACTTTGCAACCAAATAAAAATATAATGAGCAGGGTCCGAGAGATGCGTCAGTGAGTTAAAGTACTTGCTGCATTTAACACAGGACCAGACTTTCGTTGTTGTGCAGCTCGTAACTACCTATAGTTGAGCTCCAGGGGATCTGACGCCTCTTCTGGCCTTTGCAGGCACCTTCATACATGTATGCCTACTTACATGTAAACACACACACACACACACACACACACACACACACACACACACACCATAAAAATAAATGTCAAAAATTTAACATCCAACTATCACACTGCATGCAAGAAGCTCACTTTAAATATGGACACACAACAGGTTAGCAGTAAAAGACTGGAGCTAGGGATGTTAAATGGGTGTGCATGAGGTCCTGGATCAATCCTGAGCACTGAAAAGAAAAGGGAAAAGATCTTCAGAAGACAATAAACCACATTAAAACTAATCTAGTTTCTATTAGTTAAGACTAATAGAAAATGGGATTGGCTATAATAGCAGAGAAAATAAACTTCAAAGCAAAGAATATTACTAAGATGAAGGACTTCATTTTATAATCATCAAGGACTCAATTAACCATAATACAACAATATTAGTGGATATATACATGTGTATATATATATGGATATATGTGTGTATTTATATATATGTTATAATTTGTATTATATATTAGTTATATATATATATCAAATGTTGAGAAAAGCAAGGGCTTTGAAATGTAGAATAATTGGGCTGGTTTTAAAATGTGTCTGGACAGTTTCTTTACATCACCCACTTTCCACTCGGAAGAGTGGGAAGCACAGATGTTCACAGCAGCTTTGTTTGTAGTAAGCATAAAATTGGAGGAAAGTTTCGGGAGTGACTGTCATGGTGACTTTGTGAGTGTACATTTGTCCAAGTTTATCAGCTTGAACATTAAACACATTTTACCTTGTAATTCAAAATAAAAAAAAAACAGCAATAATTTCAGAAGATAGTGAAGGCTCATAGAAGCTGCTGAGCTGTGTAATACTGTGTAAAGTAAAAAACACTGAGAAAGGGAAAAGAGGAGGGAGGGGTGGGGGAGACAGACAGACAGACAGAGAGGGCAGACTGTTCTCATTGATAGCCACCACAAAGCTGGAGACGGCTCAGGGGGGTAACCTATTTACTGCACAAGCGTGAGGCCCTGATTTTGAATCTCCAACATCCACATAAGAGCTGGGCATGGTTGTACACCCCTGTAACCCCAGTGCTGAGGGCTGAAAACCTGCAGGTCCCCAGAACTCGCTGGCTGGCCAGTCTAGCCAAAGTGGCCAGCTCTAGATTCAGTAAGAAGAGATCTTGTCTCAAAAGAGTAGGGTGGGAAGCAAAGAGGAAAAATATTCAGAGTCAACTTCTGGGATCCACACATACATGAAGGAAAGAAGTACCTGCACACACATGCGAGTGCATGCATACAACACATATATGCACACCAAAAAATGAAATCCAGTACAAATACAACAACCAAATGGCTGCATGTAGTAACATAGCAGCTGCTGGTGAAAATCACTGATGTCAGCTGTAGCATAGCAAGCTGGAATCCGTACCCTGCAACCATACACACACACACACACACACACACACACGCACGCACGCACGCACGCACGCACGCACACACACGCACGCATGTACACACATGCACACACACCGCACGCACGTACAGGGGAATGTGTGCTCACAGCAGAGCATTGGTTTAGCTCTTGACGCTTCAATCAGGGTCATGTTTTCTGCCAGGTCAGAGGTTTAACTATGAGATTTGGTATATTGTCTCCAAAAGATCACACACACACCCAAAAATTTGATTTATTTAATAGTTTAAAAAAGTTGTGTGTTATTCTGACTCTATGGATGAGAGAATTTAGGACAAGAGATTAATACCTTAAAAGTGACAAAGCACTAAGGTGTGGGGGCACACACCCATGATCCCAGCACCTGGAATATGGAGGCAGGTTTCCAAATTCAAAGTCAGCCATGAGATCTTATCCTTAAAAAAAAAAAGTAACAAACACAGCATTCGACACAATATGTGATCTACAAACTTTTAAAATGTAACTCAGCAAAATACATACAAACATCAGTTATTTCACATAAAATTCTATTGCTCCTTGGAAGTCAGTTTTGAATATGATTAATTCTAAAGGTACTGAGATCTCTCTTTAAAATTCTCTTTCAAAATTCTACACACCTTCAAAAGATTACAAATCTCAATTCTTCAAATATTATTATACTTCATTTCTGGAAAAGCCAAGAATCATTTCGAACAAATAGAGCTGAATTGAAATGGTAGTATCAATTTGGAATAAAAATTATGGTAATGTCTACAAAATACAAATGGCTTCTCAAGAATATTGCGTGAGATGAGTGTGACTAAGAAGTGTGTAGTCCCCACAGAAATCTTTAAAAAGTCTTTATGAGCTTAGGAAACACATTTTAGTGCTCCTTATTTTTATGGTTTGGATGGGAAATAACCCCACAGGCTGCTGTGTTTGAACATTTGGTCCCCGACTGTGAACACTGCTTCCAGAGACAGGGCTTAGTGGGAAGAAATGAGTCACGAGGGGGTGGGGCTTAACCGGAGGTAGTGTGTCATGAGGGGTGGGCTTAGCTGGAGGAAGTGCGTCATGAGGGGTGGGCTTAGCTGGAGGAAGTGCGTCATGAGGGGTGGGTCTTGAGGTGCCATAGCCCCTGCTCCCACTGGCCTCTCACCCCACAGTCCCGGTGAGGAAGGAGCCTGTGCACCTGCCCCGCAGCTTGGTGTTACACACCTTGATTGGCTGTATCTTCAAACTGTAAACCAAAATAAACCCCACTTTTCTTACATTGCTGCTGGCCATGTGTTTGGTCACAGTAGCCAGGAAAGTAACCAACACACTTTTAAAAATGTTTTTCTGGGCTGGACAGATGGCTCGGGGGTGAAGAGCTCTCGCGGCTCTTCCAGCGGACCCATGCTCGGTTCCCAGTACCCATGTCAGGTGGCTCACAATCACTTGTTAGCTCCAGCTCTAGGGACATGACACCCTCTTCTGGTCCCCACCGGTACACACACACACACACACACATTCACCCAGACACATAAACATTAATACGAATCATTTTTAAATGTTCCTTTGGTCTCTTGTCTAGCTTAGTCTCATGCAGCTCACCCTTCTATCTCTGGAATGTTACTGAGTTTGCTCGCCTTACCCTAGATCTCATTTGTGCCCTCTATATTCTTTTTTGGTTTTGCACTTTTCTTAGACATACAGTCAGCCCGGTGTTAGAGACTTCCACCCATGGATGCCCAGTTTCTTTAGGAAATGCCTGATTGAATGTGCAGTCCCAGAGGAGCAAGCTAAGGGAGGAGGAGAAGGGGAGAACAGAATCTTCACTGGTGTGCTTTCCCGGGTGGCAGAACTTAGGACAAGCTAATCTTTTATTTCACACAATCTCTCTGGGAAGAACACTGGAAGCTGCTGGAAAGCAGAGAAAGAGAGGTAGATTTCCTCACTTGCTGTGGTCTCCCTACATCATGGGTCACTCCTACAAGGCTTTTATACCTGCCCTCTGTGTTACTCCAAAGTGGACCCTAAGCAAATCCAGCGACATCTCATATTCCAGTGGCAGCTGAAAAGCCCAAAGCCGTGTGGCCAGAGATGCTCCGGGTTCGTGCCCGCAGGAATGAGACTGCAGGATTGAGGACCTTGCTGAGGTGGGTCCTCAAGCTTGTAAAAGAACAATGCTCTGGCTCCTGGGCCATGGAAGCAGCGGGAGCAGTTTGCTTCTGCAGCTGCTGTATTCCAGCTGCTGTATTCCAGGGGAGAGCACAGGGGCGGGCTGACCTTGGGAGCTAAATCCAGACCAGCGACTGCTTGAGAATGAGCTCATTGAGCTCCCATGAGGGAAGCACCTTGGCCACACAGAAAGCACATAGCTAACGCTGACTGCCCTTTGCATTGTATTGCCTTATTTTCAAGTTCTACAGGCTTCTGTGATGTCTTACTTGCCTTTAAACCTTTCATTTGTATTTTAACAATAGGTGTGTGGCACATGCTAGCTCAACCCTTACATTGATTTAAAGTAAAACTGCACCTCTTTGCTACACAAGTTGGATTATGAGTTAGCAATGGCACTTAGCATATTATTTTGCCTTTGCAAACTAAAATCTCTTTATCAAATATTATATAATTTTGAAGAATATAAAATTCTTATGAAGAATTTTCAGTATGTCTGATTTATCACTATGCTGTTTCTGATCCCACAAAATATGATTAGAACTTAATATCGTAAGTTTCATCCTTTGAATGGTTCTCATTAAGCCAATAAGCAAGCAGGGTCATCCTGTGAAGCAGGGCAGTGCCGGCTATTTGGTCTATTCACTTTCTGAAATGAACTAATACATTCTGCAGGAGCAGAGGCTTGTGGGTAAAATATGACGGTTACCCTCAAATACATCAATACAATATTCCAGAAGAAGGGTTTGTCAAACCAAACACAAAAAGCACTTATTCATGGACTTCAGAGATAGTGATTGGATCCTGTATAAGGATACTAACTTAGTAGTTTCGTCAAGAGTTGGGCCATGTTGATCCAAACCAGGCAGACAAGTCACCCAGCACTGTGCATGTTCATTCAAGGCAGCACTCTTCAGCTCAGACCAACCCCAAAGCTGCCTGATGGTTCCCAGGCCTGCTGATTGGGTGCTCTACCTGGTGCCATGACTCAAATCTTCTTCTGCATTATGCCTTTCACAGGCTGCATACATTGGCCATGGCCACCCATGGCTAGTCACAGGCACACTTAGAAAACCCAGGAATCCTCTGGGGCGCGCTGTTCTCTCAATTCTGCCAAGATACTGAGTTCTCAGCTTTCTTTCAATTCCTGGACATAAAAAAGCTACAAATACTGAGGTGGTAGGCATAGTTTGTAATTAAAAGGGTACTTACTGGGTCCTCTGCATAAGGTTTCCTGAAGACCCAAAATTCTAGGTATCCATAACAGAGCCAAGATACATAGATATGGACCATCATCTCTGCATCCTTTATATCTCCAAACACCATAAACACCGTCCTCTGCCATCACCCTTGGTGGCACTACTGTTTGTCACCCTTGGCTACAGTGAAGAGAATATGAGTTCTATAATTTGGATACTGAATCATCTCCCAAAAGCCAAGGTGTTCGTCTCTCAGAGTGGTACTATCTGGGATGGTAGAGTCCTTTAAGAGGTACCACCAAGGGGCTGGAGAGATGGCTCAATGGTTAAGAGCACTGGCTGTTCTTCCAGAGGTTCTGAGTTCAATTCCCAGCAACCACATGGTGGCCCACAACCATCTGTAATGAGATCTGGTGCCCTCTTCTGGCCTGCAGTCAAACATGCAGACAGAACACTGTATATATACATAATAAATAAGTATTTTAAAAAAAGAGAGAGAGAGAGAGAGAGAGGCACTGCCAGAACTGCCAAAATCATGAGGCAAAATTCGCATATTCTCTTATAAACTGAGTGTCTCGGGTTTTTTGCTACAGTGATACAAAAGTAACCCAGGCAGTGAGTTTTAGTAGCTCTAGTCAGTCTCCTAAAAATCCAGTAAAAACTCAGTTTAAATTTAGACAAAACTCCTCCATTAGTGATCTCCATTTTCACACTCACAGAAACAGGCAGTTTTGGATATTGATATCCATACAGACTCTATTGTGTCTAACAGATAGAAAGCCTTGAAAGGGTTTCATACCTCTGTCTTTTCTTCATTGGTAAAATTACTAGAAAAACCAATGCAAATATAGAACCTCGGGGACTTTATTGGGGTGGTGGATTAACTATTTATCATCATTACTATGACTTGACAAGAAGCAACTGCAGATTTGCTTTGTAGTGAACCACACACTACAATGTTAACAAGGGCCCATCCTCAGCCTTCCTATCACTTTATCCTTAATCTTGTTCATGGATACAAGTGGTCTTCCTCTTGACTTGCCCATTTATTTGGCCACTCAACTAGTGTGTGCTAACCTTCATAACCCTGCAGGTATGTCTCCTTGGCTATCCTCACCTGGACAGTTATTATACTGTAACCCTGAATTTCTGCAATTGGGCACACCACTGAGCCACCATTCTAACACATCATTGGTACACTGGGTTTATGTTTCCTTAGTAGCCAGACTGGCCTACAGAGAACTTCCTAAACTTTGTCATTTGTGCATGTCTCTGCGGCTTTGTTGATGTCCAATGAACCTTCTCATGGAACATAGTTATCTGTGGATATTTCAGCTAACCACTGACCAATGCCAGCACACACACTACACTAAACCTTTTAAATATTTTAATTAATTTTTGTTTGTATGCAAGGCAGGGGGAAAGGAGCACATGCTACACACACGTGGAGGTCAGAGGACAACTTGCAGAAGTCAGTTCTCTCCTTTCACCATGTGGGTCCCAGGGACTGAATTCAGGGTTTCAGTCTTGGTAGCAAGCATACCAGCCCTGTCAACATTTCCCTTTTTTTCCCATCCACCTCAGAAAGCCTGCACAAATGGGTTATTGATTTTACCATGCTTATAGAAGCCATCCTGGTGATGAATTCAGACCATCTCCCAAGATCCTAATCATAGTGTTAAATCCTCTAGCAAAACAACTCTATTGTGTAATCTAAGAGCCCTATAGCAGGGGGACATCATCACATTGGTTCTCTCCTGACCCCCTTCAGCAGTGGTATCTCTAGAATATTCCTCTGGCTCTTCCCAACGCATGCTAATTCTTAAGAGCTCCTGTGTTTTCTCAGGTCTTAAGCCTATTTCACTTGAGTTCATAGGCTACATGCTAAAAGGGCTGGCTGCCCAGGAAAGCCTCTGCGTCAGGACCAGTCTTCAACGGCACCCACACGCCTCCATCTCCCGTCAGGATTGCTTAGCTTTCCTAACCTTTGTGCGATACCCTCCTTTGGATTGACATGAAAAGCTTTTTTCCTATGAAATCAGAGGTCCTCTGGCTTCCACACATATTGCCTTTTCTACCCTCTGCTGTTCCTACATTTCTCTAAACACAATGGCAGGAATTGTCACCCCTTTTCCTCCAAATATCCATACTTGAGCAGCCCAGTGTGGTCTCCCCTCTACCGGGACTGTGGTTTGCATGGGAAACGCCCCCAAGACTCCTGTGTTTGAATTTGGTCCCGGCTGGAGGTGCTATAGGAATGTTATGGATCCTTCAGGAGGTAGAGCCCCAGTACAGCACTATGGACCTGGTTTTTCAGTCCCATCCCACTTCCTGTTCTCTGCTTCCTGCCTGCTGCACGACAGGCTGATTCTACGTTCCAACCACATCTCCCTGCCATGACGGGACTAAATCCTTCTGGAACCGTAAGCCAAAATAAACCCTTTCTTCTTGAGTTGCTTTGGCAAGAGTATTTCAGCACAGCGGCAGAAGAGAGGCTGAGGTATCCTAGGTCACTGTTAATTCAAGTAGGAACCAGACATTTGTGCCAGGGACCATCAGTTCCCCACTTATCACCAACTGTGTCATGTAATTAATCTCAGATTTTTGTCCCAATATTAGGTCAAAACTTTACCAGTTTATAGAAAAATACTTAAATGCTTTCCAAAGTAAGTTGATAAAACATACCAAGAACTCAGTATCGAAAGTATTCAAGTATAATACTAGATTTATTTTAAAAATGATATTCCTGGGGTGAAGCATCAGCAATACTAGTTCTGGCATTATGTGTATGAAAGCAGCTAGATTTCTGTCAGTCACTGAGGCACTAACCAGAACTGGTGAGCACATACAGTGTAAGAAAATGAAGATGTCAACCGTTAACACAGACATGACTACTTAAGACAGCATGAATGGTCAGTGAAAATTCAGAATATAACATGACTGTATGGATAGAAAGAAAAGGAAGAACACAGTAATTTTACCCATTACACTTTGTAAAATCAGATACATGAATTTATAAGCAGTGCTTTTAATAAAAACAGCAATAATTTCAAATAAATATATTTCCTTTCTTTTCCTTCATCATGTATTTTACATGTAACTAACTGGCAAAACCTACCAGATGATTGAAATCAGTAATAATCCAATCCATGATACTCCATTTGCCTTGTGTTTAACTTATTTTTCTTACACTAGAAGTCCAGTATCAGTTCCTATAAACTGCCAGAACCTACTCCTGGGCCTAGTGTGACTAGCCTTTTGGACAGGACCAAGGGAGGGAACGTCTGAGCATCTCCTGAGTCAGCCTGCTCTTCTCCCAGGGCCGGCGGGAGCTGCCCCTAGTTCTCCTGCTCTTCATAGTGGGCATAGCCACTGGCATAGGTCCTTCCTAAGTTCAAACCAGTGAACAGATCTGAGGACTCGGCATCTGAGTCCTTCCCATCTTCCTCCTCCTCTTCCTCCTCTGCTTCTTCATCCTCCTCCTCCTCCTCATGGTACCCAGTGTCTGCATACTTGTCAGATGACAGGTTCTTCCAGTAAGAGTCATACCCAGAAGCTCCATCTCCCTCTTCACCTCCAGTCTGTCTGCCAAATTTCAAAGAGCGAGCTACAAGAGACAGTCACATACATGTCATCGATTAGTGCCAATGCTCACATACCCCACTGCCATGGGATATTCTATTAGACTAGTGCTTACTCTTACATGAGAAGGGAAGTACTTTCCTAATTCTATCAGAAAAGTCTATTACAACACAAGCACAAATAACTGAGGCAAACATCAAACCTCAGTGACTATTAGTACATTTCTTATATCAAACTGAGAAACTGTACCACACATTTCCCAAGGCTATAAAATCCCACTTGCTCATGACAATACAATTATCCTTTCAAACAAAAAGATAAATTACAGGCGCACGCGGGTGCGTGCGCGCGCGCGCGCACGCACACACACACACACACACACACACACGTGTCAAGCCTTACTTGACATGCTGAGATCCTTTGTCTCCTGAGTTTCATGTCCACATTTTGGGCAAGGAGGCTGCTTCCCTTTTTCTTGCTTAAACACCTTGCTCCTTGTGTGTTCGTCACAGAAACAAGCCTGTACAGAAGAAGCAGAAAGAAGACAGGGTTAATTAAAACGATATAAGGAGGCACCATTCAACATGATGAGAAAACCTGAACATAGTTTGTCTGAAACAGAATTAAGAACTGGATGGGACTAAACACATGCTCTTGTTTCTGGTTTGGACTTTTTAAAGAGAAATGGATTTTGCCAGGACTAAACACAAGGCAGACACACAGGAGGACATGGAAAGTGGCTTATCTACTTATTCATACTTGAGGGCCTTGATAACAAAATGGTGGGGAGTCTGTTCATCTTGAGGGCACACCACCACCCAACTAAGGAGTGGAAAAAAAACTTCAAGGCCCTAAGTACTGAGAGCAATGCAGAGGGCCACTGAACCCTGTGGATCTTAGCTGACATCGCGAGGTGAGCAGGGTAGTGAGCAGCAGAGACAGACTAGCACAGAAACAGCACAGGCAGACACTCAGAGCTCTGCAGAAAGCCATTCCACAGCACTCAGCAGAACTGGGAAAGGATGAGGACAGGATATGGACAAGAAAGGCTACAAACAAGAAATGTTCCTGAGAGAAATAAATTCTCTGGTGATCTCTGTCCAACAGGAATGCCAGAGACAGCCTAAAAAGACACTATGGAAATCTTCTTCACCCAGACTCTTCTAAGCAGGAACCATGTAATCCATAGCCCCAGGATTCCAGTCATGATGCTCTCTACAAACATAAGGCTCAAAAAACACTGTGCTGGGCCCCTGGGGACATGTGGTAGAGAACTACTACAAGAAGTGGGTGGCCAATGAAAGCCACTGAAGTCACTGACGTCTATGCCACAATCTCAAAACTAAAAGAATTAGTCTGGCTTGGCAATTTACGCCAGGAACCACAATACTCAGGAGGTGGAGGCAGAAGAATTATTGTGAATTCAAGGCCAGCCTGAACCACACAGCAAGACTTAGTGTCAATTAGATAACTAGTTCATTAATTAATTCAAGAAAAGGCCACACAAGTTTTAAGTTCCATATATCTTAGTGCTAAAGCATCCAAGGCCTGGGGCAAGAGTACAGGGACTCAAATCCAATTCTGAATGAGACAGCAAGGAGGCACACCTTACAGCGGAGACAGGAATGCTGGCCAAGTCGGTTGCAGGAGACACCTGTGAAAGACAAGAGCCATCTTAAAATCCAGCCAGTTATTCAGGCCTTGCACATTACTTCTGTCACTTCTAAATCACAGGTGCTCTCTCAATGGCATCAAAGCCCAATCAGTCAGTTGCTGACCTGCAGGGTTCAAGTACTATAAACACACAAAGCACCCATTCTTCCTCCACAAATAATTTTATTTCTATCCTACACATTCTGCAAGTCTAAAAGGGGGGGGGGGCATGCAGTATACTTTGAAATACTCTTGTCAAAATTTCTAAGTAAATACTGAATTTTATATACAGTGTGCAGTACATATCTCAAATCAGCGACTTAGAGCAACTAAAATCTGTAGATGAGTGAGAGTTAGCATCTCCCCCAGAATGAGAACCATACAATGGAAGTGAGTAACTGAGAATGTCTGTCTTTTCCCTAGGGTCGTCAATACCAGGCATCACAGAATAACAATTTACGTACACTCTCATTTCAATTAGCCTTTTGAAATTATCTATAAAGATAATTCTATTATTATTAACCCAATCAGTCACATTGGTTCTCAACTGGAAAATGCAGAATTGTGGGTACAGGTTAAATACAGACCTCAGATGCCCAACCAAACGTAAGGTGAACTCTCCAGGGAGGGAGGAAATCCGAGTCCCCACACTGTCAGAGATGCATGAGGAGGGGCACTTACTGAGAGCACTGAGAAAGGGGAGGAAAGGGCTGGACTTGCTCAGGATATGTGGTGAAAGAAAATGGCCCCCAAAACGAGTGGCATTATTAGGACATGTGGCCTTGTTGGAGTAGGTGTGATCTTGTTGGAGGAAGTGAGTCACTGTGGAGGCGGGCTCTGAGGTCTCCTTTATGCTCAAACCATGCCGCCCAGTGAGACAGACCACTTGTTGTTGCCTATACAACATGCAGAACTCTCAGCTACCTCTCCAGCACCATGTCTGCCTGAACTCTGCCATGTCCCACCATGACGATAACGGACTGAACCTCTGAACTATAAGCCAGCCCCAAATAAATATTTTCCTTTAAAAGTTGCCGTGATCAGTGTCTCTTCACAGCAAGAGAAATCCTAACTAAGACAGTATAGGAACCTAAAAGTGCAAATGCCAGCCGGAAATACAGAAGACCAAGAAAGCTATAAGAATATCAACGTCTGATGAAGGCCAAGAAATGAACTGCTCAGTCAATATACCATTATCCCCACAGAAAACTTTAAAGCTAATGTTTGGGATTTTTTTTTCTATAAACAAAATACACACACACACACACACACACACACACACACACACACACTAAGAAGTAGCATAAAAGAACTTACTCCAGAATCCCAGGTCCAGAAAAACTAACAAAACAACTTACATTTAAATGTCTCTGCTTCTAAAACTTGGCAGCTGGCTTGATGCTCAAACTGATCATCTTCACAAAGAAAATTATGGCAAAATGAACAGCTGAATATTCTGCCTCCTGTGAGATTAAAATACTCAAAATGAGTATCACAAACTTAATAACTTTAAAAATTCTTACCCATATAAGTTGTCAAAGATAGCAACTAATTTCAGTATATCAAAATTGCACAGCAACAGCTAAAATAAAGCTGGTGACGTACTTCAAAATGAACATTAATTATGGCCTCTACTATCTCCTTCCCACTTTTAGAACGTCACAGGCTAAGAGAGGCTGCCTGTCCTCCCCCAAACTCCCCTCTACCTGCTAGGGTGAAAGGTACTAGCACTTCCTAATACTGTTGACACAATTATATCAGTGTATAAGATATGTATCAATTATATCAGTGTAAGATTTGAAAGAATCTATATGGAGAAAGATCACACACAAGCTAGCATTTACTCGTAACTGGGTTTAATGTTTGCACCTAATCACTTACCATGGTCCCATACCCCTCGCTCACACTCCACACATTCCGCATCAGTGAGTGGGCAGGCACAGGCATGGGTGCTAAGACACTTCCTCCCGTGGCAAACCCAAGCTTCACAGAAGTCACATATTGCACCCTGCAACAGAGAAACAAGAGCTCTAGAGCAGCTACCACAGGGCCACTGCAAACACTAAGCAGAGGAACAAAGGCCAGCATCTAGGCGGAGGGATCCGGAGCTGTAAATGTAGAAAACGAACAAGTTATCTCCCCTTGATCAGACAGCATTCTAGCAGGAAAGAAGGAACTCTCAACTAGGTAATCCAGACTTTAAAGCAGAGAACTCTTCCCCGAGCCCCCACACAGACCTGAGGGGCAAGAAAGGGTAGCAAGTGGTTACCAGCACAGAAAGAACAGGCAAAGGACTCAGGTCTGAGGGAACAACGCTGTCCCAGAGAAAACCCCAGATCAGGGAAATTACCATCAACACTATCATGGAAAAGTGATCTGGACGTGAAGCATAAATGACACTGCAGAATGCAGCAAAACTCACAGCTCATATTTAATATCTCTTCAGTGAAAAAGAACAAAGTACAGCAAATAATCTATTTCTATTTATGGTACTAAAATTCCTTCTAAAATCTTACCTAGTAAAGATAATGTATAACTAATAGGTACTTTTTGTCAAATTTAATGTTTAAAACAAATTAACCTTAAGTTCTCTTGAAACCTATTTAACCAAAGGCTTGAATGATGGTGAGGGTCTGACAACCGGGAATTTATTTTGTGAAGCCTCTGGAACAGTTAGAAAGGTACAATGGCACCTTCAGTTGGGTGACCTCTAAAATGACAAAGAAAGCACTGTCATTAGGGAAACGAGTTTCACCCGTCCCGGCTAGCTCTCACAGAACCAGAAGGTGCTGCCACTCCGCTAGAGGAGGGTAAGATGGATGATTAATCTTACCCAGATGCAAATCTTCTAAGATACACGGTATGAGTGTTATGGGAGTAACCAACTATTCCTGCTTGAATTTAAAGCCTATCCCAGTGCCTGATACCTGGCACTATTATCAGGACCAAAAGTGACCTGAGGCTACATAGGTCATAGATCACACCACTATTATTCTGCTAAATAGACACAGAATTAAAATGACTTTTAATGACTTATTGCTATACACATAGATAAATCAGTGTGTCTCTCAAACCTCATCAAAGAAGCTTCTGTTCTTGCAATAAATGGTAATTAACACAAAGACCAAAAACTGGTCAACATGCAAAGACTGTGGAGTGCAGAAAGGTATCTATGACATAAGCCGACCTCCAAGGCTCAGGGATCTCTAACAAAGACAGGGTTTAGAAGCCAGAGGTGGTAGAAGACTATAAGGAAACAAAAGTGTACCCCAGACACAATAGGGCAGACACACACAGAAAAATCACAACAACTTTGGACAGCATGCACAAAACCTGTGCAAGAAGCTCAAAGCCAGCAAGATCCCTGCATGGAGGTGAGAGGTGAGCACAAAGAGAAGCAACTGGTATTTGATAGCTTTTGGGAGAAGAAGAGTCGATTTTCTTTAAGGGTGTGACCTCTGGTAGGCCGAGCATGCTCCTAAAAGTATTTGGGCAACATGAACTGGACTCAATGAGTTAAAAAACAACACAAAGTTGGATGGATAGATCTGGGAAGAGATGGAGGCCAATATAATGGAAATATATTGTATGAAATCCTCAAGGAATTAATAAAATTATTTTTAAACATATTAAGATACTGGTTAAAATGGCTTTATCTTGGAAACCCACCACACTAGACATGACAAGCAGCTTACCACCATAGCAAGGCCAGTACTGTAGACACCAGCATGCTTGATGACACAGTCTGAAGACTTCATCATGCACTTGGTTTTTCCTGATGAAAAAAATACACATGTGCACTATTAGCCCTACAAATTAGTACATACAAGAAAGTGTTCACTAATTCCTCTTTGATCTAGCCCAAGAGCCTCTGGAAATAATATTTTAAAAAATTAAGAAATGAAACCAATATATTTTCCCATTTGAATAAAAAAACACATGGATATATATCTCATTATCTGAATCAGATGATCTGAGATTAGACATTTATTAATCTATAAAAGCTGTTATATAATAATTTATATATAATATGCTAATTCATACTTGTAATGAAATCAGAAGTTCCAGGTTATGCATTATAATCCAATGATCATTTTGACAGTTTCAAATCTTATGAACTTCAAGTGAATCAAAACATTGTAAAAAGCACACTTTAAAATGAATTTTATATTCATAAATCACAATAGAAATAGCCTGGCTTGGACTTTACCAATTATTTCTTACCAGACTCTCAAAAGGCACACCAAATGATTATAACCCTAATTGTTGCACTTAAGTTTATCCACACATAAAAATCACAACATCCTGAAAGATGCTTATCTACAAATTACTAACCCCAACCCTGCCAAGAAATCTGTTCATCAGACATTATGTCAAGATTAGTGACCACATATTAACTGCCCATCAGACTACAGAATGTAACACGAGACAAACAGAAGATGCTCGGTTGCCGGTATCTTGTTTCCTGAGAAGCAAAGTTAGGTAACTTTGAAGAGAAAGAAACTGGACACGGGGCAGCAGCTACCAACTGATCCGTGACATATGAGAGTCTGCAACAGAAAATGCATCTGAACAGAGCTCTGTCTACAAAGTCCAAGCCTAGAGACACTGACAATGCAGGGCTGCCTTTTGCCTTCCACGAACATGTTTTCTCAGCCTGCATTCACTTGATTTAGTACAACAAAGGCAGGTGAGTGTTTGATCTACAGGTTCTCTTTTCCACTAACTGCAGAACTCAATCATTGGAAAAACTAGAAATATTCCATACGTTACCCTAATCACTAACCTGCTGCTCTGCCTAAGTATGTATAAATGGGCACCCCCAAAGTGCTCTATTTAAACCACAGTCTAAGTAAGGGGGGCATGTGTTCAAGAAGAACGCTGAGGGTAAATCTGAGGAAAGGTGACTAGGCTCCCTAAGGCAAGTGGTTAGGAACACATAGTAGATGTCCCCCAGATGAGAGTAATCTGGCAAAGACCACAACACTCTCAATGTAAGTGTTTTCTGATCAGACATGTTAGCATGCTAAAAGCTGTGAAGATCACTGAGGAAACACCAACCTTTCTTCTCTAAGAAAGACCATTTAGTTTCATTTTGAATTATTTTAGGGAAATAGCTCCGCCTACACTTGACAACTGCCAGATAAACATTTGATAAAAACATGCCTTCATAGTTGCATACTTACCACACTGTGCACATATTGGTAACTTCTGAACAGAATTACAAAAATAGCAAAATGCTCTATTCTTCTGCCGCCTTGTCATGTAAAACAAAAATTTTAAATAGGGTCAATTTCAGACAAAGGAGAGACTATTTTATTGCTGTGCTGGTTAGTGTTTGTCAACTCCACACAAACTAGAGTATCTGAGAAGAGGGAGCATCAGCTGAGGAACTGCCTCCATCAGACTGGCCTATGGGCAATGTCTGTGCAGCCTTTTCTCAACTGCTAACTGATGGAGGAGGACCCACCGCGGGCAGTGCCAGCCCGGGCAGGTAGTCCTGGGCTGCACAAGAAAGGTGGCTGAACTCGAGTGTGGAGGCAAGCCAGAAAGCAGCATTCCTCCACCATCTGCATCAGCTCCAGCCCCAAGGTTCCTGCCTTGAGCTCCTGCCCTGGCTTCCCTCAGTGCTGGATGACGAAATAAACCCTTTCCTCCCCAAGTGTTATATCACAACAAGAAGCACACAAAGACAGTTTCACACAGAAAGAAAAAAAAAAAAATAAAGAGAATTTACCTCTGACACTTGTCACATTCCTGTAAAATTTAAAAGATAGCATTAATTTTCTGCTGGCTGAAAATGGAAAATTTACTTACATTATAGAGACTATTTCCTTTCCCACATTAAAATGTAACTGATTCTACACCCCAATTCCAGCTCCAGCCATGTGTACAAGCTCTTGTACTCAGGCCACTAGCAAAGGTAAACAAAAAAGTTATACTGTGATCCACAATGGGAGAAGCCATGCTACTAAAGTTCAACATCCTGGGTTTGCCTTTAAAGAAACCAAATCCCGTACAAAAAACACATGCAAGTCCTTGCTCAATTTCCTGTTCTAATTAAAAAACACCCTATTTGTCTACATTGGGTGGACGCTAGAAATACAGAAGGATACAAAGTGATAAAGATCACAAATTATCTACATTGAAATGGGGCCACCAAGCTCCCTGGCCTGGTCTACTCTTCAGGACCAAGCCACTATCGGTCTTTTCCCAAATACGTTCTCACTCTTCTCCATTCCTTCATTTATGCTAATGATTTCCCTTTTCTCTCTTCCTGTTGAACACTCTAGCAAAGAACAATGTTCTCTGTAAGCTGCACTCCCTCGCACACACTCAGTTTTACTTAATCCTAAGTAGTAGTAAATAACGGCAGCACAGGACTGCAACCCTACTGGAGTACTTAGCAAGGTCTACTCACATACACACACTTACGTGTACTAGTCACTTAGCTCACTCTGTTAGCACCCCTCTTTTCTGAAAAGGACCTGATATTCACAATGCAGTTCCCACTGTCACATCTGTACCGTGAAACCTGACCCTGTACACCATAAATATCAGTCCTGGGACAAAATGGGCTCAAACCCAACCTCTGAGAAGTCTTTTGTCCTGTGACCTCCACAAAGTGATAAATGCACGCTACAGAAACCAAGAAGGTAAACAAATAAAGACGGCCATCCTCGGAGACGCAGGAGCAAAAGAAAAGGAAGCAGAGAACCCAGGACAGCTGTCCCTCACTCTTTTACACCCTTTCTTGTTCCCACTACTTGGAGCTACTGCTCCCATGAACTCCTTTTCCCTAAGGCTAAATTGTGTCCCTGTCATATATAAACAAGCCCTATAGACACTAGGGAATTCTAGACTTGTAAAAGAGGCATTCGATCAGCCATTAATGTTGCACCAGAGTCCATGCAGGGTATGTATTCCGATGAATAATAAACATTTGCTAAATTAAGTCTTGTGAATAAAGCATTTCAAAAAGTCATACATTCTTCAAGACCAACCTGCTTAGCATGGGCAGTCAGTTAGGAAAATGGGATATGTCTAGGATCAGGGTGCTCAAGCAGGAAGTCAATGAGTGAGAAAATGATGAAAACCCAATGAATAAGATAAGTGAGTTAAAGAAGATAGAAAAGCTGGAACCTCTCTCTCAGTTCCTATTATCCATTCTCCTTCAATATCTATTAACAACAGTATATGAGGTAACAGGCCACGCTTCATAAATAATATGCAATCTAACAACAACAACAAAAAAAATCATTGTTACTCAGTAAAAACAGTGACCAGGCCTCTAACAGGTGTCACACGTAGTGAGCACATGGGCACACTGCAGATGGTCATTTCCTCAGACTTTAAGATGGTGCCCCCAGCTGCGCCTTTTACCCCCTGCTGCTGTCGAAAGCAGCTTACCATGGAAGCATTGCACGGGTGCTTTGCTAAGTCCACAGTGCTTCTCGATGCTCTGAGCTGTTTCTCCCGCTCTCGGCGGTTCTCCGCCTTCTTCCGCGCACCAGTCTTCTTTTTCGGCATTTTCCCTCTTTCTAAACAAGAAAACAGATTCACTTACACGGTGTTTATACTCTCCTCCGTCACTTTTACAGTCACACATGTCCCAAGCCGTTAGGCAACACTACACACACCCACTACCCCGCCAAAGGCTTCTAAATTAAGACCCTCCTCTGCACTACCAAGCAACTCTAAAACAGCACAGGCAACAAAGGAACTCACCCTAAAGCCAGTGTTTTTTCACTCTAAAGTTTACTATTCTGCTCTTCATTCAAAAAAAAAAAAAAATGCGGCATTAAAAGAAAACGACTACAACACTCATTTTGTGCCAAGTCAAAATCAGCATTCTGAGATACAGAACCACATCCCTACTGCAGCCACCCACGCAGCATTGGACAGTACACTCTCGATGCGATAGTATCTAAATAAAAATCCCGCAGGCCAAGCACTAACTGCAGGGCCAACCCATTTCCCCTGGCGAGATTAAGAACCACGGTTGCTTTCCCTGCCTGTCGCTCCCGCCTAGGTGCAGCAACTTTAACAGGCCAGATGCTTCGGAGTTTGTTTCCCATACGCACACCACACCTTACAAAACTGCTTCCCAGCACTCAGAAAAACTACAGTATAGAAAACCAGGCTTCTGTTTCCTTATTCCATGGCCCGATCCGTTGGGCAGTCCTAGGAGCTAAAGAGTGGTTAATCGTCGTGGCCAAGCCACGGGACTTGTGTCAGTATTTAAAGTCTGCAGCGAGGGGCTGGAGGAGGGACCACGGGTGGCCCACTCTCGACCCACTGAGACATCGCAGACCTATTTTTTTTCTCGAACTTGTTTCTGACAACGACGTGGAAATTGTTTGGGCTCACGCTTGGACTCTAGTGACAGACAGGAGAGCCGCACTGGGTGGCGGGGCTCAGGGAGGCCTGGAGGCGGGGGCGCGGGACACCCACGCGGCTCGCGACCCGCCGCCCGCCTGCCCGCCCGCCCGCCACGGGTCGCCACGCTCGGGGTCCCCGCCCTCCACGTCGCGCAGCCTCGCCGCGGGGACGCGCCGCTCACCGCAGGGGTCGCGGACGCAGAGGCGAGTCCGACCCGCGGGCCAGAACTCGGGGAGAGCGCTCCGAGATTCCCGAAGGAAGGCGCCGAACCTCTCCGACGGCGGAAGCGGGGCCGGATGTCCGTCCGCGTCAGAGCCGCAGACTGCACACGTCGCCGGAAGAATCCAGCCTGCCCCGCCCACTTCTGTTTGCTCCGCCCTGATCTCGCCTCCTCCCGCGGGAGGCGGGGATTGGGCTCGGCTTTGCCTTCCCGGAAGTGGACGTGCGAGGACGGGAATAGGCTGGGGGGTTGAGAAGGAGGAAAGTAGAGCGCAGCATCCCAAGCCCTGTGGTGTCTTATTCTAATTTTATTATTTTACTCAGAGGAATTGAAAAATCCAAAAGGAAGATAAAGATGAACTCACACAAAATTTTGAAAGAGAAGAATTAATTCGCTAGCCATTTTTCCTGATTCTTTTGGAATTCTTCCCACTGTGGCCCTGACAAGCCTCCCATGTCACATCTTTTTCTTTATTGTTTTCCGAGCCTCATACTGAATGGAAGCCTGGCCTTGAACCCATGACCCTCCTGCCTCTGCCTCTCAGTGCTGGGGTTATAGGCATGCGCACAGAGACCGTGTTTGATTGGTTCTCTCACAACCCTGACGTTCTGAGTTCTGAGCTGTCTCTTGGTTTCGCTCTGTTGTGTGGATTCTGTCCAATTGTGAGCAAATCCTCCCAGGTTCTCGGCTCTTTGGCTGAGATCTGACTACACTTTCCCACAAGACTGAAGGGGACATGGCGCTTTCTCCTCCCTTAGCCCTTGCTCCCAGTACCACATGTCATTATCACTTACTGTCTGTCACCCTCTATACTTGAGTGTGGCTATTTTATACTCATCCATATTTCTGCCCTTGGCCTTATTCACATCCCAGGGGAGGACTTGTCGTTTTGGTCTCTTGATTTCTTCATCTCCATCTCCTAACACCTTTGCTACACTCCCCAAAGTCACTTGGATGACCACACCTAATCTCCAAAGAGAGCTGCTCCATCAGTGAAATCCCAATTCCAATGCTTTTGCTTACTTGCCTCCTAACATTGCCAATTCCCTGCCGAAATTCTCCTTGCTACTGGAGACTTCAAATCTCTTTGGTCTCTATTCTCTTATTAGACCATCCTGTTTTCTTCACTTTTTTTTCTTTCAAGTCCCACTTAATAAAACAGTGCCATCATTCCAGTCACAAATTTTTTCCCAACTCCCAGTAATTAAACAATGTACCTTTTCCTTCCTATATTGAATTTCTGAGGGTTTTGGGGGGGAGGGCCTAGCAAACAGGGGTCTATGTCACTAAACTCAAGCCTTTCAGGATTGCCCTTCTGTCCTTTATGTTTCTAATCAACTCTGTCATTCCCATTTCCCACAATAATAAAGTCTTCCTTTTCTCAACCTTGCACCACTTATCAGTTTCAGCAGACATCACCACCTTCTCTTTGTATAAAATGAGGACATGACCGCTCCAAGAAATGGCTAAGGAGAAGGTTTTTATTGTCAACATGAGGGAGAGAACAGTCCAGAGGCGTCTGGAAGAGTCCAGAGCAGGGAGAGAAAGTAGTAGACTAGACATGGCCAGGAGACTGAACCAGGCCATGAGAAGAGAGAGACACATGGAGAGGGAGAGAGGAAGGAAAGAGAGAGTGCGGAGGGGAGAGGGAACCAAGGGAACAAGAACTTGGCCTAGAGAGTGCGTGGAGCGTGGAGCGCAAAGCTAGGGGAAGGGACCCGATGTTGGAGAAGTTTAAGGTGGGGCTGAGGTGAAAAGAGCTGAGTGGAGCCGCAGGTACTGGAGCCGCAGGGCTGGGTAGCTGGCCACCAGCATGCTAGCAGGCACCATGGCCTGCCTTTGGTCCTGAGTTTCTTTGGAACCTAATGAAAGACCCCCGAAGGCAGTCTTCCCTCTGGAGAGACCCTCGCCCAGAGATCACACCGAGACCACAAGTCAGATGCAAACAGCAAGAGGCTTTATTCAGGAACACGGGTACCCAGGGCAACACAGTCCCTCCAGAAGTTCGAGAGACTGGCGCGCCCACGGGCTGGAGTGGAGGGTTTTTATAGGGTCTGGCAGCAGGAGCACGAGGAGCTCGGTTTACAGGGTTCTGATTGGACGATTCAAATGAGGCCAGGTTCAAACTCAGGACACCAGGTTCAAACTCAGGACAGCTCGTGGGTTCTCCCCGAGCTCGACACGCCTGCTGTCTGGCTCCAAGTTGTTTTTCTGACCTTTAGTACCCTTTTTCTGGGGCCAGGTGGCCGACCGCAGACACCCTGAACTTTCCTGTACTTTTCAGGCTTAGCTCAAAATGGTGTTAGGCTAAGCAAGTTTGCTGGGGTCTTTCATTCCCCCATTTTCTTATTTCAGGGAATGGAATCCTCCATTCATGGGGAAGAATGGGGATGTGGCTCCATTTCCACCTGGTTGAGTCGTTGGTATTGTTGGGTCAATACCAAGGTCTGAAGAATAGAAACACGTTCCCTGATAAATTGGACAAGTCTGTTTAGGATGCAGGGCCCGAGCGTCAGAAGGAGCAATAAAATCAGAAGGGGTCCCATAAGGGTGGAGATGAGGGTGGTGAGCCAGGGGGACTTCCCGAACCATCCTTCAAACCATCCCTGCCGTTCTTCAAAGAATTATCTCTCACCACCCCAGTATGATACCGGGCCTGGGTGGCTAGAGGGTGACTGGGGTTACAGTAGCATTCGGAGCCGTGCTTGGGCGAATGGCCGAATTGGGTCGGGGGGTAGCCCTCGGGGGTGCCGGAGCAGGTAAAGAGGGGCGCTTTTGGTCAGAGAAAACCTGGTTGGGACCTATAGAGGCGAGGGCTCTGTGATTTTAAGCTTATTACCAGTTGTTTCACATCCCCATGCTTTACAGAAGTAACTTTCATAACCCCCACATTGTCTAATCATCTTTCTGTCCCTGTCTCGCTTCTTGTCTTTCTCACGTTCACGCTCCCGTTCTCTCTCTCGCTCTCTCTCTTTCTCGTTCCCTTTCTCTTTCTCTTTCTCTCTCTCGCTCTCTCTCTCTTTCCCTCTTCCGTTCCCGTTCACGCCTTTCTCGTTCCCTTTCACGTTCCCTCTCTCTTTCCCTTCTTCCAGTTTATCCTATTCCTTGTTACTTTCCAAGCTGAGTTTCATCTTGCATTAGTCACCATATGATCTCTTGTGTGTGTCTCTGAATTTGCTGATCTCTCGAGATATCAAGTCTCTTTTGTCTTCTTCCATTTCTATAGCATTTGTATCCTCCTTGGTGATGAGTGGGTAAGGGATCAATGGGGCCACTGGAAATCTACGAAAAATGTCCTCCTTCTTTTCCTTCTTTTTCTTCCTGGGGTGAGAGTCAGACTCCTGTGAGGGGGCATTTAGCTCACTGGAGTATTCACGTATTAAAACTTCAATAGCCCCTTGCACTTGCCGAAGCACTCGTGGTACACGCGGACGCTGCGCTCCCTGAGTTCCAGGTCCAGCGCCAGGCTGGCCGCCAGCTCCTTCTTGCAAGGCGGCGGATAGGCGCCGCCGTAGAGCAGCGCGTTGCACAGGCGCTTGGCGTCCATCTTGGTGATGAGCCCGCACGAGGCGCGGAGAAGGGCAGGATGCCCATGACTTTGAGGATCTCCAGCTGGTCGGCGGTGCAGCGTGAGCAATAGATGTGCAGCTCATCGCAGACTGAGTTGATCTGCTGCAGTGAGAAGTCGCGCAGTACCGAGTTGAGGATCTGTGGCAGGCACAGACGCTTCTCACCTCCCACTACGAAACAAGAGATGGTCTCCCCTTCCAGCACGGTCTCACAGCGCTCGGTGGAGCGATCCGACGACATGAAGAAGGGCCCGGGTAGTACAGGCGGTGGCTCCTTTATCACAGCTTGGCACCCTTGGAAGGTTCTGAGGACTGCCGCACATCTGTCCACTCCTGCATGGTTTTCTGCAGGGCCTGGGTCTTCTCTTTATGACAGATGATGTGGATGGCTTGCGGTGAGGGCTCGGGGAGCCTGGCTGGAAGTCCAGGGCTAGGTAATCCACACTGCCAGTACTCTTCTTTGGAGCTGGGCTGTTAGTTCTCCTCGCTGTCTCCCGAGTCTGTACTGGTGGCGGCAGTACTGGGAGGAGCTGGAGTTAGCGGTGTGGTTGAGCCTGGACCAAGACTTGGTGAAGGGGAGCTCATCGGTGACAGTGTTGTTTCTCAGGTCTAGGGGTGTTGGCTTTGCTTTCCGGTCAGGCTTGAGGTTGCGATTGACCGGGGGTGGCTGGATCTCACTTCCTCGGCTGGGACCTCTATGGATAGGAAGGGCTGTGGATGGGTAGCCAAGCGGGTCAAAGTGATGGGGCCCTGGGCTCATGGGGATGTAGACACTTTGGGAGTTGTCCCTTGCTCGTTCCATAGCCAGCAGGGTAGAAGAACCTGGGTTTATGGGCACATAGTTGTCATCAGAGCTGGCACTGTCTGATCGACCCACGATAGTCTTCCCTGCAGATTCAGCAGACCAACTGGCACTCTCTCCGTCTCGAGTTGGGTACTCATAGGTCTCACAGGAAGAAGCTCGGTGGAGTCGGCTGTTGTCCATTGCGGGGAGGGTATTGCGTCTGGGAATAGTAGCAGCTACAGATCTACTATGTTCGCTGATTGGAGGTCTTTGCTGAGGACTGCCCCACCGAGGTGTTTCTGCCTGACTTGGCTTGGGGGGCGGAGTGGGGGAGCTATGGCTGAGTCTCCAGGAGTGGCCATTGTCATGGCATTGTGGTTTTTGTCCAGTGTGAATGTTCTAGGATCTGGTAGGCTGAGAGAGGGGTGGTTGGAACATCCATATTGTCCACTAGGAGGTCCCCAAACTCCCGACACAGGATGTTGCTGGGTGTCTTGAAGGTGTACACATCCTCAGTATCTGTCTCGGACTCTGTGAGGCTGCCCTTGGTGTGGCCATGTGAAGTCAGGCTACGGGGAGGTCGTAAGTACTGTCTTTGAATTCTGTATTGTGTCGGCTTGGCTTGGGAAGGCTATAGAAGCCACGGACTTGACCGCTGACTCCATTGACACAGTGTCCATTGCCCTGGGCAAGTTTTTGCATGGCTGTATCACTCTTCTGCCGGGTGCCCTGAGAGAAGCTGGCACTCCTCGCATTTTCTGTCCTTCGGCTTATGCACTGGTGCAAGTAGAGATACTCCTGAGGTGCACTGGTGGACAAGGCAGGCTGGATGTGGCCTGACACAGGGGGCTCAAACGTGAACAGAGTGGGCTGGCCAGAGTGTGAAGGGGCAGAGGACTTCCTTTCTCGGAGCAGGTGCTGAGCGGAGCCGCTGACCTCAGCTGGAGAAGAGCGGGAACCATGACTGGCTGAAGAAAGGCTTCTCAGGGAGTCTGTGCTCTCCCCAGCCTGATTGAAGCCGCAGATCTGGCAGATGCTCTGGACCCACTTATTCATGTCGGCCTCTGTCTCAGCCACCAGGTAAAAAGTACGCTCACTGGTCTTGATATCGAACGCAAAACTGTCCTTCAGCTTTTTCTTGTTGAAGGTCAGGCCTGCATCCACCTGCTCACACAAGTTCAGGTTGATGATCCGCAGGGGTTTCTTGGAGTGCTCGTTCTTGTAGTATTCCAGAACATCTGGGTCGCCACTCATCCGGCTGCTCCGCAGTATAAACCAGCGTTTCTTCCAGGAATAGCGCCCCAACTTCTTCTCGGGAGGCGATTTCCTCAGCCAGCCGGTGCACACCACGTCGTCGCCGCCACCGCCGCTCATGGTGCACGCCGTGAGGGCTCGAGGGCCAGGCACCGGAGGGGTCGGTGGAGACAGTGGATGCGCTCTGGGCACAACCGCCACACACAGCCCACGGGAACTCGCAGATTCCCTCCGCGCGCCCTGGGTCGGCGGTCGAGCCTCTCTTCCGCAGATCCGCGGACCCGAGCGGGAGCCGCGGGGACCAGAGCTGGCCGGCCTTCTTTCAGTGCACCCTCCCGGCCGCCAGGCGCACCGTCCCGCCGCCTCGGCAGCAGTCGGGCTCGGCTGGGACTCTGCCGGACCCGGAGCCGCGAGCTCGATGCCCCGCGCTCCGCCCCTTGGGGACGGGACCTCCCACGAGCGCTCCCTGCTGCGGACCCCACGCTGCACGCGCACACACAATGCCCGCGCGTGGTGTCCACTCCGTTCCGCCCGCTGGCGCTTTCAGTGGGCGGGGCGCGATCTTTTCCTTCTCCCTGCTCCGAGGAGGGAGCCCGGGAAGGCGTACGGCGTTCCGATGGCAGCGGCTCAGGGACAGCGCGAGGACTGGCGGCGAGGCGTGGGGCGTCGCCGGGCGTCGGGGAGGTCGTGGGTCCGCGGCGGGAGAGTGGGTCTGCGCTCCAGTCTCCGGCGAGGGCGGGGATCAGCACAGGGACGAGGCGCAGGGGGGCTCTGCTCCGGGGGGGGGGAACCCCTCTGTCCCGTTCCCTGCACTCCTCCCCCACCTGGGGGCGCGCGGCGGGTTCGGGGGGCGCGGCCGCCGGGGAGGTCGCAGCCGGCATCGCGACTAAAGCCGCCGCGGCCGGCACCGCAGTAGGGGCCGCCGCGGGCGCAGCCGCCCAGGTCGCGGCCGGCGCCGCGGCTAAAGCCGCCGCGGGCGCAGCCGCCGGGGGGCACGGCCGGCGCCGCGACTAAAGCCGCCGAGGGCGCAGCCGCCGGGGTCGCGGCAGGGGCCGCCGCGGGCACAGCCGCCGGGGTCGCGGCAGGCGCCGCGGCTAAAGCCGCCGCGGGCGCAGCCGCCGGGGGCGCGGCCGGCGCCGCGGCTAAAGCCGCCGCGGGCGCAGCCGCCGGGGTCGCGGCTGGCGCCGCAGCAGGGGCCGCCGCGGGCACAGCCGCCGGGGTGGCGGCAGGCGCCGCGGCTAAAGCCGCCGCGGGCGCAGCCGCCGGGGTCGCGGCCGGCGCCGCGGCAGGGGCCGCCGCGGGCGCAGCCGCCGGGGTCGCGGCCGGCGCCGCGACTAAAGCCGCCGCGGGTGCCGCCGCCACGCTCGGAAAACTGCGGCCCTGCGGGCGGACCTGGTGGGGAAAGACAGGCGCAGCCCCGGCCCTCCGCCCGCGCGGGAGACGCGGGCGGCTGGGGAGAGCGGGGAGCGAGGAGGGGAGGCCCCCCCCCAGCGCCGCCCCGGACCCCCGCGACCGCGCCGCGGGCCGGGGACAGGAGGAGGCGAGGGGCGCACTGGCGCCCGCCGCCGCCGCCGCCGCAGCGGAACGCGGGGAGAGGAAACAATACGCTGGTGGAGGGGTCAAGAGGAACGGGGAGCGGGAGAGATCCGCTGATCCGGCTTCCTATGGCTGTTTCTAGGAGGAGAACGGTTAAACAGAAAACAAAAAATGACAGACAAACACAAATGAGACTAACACATGCTGCGCGGCTTCGGTGTAAAACCGAAAGCAAAAACTCAGATGGGGACACGGAGTGTTTGAATTCTCCGTCCCCTACCAGCACCACGTATTCTTCTGATTCGGGGGTGGCCCCGAAAAACCGTGCCCCAGAGGGGACTTCCAACCGTGCCCCAGAGGGGACTTCCCGTGCCCCAGAGGGGACTTCAGACCGTGCCCCAGAGGGGACTTCAGACCGTGCCCCAGCGGGGACTTCCCGTGCCCCAGAGGGGACTTCCCGTGCCCCAGAGGGGACTTCATACCGTGCCCCAGAGGGGACTTCAGACCGTGCCCCAGAGGGACTTCCCGTGCCCCAGAGGGGACTTCCCGTGCCCAGAGGGGACTTCCCGTGCCCCAGAGGGGACTTCAGACCGTGCCCCAGAGGGGACTTCAGACCGTGCCCCAGAGGGGACTTCAGACCGTGCCCCAGAGGGGACTTCCCGTGCCCCAGAGGGGACTTCCCGTGCCCCAGAGGGGACTTCCCGTGCCCCAGAGGGACTTCAGAGACCCGTGGAACGTCTTCCAGGGTTGCAGTGGTGAAGTCCGAGCTTGTCAGCTCCTTCAGCCCCACTGACTCCAGACCGATTCAGGCGCGCAAAACAGACAACATTCAACATTCAGACAAACCGACAACACTCAGACAGGACAGAGATGACATACACCAAGGCCGGCCGGCTTACCTCCTGACAGTGGGTCGGTGGTCCCGAGGCGGAGGGTCTCCGATCCCGGACGAGCCCCCAAATGAAAGACCCCCGAAGGCAGTCTTCCCTCTGGAGAGACCCTCGCCCAGAGATCACACCGAGACCACAAGTCAGATGCAAACAGCAAGAGGCTTTATTCAGGAACACGGGTACCCAGGGCAACACAGTCCCTCCAGAAGTTCGAGAGACTGGCGCGCCCACGGGCTGGAGTGGAGGGTTTTTATAGGGTCTGGCAGCAGGAGCACGAGGAGCTCGGTTTACAGGGTTCTGATTGGACGATTCAAATGAGGCCAGGTTCAAACTCAGGACACCAGGTTCAAACTCAGGACAGCTCGTGGGTTCTCCCCGAGCTCGACACGCCTGCTGTCTGGCTCCAAGTTGTTTTTCTGACCTTTAGTACCCTTTTCTGGGGCCAGGTGGCCGACCGCAGACACCCTGAACTTTCCTGTACTTTTCAGGCTTAGCTCAAAATGGTGTTAGGCTAAGCAAGTTTGCTGGGGTCTTTCACTGATACCCTTTCACAAACAGAAAAAAAAATGTCTACAACACCTGGTCTGTGTCATGTTTTTTCTCCTTGCATTCTGGGCACTTTTTGTACCCTTCACAATTTAACACATGAAGGAACTCACGGAGGTGATATGCAACTTGGCCCCAAATTATACAGCTATGCTGGTTTGAGTGGTCATCTAGTGTAGCAGGAGTCCTGGTATGCTCTTGGGCTGGGAACAAAGTTCAGTGGTTGAATGCTTGCCCGCCATGCAGAAAGACTACTAAAACTATGTGAGTTAAAAATATGAAACTTTTAAACACTTCATTAAAAAATAATACCAGTAAATCTATTTCATATTAACTTAAATGGTATTCACAATGGAAAATGACTGTATTTTCCAATATAAAATACATAGATAAGTGAAGGAACCTGGCTCTAATTGGAGCATTAACAACATCTGCCCAATCATGTGCTTCCACGTTCCATGTGCTCCCTTCCCGCCTTCACCACCACGATGACAAGGACTCCTCCCCCTCCTGCATGCCAGTCTTATTGTGTGGACCACAGCGTGAGCCCACAGTCCCACCTCAGCTTCCCAAGTGCTGGGATTACAGATGTGGGCCACCACATCTGTCTTCTTAGTGTCTTATAGTTATACAAACTGACCAGTATCCTTATTTATTGCCCATCCCCTTTGTCTATAGGCACATCAGACTGTAGTAGCTGCCTCCTCAGCCTTCTGCAGGTCAGGTCAGCCTCCCTGCTGCCACACAGTCCTTGCCATTCATTGTAATATTTGCGCCAACTTGTAACTTGACCTTGGCCATATGCCTAGTGTTCAGATGGAGCTGGGGGCAGACTCTAGACTCTAAGAGGTGTCTGTGTGGGTTCCAAATAACAGAGAAGATTAGCCAGTAATTGTAGGAGGCATGAAGGTCTTTGTGCTCATAGATAAGCACTAGGGGAACCTGCAATGTCAAGCACACAGGGTTGTTCCTTCAAGGAAAGGAAAACAAATCTGTTATCCATCTAGAAGGCTGTAGTGGACTGATTTCTAGTCTGATGGCCTTTGCATTATCTGTGTGGCCAAAGACTGTTCCAGAACCAGATCGTCCCCAGACTCTCATCATAAATATGCTTTTCTTAGTCAATCATAAACCTGTTTTTCTCAGTCAATCTACAGAATCCATCTTTATGGACTTTACAGAGAGTTTCGATGTAGCCATGACTGATCTGTATTTAGCTTATTTTGTTTCTTAAGGAGATTGATGTATATGCTTTGTTGTGAATGCGGGACTGAGTTAATTATCAGAATAGTTTTCAATGAATTGTGCTGTGCTTAATTATGCTTAAATAAACAAGTGGGGTCAGACTCCTGAAGTTTGAACCAACATCAGCTGCTGAGTCATAGTGAGCCAAACTGCCTTCTGGCCATGAAGGTTGCAGAGACCCAACAATTAACTGGGAAAAGTGGTCCACAATGAGGCTCAGAGGATTCAGGAGAACTGGAAATGCAAGACTTTTAGGTGTCCCAACTCATCCCATCGCACCAGAGTCTGTCTGAACAACATAGTGACCTTGAAACAGCCATGTCCCGCCCCCCCCCCCCCCCCCCCCGGTTTTGTGGTTAATCTCCTTTGGAGCTCAGCCACACTCATGATTAAGAGTTGGGCCAGTTCCTGGGTTCTTCTGCCTTCCTACTGCAGAATAAAAGCCTCTTTCTTTCCTAGCAGAGACTCTCTCCATTTTATTGTTAGGTTTTAAAATCCAATTAAGCACTTTTGGCTTTTTTTCTTTTCTTTCTTTCTTTTTTTTTCTGTTCTCAAATAATTAATTTTACTTAGCAACCAGCACTGCTATTGTCCTTAATATTACTGTTTCCCTCATATTTTTCAAATGCTTGATACATTGCACTCATTAGACTATTATCTTCTATTAGAATACCATCCCAGTTCATTACTGATGAAGGTTTTAACCACTGCACTATTACCTCATGCCAAGGACTATCTGTCTTATACCTGTCAACAGCAAAAGGTCCTCAGAGCAGTAAAGTGGCCGTGATTCAAGTCGTAAATTCTATCTTAGTTTCTACTTTTATGGACCAGACCTGGCACTAATGCCTTGAAAACATGCTGTGAGTCAGAATTAAATAGAGGCTGATGTGGGACAGAGAAAAACCAATATTTTTATTTAAAACAGGTTGATTATAAATTTGATTTCTTTCTAAAAAAGAAAAGGGGATATGATATAGATATATAGGAGGATATAGAGATGATAAGATAAAAGGGTAGATTAATGAACCTGCTTTTAAAGAACAACTTGTTTAAAAAGTTTTACATTGGTATAAATTTTAGTTTATTGATACAAACTTGAAGTTAATTTTGTTATACTGTATATATATATTTCTATTCTTGTTTGAGGTATTATGTTTATGTAACTCATTTAAAATTGTAATGGATAATTAAATAATAGATTAATAATTAGTCATCTATGATAATCATATCTGTAGCCATGTTAGTTAAGTCTTCTAGGTATACATAGATATATTTCAGATAGATAGGTAATCTTCAAACACTTCATAGACCTAGAGAATATGACATTTAAATAACTTAAAATTCTGTTGACGTGAGACACAATTGCTCCTGGCTGCACCATTTGATCCCGAGAGAATGTTGGACTTCTAAGACATTTCCATTCGGAAGTTTGTCTTTTTGGCACAAAATGGCCTACTGGGCAAAGAACTGCCCTTGCCTTGATGGCTGACAGTACAAATGCAACGCTGTCCTTCCTGGACAAGCGGGACACAAGGAAAGCGACCACTGTACTCTGCCAAGACAGGGTAAGATGGTCTTTCAGAATTCCTGCTTCTGAAAATGGTCTGTCAGATACTCTAGGCCTATAGCCAATTTAAATGCACCAACAATGCTGAGAAACATTAGGTGACTGTCCAGGCTGCCAGCTGTCTTGGTCTACTTTTGCAAGATTCCCGAAAGTTGCTTGCATCCATCTACCATTTCTCAGGTACCATTATGTTCCTTCTCAGGTCTTTGATGTGGTTGAAAACTAGATAGTTGTAATTTCCTCAGTTATGATAAAAGATAAGTTAGATATAAAACCTTAAATTCACAAATATAAGATAGATAGGACATCTTCTTTAATATTGTAACTATAATTCTTGCTCGATAATTGTTTTGTTATATGTAATTTTACCATGTTAAAGTTAAAACCTTACTTTTTAAAAAAAGAAGAAAAGGGGAAATGCTGTGGATATCGTTCTATATAAATAAAACACTGATGGCCAGTGACCAGGCAGGAAGTAGGTGGCCAGGCAGGAAGTAGGTGGGACAAGGAGAGAGGAGAATTCTGGGAAGCGGAAGGCTGAGGGGAGAGACACTGCAGCCACCGCCAGGACAAGCAGCATGTAAAGACTCTGGTAAGCCACCAGCCACGTGGCAAGGTATAGATTTATAAAAATGGGTTAATTTAAGATAAAAGAACACTTAGCAAGAAGCCTGCCACGGCCATACAGTTTATAAGTGATATAAGTGTCTGAGTGATTATTTTATACGTGGATTGTGGGACTGTGGGGCTTGGGGAACCTGGAGAGAAGCCCTCCAGCAACAAGAGGCAGTCTGTTTGGGAAAGCATTTGGGAACAACAGGTGGGCAACCGGTGGTGATGGATTGGATAGAGTGGAGCTAATCAGACTTACACCATCAGTGGGGGTCTTGACTCTCAATCGGAGATGTTTCTTCAGCATTGTCCTGACTTAGGGCAGATGAATTGAACCTTTGTTTTATTTTTATTTTTATTTTATTTATTTATTTATTTATTTATTTATTTATTTATTTATTTATTTTGGTTTTTCGAGACAGCCCAGGCTGGCCTCGAACTCACAGAGATCCGCCTGCCTCTGCCTCCCAAGTGCTGAGATTAAAGGCATGCGCCACCACCGCCCGGCTTGAATTGAACCTTTGTAAGCCTCTGACATTCATTTTTTGCTGAAGGGCGGCCAATGGAAAGGGTGTGTCCTGAGGTACACTGCTGATGAAGAGGTTGGACAGCTGACCAGGGTCAGCCTGCTACACTCCAGGGAGCTCAGCTCCACAGACCCTCACCTCTGAAGAAGGACAGACATCCATTGATTGAAATATTCAAAGAATCTTACTATTCAGATCCTCAATGCAAGAATTCTAAAAAGTATGTGTTAGGAACAGGGAAAAGGAATTACAAGGAAGGAGAGATCTAAAATGTCAAATATGTAATAAGTTCATCTAATACATAAATATAGAACAATAAAATTTAAATTTAGGTACAAAAGTAAAATGCACAGAAGTAAAATACCACCAAGATATAATTCAAATCAAATAATGACAGATTTTTAATGGAATTTAATGAGCCAATATACTTATAGGGATGATAGTCACAAAAAGCCTAGGCAATTTAAACCCCAGCAGAAGGAGAATATCATTATGTGTTTGAAAGCTTCAGTATGGTAATTAAGACAATCCTGTATAGTGTTGGTCACGAATACACAAGCCAGTGTACCTGCATAGAGGGCTTAAAGAAGGAGTAAGTGCAATGGGGGACATGGAGAGCATATGAATCACATTGTTGACTAAATGAAGTGACCCCGCCAGCTGTACATATAAAGGAATTGGGAACCAACTTTACAACACATAGAAATTCCAGGTGAGGGGCTGGAGAGATTGCAGAGTGATTAAGAACACTGTCTGCTCTTCCAAAGGACCTGGGACCGAAGGACCCAGCACCTACATGGCCGCTCACAACCATCTGTAACTCCAGTCTCAGAGGATCTGATGCCCTCTTCTGTTATCCATGGCACTGTATACACATGGTACATGAACATACATGCAGACAAACACTCATACATAAAAATAAATAAAATCTTTAAAAAAACCCTTAGAATTCCAGTTATATTAAATAACTAACTATACAAAGCAAAAATAGAAAAGCAACACAGGAACACAAAGGGGATACCTACATTGAAATGGGAATAATGCTTAAATAAAACACAAAGATGAAAAGCAATAAAAACAAGTAGTGAATTCAGAAAACAAAACCCCATAATCAAAGAAATCATAGAAGAAAAATATAAATAAAAATGAAAAGAGAGAGTTTTGACAATCTAACTGACAAAAAATTATATACAGGTGAAATATCTCTACTTGGTGAGAAAACTTTAGTGGATCCTAAGGAATTATAAACAAAGGATAAGAACAAGGGCTTTTGATAGAACATAAAATTCTAATTACATTTAAAATATCCAGATCAGTACCAGGATGGGATGCCATTTGTGGTGGTTGGAATGAAAATGTCCCACAGAGGTTTGTGTATATGAGCATTTGAGCTTCAGTTGGTGGTGCTCTTTGGGAAGGTGTAGGAAGTGTGGCCATGTTGGAGGAAGTATGTGACTAAAAGAAGGCTTTGAGAATTACATTTCCAATTGCTCTCTCTGCTTCCTTCTTACAGTTCAAGATGTGAGCCCTCATCAAAGCTTCCATTTAACACTGTCCTTTCACTATAGAAGCAAAGCATATTGATTTAGGCCAGGGTCTCATGGGGGGAATTTGTCTTGTCATCTTTTAGAGTAAACTAAAAATTCTATAGATGTGTGCAAACACTACTACCCTATATTAATCTAGCCTCTAAAGTTTTGTTGATGTGGGATTAAATTCTTATTGGCCAAATACCTATTTTCATGAGGTGACCTGCAAAGATTTTGTTAAGCTCAGGATTTTTAATAACACAGTTCACAAAACAGTACAAGGCAATGTGAAGAGAACTGCTAATCTTCGCCAGCCTCAGCAGTTAGTTTTGTTTCTTTTGCTTAGAAAACTGATTGTAATCTATGCATAATTTTCATCCAAATTCTGTATTTTTCCTTGACTTAAGCAAAATGAGATATGATTTTCTTTATAATGTGTACAACACTAATATAAATAATAGCAGTTGAGACTAAGCCAGGCAGTCAGTCTATCATGTGTGTCATAAGACTGCTTCAGAATTGTCTGCTTAAAATCCACGCTGGTCTTGCAGAGCACCATCCAGAGCACAGTGCTGGATGCAGGAAGCAGCCCTGTACCTGCAGTGAGAGGCTTCCTGGCCTGGGAAACTGCTTACAATGACTTGGTGTCTTAGAAATCATGGTTTATCCTCAAGAGAATGTTCAGTGTCTTGTAACAACTAATTATATATTGCAAATTAGGGCTTCATTGTAATCTTCTTTATTAATGACAAATGATAAAGCAGTGCATTAATAAGCCAGGGTGCTGTCGATCTCTAATTTCTTCTTCAGAACCATGCTGCATCTGGTAAAGTAGGATGTGGAAGAGTGATGAGTATGTTTCCTCAGGGGCCTGGCAGGGTGCAAATCCTTAGCAGTTTACCAGCTATGTATGAAATGGGAAACAGGTACCACGAACGACTCTCACCGGAGACTGCCTGACAACACTTGAAAGTGATTGTTACCACCACAGGCACGGCACGGAACAGCAGAGATGCACCAACAGCTGAACTTAGACGTAGCGATGCTGGCTTTATGTAATAAAGGAAGCATTTGTAACTTACAAAAAAAAAATGCTCATAACAACACTATCGCAATAAGCTCCAAATTAAATAACCCAATTATCCCTTGTCAGGACAATGGGTGAATAGTTCGTGACATATTCATTGTATTGAAAACAAGAATGAGAAGATGACATCTTATATAATATGGATTAAGTCTTAGAAAACATTGTTGTGCAAAAGAAGCTTAGAACAAGAAAAGAAAAAACACCACACAAAAAAATTCAAATCCAGTCAAAACCAATTGACCTGAAAGTCAGGAAACCTTGGAGAGAAGATGGTGGTGTTTTATTTAGAGGGGCAAAATCAGAAAAGTGTCTACAGGTCGTGCATGTGGGAAGTCCCCCATTGGCTCACCTCTTGGAGCACTTCGTTCCTAGCAGGTGGATCTGTGTGAGGACATCTTGGAGGAAGTATGTCACTAAAAGAAGGCTTTGAGAATGACATTTCCAGTTGCTCTCTCTGCTTCCTTCTTACAGTTCAAGATGTGAGCCCTCAGCTTTCTGCTTCAGCTGTGATGTCTGCCATTTGCCTTTAAGCAGTGGAGGCTTCCTGGAGGAAGTGGGCCACTGGGGTGGGGCGTCTTCATGGGCTGGCCCCACTTCCTGTCCTGTTTCCTGAGTGGTCGACACAGTGTGGCAGCCAGCTTCCTGCTCCTGTCACCTGCTTCCGCGCCCACTGCCACGTCTCCACCGCCATGATGAGCTGCATCTTTTGGAACTGCCAGCCAAAATCAACCCGTTCTCCCCTAAATTGTGTTAATCCCACCAATCTAGAATAAGGCCACTATCACAGTTTAAAGCCAAATTTGAAGCAAGCTTAAATTAAATACTGGCCAGGTGGATGGGCTCTGGCCGGGTCCATCTCTGGGTTCCCAGAAAAAAATGCCCCCAAATCAAGCTTTGCCATGACTTAAGTATTTCCCATCAGGTCCAACCAGGGGCAAGCACACATCCTGACATATTTCCTGCCTGTGAACCTCCCGCCCACATGTGATGAAGGACATCCAGTACAGATGGGTCAAACAGACTTTTTAAGGGGAATGAACACATGTGGCTTGTTATCTCTCATAAACAATAGCCTCCAACATTTCAGGAACTATCTGTCCTTGGGCAGGGGACTTACAGATCAGAGGCATTTTATTTCCTGGATCTCTTAGGCACAGTAATTAAAACTTAAGATGGAACTTTGACTCTCACGGTTGCTTTCATCAGGGCATTGTTATCATAGCAACAAGAAAAGTAAACAAGCCACAGAGATGACAGACAGCACAGGTCTGTTTATTTCCAGAGGCAATTCTTTGTGAACTCCCTCCCCGCCACACACACACACTCCCCATACAAATTCTTCCTTTTTAATTGTGAAAGTAAAATCCCATTTTTTTTTTTGCTTTTAAGTATCAATTAAAATTTATGAACTTAATCTCTAACCATCAACATAGATAACACTAAGGAATTGTGTTTGATAAAAGGAAACTATACTTGAAATACTTACATGCAGAATGATGTAAAGTAATTCAAAGTATTCATTGTGTCTCCCTGACAGCCCTTCTCATGCCTGCTATTTTCAGAGGCAAAATGGCTTTTTCATTCTGGGGTACTGACTCAGGGGCTCAGGTGAGGCCAAGCCACACATGCAGCACATTGCCCGGAGGCAAAGGTACTGACCGAGTCAGGCAGATTTGAGAAATTAGTTTATTCTGAAAATAAAAATTCATTTGTTGATGTGGTATATGCATATAGTGAGATATCTTTTCATTCATACCGGACAGTATGGGTGGATCACAAATGCATCATCCTGAATAACATCGCTACAGGAGGACCTACCCTGACATTCTGAATGGTGGTTGCCAGAGGGAGATGTGGGGTCAATAATCAAAAAGTCCCATTTTCAGGAGCACAAGATAAACAAGTTGCTGAGACTCTCTGTATTGTGCCTCCAGACGACAGTCCTGTGTCATGTGCTTAAAACTTCATTAATGTGATGGATATCATGCTGTGTTCTTATCACCTGTTGTGGATTAAATAAAAATGATTCCTATAGGCTCATAGGGAGTGGCACTATTAGGAGGCGTGGCCTTGTTGGAGGAAATGCATCACTAGGGGTGGACTTTGAGGTCTCAAATGCTTAAGCCAGGTCTAGTGTGGCATTCACTTCCTGCTGCCTGTGGATCTGTATGTAGAACTCTCAGCTCCTTCTCTAGCACCACGTCTGCCCACACGCCACAATCCTTCCTGCCATGACAATAATGGACTAAACCTCAAAACTGTAAGCCAACCCTAATTAAATGTTTTCCTTATAAGAGCTGCTGTGGTCATGGTGTCTCTTCACAGCAATAGAAACCCTAACTAAGACACCAACATAGAATTGAAAAATTCATTTTCTAACTTATAACGTTACTTCCCAAATCCCAGTACTTACATTGTTCACATTCTCTACATCCCATCATCCTCATTGCTCAGATAGAACATAATTATGGCTCACAAAATGACTATGTCACCCACTGTTTCTCAGCTCCTCCGTGACATCTCAGCGCTCAGTAGAGCTGATATGCAATCCTTTGGCAAGTTTATATTATGTAAGAAAAAAGTCTTATACTGTTCATAACCACTTAGCAACTTACTTTTTCCATTTTTCATGGCTATCATACCTTATTATCCATTGACCCCAGTCTGTCACAGGGAAAATAGCAAGTGTCACCCACAACCAATCAGGTTTATAAATGTCTTATATATCATATCTTATACCTTTATGGCTCTTTCTAGTTTCCCAAGATTTATTTCAACATTCATTATGATGTTGTGAAATATTAATTTAAAATGTGTTACATTCACTTATGCTGTGGAACATTTGTTTAATGATGCAAAGATGTGTTGCATTCTTTTATATTGCATTTGTTTAGCTCTGTAAAGCTGTGTTACTTTGCCTGCCTAAAACACCTGATTGGTCTAATAAAGAACTAAATGGCCAATAGCTAAGCAGGAGAAAGTATAGGTGAGGCTGCAAGATACAGAGAATAAAAACGAGAAGAAATCTAGGCTCAAGAGAAGAGGGAAGAGTGAGACAAGGAGAAGGAGAGGAGGATGCCAGGAATCAGCCACCCAGCCACACAGCCAGCCATGGAGTAATAAGGGAAGAAAGATATATAGATATATAGAATAAAGAAAGATGAAAAGCCCAGAAGCAAAATGTAGTTAAAGAGAGATAGGATAAGTTGTTAGAAAAGCTGACTAGAAACAAGCCAAGCTAAGGCTGGGCATTCATAAGTAAGAATAAGTCTGCTATAGGACAATCCTTTTCTATACTATGAATATGTATTACTCTCATTTGCTAATAAAAAGCTGATTGACCGATCGCTGGGCAGGAAGAGATTGAACATGAGAGACAGACTAGGAGAATTCTGGGAAGAGGAAGGGTGGAATCAGAGAGTAGCCAGCAAAGGCAGAGAAGCTAGATGAAAATGTTGTACTAAAAAAAGGTACCAAGCCACATGGCTAAACATAGATAAGAATTATGGGTTAATTTAAGTGTAAGAGCTAGTTAATAATAAGCCTGAGCTATCAGCCTAGCATTTATAAGTAATATAAACCTGTATGTGGTAATTTGGGAAGTTGCTGCCAGGTATTTGGGAGCAGGCGTTCAGGACAAGAAACTTCCCATTACATAAGTCTCTTTATATTTATTTGGGAACTGGGTGACAGGCCCTCAAAGAGTGAAAAAAAAAAAACAAGTACATAATGATATTTATCACTAAAGCAAACTCCATTTTTGAGTGGATATTATTTGCAATTTATAAAAAGGAAGCTGAAAGGTAGTTATAATTGTCATCATAAATGATATAAATTCAAAAATAAGTTTGGGGACTTATTTTAGTCAGTGTCCTATTGCTGTGAAGAAACACAATGACCATGGCAACTCTTACAAAGGAAACACTTAATAGGGACTTGCTTACAGTTTCAGGGGTTTAATCCATTATTGTCATGACAGGAAGCATAACAGCATGCAGGCAGGCATAGTACTGGAGAATCTCTGAGAGTTCTACACCCAGATCCTCAGGCAGCGGGAAGAGTGAGAGCCACTGTGCCTGGCTCGAGCTTTTGAACCCTCAAAGTCCACCCTCAGTGACACACTTCCTCCAAGAAGAAGGCCACACCCAATCTTCAAGTAGTATCACTGTTTGATGACTAAGCATTCAAATATATCAGCCTATCAGATCCATTTTTATTCAGACCACCCCAGTGCTTGAAAAACAGTTCAGTGGTTAAGAGTCTTAGCTGCTCTTCAGAGGACCCAGGGTTTTATCCCCAGCACCTACACGGGAGCTTACAACTGTCTAGAATTCATTCCAGGGTATCCAATGCCCCCCTTTGCCCTCTTTGGGTACTAAGCATGCACAGATATACATGGAGGCAAAATACCCATACATATAAAATAACAAAATAAAATAAAAATTAAATTTGTCATATTTCCCAAAAGAAGAGATACCTTCTCCTTAGATCTGTGAACATAGAGCACTACAATCTAGACACAATCCATTGATACAATCACTAAGGCTTTGTAATACAGTTCTCAAATGATGAGTCAGGCACATTACATCAGCTCAGTTCTCTATCTGAAGGGTGTCTAGATGACCTTCAAGCCCTTTAGGATCTGTTTGACTTTTTGAGGTTTTTCTGGATTCTGTCGTGGAATGTAGAAGCAGACAGGAGGAGGTCCAGGAGGCTTGAGAAGAGCACCAAGGTTGAGGGTCCTAGCCCACAGCTACTAAGGACAGAGCACAGGTAAGAACCCCCACCCCACCCCTGTCACAATGCTTTGCCAGGAATTTTGTAAAAGCTGTGAGAAGAGCAATGAATGCAATGTTACCCAGAAGGGAGGAAATGGAGGCACCCCAAAAAGCAAAGCACTATTTTCTCTTGGCTAACTCCGTTCCTCCACTTTGGGAATGGTCACTGTTTGATTCTGCCTGAGATAGGAATTTGAGGTGGAATGATTTTTTCAGAATTGGTTAAAATATTGACAATAAAGATTATACTGCATTGCCCTGTCCTCCAAACCTGAAAGGTCATTTGCTATTAATTTTGAGGTAGAATGTGATTTTTATTGAGTACAACCATCTGGATCACACTAGCTACCAGCTGTCCAACAAGAATTAGTATAAATTCGATTAATGAAATAGCCAAGTGATAGCCGGGCGGTGGTGGCACACGCCTTTAATCCCAGCACTCGGGAGGCAGAGGCAGGCGGATCTTTGTGAGTTCAAGGCCAGCCTGGTCTACCTAGCGAGTTCCAGGAAAGGCGCAAAGAAACCCTGTCTTGAAAAAACAAAAAAAAAAAAAAAAAAAAAAAAAAAAAAAAAAAAAAAAGCCAAGTGATAGTCCATTTTTTTTTACTTGAGATGGAATGGAATAACCATGCATATATAACCTCTTTGCCTTTAAAAGAGGCCCAGCCTGAGCTACATGAGTGCTTACACTTGGAAAAGTAGCAGGTGTTGTTACAAACTCAATCAAATCCCTTCCTCGGTGATAGTATAGAACTTGCTGATCATGATAAATATCTAATGTCAGACAGTAAATATTTATTTAAATTACAGGTTTTTCTTTCTTTTTCTTTTTTCATTGAAGAGGGTCAATTTATAACATCAATAAAGATTTCCTGAAATAAGAAGTATAAGAAGTCTGGATGCATTAAACCTCCAGACACTTCTGTAAGCATTCCTAGTAAGGTAAAGCCCACTTTAAATTACCAAACATTTAAAACAGATCCACTTTGTCAGAATGAGTCTTTTTAAAGCCTGCTATTTAAGATGTAAAGACAATGATTAAACATTGCATTAAAATCAGTTATCAAGTATATAATTTAGGAACTAATGTACTTGAATGTAATTAAATCTTAAGTAACAGTTGATTCAACTATTTACGCTTTTATATAAGCATATTTATATTTTTCTCTCATAGCCAAGAAGTCCAGCATAGGGACAGTGGTTCTGGTCTCTCCTGTTGTCACTTTAGGACCGTCAGCCAGGCTTGCACAGGTGGTCCTCACGAACCAACCTTTTAGGGGGTGAGACTGAAGGTGGAGAAGTTGTATTCACATTGCTGAATTGACCACGGTCAACACACCTTTCTGAAAATCAGCAAAGGGCTCTAGCTTCAGATAGCTAACAAGAAGACCAGGCTGACCTGGAATTCAGAGATCCACTTGCTTCTGCCTCCCCAGTGCTGGGATTAAAGGAGTGTGCCACCACACTCAGCTTTTTCCATTTTTTAAAGAACGTATTAAAAGTTCATGGTTTTGTCTCTGATTCACTGTTAAAAATTCAATCTCTTGGTAATAGAAAGTGACAGAGTCAACCTCCACCTGTTTCTGCTTCTTCATTTTAGTGGATAATTAATAAAAACATTTCCCTCAAAGTGACCAGACAAGAGCTCCTCCCTCCTCCAGCTCCTCCTAATCACCATTGGGAAGTCCAACCTAGATCAATAAGGAAAGGAAGAAAAAGTACTGATCTCACAGGGAGAAAGGAAATGGCCATTAGTCACAGATGACCAATTGTCTATGTAGAAAAGCCCCAAGTATTTACAGGACACTTAGTACACAGTGAGATGATTTGAAAAGTCTTGTGGGTTGTCTAGGGTCATAAATGAGTTATGAATAAAACGTTTTCCTGCAAGTAATGAGATGGAGTCACTGATGCGATCATGCACATTTGAGGTTCTGTGATTTTCTTTCATGTTAAACTTCTCTGTGTGTTTCATGATCTTTTATTGTGACCTCATTACTTGGCCGATATCAACCCGTGGATGATCTGGAGCTTCAGAGAACAATTCTTTCCTCTACCGTGTTTGCATTTGCTTCCTGCTGGAGTCAATGAGCGCCAGGAACCCACAACTGCAGAAGCTGCCTTCAGGTCGAGTGGGTTCCGGGGCCCCTGGAGCACTTTCCAACAGTGCTGTGGGGAGGCTGTGCGATTTCCCTGTGGATGCTGCTTTCACCCTTACCCTGTTATCTAGCGGCTCACACTGAGCATGCTGCTCACAGTCCACTTTTGTTGTTCTTGTTTTGAAGGAGAAGCCGGTGGGTTGTAATAGATTTCCTTACTACATCAGCCAGGGCTACATAGAAAAGCCTAATTTCAATGAGAGAGAAAGGGAGAGAGGGAGCTAACAGAAAAAAATGGACAAAGGAAATATTTTGTGAAGAACTGCAAGGAGTTATACATTCATAATCACAACTCATCAAGCCTCTAGAGAAACTTCTGCACACATATTACAGGAAATGTATGCAAGAATACACATAGCACTGTAATAGAAAAATACTGCAGGCCAGCTCCAGCAATCAACATAACAATCATTAACAAACTGTTACTATTCACCTGCTGTAATAGTATTTGGTAGTGAGAATTAATGAAGTATGGCAATCTTCAAACTGTGAATACATAAATAAAATACATGCAAAGAAGTATAGATATTATTTTACACAGAGAAAATATTAAATATCTTAATGATAAATGTGAACAATTGGTTATATATTTCTCAACACTACCTTCACTACTTGATGCCAGATAAAGCAATTTGATGTGGGTTCACAACCATATATTTTTGCCCATAGGCCAAAATACAAATATTTAACTGCATTATTTCTTTAGTGTCGTGTTTGTTGGAAGCAGTTATGAAAATTGAAGTAATATGCCTCACTGTATTTCACTTGCTGGGAAAAATAATACATTTATCACATTTGGTGTCCTTTCCTTCTATTGCAGAGTGCTGCATGGTCCCCCAACACCCTGTCTATGGGACTTAAATCAAGGGGGCTGATACAACCATGTGGACACTCTCACTACCATGTGTCACAAGTATAAAAATTCTCTGTCCCTGACCTGTAAGTCTATGTCTTCTCCCAGCTTCCACTGAAAGAGTAACAGGCCAGCTTGGCATCATGCCAATAGGATCAGAGCCCAAATTCTTTGTAGAGCTTGCCAGTACTTTGGGAGAAAAGAGAGACTTCAAACACCCTTGACCTAGTTTAGTAGCTAAGTAGTGCTGTTGACATGAACTATCTGAACCTCCGCGGACTTCCCATTCTTTTTTCTGTAAAATGAGAGAATTGGGCAGATGGCCTCTAAGGTTCACTGACTGCTTATTGCTTAGAGATGGAGAAAACTGTGCTGAGAACACACGAGGGGTGGAGCGCCCAGCGACAATAGATACACTACAGATGCAGACATCAAACTTATGGCATCGTTTTGTAAGTACACGAATCTTAAATGACCAAGTGCTGGGGCGGATGGCACTTCTTCTTCATGCATGTGGAAGAAATGGAAACAAGACATGTGGGGGCCATTTCTTGCCCTTTGTACTTCTCTGCAGTGTTGGTAGGCTCCGGATTCCACCAGGCAGAGGCACTCAGGGGAGATTTGGAAAACAGAATAAAGGAGCCACTCACACTCTGCCAGCCAGCAGGCAGATCTACCAGACACCAGAGACGAAGTTTGACTAGTCTCTCAGGCACACGTCTGAGGAGCACTCATTTTCATGTTACAGACAACAGAGACCATCAGCAGCGGATCTCACAGCTCCTTCAACCTCCATATTTTACGATTTTTGTTTGTAATCACTGTTCCCTGAATGTTAGATTTCTGTATGCTGTATTTGAAGCGCCTAGCATCTTTCATTCTGTCCTTCCTGCTTAAAATAGCCGCAATGGTTTCTGTTAGCCTAACTGAACTCTCCAGTTTAGTGAGGCCAAGAGTCAGGAAGAAAAGAAAGAAGAAAAAAACTACCCTAAAGAGGTTTAAATTTCCCATTAGAATGTTAAACTTGAATTGTAAAACTAGAACAACAGGTTCCTACTCTTAGAATTTATATCCATGTTTCATTGGTGTTGCCATGAAAATTACTATAAGGTTAGTGACATCAAACAGAGCTTTTTAAAACCCAGTGGACCATGGAAACAGTTCAGGTGGGAAAGGGTTTGCAGCGCAGGTATGAGGACCCGAGTTCAATCTCCCAGAACCCGCAGAAAGAGGAGCCGGGCACAGCAGTGCAGACACAATCCCATTGTTAGGGAGGCCAAGACAAGGGACCTCCGAGGGCTTGCTGACTGTCTTAGTTAGGGTTTCTAATGCTGTGAAGAGACACCATGACTGCTGTGGATGACTGATTGATGAATAAAGTGCTGATTGGCCAATATCCAGGCAGGAAGTATAGGTGGGACAAGGAGACAAGGAGAGAGGAGAATTCAGAAAAGTGGAAGGCTGAGGCTGAGGGACACTGCCAGCCACCATGATGAGAAGCAGATGTAAAGATACCGGTAAGCCACGAGCCATGTGGCAACTTATAGATTAATAGAAATGGGTTAATTTAAGATATAAGAACAGTTAGCAAGAAGTCTGCCAAGGCTATACAGTTTATAAGTAATAAGTCTCTGTGGATTTACTTGGTTGGATTTGAGCGGCTGCCGGACTGGAGGGTGAGAGAGATTTTTCCTGACTGTGAACCAGGCAGGACCAGGAAAATTCTAGCTACACCATGACCACGGCAACTCTTATAGAGAAAGCATTTTATTGGGGTGGCTTACTTACAGAGATTCAGTCCATTATCATCATGAAGGGGAGCATGGCAGCCTACAGGCAGATGTGGTGCTGGAGCTGAGAGTGCTACATCTTGCAGGCAACAGGAAGTTGATTGGCTGGTACACTGAAGGAAGCTTGAGAAATAAAGAGACCTCAAAGCCTACCCCCACAGTGACATACTTCCTTCAACAAGGCCACACTTCCTAATAGTGCCACTCCCTTTGGGGGCCATTTTCTTTCAAACCACCACACTGACCAACCAGTCTAGTTGAGTCTGTGAGCTGCACAGGGAAGGGACCTAATGCCAACTCTGGCATTTACATGCACAGGCGTGAACATGGAAGTGAGCATGTACCCTCAGGAACAGACACAAGCACAAAAATGGTCTCTGTGGGTGAGCCTTCTGGACCGGCTTGTTCTATCTGCTTTGGGTGTCGTAACATAAACAAAGGTGTCAGCAAGACTAGACTCCTCATGGGAACCATGAGGAAGACTCCCTCAAGAAGGTCCGGGTCGTTGGTGCCCTTCCGTTCCTCATATTTGCAGAACCCTCTCTGTGACACCTCAACCTCGTCTTTGCTGCCAGAGTTGCCCATATTCCTTCTCCTTCTTCTGCTTTCCATCTGGGCCCTGCAGCTGTGACAGACCAATGGGGTCAAATGTCTTCCCCATTTCTCATCTCTGATTTGTCCTTCTGATGCATCTGACTCTAGCCACAGAAAGGGCTCTGTGTTGAAGTAGCCGAGCAATCAGATCGATCTCACCCAGATAACCCAGGGTCATCTCCTCATTGTAATTCATTTTTAATTATACTCAAAAAGTCTTTTATTTGCTACATAATGTGTTCATATGTTCTCAAAATTAGGAAAGTTATAGAACATCACATGAATGTGTTTGCCTAGCGGATCAGCTATGCAATTTGAATCTATTTGGATCTCATTTATTGATTACACTTTTTCATCTGGCATCCTCAGTTGTAGCCTGAAGCCTTTCTCTGTCCCACCCGGCCCCATACATACCTCTGTGGGATCTCCCATCACTTGATGCAAGAAGCCATTTTCTCCTCTTGTGTGCAATAATCTATTGGCTTGTAGACACTTCTTTTTTAACCTTTTAAGAACAAGATTTTATTTTTAATTTTGTGTGTATGTGTGTGGGTGAAGGTTCTCAAGGAGGTCAGAGAACTGGACCTCCTGGTGCTGCAGCAACACCTGCACGGGTGCTGGACCTGAACTCAGGTCCTCTTTGACAGCATGCACTTGTAATCGCTAAGCCATCGGCCTGGTCCCTAGGGACACTTCCTTAAGTAAAGGAGAGGAAAAGATGGGGGAGATTACCAGTGCAAACAAAGGCACAACAATGCTGAGCCCGAGGTGACTGTAGAAAGTCTGTCCTGCAAAGGCCACCATGTGTGGGTTTGGGGAAAGTGGACATCTTTCAGAGATAGTACCATAACCATTTCATTTAAAAGTGAAGATGCATGGCTGCTTCTTCTCCCTGTTGATCAATCACAGGTTACCATAGTAACTGTGCAGTCTCCCTTCCAACACACCCACTCACAAAACGAGCAAAACTGGAAATGTAGTAGAACTCAAAAACTCCATTTGAGCCCAAAGCCACTTCTAAACTGGAGAGAGAACTTAAGATTTTTCTTCTAGGTATAAAAAACGAAGAGTCCCATCCTGAAGGATGTGAAGACATAGCCAATCACTGTACAGGAGCAGTTTTGTTGTTGTTGTTGTTGTTGTTGTTTAGCACTATAGCAAAATAAGATGCATCGCCTCAGAATTGTCACACAGGAAGAAATATTTCTGATCATAACGTATACCCTAACACATAAACCCAGAGACATGTTTGTGCTTTGATGTGGAACAAGAAAATATACACGTTAGAAATGCAGTTGAGTCTTTTGTCCTATGCCTGTAAATCTATCACTTGTCTCAATAATACAGGTTATGTTTCCTCTCTAATTGGGTCTTCCCCAGCCCAGGTTGCCTTTATCACCTATGATGCACAGCAAAGAAAAGAAAAACTGAAATTTGGAGAAATGAATAATAGTTTGAAAAAATCCATTTTATCTTCTCAGGTCCTTTGGTTTCTGTTTATTCATAGGGGGAAAGTGGGTTGTGAAAACATATTGTAAAATAAATGCAGAGATTTTCTGTTCCACCTATTGGTGAAAACTCACACACCAGTCAGCCTCCTGTTGGTATTCCAGCCTTGTGTCAGATGACCTTTAAAAGGCATGTCGATATTTATTTGATGTAAAATCATTTTATGTTTAGAATGTTTATCCCAAATGGGTTAACCATGCTCAGAAAAGACCTCAAGGCATGCATTTATAGGAATATCTCTGACGATCTTGCCAAAATTCTACGCTCTAAAATACCTGTGGGTTTGCTAATGTGAAAGGTTCTTAAAATAATGAATAGTCGTAGCTTGCAGTCATGTTGAAATGAGAATTTTCATATCTCTGACCCTAAAAGCAAGTATTGATATTCCAGGACCAACTCAGCGAGCATAAAATGTACCAAAGTGCTTCAAAACAATCGTTGCCTGTATGTTGAACTTTCCTGTTTGCTGATATTTTTATCTTAGTTACTGTATTGAAGAAATGCAAGCATCAAGATTCGGAGCCTGAGTCCCAGGAGCTGCTTCCAGTCCTGCTGCAGTCACCTTGGCTGTTTGCTGATCACACCTCACACTCATGGAGGAAGTTGATCTGTTTAAATGGCACACAATGAAAGGGGGGTGGGTGCCGGTGGTGTGTAATGAATGCCATGTAAGCTTATAACTATGATTAACTACTAGAGATGAAATTGTAAATACAGGCTTTTGTCTTTTTGTCAAAATGCATCAAGAAGCAGCAATGAAGGCATTGTAAACAGGGTAAATAGATTTTCACAGCCCACTAGGCAAACTGAGTAGCTGTGATCCCACCAGGGGAGCCGAGTGGCTGTGATACCACCAGGCAGGCTGAGTGATTGTGATCCCACCAGGCAAATCACCTAGTGTTGCTGTTCTTCATTTGTACATCAGCTCCCCTGACCTGTTGCACGTAACGTTCTCAATTTCTTAACAGAAAAGTTACCCTCTGAGAAGGTCCAGGCAGAGCGACTCTCTGCCCTTCACGATCAAGGGTACCAACCCCTTAGAGCAAGCCAACCTCTGGCCAAAATATTTGGAAATAACTTGTCCTTATTGAACATTAGAATGCTTACTTCTTTTCACTGCTGTCCCTCAATGATACAAAATAATGACCATTTAGATTGCAGTTGTACAAAATAGAGACATTTTGTAGTCAGAGGACATTATTTGCCATGAATAATGTAGTTTCATGCATTATTTACATAACTCATATATAAATCTGTGTCTCAGTATACCTAGATATATACAAAGGTACATTCTCACAGAGACAGTTCATTGCTTCACTTATGCCTCATAACCATTTGTATGTTTGAAATTACTTGGAAAGTTTGACAGAGTAGGGTGTCTAATTCATGTAAGTCAGATGTGATAATCTGTTCTGTTGTCTGTTTCCCTCATTTTGTGTTTCCATGCTCAGTAGCCAGTGGACCAGCAATTTACCCCAATGCTTAACCTAGACAAGTTGCAATTCTGTTTTTTGCAGCAGATGAACCATGAGTCAGTAGACATGACTTGGGGTATGACTCCAGCACATATAATTCTAGGACTTTTAGAGGCCTACTTTTCTCAACTTCTTTAAGAGACATTGGTAAGTAGAATGAAAAACCAAGAGATCCTATAGGATGGGATCAGTTGCTAAGATTTGATTTCTCAGGACCGATGAGATGGCTCATTAAAGGTACCTGATGTCAAGCCTGATGACCAGAGTTCAATCCCAGAAACAGCATGGTGCAATGAAAACTCTGAGTTAGGAAAGCTGTCTTCTGACCTCTACACATGTGCTGTGGTGTGAACACTTCCTCACATATTAATAATTCACACATGCACACAAAAATAAATAAAAACAATTCAAAAGTTTACTGTCTCACTGTTCATTAACTCTCTGGATGTTGCCTTTGACTCCTCCGTGTGTGTTGTCTTTATACTTCATTTTCACAGGTTCCAGCAACAGAGACTGTGATGAACTAAAGGTTTGTGTCCTCTGAAAATCCATTTGTTGACATCTAACTCCATTGGGACAGTATTCAGAGATGGTGTGTTTTGGAGGCTGATAGGTCTTGAAGGTGGGGCACTCATAAAGAGTATTAGGCCCTGGATAAAAGAGACACCCAGGTTCTCTCTCAGCCTCTTTCACTCTGTGAGAGAAGACAGTAGGGTACAGCTCACAGAAGGGTCCCCACTAGAAGCCGGCTGTGCAGAAGCTCTGACCTCCAACCTCCAGCTTCCAGAAGTGTGCGAATGAATGTCTGCTGTTCATAAGCCACCAACTTCAAGGTAACTTCTTTGTAGATCTCTGGACTTATCGTTGTGAATATTAAGATGTATATAGTGTATTCTCTTGCTTACTCACTATTAATATAGAGCAAAAGCAAACAAATTGAATCTCTCTGATAATTAATTCAATAAATATTGAATTAAGCACTTCCTATGTGTTGGGAACCATGATTGTTTAGATCATTTATAAAAATTCAAAAAGATTTAATACAAGCAAATTTGGAGACAAAATATGAGAAACTTTTTAGGTTATTTTTCTTATTCTAAAAAACTATATTAAGGGTTAGAGAGATGGCCCAATGGTTAAAAGAGCACTGGCTGCTCTTCCAAAGGACCCAGGTTTAATCCTCAGCACCCACACAGGAGCTTACAACTTTCTGTAACTCCACTTCCAGGGGATTCAGCACCCTCATACTGATATATATATATATATATATATATATATATATATATATATATATATACAGACAAAACACAAATGCATTTAAAATAAAAATAAATAAATACATCACTTAAAGATAGATTATACCATAATATAATGAAGTATAAATACAAAATGTATGTGGTGATATTTTGTGTCCCCCAACATATTGTGTACCCTAATAAAGCTTATCTGAGGAACAGAGGAAAAAGTCAGCCACTATAATAAACATAGAAGTCAAGCAATGGTAGTACACACCATCTGAATCTCTGTGACTTCAAGGCTACACTGGGGAACAGAGCCAGGCATGGTGACACACGCTTTTAATCCTAGCACTAACCATAGAGGTCTGGAGGTCTGTACAGACAGACAGGAAGTGATAGAGCTGGGCTGAAAGAGGAAGTGATATAGCTGGGTGGGGAGAGGAAGTGAAATGGCAGGGACAGAAAGGCATATAGTCATGGGTAGACAGGAAGCAGGTCTCTTTGGCTGAGGATCTCCAAGTGGTAAGAACATGGCTGGCTTCTTTCTGTTTTTCTGATCTCTCAGTTTTTACCCCAATATCTGGCTCTGGGTTTTTTAATTAATAAGACCATTTAGCAATTTGTCTTACAAGTGTGAAAAAAAATTAAATCAATGTGTGGGCATCTTTTACCCTCCCTTCTCTTAGACAGTGTACTAAAATAGTAAGTTGATTGTGATAGTACTGATTGTCAACGGACAGGATCCAGATTCACTGAGGATGCAAACCTCAGGGCAAGTCTGTGAGGAAACTTCCAGATTCGGTAAATTAAGGTACAAAGACCCACCTTACATGTAAGTGGCACCATTCCACAGGCTAGGGTCCTGGACTGCATTCAAAATTAAATAAAAAGGAGAACGAGAGATGAGTACTAGCATTCTTCTCGCTCTGCTTCCTGACTGTAGATGCAACGTGACGAGCTGCCTCGAGCTGCTGCAGCCATGACCTCCCTATGTTGGGTTGTTCCCTGAAATCATGGGCCGAGTAAGGCTTTTCTTCCTTAAGTTCTCTTGTCTGGTGTGTTATCAGGGCAATGATAAGTCACTAATACATGACAGGCTGTGGAATGGGGGATGCCAACAGAAATACTCAAAAACAAGCTACTATGCATTGACTAAGTACAAAACTGAATTTATTATTGCAGGATTCGAATTAATACTGATACATACCCAAATTAAATTTCTCACCCAAACCAAATGAAGATGTTCAAATTTGGATTACAGTTGTGCTGTTCAAATTTGCATTACACTTATGAGTTAACTAATATTTTGAGATGAATAATCTTCCTTAAAAAAAAGAAACTTCCAGCACATCATTGAAATAGCAAGCAAAAGCCACAGCTCATGTAAATGACTGCTACTAAAAAGAAAAATTGAAAAAAAAAAAAAAACACTTTGTCTTTGGGAAAAAACAGTTTAATTCCTGACACCAGCCACTGATCAAAAGATGAAATGACACTGACATTTTGCTGGGCAAGTATTGAAAGAGCAAGGTCATCTTAGCACACACTGAGACAGGTGAGTCAAGACACTGTGGATGCACTCACCAACCCCTGACACTCATCCTCAAAGCAGATTCAGGGAGTATCAGCACAACCATCAGCTCATGAGTCTGAAACAAGCAAGAGGGTGAGCCCCCTTGGAAGGGTCACTGAAGGAAATGTCAGCACACAGATATTAGTCAGAATGCCAGCCAAATATAACTGTCACTCAACAGTTCTTAATCCAACGCTATGTACATGACAGGACAGTCACTGGAGCTAATGGGGTCATTAGGCATTGCAACAACAACTAAGTACCAATTCCTTCTAACTTCGCATGTCTGACGAAAGCCTTCCTTTCTGGCTAAGGAATGTATCAGGAAGACAGAAAGCAACACTCAGAAGCAAGGCAAACCTGAAGAACTGGCCTTGCAAACAGTAGAACCCACAGCAACAGTGAAGACCCAGAGTGAAAGAACAGCGCTCAAGAATCAAAGGCCCTGAGACACTGGGAGTCTTGTGCACTCTCTCTTTTGCTAAAGGAAGACACAGAAATTTGACCCACATTTCCTACATGTCTCCTCCACCAAGGATGTGTAAATTCCACACAGGAGATGGAGACCTTATCACAGAGGACCAAAGTTCCACAAGGTAAACACACCGGCTGGAGCTGTGGTATGTCTATAACTGTGTGTGCGTCGAATGTCTATCAGGTTTGAGCCCCATCCCACAGGACAGGTTGGAAACCTTGCTTGTTATTTCTTGAGGTTTCTCACAACCATTTTGCTACACTCCCACAGCCTTGTGCATTGATGCTTTGTCTACTGGGGAGTGATGCTTTGAACTGTGCCCACCTTGATGATTTGGATATGTCTGTACTACAATTGTATTGCCCCTCACTGTCTCTTTGCCCAAGTGTCTCCTTCCTGATGGCGCATTACCATACCCAATTGTAGCTTCGTGTGGAAACATCAGTAAAGTTCTGTGACACCCATGGACTGTGCAGCCCATGGCCTTATCAGTGTGCGACATTCGGTACTCTTTCTGGAAAACAGAGCCCTGTCACAATTCAATAGAATCCTTTTTGTCATGGCCCCAAATCTGTCTCTTGTATTCTTATACAGTATCCCACATCTATAGACTCATTTAATCTTCCTACCCCTCTATTTGTTTAATCTTTACAACCCTCTAATTGTCTTATGAATTTAGATTATTAACAACAACAACAAAACATCTCAGGACATTTGACAGAACAGTGATGATTGCCATACTAACCACATACTAACACCCCCCCCAACCTTTCCCTGTTTCCACTAGTCACTGAGTCAGATAGCCAAGGTCAGGGGTCAGTTTGAGTGGGGGTAGAAGAGGAAGCAAGATGGACAAGAAGCTGACCAGGAACATGGGAAAATAAAAAAGATCCAGGTCCAAAGCCATATAAATTGTTATCTGAAAAGATGAGATAGCCACAAGATCAAGGAATAGCATAAGTGGCAGTTGGAATGGCCTGGAATTATTTTAGGGACAGAGCTTGGAGGCCTTTAATGGGCCTTTATAGAATCAGGGTAGGCTGGGTTCACTTACAGGGCAGACTCCCCATCAGGAACCCAGAGAACAACTGGGTCTGTAAAGGGCATACCTAGGAGTTACGGGTTGAAAAGGATATATATTCATTTCCTTTTTCAATATCTATGCTTACTTTGCATAAAGAGCAGCTAATAGACTTGTATATCTGCCATGTGCCCATTGCTATTCTGAATGTCTTATGTGTTTTAATGACCCAACCTCCCATCCACCCAGTTTCCACCACTGCTGTCTTCACACTACAGAATAAGAGACTAAGACACAGGATCAAGGAAGCAGAAAAAGTGGGATTCGAACTCAGGCAGTTGGCTCCAAAGTCCATGCTAAGGTAATGTTCCCTATGAGCAGTGTGAAGACCCCACTTTCCCCCTCTGGTTTGCCAGACCAGACCACGTACATGCCTGTCCTTTGAATCCTCCTACGCACACTGAAAGGCTCTGTATGTGAGGCCCTGCTCCCTGTGAGCTGTCACTGTATGAGAAAAACAAGTGAGGGCCACATCCCCTTCGTCCTGAAAGAGCTGGCAATTGCAATGTTGCAATGCACAGTATGGTAACATTCTTTTTTTTTCTTTGTCTAATCAAATAGAACTTTAAAATGTCTGTGATTCTCCACATATAATTATACTGAATTTTAACATAATTATGGAGAACAATTGGGATTCATAAGAAAGGATTCTATGTAGTTCAACGTAAAATACTAAAATGATATTTGTTATTGTGATGTTCAGTAATCAATGAAAATACTGTACCTTTCATTAAATTGCAATGTCTAGATGAAAAATATCATATATAATGCATCTATACATATAAAGGTATCATAGAGAGAGAGATATATAAAGTTTTCAATCCTTTTGTGTATGTGTGTGATGTATGTGTTTATGTGTGTGCACATGGACATATGAGTGTGCTTGTACATATACTCATGTGTGTGAGAAAGCCTGGGGTGGACTTCATGTGCATTTCTAAATTGTTTTCCACCTTATTCTTTGAGAGAGAGTCTCTTGGTGACATTGTAGTACACTGATTTAGCTATGCTGAATGGACAAGGAGCTTCGGGGATCTGCCTGTCTTTATTTCTGCCCACACTCAATACTGGGGTTGTGATGAGGAACCAACTTTTCCACGGTGCCCAGGATCCTAACCCAGGTCCTCCTGTTTGCACAGCAGGCACTTTCCCAACTGAGCCATCTTCCCGGGCCCTCCAATCACTTTTATCATCTGTAATATACTAGTAAAAATAAATTATCCCCAGCATTCCCTCAGGTATCTTTCTACACTTCAAATGCATGTAACACTATATCTCAAATTCCATTCATAGTACTTAGTGAAATGCACAAGAACCCACTATATAAAGAGACCAGGGCCAGCCATGAACATCTGCCATGTTTTTCCCTCCCTGATTCCAGTTAGCATTTTTTTTCCAGTTAGCTTTTTATAAGCATTTGCCATGCTGGGAATGTGCAGTTTCAAATATATGATATGTGTGTTTCAAATTGCAAGTTCAAATGTGAATAATGACATTTTGTAAATTCATGTACTCATGGAAATCAGAATGCCACTGCTCTGTTGTTCTTTTTTTAAAGTTTATCTATCTGTCTGTCTGTCTGTCTGTCTATCATTTATTTATTTGTTTATTTAATGTGTCTGGGTGTTTTTGTCTTTATGTATGTTGATGTACCACATGGGTTTTCTAAGTGCCCGAAGAAACCAGAAGAGGGAATTGTATCCACTGGAACTGGAGTTACATACAGATGGTTGTGAGTCACCATGTGGGTGCTGGAATCAAACCTGTATCTTAGGAAAGAACAGCCAGTGCTCCTAACCACTAAGCTGTCTCTCCAGCTCCATCTTTTGTTCTTTGTGGGTTACACAGATACAGCCATTCTTCCTCAGTGTGTAGCAGGAATCTTAAATTGTCTTATAAACCCGGAGCCAGGTATTGGGGTGAACTGAAAGATCAGAGAAGCAGAACAAGCCACAGCTTCCTCAACTCACCAGTTCCTCAGCTGATCCTGTTTCCTCAGACTGGAAGCTTCTGTGTCCTCATCCAAATGGATCTCAGCTGAACTGCTGTTCCAAAGCCTAAAAGCTTAACCAGCTCTAGTCCTTGTCCTCACACCTTAAATGCCTTTCTGCTTTCAGTCATCACTTCCTGGGATTAAAGGTGTGAGTCACCATGCCTGGCTTTTTCAAGTGTGGCTTTAAACTCACAGAGATCCGCATGGATCTCTGCCTCCCAAGTGATAGGATTAGAGGCGTGTGTGCCACCATTTTCTGGCCTCTATATCTAGTGGCTGTTCTGTTCTCTGACTCCAGGTAAGTTTATTAGGGTGCACAATATCTTGGGGAACACAATATCACCATATCAGTGGGCATTCTAACTTGCTATGAACCTTCTAGCTAATTTGCTAAGTGGGAATGGGACCAGGGAGTGGGGAAAAAGAGAAATGTGGGGAGATATAGCCAAACCTAAAAATGTATGAAGAACCCATATAAAATCTCATCAGTTTGTAGGCTAATTAAAATATTTTAAAGAAAAATTGAGCACAAGTAATAATTATTACTTATGTTAATAAATAACATTGCTTCCAGAAGACTTGGTTATTAAATGAAAACTTTGGTGCTAGGCATGCATTACCTCCCTGCAAATATTGGCTAGAGAGGCATCAGGGCATCCAAAACAATAAACGTAATTGCCATCGCTTCTGGTTGCCCACCTTAACTATCTGGTAAGACCCTATGCCGAAGACACCCCAGATAAATCAGTTTAAATGACCGTGAAGCCCTTCCTGATAGCTAGCTTTTGTAGTGCCAGAAGGGACTAAGCAGACTGTGGGGAAACAAGACAACAATGATCTTACCCAGGCCTGGCCCCCAAGACCAACACAGACCTGCCAGGTAAAATACCCACCGGTGCAATGCTGTGGATATCACTCTATGTAAATAAAACACTGATGGCCAATGACCAGGCAGGAGGTAGGTGGGACAAGGAGAGAGGAGAATTCTGGGAAGCGGAAGGCTGAGGGAGAGACACTGCAGCCACCGCCAGGACAAGCAGCATGTAGAGACTCTGGTAAGCCACCAGCCACGTGGCAAGGTATAGATTTATAGAAATGGGTTAATTTAAGATAAAAGAACAGTTAGCAAGAAGCTGCACGCATACAGTTTATAAGTGATATAAGCGTCTGAGTGATTATTTATACGTGGATTGTGGACTGCGGGGCTTGGGAACTGGAGAGAAGCCTCCAGCTACAGTGCAATGGTGGTAAGATAGTCTATGGGGTAACTAGCCACTGTCCTTGATTGGGTGGAGGTCTGTTCCATAGGGGGTAATTCATGCCTAATACTGTAACTAAGGTCAAAACCCACTGCTAGGGAAGTCATGCACCCTAGGGAAGAACCTAATCATGTATGTACTGTCTACCATCCATCAGTCTGCCTATCATCTCTCTATCTCTCTCTCTCTCTCTCTCTCTCTCTCTCTCTCTCTCTCTCTCTACCTACCTACCTACCTACATGTCTATCAACCATTTATTCTTATGAGGCTTTGTATTGCTTTCACAGCAATTTAGGAATTTCTTGGCTGGGAATTTTGTTTCACCTTGTGAACTGTGGACTGGCATTCCCACCTCTGGGAATTCTGTAGGTTTATCTTCCAATTACTAAAAGCTAATGGACTAGCACATTTTCTTTCTCAGTTTGCTTGGGATAGTCATTTTGCCTGACATCTCTCTCATATCCTGACATTCCTTGGTTTTGTTGATCATTCTATCCTCACTGGCCTCTATTATCCACCCCAAATCTTTCTAAACCAGATGGACGACAAATTAGACACTTTTTTTTAAGTTGAAATTTACTAGATATCATGATTTCTTTTCTTGGGCGCAACAGCGAACTGATTCCTAAGTATGTGGTTCTTGAGTTGCTAAAGAATTTAGAAAACACTAACTTCCTTTACATGCCTTTTGGAGATGGATTATGGAAGGGGAGAATATGACTAAAAGTTGAGTTGGTACCAGGTGATCTGATACTGAACTTACTATTTGGGAAAAGGATCGAGACAGAGCATGCAATCATAAAGATAAGCAGAGAAAGGCTGTGTGAGACAGGGATGGTTAGAGACCCAAGCCAGGTCAATAGATAAATGGCCATGACCTACACCATCTGCAGATCAGAGGCAGACACCCACACTATGTGGTCATTACCCAGAGAGAAACCTAGGCTACTGTCTTCACAGCTGGTAGCAGTAGAGCACCATTGAAGGGTACTGCTCCCTCCCCTGGTAAGAGTACACCAGAAACATACTTTCTCTGTGGGATTAGTCAACCTGGGAAATGGGGAATAGGTGCAGTAAAGAATGTTGAAATGCTCCTGATTGAGCTAGACTTCAAATCGACTAAAAGCCTATATACAATGAGAATTCTAATTTTGAATTAGAAAGGCTATGTGCTCATGAAATGCTCCTTTCACACTAACTCAATGTCAACTGACTAGGGAACTAGTGTTTTTGGAAGTTCTTCCCCTTTGCCATATAATCAAACCAAAGGAGTGATATCTCAACATATTCCAAATTCTTCCCTCACTTGGGTGGAGGGAATTTCAAAAAGCATCTCTGTGGGAGACAGGAATAGGAAATGTGGCATCAGTCTTGAATTCTTCCTGCTTTAACACCTAAATAAGAAACAGCAGACCCAGGGCAGTGACCACTCAGGCCTCTGACCTGTTCTATGCCCCCCAGTTGCCAATGCATAGCCCCTCAAAGATGAGGGTACAAATCTTCGGATATCTCTATCCACAAGTGACTGCAAAAGGACACTGCATCCTGTGGACTTGCGACCAGATAGTCATATGAGTAAAAGTTTCCTTTTCTACATATTCTATTAGCAGCTCTCTGACATGCTAGCTGTGAAATGAGTTTCTTTTCTTTTCCAGTATGTCAAGATAGGAAGCCTTGTCTTAATGTCTGGGATCTCCACTTCCTATGGGCACAGCAGTTGGTCTAATATAAGCTTATGAAAGATGCTGAGCTACTGGATACTGAGAGAGCAAGAGGGAACTATAAGCAAGCATCAGACCTCCTTTTGATAAGGAAAAGGCTTGACAGTTCATCCTAGTTCTCAACCCCTCCACTTCCTCCATCATCCTACTGCTGACAGAACCATCCTGGTTCCAGCTCTACCAATATATCTCCCACCACTGTGACATGAATAGCTTACCATTTATTCTCAATTACTATGCAGCCCAATAACAATTATGCACATCATTAAGTATGTGTCACATTAACTTTGTTATATATTTTAGTTAAACACTGAACTTGGAATGCTCGTCTTCATATTTATAGATCACAAAGCAGGGACATTTGATAGCAGCCAAAAAATAAGTTAGAGCATTTGCATGCAAAAGGGAAAGTGTCATTGGGTGAGTTAGTAAGAGTTTCTATGCACGAGTGATTGCCCAAGCCCAATCAAAGAAGCAAAATAAAAACCAGAGCTGCAGGGTGTTTTCACAGAGGTCAAATTGAGACTATCAAATAAATGCATTTCAAAAAATGTTCCAATTGCAGAATGCATTTATTATTAATTATGTACTGATGAAAAATCTTGAAATTGTTCAGGTCAATCAATTTTTTTCACCTAATCACAATTATAGGAGGATTATACATAGTCTATTTTCTTTCTTTCATATGAAAGGTTAATGTACTGAGTAACTTTGAAGCATTACATAATGAATTATGAACAGTTACCAAGGACATTTGTCTACTTATTTTCTCTTCATTGGCGATATGAAATGTGAATCTTGTCACTCTTCAGGGGCACTTGGCGACTTCCAATACTACAGGGAGGAAGTCAATGACAGGTTATATACAAAGAATTGGTGAATGGTACTGGAAAGCTGTGGTGAAGTGGCACTTCCCTAATGTAGGGTGATGTCTGGATAGAATGGTGAGTTCCTAATGCTGGATAATGTGTCTAGATGGACTGCAGATCCCCTGACACAGGATGTCTCTGGGTGGACTGTGGGCCCCAACATATGATGTCATTTCCTAGAATACACAGATTTTAATGAAAACATGTTGAGTGGTTTCTATATTTCTTCTTTTTTTCCAGAAATAGAAAAGAAAATCTGATCCTGGTACCCATATGCTTATAATACCAGCTACTGAGCAAGGTGAGGTAGAAAGAGTTCAGAATTCTACCAGACCTTCAAAGAAGAGCTAATACCAATACTCCTCAAATTATTTCACAAAACAAAAACAGAAGGAACATTGCCAAATTCATTTTATGAGGCCACAGTCATGGTGATACCCAAACCATATAAAGATTCAACAAAGAAAGAGAATTACAGACCAATTTCCCTCATGAACACAGATACAAAAATACTTAATAAAGTACTCAAAAACCAAATTCATGAACACATCAAAAAGATCATCCACAATGATCAAATAGACTTTATCCTAGTGATGCAGGGATGGCTCAACATACAAAAATCCGACAATGTAATCAACTGTATAACAAACTGGAAGAAAACCTACATGATCATCTCATTTGATACTGAAAAGCCTTTGACAAAATCCCAAACCCCTTCATGATAAAATTCTTAGATCAGGAATACAAGGAACACATCTAAACACAATAAAGGCAATATATAGCAAGCCAATAGCCAACATCAAATTAAATGGAGAGAAACTCAAAGCAATTCCACTAACATCAGGAACAAGACAAGACTGTCTTTGTTCTCCATATCTATTCAATATAGTACTTTAAGTTCTAGTTAGAGCAATAAGACAATGAAAGGAGACCACATGGATACAAACTGTAAAGGAAGAAGTCAAACTTTCACTAATTGAAGATGATAGACTACATAAGCAACCCCCAAAATTCTACCAGGGAACTCCTACAGCTGATAAACATCTTCAATAAAGTGGCTGGATATAAAATGATCTAAAAAAAAAAAAAACCAATAGCCTCCTGTATACAAATGCTAAATGGGCTGAGATAGAAATCAGGGGCACATCACCCTTTTTGATAGCCACAAATAATATCAAATATCTTGGGGTAACTCTAACCAAATAAATGACAGTACAAAAACTTTAAGTCTTTTAAGGAAGAAACTGGAGAAGATATCAGAATATGAAGAGATCTCCCATTCTCATGAATCAGCAGGATTAGCATAGTAAAAATGTCCATCTTACCAACTTAATACAGTCCCCATCAAAATTCCATCACAATTCTTTACTGACCTTGAAAGAACAATATTCAACTTTGTACAGCAAAATAAAAACCTAGGATAGCTAAAACAATCCTGTACAACAAAAGAACTTCTGGGGGGGTGGGTAATCACCATCCCTGATTTCAAGTTGTATTACATAGCAACAGTAGTAAAATCACATGGTTTTGGCATAAAAACAGACAGGTTGATCAATGGAATCAAATCAAAGACCCAGAAGTAAATCCAAACACATATGGACACTTGATTTTATACAATGGGGAAAAGAAAGCATCTGCAACAAATGGTGCTGGTCTAATGGGATGTTGGCATGTAGAAGAATGCTATAGATCCATATCTATAACCCTGTGCAAAACTCAAGTCCAAGTGGATCAAACCAGATACACTGAATCTAATAGAAGAGAAAGTGGGGAGTAGTCTTGAACACATTGGCACAGGAGACCACTTCCTGAAAAGAACACCAGTAGTACAGACACTGAGATTGACAATTAATAAATGGGACCTCCTGAAACTGAGAAGCTTCTGTAAGGCAATGTACACTGTTGATAAGACAAAACTGCAGCCTACAGAATGGGAAAAGATCTTCATCAAACTCATGTCTGACAGAGGGCTAATATCCAAATTATATAAAGAATTAAAAAAAACTAGACACCAAAATACCAAATAATCCAGTTTTAAAATGAGGTACAGAGCTAAACAGAGAATTCTCAACAGAAAAATCTCAAATGGCTGAGAAGTACTTAAAGAAATGTTCAACATCTTTAGCCATCAGGGAAATGAAAATCAAAATGACACTGTGATTCCATATTACACCTGTCAGAATGGCTAAGATAAAAAACACAAGTGACAACTCATGCTGGAGAGGATGAGGAGCAAGGGGAACACTCCTCCACTCCTGGTGGGAGTGCAAACTTGTACAATCACTTTGAAAATCAACATGGCAGTTTCTCAGAAAATTGAGAATCAATCTACCTCAAGCCCAGCTATACCACTCCTGGGCATATACTCAAAGGATACCCCCAAATATCACAAGGACACTTGCACAACTATGTTTATAGCAGCTTTATTCATAATAGCCAGAAACTGGAAATAACCTAGATGTCCCTCAACTGAAGAATGGATAAAGAAAACATGGTACATTTACACAACATACTATTACTCAGCTGTTAAAAACAATGACATCAGGAAATTTGTTGGCAAATGGATGGAACTAGCAATGATCATTCTGATCCACAAAGACAAACATGGTATGTAATAACTCATAAGTGAATATTAGCCATAACATAAAGGATAACCGTGCTACAACTCACAATCCCAAAGAAATTAAGTAACAAGGACGGCTCAAGGGGAGATGTATGAATCTCATTGTGAAGAGGAAATAGAATGTATATTGCCAGTGGATGGTGGAGGGGCCTAGAAGAAGGAATGGGAATGGGAACAGGAAGGATCAGGTGGGGAAAGGATGGAAGGAGAGAGCACTGGGAAAGATAATTGGAATCAGCGGCATCCCTGGGATGAGCTAGAAACCTAGAGCAATGGAAACTCCCAGGAATCTAGAAGGGTGAGCCTAGCTAAGACTCCTAACAATAGGATACATAGAGCCCAAACCAGCCATCTCCCATGACCAGGCAAAACTTCCAGGGGAGGGACTGGGACACCGGTGAGCCACAAACCCTTTGACCTACAATGTCTCCTGCCTACAGGATGTGCTGGGGTAAAGGTGGTGGAGAAATTTTGGAGTGACCAACTGATGACTGGCCCAGCTGCAGACCCATATTCTGAGGGGGAGCTCATCTCTGAGGGCCAGGACCCAGAAGCAGGATACCCTAGATAGAACCAAACATGAATGAGGAAAAAGTCAGTGAAATGATTCTTATTAAGACTTATTAAGACTCTGCTATACTCATAGATTGATGCCTAGCTCAGCTGTCATCAGAAAGGCTTCACCTAGCAACTGATGGAAACAGATGTAGAGACCCACAACCAAACACTAGGCAGATTTCAGGGAATCCTGAGGAAGAAGAGGAGAAGTGGTGTCAAAGGTACCACAAGAAAATCCGCAGAATCAGCCTGGGCTCATAGGGGCTCACGGAGACTGAACTGACAACCAGGGAGCCTGCATGGGGCCATCCAAAGCCATCTGCATTTTTGTTACCATTGTGTAACTTGTTCTTCCTTTGAGACTCCTAACAGTGAGAGCAGAGGCTGTCTCTGACTCTGTTGCTTGTTTTTGGAACCAATTCTTCCTACCAGATGGATTGCCTCTTTCAGCCTAACAGAAGAGGAGGTGCCGTGGTCTCATTGCAACGTGTTATGCCATGGCTGGCTGGTAACCATGGGAGGCCTGCATGAATCTGAAGAGAAACAGGGCAGGAGGAGTAGATGGGGCAGTGAGAGGAACTGGGAAGAGGGGAGGAAGGGGAAACTTTGGTTAGGATGTAAAAACAAACAAACAAAATAAACAAAACAAAAAGAAGAAAACTGCAACTTCAAGGTCATCCTACAGAATGATTTCAAGGCCAGCCTGGGCAATTTAGCAGGACTCTACCTCAAGGTGAACAGCAGACAGAGAGCTGAGGCAAGAGCTCAGTAGTACAGCGCTTGCCTCACATGCACAGTATCCTAAATGTTGTACTTGGTACCACAAAAAAATCCACCGTGACCATTCTCTTCCTGAGTTCACAAACTATAACATTATTGAATCTGACTTCATTTATAGAAGCAACACTTGTAGCCAGGTGTGGTTGTACAGACTTAGAGGCCTCAAACTCAGGAGATGAGGCAAGAGAATCACAGGTCCGAAAGTTGAAGTCCAGCCTGGGCTACATAAAGAGACTCTGACTCAAAACAACAGAGAGTACTGCTTTGGCATGGGGAAGCTGCACATACCAAGGAAAACAACGCCATGCTTCGGGGTTGGAGAGAGAAGCATTTGAAAAGTATTATTAATATTAGGATAAAAACAGACATTCTGCTTTTTCCTGGAAAAATTCGGATGGGCTAGTACGGCACCAGAGAAGATGGAGCACTTAACAGTGAGAAAAATGTCAGCTCATGTGATAGAGAGATTGCCAAGCACTGAGAAGAGCAGTCAAATTCCTGCAAAGCTGTGTCCTGCTTTGTCACCTACAGAGGAAGGGAAAGATCGTCTTTTCTTCAGAAGGCATAGCCGTGGAACCCACTTCTGGCTGATGAAATATAAGAAGCGTTAACAGAAGCTAGAATCTTACGGGGAGCTTTCTGATTTCTGGCTGAGAGACAAGAAAGTAAAGGAGAAGCTGCTGTTTGCTTCCCTGTGCCCTGCCCTTGAACATGGTGTGTGAGCAGAGACTGCTGGGAAGGAACACGGCCATCACAGACATACCTGACCTGGTGAGCTGTTGACTTCCTGCTGTCTATCTTATGCTTACTTTTTAAGCAATAGTCAGCCAGGCATCTGGGGCAGAGTATCTTCTAACTGGATAGCCAATTATCTGAGATGCATGGCATCGAAGGACAAAGGACTAATTGGATGGTAACCAGAGGCGGCAGCAGAGCCAGGGTAGACTCTGCTTTGTTTTGTTTCCCAGGAAAGAAAATGTCAGCATGTGTGGGTCTGGACGGTGGGACCCTGTCTTTTTTTTTTGGTTTTTCGAGACAGGGTTTCTCTGTGTAGCTTTGCGCCTTTCCTGGAGCTCACTTGGTAGCCCAGGCTGGCCTCGAACTCACAGAGATCCGCCTGGCTCTGCCTCCCGAGTGCTGGGATTAAAGGCGTGCGCCACCAACGCCCGGCCGACCCTGTCTTTCTAACTAGTTGAGCAGACCGTGTAAGGAATTTGGCTCTATCTTGCCATACTAAGAGGACACCTCCTGATCAAGGATAATTAGCACTAATTATGCTGCCTCTCTTTCCCCTGGAGCTTTGTATTAAATAAAGATTGTGCAGCAGCTCAGGGGCTGAGAGCTGTTGTGCATCTAGAGGTTAAGGGACAGAATTACTGCCTGAAGCCATCCAGAAGCAAAAAGAAAACAAATTTCCCCAGGTCCCGTGAAAGAGTGTGATGGAGATTATGGAAGCTGAAAGTTCCCTTTGCTGGAGTTGAAAGGTATTTAAGCAATTGTGAGGGAACCCTGAGCAAAGGGAATATTTATGATCAGTACATTTAGCTTTAAATAATGTTGAGTATTTATGCAATTGAATGACTCTCTTCTTTACAAAACAAATCACTATTGAGTCCTTTTAAATGTTAAATCCCATTGGCAACGAAAGGGAACCACAAAACACTTACAGTGGTAAAGAATGGGGCTAGTAGATGGTTGGCTATAAAATATTAGGACAACCTCATAAATTCCAATAGGAAGAAGCAAGGAAATATTTAGATGTGTTCACTCGGGATGTATCGATCTGCTGTCTACCGATCAATGCACCAAGTGTTACACCATCCTGATAGAGTACTTGTCCTGACAGGCATGGCAGAATGTCAGGAAAAGCTGGTAAGCAATCTTATAATGCACTGGTGCTATTATAGTCGTGTGTGTGTGTGTGTGTGTGTGTGTGTGTGTGTGTGTGTGTGTGTGTATCAGCGCTATTGTATATTAACATGTTTAATATAGAGAGTAAAGGGTCAGGTAAGCTTTCCTGGAGGAAGTGACAGTGAACTTGGACGTGGTGAATGATTAGGCATTGATCAACTAACAAGCAAGCAGTTCCGGCACAAAGATCATAGAATCCACTTACATTCAACACGGCAAGAATATTTCTCCTCGTGTAAAAGCACATAATTGCACATTAAAAGCATTAAACTTAACACCAGATAGCAGTACACACTACTCGGCTTTCCATCGCTGTGGCGCAATACACTTGGAATAGGTGAATTTACAAGGAAGAGAGCTTGATTCCAGTTCATGTTTCCAGGGACGTGGCAGCACATTACAGCATGGTGTAAGAGCATGGTAAAAGAAAGCTGCTCAAGCCGGGCAGTGGTGGCTCATGCCTTTAATCCTAACACTTGGGAGGCAGATCCAGGCAGATCTCTGTGAGTTCGAGGCCAGCCTGGGCTACCAAGTGAGTTCCAGGAAAAGCACAAAGCTGCACAGAGAAACCCTGTCTCAAAAACAAAACAAAACAAAAAACAAACAAACAAAAAACTACACAGAGAAACCCTGTCTCAAAAAAACAGAAAAAAAAGAGAGAGAGAGAAAGAAAGCTACTCATCTCGTGGCAGTCATGCAGCAGACAGACAGACAGACAGACAGACAGACAGACAGACGGAGTAAGCAGAAGGAGTGGGTGCTCCCAGATCCCCTTCAAAGGCAACCTTTGTTGATAGAACTTCATCATCTAGACTGTACCTGCTATAAGCTCTACCACCCAGTGGCATCCCAGCCTGGGAAACATTAGCTTTCAACACAAACTTAGCAAGTTGGAAACATAACCCAGCCCCCACATGAACCAGTACTGACCACACCCCTGTCAGTTCCTCTAACTCCCGTACGCCCTTGTCCCACCCCTGCCAACTCCCAAGAGTGGGTCTTCGTTGATCTAAGCACAGTGTGTAAACAGCCAATGGGCTCTCAGGTCATGTTTAATGACCAGAGGCTTTTCTCTGTCCTGCCCCACCCTGCGGCTGATGGCTCAGGCTTATTACTGACTAGCTCTTACATTTAAATTAACTCATTTCTATTCATCTATGTATCGCCACATGGCCCATGGCTTACCAGTTCTTTCACATCTTGCTTCTTGGGCAGCTTGCAGCATCTGCCTTGACTCCTCCTTTCTTCATCTCTGTCTTCAGTTTGAATGTAATGCCTAACCTTGTTTTGCCTTGTCATTGGCCAAACAACTTTATTTATTAACCAATGAGAACAACACATATTCACAGCCTACAGAAAGACATCCCACAGCAGTTTAGTAGGGAGAAGCCTGAGAAGCAATACTCATACTTTGTCCCTAAAACCTCTTCAGAAGTTGTCCTGAATCTCACACAAAGAAAAAGAAAGAAAACGTAAGAGAAATCTGACTTCTGTGGATCTGAAGCATAAAGATTACTCTCATACCACTTATCTACAAAATGGCCACTGCTGTGGGATGTCCTGTATGTTGTGAATAAATAAAACTCTGATTGGCCAGTAGCCAGGCAGGAAGGATAGGGTAGGTGGGACAAGGAGGAGAAGAATTCTGGGAGGTGGAAGGCTGAGGCAGAGAGACACTGCCAGCCACTGCCATGACAAGCAAGATGTAAGGTACCGGTAAGGCACGAACCACGTGGCAACTTATAGACTAACAGAAATGGGTTAATTTAAGATAGAAGAACTAGATAACAAGAAGCCTGCCATGGCCATACAGTTTGTAAGCAACGTAAGCCTCTGTGTGTTTAGTTGGTTGGGTCTGAGCGGCTGCAGGACTGGCAGGTGAGAGAGATTTGTCCTGACCGTGGGCCAGGCAGGACCAGAAAAACTCTAACTACAGGCCACTTTTAACCTTAGTGCCACTTTGAACTGGATGGAAAGTCTCCATTATTTGTGCTTAGAGAAGATGGTGTGTGCAGGCATGCACATGTGAGTATGTGCACACACAGAAACAGGCACTTTCAGACACACACACAAGAAAGTAACAGCACCCACTGAGAAAATATTTGAAATTTGGCTCCAATCATTAAAAATCCTATTTGAGACACCACTAAAAAAAAGATTATTTTACCACCTTTCTCAATTTTTTCTTTTCAGTGTTGCACATTTTCTACAATACACATAGTACTGAAATTTAATGCAACTTACAGACTTATCTAATTTGTTTCCCACTAGTGAAATTGATCAAATTCTTCAGTTGATTTGATGTTTGAGGACAAACTATTGCCATTTTAATTTGAAAAACATAAAGCTGCCACGTCCTCCTTCAAACTTTAATTACCATATTTGTTATTGTATTTATTATTTATTTGGAGCCATAAAAGTATGAGATTCTTTATGGTCAATAGGGCATGAAAATAAACAAAAACAATATACAAAATGTGTTTTGTGCTTAAGGAGTTATCAGCAAGCACCTCCTGAACTCTCCAAGGTATCCATTTAATGAGCTGAATTGTTAGGATGATGAAGCAGCAGGGCTCTTAATTTATTCAGTTCCATTAATATTCTTCTATAGAAGAAAACAAAAATTGAGTATGAAAAATAACATAGCCAGGAAAGAGAATGCCACTGCATGTACCAGGGCTGTGGAAACTCTCCATAGAAAAATTGTCTTCCTAGGAGAGTTTGACATTGCAGAATAATGAAGTGCCCTGGACTGTGCTTTCTGCCCTGATATTAATGTAACTTCTAGACTGGAGAGGAAGGGTGAAGAAGATGGAGAGAGGAAGAGAAAGACTACAGGGAGGGGGCAGGCTTGTGAAGCCAGAAGATCCTGCTAGCCATTTTCCACCTTGGTCAGCTTAGGGAAACCCTGGATCCAGGCCCCTCAGCTTCCTCTTCCACCCACAGGATCTATGTTATCTATAGGATGGCTATAGGGAAGACTGGAAATCGAGATTGTAATGCATTCAGTGTCCATTCTTTGTTGATTTATCTATTCCTTCACAATTGTTTTTATAGTAAATATACCGAGGACAAGAGGTTCTAAGGAAGGAGAGGAGGGTGAATAATAGAACACAGGTGATGTTAAAGTGGCTGAGAGCAGAGGGAAGTGGATGAGAGCAGGAGCTGGAACAGAGGAAGAGGAAGAGCAGGGGGAAGTGGGTGAGAGCAGAGGGAAGTGGGTGGGAGCAGGGGGGAAGTGGGTGGGAGCAGAGGGAAGTGAGTGGAGGCAGGGGGAAGTGGGTGGGAGCAGGGGGGAAGTGGGTGGGAGCAGAGGGAAGTGGGTGGGAGCAGGGGGAAGTGGGTGAGAGCAGAGGGAAGTGAGCGGGAGTAGGGGGGAAGTAGGTGGGAGCAGGGGGAAGTGGGTGGGAGCAGAGGGAAGTGGGTGGGAGCAGAGGGAGTGGGTGGGAGCAGAGGAAGTGGGTGGGAGCAGAGGGAGCGGGTGGGAGCAGGGGGAAGTGGGTGGGAACAGGGGGAAGTGGGTGGAGAGGAGGGGGAAGTGGGTGGGAGCAGGGGGAAGTGGGTGGGAGCAGAGGGAAGTGGGTGGGAGCAGGGGGAAGTGGGTGAGAGCAGAGGGAGTGGGTGGAAGCAGGGGGAAGTGGGTGGGAGCAGGGGGAAGTGGGTGGGAGCAGGGGGAAGTGGGTGAGAGCAGAGGGAGTGGGTGGGAGCAGGGGGAAGTGGGTGGAGAGCAGAGGGAAGTGGGTGGAGCAGGGGGAAGTGGGTGGGAGCAGGGGGAAGTGGGTGGGAGCAGGGGGAAGTGGGTGGGAGCAGGGGGAAGTGGGTGGGAGCAGGGGGAAGTGGGTGGGAGCAGAGGGAAGTGGGTGGGAGCAGGGGGAAGTGGGGTGGGAGAGCAGAGGGAGTGGGTGGGAAGCAGGGGGAAGTGGGTGGGAGCAGGGGGAAGTGGGTGGGAGCAGAGGGAAGTGAGTGGGAGCAGGGGGAAGTGGGTGGGAGCAGGGGAAGTGGGTGGGAGCAGAGGGAGTGGGTGGGAGCAGGGGAAGTGGGTGGGAGCAGAGGGAAGTGGGTGGGAGCAGTAGGGAAGTGGGTGGGAGCAGGGGGAAGTGGGTGGGAGCAGGGGGAAGTGGGTGGGAGCAGAGGGAAGTGGGTGGGAGCAGGGGGAAGTGGGTGGGAGCAGGGGGAAGTGGAGTGGGAGCAGGGGGAAGTGGGTGGGAGCAGGGGGAAGTGGGTGGGAGCAGGGGGGAAGTGGGTGGGAGCAGAGGGGAAGTGGGTGGGAGCAGGGGTGAAAGTGGGTGGGAGCAGGGGGAAGTGGGTGGGAGCAGAGGGAAGTGGGTGGGAGCAGAGGGAAGTGGGTGGGAGCAGGGGGAAGTGGGTGGGAGCAGGGGGAAGTGGGTGGGAGCAGGGGGGAAGTGGGGTGGGGGAGCAGGGGGAAGTGGGTGGGAGCAGGGGGAAGTGGGTGGGAGCAGAGGGAAGTGGGTGGGAGCAGAGGGAGTGGGTGGGAGCAGGGGGAAGTGGAGATGGGAGCAAGGGGGGAAGTGGGTGGGAGCAGGGGGGAAGTGGGTGGGAGCAGGGGGAAGTGGGTGGGAGCGGAAGTGGGAGCAGAGGGAGCGGGTAGGTGCAGAGGGCTGGAACAGAGGAAGAGGGCCAACCAAAAGAAACAATGAATAAAAATGCCCTAAAGAAACTATGTGTGCTGTGTGTGTGCTAATTCAAAAGAAAGGGCAAAAGAAAAAAAGATTGATACTATCAATAATAATGCCATGCCCATAACAAATGCATAGGTCAAAAATTAGGTTATTACAAAACAGTATTGCTGACTGTAGAGCAGTTGTTGCTATGCTTTATTAGTTTATTGACCTTTTTGTCTATTTTGTGGATTATATAGAAAAGAGGATTAAAACATATACTTGCAATTATTATAAAAAAAAAACTCACAGCCTGTAATATCCAAAAGATATGCACTCCACAGTAACCACATAAGCCATCATTGTGAAGGTGATAAACTGATTGAGACACCTTCTCAACTGCTTTTCCTGTTATGATACAACCCTGGCAAAAGCAACTTGGGGAGAAAGAGCCTAATTGGCTCACAGGTCCAGGATACTGTCTATCACTGCAAGGACATCAGGGCAGCAGGGAATTAAATCGCCTGGTCACATAACATCTACCATCAACAGCAATGAATTACTGTGTGCTTTCTAATGTCCAGCCTACTTTCTCTACAAAAAAAGATTCATTTTAGTGTGTGTGTGTGTGTGTGTGTGTGTGTGTGTATGTGTGTGTGTGTCTGTGTGTGTTATATGTGCTGGTATACATGTGTATGCATAGCATTATGTGGAGGCCAAAGGGAAACTTGAGGGAATTGTTTCTTTCTTTCTACCATGAGGGTCCTGTGGATTGAACTCAGATTATCAAGATTGACAGCAAGGGTATTTACCTGCTGAGTGGTCTTGCCAGCTCAATAGTCTTCATTCATATATAATTGAGGAGCCTCTGCCAAGGGGATGGTGCCCCCCACAGTAGGTGAGTCTTCCCATCTCAATGAATATAAAGACATGGCCACAGGCCAACCTAATCTAGACAATCCTAGATTCTAGATTCTGTTAAGATGAAGATTACAACTAACCATCACAGACACCAGTGATGATAAGCAAAAGCTTTGTAAGGGGTGGCTTATTACACACTCCCATTATCAAACAGGAAGAACACTTCAAGAGGTTCATGTGATGAAAGCATAATTGCCAACCTGTAGAGCTCTTAGGAAGTGATTGGAACATGAAGATTTTTAACAATCACTTTTGACCCATGTGGTAGTTCAAATGTAATTGGCACCCATAACCTCATGAGGACTGGCACTATTAGGAGGTACAGTTTTGTTAGAGTAGGTATGGCCCTGTTGGAAGAAGTGTGTCACTGTGGGGGTAGGCTTTAAGGTCTCATACATGCTCAAGCCATGCCCAGTGTTTCAGTTCACTTCCTGTTGCCTGTGCAAGATATATACCTCTCAGCTACCACTCCAGCACCATGCCTGCCTCCATGCCACCGTGTCCCACCATGATGATAATGGACTGAACCTCTGAAACTGTAAGCCACCCAATTAAATGTTTTTCTTGATAAGAGCTGCTGTGGTCATGGTGTCTCTTCACAGCAATAGAACCCTAAGTCAGACTGCCCAGTCTTCTTCATTCCTTTCTTTCGATTACGGAATGCCATGAGGTAAACAGCCTCCTTACTCATGTGTTTCCTCTGCCAGGATATTCTCTCTTATTTTAGTCCCCATGCAACAGAGCAATGAGGTCAAGGGCCAATTCCATGAGCAAAACAAATCCTTCTCTTATGTTGTGCATCCTGGGTATGGTTAGGGTAGCAAAAAGTCTAAGTCACATCATAGCCTCAGGAATATCCCAAGGTGATGAGCTGGAAGCAATGTCTCTCCCTCCTCCTCCTCTTCCTCCTTTTCCTTCTTTCCCATCCTCTCCCTGCACTTACAGATCATGTTCCTAATATCCCTTTATTGCAAACCAAGACGGATCTTTTTATTTTCATACATCTGATTGTTTATTCTCATGCAACTCATTAAAATTAAAACTCAAATGAATATTATCATCTTAAGTCTAAAGGAAGGCAGCTCCAATCTTGGAGGCTCACCTGGACATTATGGGCACATGCTCTCCAGCTGGCTTAGGTATAGTTGAGCATATCTCCTACAATGGTTAATGTCAACTGGTAAATGCAATATCTTAAAAATCCTTTTAATCACCTAAATAACAGAAACATCTAGTGTGTGTGAATGCATGAGGAAGAAGATTTAGCAGATATTGGGTCCATTTTCTCTCTCTTCACATCCACACTGTTTTCAGAGGTGAGTTGAGGAGAGCTCGCTTTTCTGCTTCTTGGCATAGGGTTTGATTGTGTGACTTGCTTTAGCTCATGAAATACAGCTCAAAGCATCTAAGCCATTTCCTCAGATACCATGAGTTTCCATTTGACTCTTCCAACTCTACCATCACTACAAAAAGCAAATGACCCAGCTCATTTGTTGTCCCAAGAGAAAGCCAAGAAACACACTGAGTAAAGCCACTCTGCTGACCAGACTCTGAAGCCAAAATGTATTTGCTGACCAGCAAAGACATGAGGATACAATAAATTTCTTCTGTGTACCACTAAGAGTCTATGGTTCTTTCTAGAGATTAGTATTGCAACAATAACTAATTAAAGCATTAATCATGCATATAGGTATTAACGTACAGTGGAAACACATTCTATTGTATGTATTAAAAAACATATAACAAAAGTAATGTATTTTTACCTTATTCTTAGCAGGGCTGGATATTCACATGAAAAGAGGCACTGGGGTATGATGTCACAATACCCTCTGGTGATGAGCTTCCCAGGATTCACTGAAATATATCTAATACTTGCAGAAATTTCTTGGTTCCAAAACAAGCAGTGTAGCAACTGAGCACAACTGAATTAAATAGCTATGAAATTTTATGCCAAGGAGTCCATTGCCTTTGATGCGGGCTGTGTGTGTACTGTAGTACATCCAACTGAATGTATGGTGGAGACTCAAGCCAGCATCCATCCTTGAATTAAGAGCTTCTAAAGCATGCCTGAAGGAAAAACCAAGACTAATTGAGGAAGCAGACCCAAGTCCTCTGCTTCGTATCTCTCATCAACAAGTGACGACTGCGGTCACTTTTAACCTCGCTCTTGCTCTCGCGCTCTCTCGCTTTCTCTTGTCTGTCTGTCTCTCTCTCCTCTTCACACACACACATACACACACACACACACACACACACACACACACACACACACACACACTCTGCTTTATTGAATTCATAAGTAAGAGAGTCCACTCTAAGTTTCAAACCACATGTGAGTCACTATGAGGAAGGATAATCTCTCCCAATTGCATCATGGGAAAGTAGAAAGAGCTCTCGAAAGCACAGAAGCTCCAAAGGAGAGGAGGCATCACCTTCCCAAGCCACCTTCCCACAAGCCAGTGCACACAGCTTTCTAATGGAAACTGTTTCTTACCTTTTCCTAAAGATGTTGTGTCTGCACTCAACACAAGAACCACGTGACTATGGAAATTGTCCTTTTACATTTTGTCTCCTATGGAAGGCTGTGGCTTCTCTGAAGGGTTGGGGCACAACGCGTGCTGTGTCTTACATATGAATAAGTACTATAGACTATGGACCTATACTCCATGTCTCAAATAGGAACATATCCAACCAAGTGGAGGTAGTCAACATGAAGATGCTGCTGTCCTGTGGAAAGCCTGCTTGTAACTTCCAAGTCCATTGAAGATTGAAGGTTTGATTCATTCCTAGAACACTGTGATACCAAGTGACACATAAATATTTGCTCCCTGAGGCCATTTCAAATGTGAACTTGTTTGCCAACAATTTTAATATCGGTGAATAGAAGTCTACTGGATATATCCACTCTAATGAATGTACAATTCTGTAAATCAATATGAAGGCTATGACCCTTTGTATAAAAAATTACCACAGTCATTTTGACAATTTTGACAATAGGCTTTTCTCTGTGAAGTCAGGAAAAATTCTAATTTCACTTCCCTAAGCAGAGAGGAGATATCTCACAATAGGACAAATGACAGGAGTGCATTCCATTGTCTGTTCAGTCAGCTGTGTGTTAAATGGGAGTATCTTATCTTTTATTCAGTCAGCTCTGTGAAGATGCATTTTGAAGGGCTTGAGAGATGGTTCAGCAGTTAAAGACTCTTACTGTTCTTGCAGAGGACCTAGGCTTGGTTCCCAGTATCAACATGGCAGCTCACAACTGCTTATAACTACAGCTAGGGGGAAACCCAGTGCCCTCTTCTGGCTTCCACAGGATCCTGCATGCATATGGTGCGTGTAAACACATGCAGGAACACACACACATGCATAAATAAAAGTAAATAGATCTTTTTAAAGGAATGTATAATTTTTATTTTTGAGAGTATAACAACATCATTTCTCCCTTCCCTGTCCTTCCTCCAAACCCTCCCACATACCCCTCCTTACTCGCTTTATAATGAATTTTGACATTTTTGAAACTCTATAGTCAACTTGTGACTTGGTTTAGCTCATGAAATACAACTCAAAGCATCTAAGCCATTTCCTTAGATCTCATGTCTCAAGAAAAAAACATCATATATAGGAGTCCAAGGGATGAAGCCAATGTCATGTGACATTCTCTAAATAATTGAGAAATTACAGATGACTAACTCCAAAGAATACTTACCAGTATGTTGTGTCTCATGGGACATAACTGTAACAATTATTTATAATAATGGAATATATTGTTTAACACAATGAAGTCTGAAAAGGCTCATTGCCTCTAAATTTGGTTCGGTCTTTCTATTTCTTTTCATTTGTAGACTCATGGTTCCACAGCTCTGGAACATCTGCCTTATTACAGGAGCAATGAACCATCTCTAAGTCTAAACGTACATCAGCACTGTGCAAGACAAATGTCAGAGCTGCGATTTTTGCTTCTGAAATGCTTTTCTGAACAAATTCACCTACTTCCTCTACTTTTCTTCTTAGCATTATAGCACAAGTTAGAATTGTAGAGCAGTGTTATCAAGGAGGCAAAGACCTTCAAAGTCACAGAAAAATGTCTTAAGTGACTTATGGCTGTCATAAGCTGAATAATTTTTAAGGTGTCAGAACTTTAATTACCTTTGTAAATGTCAAAAAAGTGCCAAACACTCCAAAAAACAAAGGCAGACCTGAAAAGCAAAAGTGAGTAGAAGAAAAATTAAAGTTGAAGTTAATACCTAAGACTCAGACCTGAATAGATGTCCCCTAGGAAACTGGATCCCATCCCATCAATCTTTGTGTGTGATCCCTGAGGCTTTGTCTTTACTAAACATAGAAATATTTGCTTCTTCTTCCTATATGAAGTACTCTGATTCTTTACCAATTGTAGCTGTTAAATAATATCTCAGATAAAAGCTATTTAGTAATAAATCCATTAATTCTCATTGTACGTTTTTCCATGAATGGTCCACCTTTGCACCACTTGTAAAACATGACTGCTGTTCTTTGTGAAGACATCTACTGCAAACGCACACTCCTTTGGATGTATACAACTAGAGGGCTGCTAACACCTGGGGTTGTTCATGGGCACCAGCTGGTTTTCCTTCTGTCCTGTGGGGGCTCTAATTCCCCTCAGTTTCCCTTCCGCCCAAAGGAGTTCCTCCTCTGCACTCTTGCAGTTATCTCCATGATAGCCTGCATGCTCTGCCTTTCCTTGTCTCGGCCTACGGCGGGTCTAACTCATAACCAATGACAAAGAGCAAAAGTTTTCAAATTTCAGCACACATCAGAACACAAGGCAGGCCTTGTGAAAACAGACTACAGAGCCAGCCCAGTGCCAGGGTGAGACCCGGGAACACACACTAAAAGGTGCTGAGTCACGGATGCTGGCGCTCTTAGACAGCAGTCTCAATCACAGCACAGGACATTTGTGAACAGGGATGCTGCACTGTGGAGGAGTGTTACAAAACTGTCATAGCCTCTCAGCAGATTGTGACAGACGAGTAAACCACATGTGGGGCTGGAAAAAAATAGAACACAAGGTTGTGGAGACAGTCAAGGCACGTGCCATGCAAGCTTGAAGACCAGGAGTTCCGATATCCAGCACCCAGATGAATGCTGAAAGAGCATAGCTGCCCGCCTGTAATTGTAGCATTTGGGAGGCAGGGACGGGAGTGGGACTGGCTGAGCCAGGGAGCCCCAGTGAGAGATTTTTGCCTCAGTAAGTAAAACGGGGAGCGATGGCAGTAGATGCCTAATGCTGAGTGACCTGTGACCTCCACATGTATGCATACATACCTGCGCGTGTACTTGCAAACATGCCTCATGCAGGTCTACACACACACACACACACACACACACACACACACACACACACACAAAACGCCACAATGGCTGTTTGACTGTGACTGAAAAGTCAAGTGAGCAAAAGAAAGCTATATTGAAGATCGAAATCTGAAGACTCCAACACTGACTCCTAAAGCCACATTCAAGCCGCCCCACCTCCCGCTGCGCGCCAAGCTTCCACGCCTGCATATAGCTTCTCCGTTCTTTCCTTCACTTTCCAAGGCTATTTTGATTGTGCTGACCTGACATTTCTAGTGTCATTCTAGAATGTCACATCCTTTTAGTTGGCTTGTTTGTTTTTCTTTTCATTCCCAATGGCTCTTTAAAACCAAACAAACAAAACCTTCAGTTATTTGGATGTTGTTTTCCCTGTGGAGTGAAGCCTTGCCAGGATGATGTGTGATCAAAACCTTCTGAGTCATTCCGCACTCACAGGAAGCCCTTTTCCCTGCTCGAAGACCCTGAAATGGATTTTTTGAAATATCAGGGTAAAGTGTAAGCGATTTTGTCTTTTTTGCTCTTTCAGTACCAACACCCAAAACACTATTAATTACTGTCTTAGCAAACAGAGAGAACGTTATTCCTCCAGAAACAGAGACCACGCCATAATTTCACTTGAAGGGATATACTTGACGGCTTGCAGCATGGTTTGCAACATCAAAATTGAAAGCAAGTAAAATACCCATCTGTGGCTTCCACGTAAAGATAACACTGTCTGGCTGAGTGGGGTCCATAGTCAGGCCTGAAAGGGAAAAGGAAGACAAGGAAAACACCAGCTTTTACCTGCTTTGGCCCAGAAGCTGCACACACCACACCAAGTCCAACCAGCAGTAGTTGTCATGTGATTCAGCTAAACTAGAAAAGGATAGAAACTGAGGCAGAGGATAGAGACAGCAAGTGAACACTATGTCTCATGCAAAAACACATTTCTGAAGAATCGGTATTTGCTACACTTGAGGAAGAAAAGACAAGACCATAGTAAAATTAATAAAACAGGCCCCCAGGCACGCACATGCACTCACAGCATTTATGCACTGTTCTCATTTCATGTCTGCTACTGTGACAAATACCCTGAACCAAAGCAAAGTACAGGATAAATGGTTTGTTTCATTTCACAATTCCAGATCACAGTCCATCACTGAGAAAAGTCGAGGTAGGCCCTCAAGGCAGGTCTGCTTGCTAGTCCGAGGAGCATTACCTCTGACCAAGGAACTCACACACAGCCAAAGAGGCTTAGCAGTGACCTTGGAGCATGCCCAGGACAACGCTCATCTAACTTTCTTATATAGTTCAGAACCACTCGCCTATGGAAAGGTGCTGCCCATGATGGTTGGGCCTTCCCACTTCAATTAACAGTCAAAAAATTCCCCTGTGGACAATTCCTCAGCTGAGGCTTTTCATCAGATGACTCTAGGGTGTGTCAAGCTGACAGTTAAGCTAAGTAGAATATACATGAATGGTACCTATATTTATAGACAATTTGACTTAACAAATAAAACCTTTTAGTTTGTAATTAACTTCTCCTCAAACATCAAAATATAGATGAAAGAAGAAAAATATAACAGAAACTCATGGCCAAATAATTTGTGTTTTTCAACTTATTTTATTTTGTCTCAATATCCCATTGTGTGTGTGTGTGTGTGTGTGTGTAGTTTGGTACATGACAAGTCAAGAATAATTTTATATAAAGTAGCTCATGGATGTGTTTAAAGAAAGGATGAACTATATTTTTTTATGAAAATGGTGTCATGTACCAGGGTCTACATTCATTATATGTATGTACTCTTATTTTCCACAGCCATCCTCTTAGGCAGGCTTGTAATATAGATGTAAAAAATGAGACACATTAATGAGGTACCGTAATGAGATCATGCAGAATCCCAGAGTCACATAGTTGAAAAAGACATGCCACATAGAGGATGCACTTTTAGTCACATTAGAAACCGCCCCCCATATAAGGCAATGGCAGATGCAGAGGCTGGAGGCTGACCTGCCCACAAATGCCACATGGGTAGGTTGTAGTCTATATGGAAAGACAGTTGGAAGAGCAATATGTCAAAACATTTTAAATAAAGACTTAAATAACTTTCCTTTTATACTGTTGCATCAGAATTGGCATGGAATCAATCAGCAGGCAGGGTTATACAGTTCCAAAGAGGCACTGTCTGAAGTCTGCATCCTTTGGACTCCACATCCAAGGAGATCTTGATCACCCATGTTTCTTTTTCTCTCCATGAATTTCTGAAGACAACAAGAAGGCTGTTAGGTTGAAGCCCAGTTTGAAAACTCTGTTTGCTCACTGTTTCCCACGTTGCATCCTTAGATTCCACTAACACAACAGAAACTACATGAAAAACCAGAGTGGGCAATGATGTCATGCCAAGAGGTTGGCAGTTACAGCCTGTTCTGATTATTCGGTGGCAAGTATGAGAGATACACAGACTTCATAAGGTGACTAACTTCTAGATTTTTTAATTATTATGAGTAATATCAAGTGTGGAGTATTCTTTCACATATGGTGGTTATCTGAAATTCTCATTTTGGTGTCTATACACAAAAGTGTGTTGGACTGCACCCTCACAGCTGAAAGACCCAAAGCTACTCTGGAGACTCAACAGGAGATCTGAATAGTTCTGACAGAGATCCCTGATGGCCCAAACATCTTAAAATATCTCCTTATCTGGCCCCTACTGTGACTGCTGACCCCTGGCCAAAGGACTCACAAAGAGTCTCTTGCTGCAATTTACCGAATGCTCTGAACTGACTTTGCTGAGAAATTTCTTATCTGTGGTATATCTTTTGATACATCTGTTTTCAGGAATATGAAATTGATGATTTTATTCTCGACCTGAAGGCAGGAATGTTAATAGAAAGGAAGAAAAGGCTAATAGAGAGATTTCAGTTTGCCTGTGTGTGACAGTCCAGGGAAAAAGAGGGACAAGTTCTAAACATCCTCCATAGTTCCTTTCTGAGGAAAAGAACGATGGGACAGACAAGTCTGAAAAAAGAACCCTACCCATTACCAAAATGACTCACCAAAATTTCTACGCTGTTTTGAGGGGATGCGGGGTATGATAATAAATAAGCAAAATGTCACATAAAAGATGGTCAGTTAAGAATTTTTGTGTTAATGTTACATACATTAAGGATAAGCAGTGTAAAGCTATAATTCCTAAAACCTTGGAGAATCAATAATCACAACCCGACAACTGTTGACATCATTTTACTTAGAATTTTAAAGCTGGTCAGGCGTGGCTTTCTGACCAGCACATTCTCCTACTGTGAACAAACAGTGACCTCCAGTGGCTGAGGAGGGTAAAAGACAGTCATAGCTGATGCCTTTTCTAAATTTCAAATGCGATTTCTACTTATTTAACAAGTATGTACAGAGTGACATTATGCTCTTGGTACAGTTCTGTGCACAGGCAGGATTTGGAAGGAGCATACTGTGACGTGAGGAATGAGAACCCTGCACCAGGTACTTTCTCATTGACCTGAGCCCTGGGTGTCTCATAGTGCAGCTTATGAAGATGCACTCCATGCAAACAGGAGGTGCTAATGTGGTGTTATTATATATAGCTTCTTTCCTCTTTATTGTAAATCATGCCCTGTCCCTCAGTTAGGGCTTATGGAATCTATATAGGAATGGGAAGAAAAAAAAAAAAAAACAGCTGGCCACCCGACTGGGAGGAAAGTGGTACTTTCTGAAACCTAGAACATTAAGTTAAGCCCAAGAGCACAGGGAAGCAAAAACATGTCCCAATTCTGGTGAAGTCACCAAGATAAACACTGTGGGCTACCACTGCCTCCCGGTTCCCCATTACTGTGGCTCACCAGTCACCCACAATTCTCCTTTCTCAGCAGCTGAATTTGGCTGGAATCAGAAGATCAAACGCAGGCTGCTGGGATCTGAACTTCTTGTAAGAGCAACAGTTTAAATGCCCATTTTGGGAATTATTTTTATTGCTATCTAAAAGGCTTCTAACCATTTATTCATTTATTTTGAAGTTAAAATATAATAAGATGATTTCCATCTTCCCTTTCTTCCCTCCAACCCTCCCTATGACCCTTCTTGCTCTCTCTCAAATTCCTGGTTTCTATTTAATTGTTCACACACACACACACACACACACACTAAATGCATACATGTATTCCTAAATGCATAAATACATTTTGCTCAGTCCACATAATGTTACTTGTATGTATATGATTTCAGGGCTGACCACTTTGTACTGGAAAACCAATTGGGGGGCTCTTCCCTGGGAAGACGAATCCTGCTCTCAGGATTCCTTATGGTGGCAATGCATTCTTTTTCAACGTGTTGCCGCCTTTGTGTGCAGCAAAGCCTCACTATTGTCTATAACCACAAGAGGACGCACTGACATGCTGAAGGAGATGGAGAGAGAAAAATAGAAAGCACGTGAATTATTTTTTCTTTATTTTTGAGAATGTCATACATAAAAACAATGAAATAATGTATCTATCCCCATTACTCCCATAACCCCTAACATACCTGCTCCCAACTTCACGTCTTCTTGGTTTGTTTCTAGCCAGTAAGTTCAGTTAGTGTTGCCCAAATGCGCATGTGGGTGGGGCCTCCTATTGGAAAATAGGAATCCTGCCAGGGTTGGAGGCAACCTCAGCAAGTATCCACTGTCACAGTTCCTCAGTAAGAGGTGGGATGGGCTAGAAAGCTCTGCCCATCTATGCCATGACTCCGGCTGGCTTGACCTGTCAGTCTTTACTGGTAACCACGGCAGCTAGGGGCTTGTGACTGTGGCAGTCACATCCTGTCCAGAGGCACTTCACAGCATCCCTCCAGTCCTCTGGCTCAAGTTCTCTTCTCCACCTCTTCTGCGGTGTTCCCTGGGCCTTGTGGCGGTGTGTGTGGTGGGAGCAAGTGATGCAGATGTCCCCTCTGGAGCTGAGCATTCAGCCTTTAGTTCTCAGTCACACATCTCTCCATTGACTGGTTTCTCAGACCAAGGCTGAGAGAAGCCCAGGCCTCTCAACACCAGGAGCTGAGCAGGCCTGGAAATTTTGGACCCAAACACCAAATTCTTAGCAGTAACATTGTGCTATGGACTCAGCCAACCCTAGGACTGTTCATCTCTGAACTTCCCGCTGTCTGAGAAGTTACATCCATTGCTTCTGAATCTAGCCTCACCCAGAATCCCGACGCTTGCTGCCATTTCTTCAATACAAGATGTCACCACTGTCTGAGGCCCCCATGCTCGGGGATGCCTGGGCTTTTGGTCCTCGTCTGTCTTTTAATTGTCTATAGAGAAAATTAAATGTAATGCACACTATACTAGAATAGCAAGAGCTTAGATAATAGATAAATCTTTATCAAAGGGAAGTCTGTGGTTAAATGTCTGAGTCTGGTGAAGGCTGATATGACATTGATTTTCGTGACAGGTCCACACTATCGGCCAAGCATGAAGCTGGTTAGGCTACTCCACCTGCCCTGAGGCTTACTGGCTGACTTAAATGAGATGCTGCACTTGGAGCCCAAGCTACTGATGAACACTGGTTACCTTCTTTTAGTCATCTCCACTGCTGTCCACGCTGCCATCCACACTGCCACCCTTTATACCTCACTGAAAACTCACTTTGTCATGACACACTTTCTCCATGTTCAATCCAGCTGCTGATTTATGTCCCCTTTGTGCTCAAGTCTGTGGCCTGAATTTTAAGCAGAGCTTCTTAATTTTCAGTCATGGAATATGGGGGCCTGTTCTGTCTCTAAATATGTTCCTGGAGAGCTGAGGTTTTGGTCCTCCATGTCTTTGTACTACCAAGTCCTGTGGCTCTTCTCAGCACCATTAGCCTGAACGCAATCATTGGCCAGTAAACAATGAGAATTGCCCATCCTAACATCTGCACTAATACACAGTGTGATGCTACACCGGCAAAGCACAGAACAGAATGGCCTCTCTCTTTATGGCAGAGGCCTTGGGAGTTCCTCTCCAGCTTTATAAAAGCCACATCCTCTGCCCAGGCCAAGAGTAGTCAGCCACTTCTGTGGAAATAACGTAAATTGGAATTTGGCCAAAGAACCCATTGCACTATCAGCAGGACATGGTGTCTCTCTGCTTTATGTCAGCCATTAAGCGGAGCTGTCCCTGCCGCATGCTCCTTCCACGTGGTTCAGTGACTCATTTAGCAGCACGGACTCACGGGGTAGAGAAGAGGGCTCGAGCCCTTCTACGTGTTGTTACATGTGTGGACTCATTTCACACTCATGGCACACAAAGCAGCAGGTAAAATGACGACCTGCCACACAGAAGACAGCAGGGCACAGAAAGGCCGAGCACAGGTCTGAGGTTTGACACCGGCCACCTGACAACCGTCTACTCCTTACACTTTGTGCAGACTGTGACCCTGGAGCACGCCTTCCCTATTAATTACCACTGTGTTTATTAGCCACGCATGATCATCTACCACACGCAAACTGGGTGATAAAAGGCAAATTACACATTTTCTCTATGCCATCTCACAAATGAGAAAGGGATGGTGAAGAGCTTGTGTTCCTCTGGACCATGCTAAAGTCATCTGCCCCCTCACTGTCCTCTTCCAGGTTAGATAGCTGAGCGTCTATGTTAAGGTCTTTATTATTGCTCTGCTTTTAGCCTACAAGGGTTATGTCAAGTACAACAGGCTAGTCCACTTTAGACAACAGGACTTTACCTTCTTACAAGTCACAATCAGGATGTCAGCCGGGTTCACTTCTTCTGAGGCCTCTTCTCTGAGCTCATGGACCGCAGCCTCTGAGAGTCTTCACATGATGGTGTCCTAGTTTCCTTTTTTATGAAGATAGTGGTCATTCTTAAGACCCACCCTGATGACCTCATTTTAATTTAAATTGCCTCTTTAGTGATGCTTTCTCCAATACAGTCACACTGAAGTTGGTGTGTGGAGGAATTACAACTCTGTCCATGATATTGTGTCAATACCTACCCTGACAACATCTCCATGAAATGCTTAGACTTCTGTAATGACTACATGTCCCATCCCCAACACACAGGCACACTGGGAAGACTTGAAAACCTTTCCCAGCCTGAGGCAGGGAAAGAACATAATTATGTACATTGTAAGCAAAGCACACAACTGAGATGCTGTAGATGTTCCCTGGGGATAGACAGCCTTTCAGCTAACCAGAATCACGGTTCATAACTGTTTGCATAGGCTAGTTGTTAGTAAACTGCAAACTCTCTGGGTTTGGTGTCCCGGGTTTCGGCACCAAATGTTAGTAAACTGATGGCTGAAACTTCGAGGAGACAGTTCAGTCCTAGAGGGTGAGGTATCCCAGACACCTCAGAGCTACTTAGAACAAGAGCTCTGCCCTGAAGGTGTCCCGGACACCTGGAGCTGTTTAGCACAACTCTGATGGCTGAGACTGTAAAGAAACAGCCCAACCTTGGAAAGGAAGGTTTTCTGACTTTTCGGGAGAGTCAAGCCTGGAACTGCTTCAGCAAGGAAGGGTATCCTGACTCTTCAGGAAAGTCAGAATATACCTGGTATGATGGTATGATGGGGGATGGTTTCCCCGCAGGACACAGCAATCCTGCTCCTCTCCTGGAGAGCCACAATCTCTGGTTCAGTGTTACCAGCTCTTTCTCACTCAGTCCACTATGGGATGTCCCAGCAAGGTTCTTCTGTTCAGCTCCCCCTTGCTCAGTCCACTATGGGATGTCCCAGCAAGGTTCTTCTGTTCAGCTCCCCCTTGCTCAGTCCACTATGGGATGTCCCAGCAAGGCTCTTCTGTTCAGCTGTCAATGAAGGTCTTCACCCAATACTCTTTTGAGAAAGAGGTTTATAGGAAGGAGGAATCCAGGAGAGTAGCTGCCTCTTCCAGGGTGGAAAGAACAGCTCACAACTGACCGGGCAGGGCAGTTTATATAGGATGTCTAGGGGGCAGAGTCAACTGTGATTGGTTAGTTTATTTTCTGCCCAGGGATTGGCCAGTTTTGTGAGCAAGGGGCATCGATAGCCCTGATTTCAGGGCCAAACTGTGTTTCTTTCACTGGTCTTTCTTGGCTTTTTGACACTACCTCTAAGGCCAGGGCACATTTCTTTCACTGACTCTGATTCTAGGGGCCAAGAGTGTTTCTTTGGTCCTGGTTTCAGAGTCAGGGCATGTTTCCTTGGTTCATTTCTCTGGCCCAGGTCTCAAACACAGGCTGTGTTTCTTTCCCTGGTCCTGGGCCCTAGGGCCAGGATTCTGCTGTCCTGCTCTGTGATTGGTTGATTTCACAAGTCAGTTGGACAGGGGCAGAGATGGCTCTGATCTGGCTAAACTGTGTTTCTCTCATTGGCTTTATCTGAGCCATCCTTCCCTAATTCTGGGCTCCAGGGTCAGGGTGGGTTTCTCTAGCCAGCCCCTTTTCCCTACACTGATTTAATATTGGTCTCATTGAACATGTTACATAGATGTGAACCATAAAGGGAAATTTATGTACCAAAAATTAGGATGGACTTCCCCACACGTACACCACCTAGAAGTAGTAGGAATGTGTCAGATAGCCTCTGGAACAGGGTAAGAATAAGTCCTAAAAACGGTGAGAAAAATCACCGTATGTCTGGGGAAGTTCTCATTATGTCATCCACAGTGTGTCTATTATCTACTGCGGTGAGAGTGAGGACAGGGATCCTGCAGTATGTTTCACCTGTTTTCATGCAAATAAATAATAAAATTAAACAAGAAAACATGTAACAAAGTGAGTGGTATTTTATCGACTCCTGTGTGTCAAAATAACCCAGTATTCCATGCTTGCTTTCTCAAGAGAGTAGAGTCTTTTCTCTCAACACATGTAACTAGATTCAACTAAAAATGAATGCTTTTGAAAAACAAGGCTCCAGTTTCTTGTTTGCATATAACTGGACAATGTTCTCCACCCTGTGGCTATTAAATCCACCCCACAGCAGTAAATGTGAGTCTTGAAGTGAGCGTCACTGGGGCAGTGGCCCGTCCCTGAAGATCCCTGAACTGTAGCGTAATTCTCCAATCTACAATCACATTAGCAAGCCCACACTTGCCTGGAGCTCCAGTGGTTCACAGTGGACTTACCCCATCACTAGAGAAGGGCTAGCAGACCTCAAGGATGCCACTGTTAAAACTGAATAAACTGAACAGATGCCAACGTTCACCATGGTTGTGAAAGTCCCCAGGTTTCCTATCATCATAAGACAACATTGAGATGAGGACGACAGAGGAGGAGAGTAGACCCGTGTCCTCCTGAAGTCATCCCAAAACACCAGTTTATCAATTAGAGTGAAATTTGGAGCTGACATTGTAAAGACATTTTCTCTCTGAAATTTTATTTTTATCATGATGACACATGTGTTCTTTGGAGAACTTCAAGTTTTTGTAAATAACAAATGTTAAAAATATTAGTATTGTTAGGCGAATGTGATAACCACTACACTACAGAAACACTCGGCTCAGTCTGGACTGAATCTACCAGGTTGAACTCAATCCTCAGGGGAGTCTTTGCCATGGAGTAGATGGGAATGGGGGGTGAGCTGGGGGAAGGCAGGGAGGAGGGGCGGGAGGGGGGAGAACAAGGGAATCGGTGGCTGATATGTAAAATTAAATTAAATTATAAAATAAAATAAAGAAAATATTAGTATTGTTTCCTTGCTCATGAAATCAAATAGCAAAAAAAAAAAATGCCTACTCAATGAGGAGCCACTGAATTAAAAATAATAATTTCCATGATGTCAGAAACCACTCTAGACTCCATAGTGTTCATAATGTTAAACTAGAACCCACTATGTAGAGCAGGTAGACCCCAAACTATGGAGATCTGCCTGCCTCTGCCTCCTAAATGCTGGCTTCAAAGGTGTACATCACCACCACACCCAAATTTTACTTTTAATTTTAATATTATTACAGTGATCTTATTTCTACAGATTACTAATAACATCTAAAATGGTATATTTCAAGGAATAACCTTGATAATTATACAGACCAAGGTTTTAAGACACCTGCTTCTCTGCAAGAGGACAACTCAGAAAAAGACTCCTCAGCAAGAGTCATCAGAAACCCGGGAAAGCTCCCCCAGGAGTGGACACCTGGCGAGCTGCAGCATCGGACACACAGATGGAGCCCCAGCAGGTTCTGTCCTCAGTGGCCACATCAGAATACAGCCATGTTCCTTTCATCCCCAGGGAACAACAAGAAGAGGGAGAGTGGGCCAGGGGAGGGGTGACCGATGCCGCCACCCCCTCCTCGTCTTCTGATACTTCAGCCTAAACTTGTGTGGCTACCATGGAAGAAGAGAACACGGCGGCTAGACATCTTAATTCCCTGGAGAAGGGACCTGGGAATGTGCTGCCATCTGTGAGATAAAACTATTTGTCCAGGAGCAACTCCTAAGAAGAAGAAAACAGAGTCTCCCTGACATGTCCAGCACATCCCATAAAGTGCTTACACCAGGAAAGCGTGTCATGTCCTAGGTCCTGATGACAGATGTCCATTGCCTGAAACTGACTTCACTCATCCTCAGTCTGCCAGGGACCTGTCCATTCCTTATTTCATTTTGTTTCTTGAAGATTTTTCAACCTTTTTTGGTTTTGTTTTAATCTATATTTTTCAAATTTTTTATTTTTTTAAACATAACTTTTTAAAAATTAATTTAATTTAAATATCAGCCACAGATTCCCCTGTCCTCCCTCCTCCCATCTCTTTCCCACCCTCCCCCAACCACCCACCCCCATTCCCACCTCCTCCAAAGCAAGGACTCCCCTGGGGATTCAGCTCAGCCTTGTAGATTCAGTTGAGGCAGGTCCAGTCCCCTCCTCCCTTCACCTAGGCTGAGCAAAATGTCCCAGCATAGACCCTAGGTTCCAAAAAGCCAGCTCATGCACTAAGGACAGGTCCCGGTCCTACTGCCTGGGGGCCTCCTAAATAGTTCAAGCTCATCAACTATCTCACTTATCCAGAGGGCCTGGTCCAGTTCCATGGGGGCTCCTCAGCTATTGGTTCAGAGTTCATGTGTTTCCACTAGTTTGGCTATTCGTCCCTGTGCTTTTTCCACTCATGGTCTCAATATCTCTTGCTCATATAATCCCTCCTCTCTCTTGACGATTGGACTCCTGGAGCTCCACCTGGGGCTTGGCCGTGGATCTCTGCATCTGCTTCAATTGGTCACTGGATGAGAGTTCTATCATGACAGTTAGGATGTTCGGCCATCCAATAGTCAGAGTAGGTCAGTTTGGGCTTTCTCTTGACCATTGCCAGTAGTCTATAGTGAAGGTATCTTTGTGGATCTCTGGGGACCTCTCTAGCACTCTGCTTATTCCTATTGTGATGGGGTCTTCATTAATCATGGTATCTCTTTCCTTGTTCTGCCTCTCTGTTCTTGATCCAGCTGGGATCTCCCTCTCCCCTAAGCTCTCTTTTCCCCGATGCTTGCTCTCCATTACCCCTCCACCATGTCCAGTTTGCTCATGTAGATCTCATCCATTTGTCTGTCATTGGGTGATCCCTGTGTCTTTCTTAGAGTCCTCTTTACTAGGTAACCTCCCTGAAGTTGTGAGTAGCAGTCTAGTCATCTTTGTTTTACATCTAGTATCCTCCTATGAGTAAGTACATACCGTGTTTGTCTTTCTGAGTCTGGGTTACCTCACTCAGGATGATTTTTTCTAGATCCATCCATTTGCCTGCAAACCTCATGATGTCATTGTTTTTCTCTGCTGAGTAGTATTCCATTGTGTATAAGTACCACATTTTATTTATCCATTCTTCAGTTGAAGGGCATCTAGGTTGTTTCCAGGTTCTGGCTATTACAAACAATGCTTCTATGAACATAGCTGAGCATGTGCCCTTGTGGTATGATTAAGCATTCCTTGTGCATATGCCCAAGAGTGGTATAGCTGGGTCTTGGGGGAGATTGATTCCCAATTTTCTAAGAAAGCCCATATTGATTTCCAAAGTGACTGTACAAGTTTGCATTCCCACCAACAGTGTAGGAGTGTTCCCTTTGCTCCACATCCTCTCCAACATTGACTGTCATTAGTGTTTTTGGTCTTAGCTATTCTGACGGGTATAAGGTGGTATCTCAGAGTCGTTTTGATTTGCATTTCCCTGATGATTAGGCATGTTGAGCAATTCTTTAAGTATCTTTCATCCATTTGAGCTTCCTCTGTTGAGAATTCTCTGTTTAGTTCTATAGCCCATTTCTTAATTGGACTGTGGGGCATTCTGATGTCTAATTTCTTGAGTTCTTTATATATTCTGGATATCAGCCCTCTGTCAGATGTGGGGTTGGTGAAGATCTTTTCCCATTCTGTAGGCTGTTGCTTTGCCTTGTTGACCATATCCTTTGCTCTACAAAAGCTCCTCAGTTTCAAGAGGTCCCATTTATTAATTGTTTCTCTCAGTGTCTGTGCTACTGGTGTTATACTTAGGAAGTGATCTCCAGTGCCAATGCATTCAAGACTACTTCCTACTTTGTCTTCTATCAGGTTCAGAGTAACTGGATTTATGTTGAGGTCTTTTTAAAATTGATTCTTTGGGAGTTTCACATCCTGTATCTAATCCCTCTCATTTCCCAGTTCTTCTATATCTGCCTTCACCCTTGTAGTCCCCCCCAAAGAAAAACTAAAAAAGCAATAATAAAAATAAAATAAAACATACAGATAAAACAACAAACAAAAAACAAACAAAGGACAACAAAAAAAGCAAACAGAAAACCCGCTTCACTCCTCCATCTTTCCCGCCTCTCCATCCCTCTTCATTCGTCTTGGTGGCGCTGGGAGCTGCTGTGTGTCATGCAGCAGACCCTTTTGTCCACACAGCTTTCCTTGCAAATGTTCATTGTGTAGAGTGTTGTTGGTCAGGTTCAAGGCCTCTGGCTTCTGGTACACCATCAATGCTGGACCTTCACCAAAACTCCTCTTGGCTATCCTGCTGTTGCCCAGACTCATAGAGATCCCATGGCTATGGTTCCACGGGACCAGTCCCTTTCTGAGCTCCGGCAGGTCCCAGATGGGGTAGATGTTGGGGAGTGCCAACTCAAAGCCCTAGATATGTGCGTGGGTGGCAGCTGAATTGGTCTGATTAGCCACTGGGACCACACCCCTCAGGTAAGGGGTGGAACCAACTCTCCCACACGCATAATTAAAGGTGGCGCCAGTTTTCCCAAGTGTGTGGGGAGGGCTAGAGGGGCGAGTTTTCCTATGAAGGGCGAAGCCAGCTCTCCCCAGGTCCGTGAGAGGAGAGACTGGCTCAGGCCCGCCCTGTACTTCAATACACGGTTCAACACAAGGTTCTCATGGGCCCCTGTGGCAGCAGGGCCAAAAGACATCAACACAGACCCCAGCTGCAGCAGGACCATGGATCTAGACATGGCCAGCAGCAGCAGCTTGGGCCCAGATGTCACCCAGCTGGGCAGCCCAGACGCTGGGCAGTTGCACAGACTTTGATGGCAGCAGGAGCCACTGACCTTAACACAGATCCTAGCTGCAGTAGGGCCATGGACCCACACATGGCCCCTGGCCACAGCTCAGGCCCAGACATCAACACATCCCTGGGAGGCAGTGCAGGCCACCCCAATCTGTATGGCCCTGGTGGCAGCCTGACCCTCAGACACCAACATATCTTCAGGTGGCAGCCCAGACCCTGGGAATTGGCATTGCCTTTGGTGGTCACTGGAGCCAAGGACTTTGATGCAGACCCTGACTGGAGTAGGACCAAGGACCCAGACATGGCCCTTAGCAGCAGCTTGGCCGTGGGTGACAGTGCAGGCCACTCAGATTAGGATGGCTCAGGTCCCAAACATGGCTATGGGTGACATCCCAGAACCCTGGCATCTGTGTGGCCTTTGGGGGCAACATGGGCCATGGACATTAATGCAGATCCTGGCTATGGCAGGAACATGGACCCAGACATGGTCCTTGGCAGCATCATGGGCCTGGATGTCACCACAGGCCACTCAAATGGACACCACTGGGGTTGTAAGGTGACCCTTGGACACCAACATGGCCCCAGATAGAGGCCCAGAGCCCAGCATCCTCACAGCCTTCAGTGGTGACAGGAGCCATGGACATCAACCCAGACATGACCCTTGGCAGCAGCCCAGGACCAGACGTCACCATGGCTCAGGGTGACAAGCCCCCCACATCAGCCCGTTCCTCACTGCCTTCGACTCTTCAGACCTGCTTTTCTCTACAGGACAGGACCTATTCTGCTTCTCTCTCTCTCTCCCACACCCCACCATATATCACCATATATCTGCTTACCATAAAGATACATGCGGCTTCTTCTTCCCACCCAGGGCAAAGGGCCTGGGTGGGCGTATGTGTGTCCATCTCCACTTGCCTGGTCCTAATGGGCTCAACTTTTTAATAGAAGTGTGTATATGTGTGTTCATATACACACATATATGTATGTAAATATACTGCAAAGTTGCTGAAATGGAACTTGAAGTTGGGCGTGGGTGTATCCCTGTAATCCAGCACTTAGAAGATAATAGGGGAAATCAGAATGTCAGGGCTATTTTGTGCTGAATGAAATCCTGTCTCATAAACAAACAAAAAATACAAACTCGGAGAGGAATAGTATTCTTAAAACTCCATTTAAAATGTCAAAGAGGGGGGCTGGAGACATGGCTTAGGGGTGAAGAACAATTGCTGCTCTTCTGGAGAAGATGGGTTCGGTTCTTAGCACCCGCTTGGCAGCTCACAATCATGTTACTCCAGGTCTAGAAGATATAGCACCATCTTCTGGCCTCCTCTGGTACCGTGGTGAGCATACACACATGAAGGCAAACACTCATGCACATGAAGTAAAAATGCATAAACCATTTGTAAATGTCAACAGTGCTAGACATGGAGGTGCACGTCTTTAATCCCAGCACTTGGGAGGCAGAGGCAGGTGGATCTCTGTGAATTAGAGGGCAGCCTCATCTATATCACAAGTTCCAGGCTAGCCAGGGCCGCATAGTAAGATTCTGCCTCAAAAACAAATCTCAAAGACATATTAAGGACAATTTTATTAGTAACTTAAATAGACTGTCTATACACAATGTTTAATTGCAATGTACTCCAAAAGCAGGGGTACGCATGAGATGGTTTTGAAGGAAAGAATCTATCAAAAGATGATACACTGTTACACAAGGCAATTGCTTAGTTACTGGCCCATGGATGAGGCACTTGCTTTGTGCTCCTCGCATTTCTAAGTAGACAATATTCCTGGAACAGCACCTGTAGAGTCCCTTTTCTTCCTTCCTCTAAAGAATGACACTGGATAAAAAATTCATCATGTCAAACCAGCCCTTTCTTCTCCTCTCTGGACTCTGCCTTGCTACGCACTGGGGGCATCTCCTTTGGCTATGCTCTGTGAGGCCAAGTCTACCCTTGAAATACCCACTTGCTGTTATTCAGAGGTTAGGCTAAATCAGAGAGAAATCATAGCAAATTCACATCTCTACCATCTAAGTTACTTTAGTCAAAATGGCTGTTTTTTCCACCAAAATCTATTTTCCTTGCCCTGTATACATGAAAATAGACAAAATTTCTCAGCTTACCTTCCATTAGGTTGGGTCATGTGTCTGAGCTTTAGGCCAAAGCATGTAGTTACATTTATGCATATGACCTCTAAGAAAAAAAAATCCCCACTTTCACCTTTCAACCTGTGCCTTCACCAGTTTTTAGCAGCAGATTCTGAAGCCCTAGAGGTTGAGAGAGCCACTTTGGGAAAGATTCATTGAATGACTTGTTCAAGGGCTATCAGCTAAACTGGAAGAACACTTTTTAAAATTTCTACTAAAAATGTGTGTGTGTGTGTGTGTGTGTGTGTGTGTGTGTGTGTGTGAACAATTAAAGAGGCCATGAATTTAAGAGCAATACGGGGCATAAGAAGGATTGGAGGATGGAGAGGGAAGAAGAGAAATGGTGTAATTACATTTAAATTTCAAAAAAAAAACTATCAAAAACAATGTGAAATAAGATTTTGTTAAGTCTCTGAAAATTTAGATGGAATAAGAATAAAGACAAAAAATTTGAAAACACTGTGGCTAGACCTTCTAATTCCCTGGAAAAGAGACATGGAATGTGCTGCCATCTGTGAGCTGAAACTATTTGTCCAGGAGCAGTTACTGAGAAAAACCAAAGCACGTTCTGAAGTCTCCTTAATGTGTCCAGAACATCTCACAAACTGCTTACACCAGGAAAGCACTCATATCCTAGGCCCTCATGACAGACCATCCATCGTCTGCAAGTAACATCGCTCATTCATAGTCTGTAAGGAAATTCGTTCTTTATTTCGTCTTATTGCTCAAATAATTTCAAAATTATGTATGCCTATATAATACATATGCAAACATAGTATATGTGACTATCACAATATGCAAATATATCACACATATGTAACTATATATGGCAATGTTGTTGAAACTGTATTTAGTACAACACAAATATTACAACAAATAAAGTCACATTCTCCACAGAGATTGAGACATGTAAGATACCGACGCTCTCTGAATGCTGGCTAGTTCTCAGTTTCCTCTAATGGTGGAAGTGGAAAGAAGGTGGAGCTGACTGAATCCTTAAGGCCACAGCCAACAGTGTGGTTATTTGGTATTTAGGTATAACATAGGTGCCTTGGGTGGGATCTAGGTTCTCTCAGATGAGCTATGCTACTGGTGAGCTTCGGTAAGCTTCATAAACCAGAGTATTCTAAAGCTGGCCTAATGTTTAATGCAAACATTGTTTAAGAAATACACTGTCACCTGCTCACGGTTAGGAGCACGTGCTGTTCATACAAAGGACCTGAGCTCAGTCCCGAGCACCCGTGTCCATCCTCCTATAACTTTAACTCTGGGTTCCAGTGCATCTGGCCTCCAAGGACACCTGTGTGTGTGTGTGTGTGTGTGGTGTGTGTGTGTGTGTGCATTCTTGTAATCTTAGTACTGGAGAAGCAGAGACAGGTGGATCCTTAGGACTAGCTTACTTTGTGAGCCTCCTTCAGTCTCAATGAGAGGCCCTATCTCACAAAGCAAGGAGGAGCCTTCTGAGAAATGACACCCAAGCTTGACCTCTCACTTCCACATGCATGTGTATACACATACACCTGCACATACATGCACAATTATTTGTGTGTATGCATTCACACATGCACACATAGAAATACCATATGGTTACCTTAGCAAAACTGACTTCTACTAAATTATATGCTCCATAAGTTTTTATGTGAGCCATATTTCAAACTGTGGAAGACAGTATGTTCTTAAACATTCCTAGAGGGTAAGCTGGTGTCATATATAAGAGATGGCCTGGCCTGGACTTTGAGAATAGTTCAGTGATTGTGTCATGCTCATATGCTGACCCTCTGTCTAAAAGAATGCAACTGAAGTCCTTTGCACAATATAGGGAATGCTTGTCAGTGTTAGGCATTATGAAATTCCTGTGTAACTGTTCCTAGTGAGAGATAGGACAAAATATGGATTTCAATCTATGTAAGAAACTCTTCTACAGACGTGTTTCTTCTCCCTTGGCACACAGAACCAAATACTCTATTGCTTGTATTTACAATGGAATAAGGATTGTTTGAATAGTTCAGTCAAGAAGACCAACCTTTTGTCTAATTCCATGAACATGTACACGCCATTCATTCACACAAAGTAGATCACACCTATTGGTGAATCCTTTAAAGATTTTACTAGTGTAGTTCAGTCCTATCTTAGTGTTCTGTTGCTATGAAAAGATGCCATGACCATGGCAATTCTTATAAAGGAAGCATTTGATTGGGGCGGGCTTACAGTTCAGAGCTTTAGTTCATTATCCTCATGGGGAGGGGAACATGGTAGCAAGCAGGCAGCCAAGAGTTCTACATCTGGATCCACAGGCAGCAGGAAGAGAGAGCCACTGGGCCTGGCTTGGGCTTTTGAAAACTCAAAACCCATTCCCCAGTGATATACATCCTCCAACAAGGCCACACCTCCTAATCCTTTCAAATGTGCCATTCCTTATTAGTCTATTGGGGATATTTTCATTCAAACCATCACACATCCCTTGTGATAAATGGTAAAAGTGGCCATGGGAAGCCAGCAGTGTCTTGGAGAGGAGCAGGTGGAAGTGGGAAGTCACTGAATACATAGGAACCCCAGGTACAAACAGAGGCAATTACCTTTGAGACTGTATCTCCCTGACATATGGATACTCTGAGATGTAATTTGACTCCTGAAAATCTCCCCCTAGATACAAAACTTGGGAACCTGAACCCCAGTAGAATGTGAGCACTGGGTGTTCCATAAGATAGCCATCTGAGCTGGCCTGACTTACAAGAGACTTCCAGCCTCTTAGGTGAAGAGATGAACTATGCAATTGATAGCATGTCTGCCCTGGAGTTTCTGTCTATACAGCCAAGACAGCAGTTTAAAAGAAAAGAAACACTTTTGTAATAACTGAATCTTAGTTACTCACTTGAGTGTAATTGGTCCAAGTAAAGAAATCATTATCTAGACCACAAAGTTGTTCTATTATAAATGGTCAAATACATTAGTCCTGTGGATCCCCTTCCCTCTCTGTCTCTCTCTTCCTCTTCTTCTCTCATTTTCTGCCAATTTTATACAATTTGTTTTAGCCACAAAGCTTGCTGAATTTCTTATTTTCAAAAGGTCGTTTTGGTAATAGCTTTATATTTTCCTGTTCTGTGCTTCCTGTCTAGGGAAATTTGCAGTTTGCTTATGTTTAGTTTTAATCATATTAAACTTAATTGAAACTATTCCTGACTCATTTTCATAGACCAGTGCTGTGAGATGTTCTGTATGGCAAATGTGTTGCTCTGATTAGTCAATAAATAAAACACTGATTGGCCAGTGGCTAGGCAGGAAGTATAGGCAGGACTAACAGAGAGGAGAAAAGAAAGAACAGGAAGGCAGAAAGAGACACTGCCAGGACAAGCAGAATGTGAAGATGCTGGTAAGCCACGAGCCACGTGGCAAGGTATAGATTTATGGAAATGGATTAATTTAAGCTATAAGAACAGTTAGCAAGAAGCCTGACACAGCCATACAGTTTGTAAGCAATATAAGTCTCTGTGTTTACTTGGTTGAGTCTGAGTGGCTGTGGGACTGGCGGGTGAGAGAGATTTGTCCTGACTGTGGGCCAGGCAGGAAAACTCTAACTACAGACCAGTAGGTACTTTTTCCTCACATTAACGATATTTTACAACTAAGCATCTACACCTTCACTTTTCAGCAAAACTCATATAACATCTGGGTTTGGGGAAGTTAGGAAGTTATTTAGCCAATTATGAGAACTAGTTACTTTAGGTGTTCCAATCACTATCCATTGTTTTCCTTTTTCTGTTCTCATGTACATGTATGTGTGTATGTTCACATGTGTGTGGGTATGGGGGAAGGTGTGTGCTCACACACTATGGATGCCCAAGGTTAATGTTGTGAATCATTCTAGGTCCTTCTTCCATTTTATTCACTAGAGAAGGGTCTTTCAATCAAACTTAGAACTTGCAGATATGGCTTTTCTCACTGTTGCCCAGGTAGAGTTTTAACTCTCTGTGCAGTCCAGGCATCCTTGAGCTGAATCAGACTCCAGAGCAACTGGAATTACTGGCCTGGGCTGTCAGACTAGTTTCTGTGGAATTATTTTTTAAATATAATTTAAAACTTTATAAAAAGTTACTGGTTTTCTTTCTGGTTCTGTGGCAAACACCATAATCAAAGGAAACTCAAGGAAGAAAGGGTTCATTTCATCTTACAGTTTACAGCCCATCATGATGGAAAGTCAGTACACCAACTCAAGGCAGGAACCAGGAAGCAGGACATGAAGCAGAGGCCAGGGATCTTACTAACTTATTTATACCCCCATCTCCTTGCCCAGTCTGCTTCCTTATGCAGCCCACATCACCTGTCCATTGGTATCATCACCCAGAGTAGGCTGGATCCTCCCACATCAATCATCAATCATGAAAATGCCCCATAGGCTTGCTCATAGGGCAATCTGATAGAGACATTTTCTCAACTGAGGTCTCTCTTCACAGATGACTCTAGCTTGTGTCAAAATATCCATGCACATGTGATTGTGTTTTTTTGTAAAAGCATAGTTAGAGAAATTGATTATTATTTTAAAGTAACAGTCAATGAATAATGTAAAGATATTTATAACTTGGTATTTTAATCCATTATAAGAAACTTTTCTGCTCCATTATATTCCAATCCATTATAAGAAAGACCAGATATATAGCAAAAAGGCAAATTATTTCCATTTTTCATGAAACAAACAAACAAAAAAACCTTTTTAATCCATTGTATGTTACTTTAAGCTCCATTTAGGAAATTCTGAACAAAATCAACCCTCAAGAAAAATAAATGGTAAATAAATAAATGTGATGGCCACATTTTCTTTCTATTCCTTACAACTGATTTCATTTCTTCTTTCTAGTTTTCATTGATTTACCTTCTACTGTAACAGGGCCCCATACCTTAGTAGGCCCCCAGGCCTAAGCACAACTGACTCCATGATGGAAGTACCATTCAGACTGTAAAACTCAGCATGTAGACTGCACCACCTGCCAAACTAAAACAAAGACCTAATCCATCAAATCCATAGTTCTGGAAATGTCTCTAAATGGACTAACCTTGCTTTTTGGCTTCTGTAGTTCTGCTTCTGCTAACTGTTCTTGTTAACTGAAGTGTGTCAACCCAGGACATGGTTTTGTGCTTAAAAGCTTGGCCTGAGAAAGTCTCGGGGCTACACTGGATCCTGAACACCCAAGTGTGTTCACCAGTCAGCTAATAAAGACTTTCTATTGGCTTAAACTTATGTCCAAGCAGTTGTCTCTGGTGAATACCCCACAGCACTGTGTTTCCCTTTTGCATGCCCATACCAATTGTGTTTGGGGTATAGGTCAGAACACGATATGAAGTCACCATCTTAAATGACCAAAGTTGTATTTCAGTCTAGACCTGGAAATTAGACTTTGTGACTGGTCAGCTTGGTTTGTTATTGATAAACATTAATACCTTTAGGGGACACACTCTCAGCGAGCAGAAGTAAGTCGTATATGGACTCATTAAATGTGGTTAGGGACTTAGATTTTAAGAATTTATTTCATTTGCTGTGTGAATACTCATGAAAGGAAAAGCCCATAGTCCGTTCAGAAGACCCCTGAAAACACTCCTGGGAATAACCAATTGCTTGATTAGCTATTTAGAAGTGGGGCAGAGCCCCTTAGGATAAAAGAAGAAAACAAAAGGAGCCCAAGCTTGAGAACATCAACAGCAATGGTGTCACTTACTGCTTGATGAAGACTAGTGTGAGGATGATTTACATATTCTTTAGAGGGAAGATGCGACCTGAGGTATGTAATGGGAAGCTGTACCAACAGAGAAACAAGGTAGGACTTCCTGAAGATGCCAACATGAAGTCTACCCCGGAAGTCTAAAGTAAAGTTGATGTGCTTAGCTTGTTCCCCTGACATCCATATCGTACATCCAAAGAGTCTGGGATGATTAGGTGGAAGCCCCTCCTCTCTCTCTTCCCAGACCCTGCCCCCTCAAACCTGCCTCCTCAAAGGCCACCAAACATCAGCCCCTCCCCTAGAGCTGCCCTCCTGTTCCAGACCCCAGCCCCGAGGAAGCCCACCAAAAGCCAGCCTCTCCCTGGGGCTGCTCAAGACCACTCCTACAGGGTACTTAAGGCCTGGTAGCCATATTTGCCATGTGACTCTTTCCCTATCTTTCCAAGGGTCACCCAGGATTGCTTTGCTCAGTTCATTAAACCTGAATTTATTAATTTGGCTTGATTGACTTATTACATTGGCGGCAGAGGAACCCAGCAACTGGGGATTGAAAACTTATCAGTGCTATCTTTGATAATACAAATAATAATAATAGTAACTGATGGGGGAAACTGTCCATCTCTTTTACCACCCCAATGCTCTCCCTAACAGAGCTGAGTAGATGACCTTGCAGCCTTGCTGGAGCCCTTGCACATTATAGTTTCTTCCAGCCCTTGCACATCCAGTCAAAGAGGAAAGATCCGCTCTTATATCAATGAGCTGAATGGATGGTTTCCCCCACCACAAATTGGCACTGGAAAGAGTTAGGAACTCCATCAATTCCTAAGATTGCAACTGCTCTATGCTTCGAGGAGACTGATCCTGCACTGGAGGTGTGGGGGGGACTTGCACTGCATGTGTGAGGCCCTGGGCTCAATTCCTGATCACAGGCAGACACGGTCAGAACAAACAGAACAAAGAAGAGGCTGTACTTGGCAGGGGCTGTGCACGGTAGTGTCGAGGTTGCTCTATGAAAGCTTGTAAAAACTTCTGGGACATAATAAACAAATGTTATTTTCTTTCCCCCAGTGGCCTTATCATGCCGTGATCAAATCAGGTGTTGGCAATATATTAAGGCTGTTGACATGAGACCAACTGAGGGCGATTACAGCTCAGTAGACGTTTAGGAATTAGTATAGTACCGATGGCAAAGTGTGCCAAAAGGACTGATTAGTCTAGCTGCAGTCTTGACCTAAATAGCAAATCAGGCATAGCGCTGGGATTAAAACTCTGACACCCAGGTTTGCAGTGGAAGCGTGTCCCTCTTCATTGTACTTCATGCCTCTTGATCAGCCCTGTGTGGTGAGAATTCACTGTAAAGGGAAAATTATTCTAAGAAACAGCTTTGTAAACAGCCAGATAGAAAGGGTAGGGAGAAGGCCTGGATTCTTTCTCCTCTGGTAGTTCTGACAAAGAGTTTGAAGACATTTCAACAGCTGTTCTAACAGCTGTCATGCTTGGTGGTCAGTGTGTCAAACTCTTGAGTGTCAGGACTTGGAGACATGCCCTCCCCCCTCCCAGCTTACTATTGTATGAGGACAAGCTGACCCTAAGAAGGACACTGAAGAAACACCCAGTTTTTAAACTTACCCGAGGAAAAGCAGGGGCTTAAAACATGAAAAATAATGATAAAAGCACAACCACGTGAACAATTTTTAAAGAAAAAGGAAAAGGATGTATTGTAGTAAAGACATTTCTGTTGGTTTTGGCTCAAGTCCCAAATGAATTGTCCTGTTAACTCTATACCTTGCCTCTCAAAACATGTCTGTGACATGAAGTCATTTGGAAAGTTTCTGGTTAATGATAAGAGCAAAGAAACCCAAATGAAATGTCAACAGTCTTGTCAAGGCCTGTAACAAAGAGGTCATTTGAGAGTCAAAGCAGTGAAAACTAAAAATAGCTGCTTTAGCAGGTTGGTCTCCTGTTCTGAAATGTGAGAGGTTAATAAAAGAAAGAAGGAGGAAGACATACATAGCATCAGTCTCGGGCTCCAGAACTTTTCCAGAGCCTCCATTTGTGTACAGTGTGCTTACATCAGAAGTCAAAGGAGCTGCTGGACTCTGAACATTCTCCCACTCTTGTTTGCAGAATACATGATCTCAGGGCAGCGAAGCAGGCCATGCTCAGTGGCAAGAAACCAGGACCAGAAAAGGGAAAATGAGGTACAAGTGACAGCCTGGGAGCAGGGACATAGAATTAGTCAGTGGCAACGTAAGTGAGGTTACAAATCAGAGTCAAATTAAGAACTAAGGTGGGAAAGAGACATCAAAGAGCCTATCAGGCAAACTGCACAGTCTTTAAAACCATAGCCCGGAGCCAGAGTTCTGGAGGGAAAACAAACACTGCAGGATACACCAGCTGTATGACCTCAGGGCACCTGCTCACTTCATGTGACCTCTGTGGGTGATGCAAGTGATTAAACCTTTCTCACGAAAGCTTCCTTAGCACCGCAGTCAATGTACCTGCTGAGAACAATGGCACCTGCCTACTGTCCATCCTCAGAACCTCAGCTCCTGCTTCCTGTGTGTCATCGAACACTTACGATGCCTGCTCCAGGCCAGACACTGTGGCAGTTGCTTAGACCCTAAATTCCAGTAAGAAACCCAGCCTTGCTGAGTACTACGAGCCAGTTCCTCTGCGAGATTATCTTCACTAACTGTGTGAAATAGAATCAATCTGGTTTGAACTCTCCTGGTTGTTTTCTATCTATGTATAGAATTATTACTGTCACAGTGTTATTCTGAAACATATGTTTTTAAATCCGACAAGCTGACATTCACCATTGATTTGGATTATTATATCTGAAGGTAAGTCCTGGATGGGCATGATCACATCAAATTCCTCTGAACATCCAGAGGAGCACAGCACCTAACAGAGATGGGGTGACCATGCCCAGAGTCCAACTTACAGGGGTCTGATTTTCAAAGTTTTTCCTTTTATGATTATGAAAGGTATTGTATCATTTTTGTACTTGGTGTTTTGAATCCTGATATTTCCCTAGCTAGGAGTGCATGGTATGAGCTCCTGAAGAGAGATCACAGTGAGCTGCAGCTTAGGGTTAGCCATGAAGTCACAGGGGTGAAGTACCCAAGTTCTGTAGTGTACTGTGGTATTAAACTGTGGCATTCAGTCAGGTTAGGTTTATCAAATGGCTTTCCATCTTAGTATTTTTCCGTTATGGTAGGTTCATAGGGTAACAACCCCATTATAAGTAGGTCATCTGGAAACATAAATGAATAAGTTGACATACTTTAGTTTTTAGATGTTCATTGTTTTTTAGATACCCACCACCACCACCACACACACTTCTTTCCCTGATCCCTTCTTTTTTTTTTTTTTTTCTGGAGCTGAGGACCGAACCCAGGGTCTTGTGCTTGCTAGGCAAGCGCTCTACCACTGAGCTAAATTCCCAACCCCCATGACCCCTTCTTAATATCTCCCATATGCTTCCATGTGTCCAACACACATTGTCTTTTAGAATTTTTCAAGTCTTAGTAGAAAATGTAATCTCTCCAGTTTTAACAGGAAATGTGTGGTTCAGCACAATTAAAACTGCCTGCATGACTACTGAGGTTCTAATCATGATTTGTCCAATGCCAAAATTCCAACTGTCCCCCTGCAGCACTGAATTGCCCCTTCTTGTAAACGTGGAAGACTGAGCAAAGGGGACTGTCTCTAGGGCAGGACATGACAAATCTAAGCAGCATAGTGCATTCATTCATAGGAAAGCTGGTTTTAAAAATAGTTATGGCAGCCTTAATGCTTAAGGTATTCCAACAATGCTCTGTGGTATTCCGTGGATTTTTTCCCACTTCAACGTCTTGTTGAACACATTTTGAAAGATTTCTTTCACTTTCAGGCATGGATCTAGTTATCTAAGAGTTTATTACAATGAAAAGATACATGCTAATGAATGATCATCAGTTTTGTTAAGTGGGACTGACCAAGCAACATGAAATAAAAAGAGTAAGATAAAACAAATCCATATATTGACACTTCTACACATAAAATTTCTACTAAACTGCTAAGGTATATATGTAAAGTTATAGGACACTGTATTTCTAAATTATAAAGCTCACTTTTGTAGTGGGTAGCCATTCCAGCTTTGGTCTGGAAGTTTCAACCCCCACTGAGGCTACAAGGCGGGGAGAAGGGAGGGCCCTGAAGACCCGAGATTGGGATGCGCTGTGCTCTCTTGTTTCTTGGACCCTAGACACTAGAGGTAGACTGAGGAGAGTTCTCCAGAAAACACAACCGACTGCGCTGCGTCTTCCACAGAACCCGCAACCTACCTATCCCTTCATTTGTAAGTTACACCATTAAATAAATCTCCCTTTTAACTACGTGGAGTGGCCTTAATAATTTCACCAATGCACTTTGTAGAATGTCTAAGGTTGGAGTCTCTTTGATTATGTTGGGCACATTGATGGAGTCGTAAAAGGGATGTCAGGTGGAGAGTGTCTGTCGGAAGCCATTGGCTGGAGCTCAGAGAGTTGAGGCACTGCCATCCCTTGCTAACCTTGCTACCCTTGCTATGGCTGCTCTTTGCTTCTGACTCAGATCCAACCCCCCTGCAAGTTTTAAGATCAAATCAGCTCCCTGCACCAAGAAGCCCTATAGTGACCTTTCATTTCCACCCGGTCGGCTGGTGCTGTGGCTGCTGAAGAGTCCTTAGATGGGCTGCGACCCATCACTGCTTCTATTTTAGGAACTGCCTCAAGGAGTCCGCTTTACTTTGGTTCTTGATGAGGCCAACCTTTAAAAACACTATTTGGTCATCTTATTAGTGTGACCATATTGAAAATTCTTCATACACTCTGACCTAACTTTCTCTCTTCTGAGATCTAATACTGTGGTAAATTACATCAAATTGTCGTCTTGATACCTCTGGGCATGTTAAACTGAATATATCTAAACCTTAAGTTCTTAACCCCAAAGCTCTTCTTACAATCTTGCTCATCTTAAAAAATGACAACTCCAATTGCTTCCTCACTTCTGTCTGTCTTTCCTACTCGCATAGAATGCATCAGCACAGTGCTTGATCCTCCTCCAGAACACTCCACGGAGCCAATCACTCCTCAGTGTGTCCTGCCACTTGCCCAAGACAAGCCACTCTTCGAGGTTTCCCAAATTATTTTTGTGGCTCCTTAATTGCTCCCCTTGCTTCCACACTTCCTCTAGTGCTGTCAGAATGAATCTTTGATGTTCTCATATAATGCCCCACTTTTCATTCCAGAAATCTCCCAAAATTTCTCCCCTCACCCAAACTCCACTGCAAGGCTACAAACACTCTCCCTCCTGTCGCCTTGATCCCATTCTTTCACGCTCCACTTCTCCCACTCCTCTCCACCCTCCAAGAGCTCACTTTCATTCTTGAGCATCAAGCACCACCCTGTCTGTGCTCTTGGACCTACATCTCCTTCTTCCTGTTACCGACAACTGGTCCCAAATTTCATTGACATCCTTCACTCTCTGGAGACTATATTTAGACATCATCTTGTCGGCGCAGTTGACTCTGACATAAAATAGCACCTGTGTAAAGTAAACCACTCCCCCCAATCTACCGCCCTTTCCCCCATTGTAACATGTTGTTAACATGGCACAATCTACAACTTTAGAATTCTATTTTCTCCCGTTCCACCATGCATGCAAGAGTCTTGCCAGCTCCCCGTTGTCTACTCCAACCCTGGAGAGCTGTGTAATAATAGATAAACATAATCAGTGTTATCGCTGAACGAAAGACTGCTGTGTGCCTCCTTTATTAGGCTGTTGTGTGTTGAGAGGAGACAGCAAGGTTTTTTTCTCTTTCAAGGAGCCACCAGCTCAGTGGTCCAAGTCATCGCACTGGAGTTGTGAGGAGTCGAGCTGGGAGGAAACCATGGTCAGTACAAAGCTGGAAGCTTGTTAGTATGTTCGAACTGAATTCCAGCTTCCCTGAAAGCCTGCCTAGTGGAAACCAAGATTTTCTAGTTAATTGTTTTCTCAGAGCCATACAAAAGCAAATTGCAGACAGACCTTCTCATCAATACTCAATACCTTGGACACACAGTGGCCCCTCCCAAGGATGTTCTTCCACAAAACTGTGATGTAAACTTCCAAATCAGAAAATCACCTCATAAACATACTGTGCAGTCCACAGACATCATTTGAATATCCCAATTATTTATTTTCCCACCTACTCCATGATCCTATCCAGAATCCTTTGCTGAATTTAGCCCTGACAACCAATTCTCCTCAAGTGGGACCTGCTAGTTCTGTCTTCCGTTAGTTTAAGAGTGTTCGCTTAGCCTTTCACTTCGTAGGACAGATCCAGAGCCTGTTTGTGTTTCCCGGTGTGCAGACAGACCCGGGGTGTGTGTATGGTAACAAAATGCTGCTGTGGCTTCTCTGTGCATCTCACTAGGGGGCACACACTGTGATTCCTTCTATGGCTCGTGATCTGTATCACGATCACTCCATCTGCTTTGAGTCTTCCAAAATTCTCTTCAGTAAATAGTAGCTACTCCTTGTAAAATAGTATTTTTCAGAAGATACTTGGCCAAAACCCTGTTTTGCATGGAATACCTACCCCCACAGCTTTGTTATCCACCCATGACTCCACCTGAAGCTACCAACACTCTGTCAGATGGAGCCTTCCTATCGCCATTACTCCCATGAGCAGGCATTCCCACCATTCAGAAGTGCAGTTTCTTCTCCATATGTTGTTTGCTTCATTGTTTATTTATATCAGCATATCATCATTTATTTATATTAGCATAAGTTAACTTCTTATTCATTAGGTTTTAGTCAATTACTATCTTCATTCCAGTGAAGAGTCTGCCTGGGGACCTGTAGCTTATAGGCTCTTCCCCCAGATCCAGGGGTGCTTGGGAGCCAGCAGCCACCTCCACCTCCTCAGCATTGGGCGCTATATAAAAAGCACTGCTCTAATTACCTAAAAGCCTTAAAAAAAAAAAAAAAGAAAAGAATGCATCAGCTATAAGCACACACAAATCCAGCACACCAAGTACCATGGAGACGGAGTCTTCTAAGTCGCTCTTTGTGCCTGCTTCTAATTTGGATACAGCTGGGGTTCTCTCTGCTCCCCCAGCAGCCACCAGCTGCCTGTATGGCTGCCCAAAGTAAGAGAAGCTATGATGGTAAGTAACAAGAAAGCTTAGACATGTTAAGGTCCTGGGGAAAAGGGGATTTTTTTTTTCTTTTAACGAATTGGGCATCGTTTCTCTGAAAGAGCACCTTGTGGGAAGGATAATGTGGATGGTTGAGAACCACCATGTAAATAAATAAATAAATAAATAAATAAATAAATAAACAAACAAACAAACAAATAGGCACTTTATATTACTGGTGTCTGAAGCTATGGAAATCATTGGAGAGGGGGTGTACCAACCACCCAGACATCTATTTGGTAAAGAACTCTTCTGTTAGAACACTACTCCAGGGAAACTATTCTCCGCTGGCTTGTTTTCACCTCCGTGCACAGCTGGAGAACACACTTCAAACCATAACCGAACAAGGCCTCCCTTGCCTGCTGATGCTGGGAGCCCTCTATGACAGCTCATGGCTCCTAGAGGGAACACAGCGGCAAAACGTCCCATTCGGAGTCTTAAGGTCTGAGAAAAGATGCATTTTCTACGAAAACAAACGCCACATAGTGGCTTCCAGAGGAGAGGAGAGAAGTCTCTATCTACACCACAGACTGGTTCCTAGACCAGCAAGCGCTCATCACCAGGGACCCCATCCCGACCCAATAAAGTTGAAACTCTCCTGCACTAGAGGAATCAGTCCTGCTTTTAAAATGGTATTCTAACAGCCATTGTCCTAGGAGGCAATTCAGGATTGGGAGGCAAGGGCCTCGTGACCAACCAGCCCTGGGACCCTCTGCACATCTTCCAGCAAATGGAAAGGTTGTTCGAGAGAGGTACAAACACTTTTCTTTATTTAAGGCTCTGGCAGTTGTGCTCCACACAAAAGCCCTAAGGTCTTTTCCCTTTCGCCCCAACTGATCTAAGCGGCAGGCTGAGACTGAATTCAAGCCCCGGCAGAGGTCGCTGACGCCCAGGAAGAGAGACAGAGTGAGCGTGGCAAGGGGAGCCCAGGAGCTTTGACATCACCCTAAGCTCCTCCTTGCACGCACACATCACACACACACACACACACACACACACACACACACACACACACAAAACATACACAGACACGCACAAATCGCTGTACCCCTGTCCGCACGCTCCCCACCCCCCATCTCATCCACCGGGAACCGTCCCCTCCCCTCGACAAGTGAGCGTCCCGGGCGTAGCCACCTAGTCAGGCCAGGAGCGCAGCGCCCACTGCCCTGGGGAACCCACGCGTAGCCGGAGCGACCGCCGCGACTGCAGCTGGACAGACAGTCCCAGCCCCAGGGACCTCGAGCAACCCGCCCCCGCCCCGCCCGGCCGCGACTAGCAGAGCCGCCACCCCCTCCAAACTCCAGGACCCCAGCCACCCCTATGAGAGAAGGCGACGCAGGGCAGAGAGGAGCAGGACGCCGGGCAGCCAGACTCCCCTGCAAGCTTGCAGCGTCCGCTCGGTGTCGGGGCCGCGATCACCACCCGGGAAGCCGGATGCCAGCGCCGCGCGTCGGCTGAGAGGGGACAGGGCCGGCTTCGCCCGCTCGCCCGGAATCCGGTCTCCGTAGCGGCTGCGTGTCCCAGCTGGGGCCCCGCCGGCCCGGGAGTGAGCCGCAGCGACAGGAGGACCCAAGCGGCCGACCCGGGGTTGGCCCGGGCTGGGGAAGGAGGGACGGAGCGGGAGGAGGGCACAGGGGGCGGGGAGGGGACCCTGGAGGAGAGAGATGGCAATGTCTCTCATCCAAGCGTGCCGCAGTCTGGCTCTCTCAACATGGCTGCTTTCCTTTTGTTTCGTGCATCTGCTCTGCCTGGACTTCACCGTGGCGGAGAAGGAGGAATGGTACACCGCCTTCGTGAACATCACCTATGCGGAGCCCGAGCCCGGGGCCGCGGTGACGGGCGGCGGCGGCGGCGCCGAGCTGCACACGGAGAAGACCGAGTGCGGACGGTACGGTGAGCACTCGCCCAAGCAGGACGCGCGCGGCGAGGTGGTCATGGCCAGCTCGGCCCACGACCGCTTGGCTTGCGACCCCAACACCAAGTTCGCCTCGCCGGCCCACGGCAAGCACTGGATAGCCCTCATCCCCAAGGGCAACTGCACCTACAGGGATAAGATCCGGAACGCGTTCCTGCAGAACGCCTCGGCCGTGGTCATCTTCAACGTGGGCTCCAACACCAACGAGACCATCACCATGCCCCACGCAGGTGAGCGACCCCGGGGGTCCCTGGCGGACGTGGGGGAGGGGAGCCCGAGAGGCGTATGGGAGACCCAGGGTTGCCTCTGGGGCACCTCTGCTTGGAAAGTCCGTGCAGCACCTCTTATACAGGGACCTACTAAGTTTTGTTTTGCGTCGCTTGGGGACAGGGAAGGAGGTTACAAGCAGGAGAGGTGTCACTGTGTTGGGGAATATCAGAGAGTCTGGTTCTGGAGAGGGTTCACAGTGGTGAGCTGACGGACTTCTCCCAGGAGAATTTGGGAAGTGAGGTTTGGAGGGCAGAGCTGGTACATTCTTGTCAGTGACCCGCCCTGGCACCTGTCTGGAACCGGAAGATCTGATAACTCAGCTCTGCGCTTCTCTGTGAGCATCAGGTATACATACCTGGCGCGAGTGTTTGTGTATCAAGAGTCAGGTCAAGTTACCCGCCTGCACTTGACCCTTTGCAAACGGCTCGCACAAAATCGGGTTTCAGCCCTTCTGGGGAGCCCCTTCCCCTTGGTGAGTTTACACAGACCATAAATAGTATTCAATGTACTAGCTCTGACAGGGCTGTCATCTAGAGAGAAACTGACTGGTGGGCGCCGTGGTGAATAGCAGCAATGCCCAGGAAGCCAAGAAGAGCCATAAAGTTAGAATTACTTTCCACTCTTGTGTTGGCCTTTGCCTGGCTGTTTCGGTGTGCTGAGGATGGCACTGCAAAAAAGGAGCTTTGCTGGCGATCACCGGGGCCAGGACTAGAAATAAACACTATTACCCCAATTCAGTACAGTCTATAAGCAATGTTTTGGCGAGAGGAGTTACCAGAGGCTACAAGCTGTATTACTCATAATTGTTAGCACAAGCCACTGGTTTAGAAAACTATCCTCCTTGAGTGCAGGCTTCTACAGAGGTGCCTGAGAGGTGGGTCCTTTTTCCTCACAGGTTTCCTGAGATGGGGCTCCTGGAGGCAGGAGGTGGCAGGAAGTGAGAGAAATGACTGGAGCTTGTTCTGAGTGGAGTAGCCCAATCCAAACTATTATTGCAACTGAAGGACAGATTTTTTTCAATGAGCAGACAACTGAGATGGAATCCCCTGATTGGCTGTGCAGCTCTGTTTTCTTTAGAGACAGGCTTTCCTGTCATATCACCTATTGGTGAAATATACAATTAATTTGCCCCCTGTAATCAACACCAGCTGTTACAGACAAGGACATTTGTCAACCTCCAGGCAAACAGGTTGGGAGGGGAAATGCCAGAGGCTTATGAAAAACAGGCCAGAAAAATAGCAGTGTTTTCATGAAGGGAGGCCATTACCTTCTTAGAAAAGTCCCCACCCTGCATGTCAGAGGTATTTGCTGTTTCCTTGAGCTCAACCATTCTCCCAGGGAGAGGCCTGTACTCTGACCTTGAGTCAGAGGACCACTGCTAAACTTGATCTCCAAGGATGTTTGCACTATGGAAGAATGCTCGGAGTCATGTAAGGTATCTCTCAATTAACATTTAATACGGAAAATATAGATTCAGGAGTGGGAGGCAGGGCATGCAGGAGTTACCCTGGGTTCTGTAAACACTAGGGTTGTTAGTTGAATTTACAGGATTCCTTAAATGCTTCTCCATGTCACATGGGATCTGAAACTGAGTTTCTCTGTGCACAACATAATAGCTATCATTTGTTCCTGTCTAAGAAACTGTTTCCAGAACCGCAGACACATTGGAGCAATTAATGGCTCACCCGTTCTTGAAGAAAGCTATAATTTGATTTTTTTTTACACAAAAGATGTTTAAGGCACACTGAGAGGAAGAGGTCTGGTGATAGTCTAAAAGTTAAAAGCCTCGAGAATGTAATATTTCTCCATCTCAGAAAAAAGCAATAACTGTTAAAGTTGTATCTGCCGTTAGCCTTGGACTCCCTGTTTTCTCTTGGACGAGTTCCTGCATTAGTCAGAGCAGGAGCTTTCTGCAGGACAGTGTGATGCTCAGGATGAGCACATGAGCCTGCCGATCGATGCCTTACACTTGGTTCTAGAACATTAAGGCTGGGTTTCTCCTCATTACATGTGAGTCAGACTTGGGAACTCACACAGAAAACCATGTCCAGTTTAGATGTCAAAGAAATATTCATATTTTATGAGTTTGGAACACAGGACACCAGGGGACACGGTTGTGGCCTTTTTAATCTAGTCCCCGATAAGTTTAGAGGAAAATTAAAAGTCAGTATTGTCTAACCTTTCCATTCATGCCCTCCCTGATTTCTAGAGCTGATAGCTTTGGGGAAAGAAGGCTTGGATTTGGAATTCTGGAGACCACCTACAATGTCCATGCTTCTGATATGATAGACCCCTAACATACCTAACAAATACAAATTCAATTAAGTAGAAATTATTTTCTTCTCTCTCTTTTCTTCTATGTTCTTTCTTTCAGATATTTTCTTTTTCTGAACCCATGGTTTTGAGTCTCTGCTACTTCTGCAGCTGTCGCTTCTCAGGCACAAAGACATGGCCGTTCCTGATACACATGGCAATTTATTCAGTAGGGAATTACTAGGCTTCATTGATATATGGTTTTCACACTATCAAATTCATTATTTAGACAGTGCCATGTTGCTTCACATATTGACCAAGCTAGGTGACCACCATACTGTCTACCCCCAAGGACATGTCTACCTGTTTGTAGCTGTTCCTCTGAATGCGTACAACCAGGCCCAGTCAAGTGTTGGCCCGCATCCTTTCTTTCCATCTCTGTGTCTTTGTCTCTTGTTCACGGAGTGTGGGTGAAATAATTCTCCAGTATGTGGAGTTGGTCGATCTTTCCTGTGTTCACCAGGGTTGTCATAAGTGTCACTATTTCGTTTATTTTTACTGCCAAATAGCATTTCACATTTTATTTATTGTCAGCTGATGGACATTTGATCATTTCTACTTTGGGGGTTTTATGAATGATGCTGTTACATAAATTCTTGAACTGTTTGCTTGTGTGTGCTCGTGCACATACGTGCACTCCTGTACATGTATGTGTGTGAACTTGTGTGTATTTCTCTTAGGTTTATTTTGAGGAGGCTTACATGGCCACTCTTTGACTTTTGAGGAACTGCCACATCCCTTCCGTATGCTGGTTAGTTTTTTTTGTCCACGTGGCACAGGCTAAGGTCATCAGGGAAGAGGGAGCCTCAGTTGAGAGAATTCCCAATAAGATTGGCCTGTAGGCAAATCTGTGGGGTATGTTCTTGATTAATGATTGATGTGTAATGGCCCAGCCCAGGGTGGGTAGTGCCATGCCAGGGCAGATGGTCCTGGGAGGTATAATAAATCAAGCTGAGCATGAGCCCAGCAAGCAAGCCAGTAAGCAGTGTTCCTCTATGGCTTCCTCCTCCACGTCTTGAATTCCTGCTTTGACTTCCCTCAGTGATGCGTTGTGACCTGAGAGTTATAAGATGAAGTAATTGCTGTCTTCCCTGGGTTGATTTCAACCATGGTCTTTATCACAGCACCAAAAAGCAGACAAGGCCATCCCTGAAGTTCCTAGTCATTTCTTATCCCTGCCACCACTCGTGAGGTGCCAGTCCCCGAACCCCCTCCTTGGCACCTGTTAACTACCGTTTAACCAAGGTCAGTATGAGGTGGTGTCTTCATTATGGTCCCATTTTGGTGGCAGCTGCTTTGTCTTTTAGGTATGGTCTTGCTAGATAGCCCAGGCTGGCTGCAAAACTCACAATCCGCTAGCATCAGCTGCAGAGTCCTGCACTTGTAACTGGGCCACTGTGCCCAGCTTACCAGTTCCTTCTCAAAACATGTTCCCAAGTAAACTTTTCCCCCGTTCACTTTGTCCTCCTCCACTCTTAGGCCAGCCAGTACCCATTCTTTCTTAGACTTTCAATTCATGTAGCTTTTGTTGTCCAGGAGGGTGGGAAAGAAGAAAGAGGAGGGAGCAGAAGAGACAGAGGAAGCCAGGGAGGGAAAGAATTCATATGTCTCAGTGAGGACAGGTACAGTTGAATTTGCCTGTCCTCTATAGAGAGGTAGGAGAGGCAGCATCTTTAGAGAAAGCATCCAGGGACCAGAATGAACAGCTAGCCAGGAGTGCAGCCTCCCCTGGGGCAGGCCCTGATGTGAAAATGCAGGTGCACACAAGAGCAGCGGGATCCTTGGAGCTGGTCTGACTCCTGCCCAAGAGCCTTCCTCAAATGTTCTTTGAGGGAAGGACATCAAAACTTTCTTTAGGCTATTGTGGGAGCAGGTTAACTAGAGCACAGCTCTAGAAGAGACCTCTTGGCTCTTCAGTTCTCATGCTGTGTGAGTTTGAGCAACTTATTCAACCTCCCAGGACTTCAGTGTCCTCCTTTGTGACAGAAGTTCTTCCTGAACTGATGGTTCCGTGACTTCCATGGGTTAGTACACAGGTATCTGCATCTTCCCTACATCTGAGCTGGCGCTCAGCAGAGGTCTGTCATTGAACCTGGGACCCACCATTTTGCATAGGATAGCTGGTTACCAGACCCCAGGATTCACCCATCACCACCCTCTCGGGTTGGCTTTGTTATGTGGTTGCTGGGGATCTAGCTCAGGTCTTCACGCCTGTGAAGAACCTTGATTCATTGGGTCGGCTCCCCAGACCCAATGTCAACTCTTATAACTCAGTGACACACAGCAACAATCAGAAACTATGTTATAGACCACCATATCCCCTGGCTCACCAAGCCTCGAGCAGCCTGAAGAAAGAACTCTTCATTCCTTCTTCCATGCTTTAGTGGCAAAGCAGCCAGTCCATTTCCACTGACCACCTCCCTTGTTTGAAAGAGGGTGCTCTGCCACTCCGATGGTCAGGGAGCTTGATCCGGCTCTGATTACACAGATACCTTCTCTAGGCTGAAATGTCATTGTCATCACAGCGAGGACAAGCGTGCTACCTGTGATGAATCCCCATGTGAGCAGCTGTCTGTATCTGAGTTACCTTATGGAGAGGTGATATTTTCCCCCCAGTTTCAAAGGATGGACTTGTTAGCTTTCTGTTTATCAATCACTGGTACATAGTTAAGAGGTAGATAAATCTCTAGTTGTCTAGGAAGGACTTCTGATGGCCCCTGAGAGATGGGGGAAGGGAAGCCACCCATCATCTTCAGGACTTGGAAAGGAGGCAGACAGAGGAACCCACACATTCTTGACTTCTCCGAGGTGGGAGGGAGCATGGAGATGATGGACGCTCTGCCTGTGTAGATGGTGTGTTCTGATCCTTTACCGCATGGCTTCATGCTACCCTGTCGGCCCTCGCTCCACTGGCTAGTCTCCATCTGCCCTGACCTCCGTCTGTATAGGAGCTAGCTGCTTTGATTAAATCAGTTTTAGGACTCTTCTGTTTCTAGAATGCCTACCATGCAGTTTTATGTTATGTTTCCTATTAAGTGCCATAGTCATCTCTCTTTCCATATATCATAGCTCTTCCCTTGGGTATTGGTAATGTGGACCATACATTGCTTACTCTCTGGCATGGAAACCCTAAGAACTTTTGTGTTTAACTTAGTTCTTACAGTGTGGAAACAGCTCCCCTAATTATCCCAGTTTCTACGTGAGAAACTCTAGGTGACCAGGTAACAAGGCAGTACGATGTAGAGCTAAGCCACACATGCTGGTGGCCTGCCCTTGGGGTCTCTGCTGATAGTGGTTCCTTCATGCTCCTTTTCAGGCCAAAAGCTACTGCAAAAACTAGCTGAGGGCGGTGGTCACTTAACGCTGAGCACAGGGCAATGCTGTAGGGTCCATTCTTGTTTCAGAACATGTGAATGCGTCTGTAGGTGAATGTACCACCAACTGGAGAACAGCATGTCTGCAGTAGAGAGACAAGGCCTTACATTTAGGGCTCTCCTCCACATCCAGCTTCAGCTCATCTTTTGGTCTCACTCAGTCACTTACTGTTCTTGGTTTCAGTTTTCTTTTCTTTTCTTTCTTTTTTTAAATTTTATTTTATTAACATCTTTCATTTATTTTACACACCAACCACAGTTACCCCTCCTCTTCTCCTCCCATTCCTTCCCCCCACAACTCCCATCTACCCCCCTCCCCATCCACTCCTCCACTCTCTCCATTCAGAAAGAGCTTCTCCCCCTATATCAAGGCTGGGTGAGGTAATCCAGCATGAGGAACAGGTTCCCAAAAGCCAGCTAAGCACCAGGGACAGGTCCTGATCTCACTGCTAGAAGCCTTACAAACAGATCAAGCTACACAACTGTCACACACATGCAGAGGGCCTAGGTCAGTTTTCTTCTTTATGGAGTGTAAAGTTTGGATTAACTGATCTCTAAGAACTATTAGAAATTTATTCTTTATGCATCAAAAAATTCAGGATACATCTACTAAAATTCAAGTTTTTTACTTTAGTTAACTAGAAAAGTCTTTCACCGGTCTGTCTTCCTGCCTGTAGGCTGGTTATAGCATGGCCCAAGTCCCCAACACCTTTTATGGCTCCATTCACTGTGGTCACCGCCTTGACACAGGTTGAGAGTGTTTACCTCAGCTTTGTAGGTGGTGAGAGGAAGTTGCAGAAAACAGAATTTAAATTTAATTTGGTTCAGAAAGGGCAAAGCATTTGTGTTGTAAAGGTGTTTAGAAACGGAAGGGATTTCTTTGAGATGGTAAGCTTTCTCTGGTACTGGATTGTTCCTGACTGGGGATACTGGATGCTGTGGAACCATCAGTCCCTGAGTTCCAGGAGGCGACTTCTGGAGGGCTCTCCCAGGCCTGAGCTCACACCATCTGTTGTTTAGCTATCTGCCTTCACTTCACTTTTCTGCTAAGATTCATACATAAACTCTGTCCTTTATGTTTGGCCTGAAGCTCACACACCCGATCACCCTCCCGGCTGGCTTGTGTGCCTTTGTTTATTTTACACTAAACCATAACTCTCCCCCAACTTTCCTGGCAGACAGCAACCCAATAGTCAGGAATTGCAGCCTCTGTTATTAAAAGCCATAATTCATCATCAATGTTAAATAACATTCTTGGCAGTGAAAGTTAATATGGCCAGGGCATTTCCAGAAACTGAATGAGTAGTTTTACACATTTTTGGTCATAGAAATACATGTCTCGGGGTTTGGAAGAGATCCTGCCCTCCTCTTCCTAATCTTTGGTTAGAATTTGATCATCATTCCTGGTTTTTTTTCTTCTTAAAATCCCTCTGGATTCTCAAGAAAAGGAAGTTGTTTTATTGGCTGTGAAATCTAGAAAGATCCAGAAAGAGCTTGGAGTTTTTTTCTGTAGGTCTCATTCTTGTAGCTTTCAAAAAGGGGTGGTTACACCTCGGATGTGGAGTTAATGGCTTAGAAACCGTTTCCTCATTTAAAATGAAGGAGCTCGTCCATGTTAGTCACCGTAGTGGTGGGAACCGTGACATGCAGAGAACCGGGTGTTTGAACAACACCTAAAAGTCTTCTGTTTATTCCCAGAAGAGATACTTCATTTTCCCATACTCTAAAGAGGATCTTAGCATCGCCAAATGACTAAAAGACACTGGGGCCTGTGTCTTTCCTAGTGTAAGTGCAGAACTGCTAAATTTGAGTTAGGATGAAGTTCAAATCTTCTTCAGATTATCTCAAGCCTTGAGGGTTTACTGTAACGTAAAACTCCAAGAACAAGGCCGCTCTCAAGGCAGGATTGTCCTGAGGCCCAGTTTGACCGTTGTAGTAGGTGAAGGCCTTTTTACAGGTACAGCGTTCTGTGGGCTCTTATTTTAAGCTCAGATGGATTAATCATTCGGTGGTTTAATTTGTGGATGGATAAATGTGCTTCCTATAGTGCAACCAAAATATTAACGATTGTGGTTAGACCTAAATCTTACTTCTTCCTTCCTGCCTTTCTTTTTTTCTTTTATGTGTGTAGGTATGTATGAATGTGTGGGAGTGTGCATCGCACACCATGTGCGTGGAGGTCAAAGGGCAACTTTCTGTGTGTTGGTTCCGTGCGCCCATGTGGGTGCAGGGATTGAACTCAGGTCTTGGCAGCAGACACCTTTACCACTGAGTCTTCTCCTCAGCTCTGATTCTAATTGTAGTTTTCCTGCAATAAAAGAATATTAATTGTTCTCATTGTTTCAAATCATTAATTAATTTCTCTATATCAAATATTTGCCATTGGCTTCTTTGTTTGGCCTGTTCTATGATACACAGAGCTGTGCAGAAAACCTAGTGAGAAAGTTGAGCTTGTCTCCTGCATTGTTTGGCACTTTCATATACGAAGTCTGAACATACAGTTAATAATAATGGGGATTTTTAAAATTAAAAACGATTTTGTACTAAATGTGTGACTTCTAGGGCAACGTATGAAGTGTCTATGTTAGGGTAGGGCAATGGGTACCCACATTAGGAAGGAGGTCCCCAGGAAATCCTCTATTTCTTAACCAGTTCACCTTGGTGTTTCTCAGTTATGCCTAGCCATTACATTACCTGCATTATCATTATCCTCTTAAACACTGTGGACAAGGCAAAAAAGGTTTTCAGGTGTATTGTCAGTGTGCACATATGTGCATGCACACCGCACACCACACACACACACACACACACACACACACACACACACACACACACGCCACTTTTCTGCCCACTTTCTTTCTTCTGGTCCCCACTTTCTACAGAAGTGTTCATCTGTCTAACATACCACTGCATACTACCTAAACCTACATCAGAGGTGTGATTCCAAATGACCTCACAAGCAGGGGGACAGAAAAAGAGGTTTTGTCCTTCATTTATCGGGGAAGTTTCTCGAATATTCTTCCTTTCCTGATGTTTTCAGAGCTGGCTGCTTCTTCAGCTCTCTTCCCTAACTGGCCTCAATGCAAAGGCACCCTGGCCCCTCCATGGAGAGCAGCAGCAGCCACTGCTTCTCACCCTCGGGACTCTGGACCTTCTGTTCTTATTACTGTGCTGCTCTTGACCTGTTCGCTGTCACCTGGCAGAGCCCGAGCTCTGTGGAAGCAATGTTTCTAGACATTTCTTTGTTTGTGGTTAAGTTCCCCAGGCTTGAAGAGCCCTGGACACATGGACAGTGCTCGGAATATTGCTTAGTAGCCTAGAAACCAGAAAGGTGAACTACATTCTATGGTCATTTTAATTTCCCAGGAAAGTGTAATTCTGACAGTAAGCTCCCATTTTCTTACCCTTTGGCTGATACACATGTAGTCGGGTAGAGTCCTACCACAAAAGTGTGTATCTGTTTTGTAAAATGTGAAGGAAAACAGGTATTTGGATCTGTCTTCAACTAAGAGGAAAAAGACATGTTGGCAGCCGACTGAAGGACATAAGACATCACAAGTGTCTGCGTTTAGACATGTGCAATGTTTATTATCAGTCAGCATTATGGGTAAACACACACATACACACACGCATACACACACAACACACACACACACATACTAGTGTTTAAGGTCTTCTTATTTTAAATGAAATACATATGCCAAATAGACAATTTTTTTTCAAGGAAGCAGATTTTCATATTACTGTTTGTTAGAACCACCACCAACTAGGAGAAGTTTCCATGTGAAAGACTTGAAATTTCCATGGCTTTTTCTACAACACTGAAAATTTTTAAAAAAGGAAAAAAAAGTTGAGGACTGGAGAGACAGCTCAGTGGTCAGGAACAGTTGCTCTTCTAAAGGACCCAGGTTTGATTTCCACATGGTGGCTTGCACCTGTCTGTAATCCAGTCCTCGGGGATCCAGTGCCCTCTTTTGGCCTCCATGGCACCGCATGTGGTATACATACATACACACAGACAGAACACCATACTTAGTTAATGAAAGTATCCCAGCACTCAGGAGACAGAAGCAGGTGGAGCTCTGTGAGTTCAAAGCCAGCCTGGTCTACAGAGTGAGTTCCAGGACAGCCAGAGCTACACTGAGAAATTCTGCGTCACAAAACTAAAAAGAAAAATGTTTACAAGTGAAAAGTAAAATGACTTATTTATACATTGTGGTGGTTTGAAAGAGATCTCTCTTATATTCTCGGGCATCTGGACACTAGATATCCATTGTGTCACCTTGCTAGAGGAGTGTGTCACTGGGAGTACGTCTTGAGGCTTCTCAAGCCTCCTAGTGTACTGTTTCTGGTCAGAGATGCTGTGGCCAGCGGTTCCTGCTGCTCTAGCCTGGGGCTTGCTTCATTGCATTCCACCATGGGGGTTGACTCATCCCCCTGGAATGACAAACCCCAAATAAACACTTCCTCCTATAAGTTGCCTTAGTCATGGTGTTTAGTCACAACAATACAAAGCGAAGTGATACATATATATAGACATACATGTATACAAATGTAGTATGTACATATAAACATGTACATGTATATTTGCTGTCTGGGGTTAAGGAAGAAAACCTAGACATACATACTTAATGCATTCAGCAAACACATCAGTCATTTTCTATGCTTCAGATCAAAATCAGTGTAAATCTTGTCTTCAATGTGGTGCCAATGTGAAATAGACAAATTTGAAAATATTGACTATTACAAAAGGCAGAGGAAGATCATAAAACGGTCCATAACCCAACTATTCACCTGCTCTACCGACTGACTTACTGATGTATTTTGTGTGTATAAGTGGTTTTGCACTTATGTGTGTGCCTGGTACCTGCTGGGGCAGAAGAAGGCAGTGGATCCCCCTGGAACTAGAGTTATGGATGGTTGTGAGCCACCGTGTGGGTCCTGGGGACTTCATTCAGGTCCTCTGTAAGAGCAACAAGTGCTCTTGATGCCTGAATCATCTCTCCAGCTCTTACTCTATTTATTTACTCACTTAATTATATTGACTTTTACCAAATTGAGATGTATTAGACACACACACACACACACACACACACACACACACACGTATGTGTGTGATTTAAAATTTTTATTGGTATGTTTTGAAATTTCCTAGATACTCCCATATTTTTCTGTGTTGTTTTGCCTTCCTCTGACATGAATGTTACTGCTGTAAACCTCCTGAGGTAGCTAAGCATGGGTACAAGTCCTGATTACCCTCTTAGCTCAAGTTCTAGACTGTTCAATTAGTCAAAGGCTTTCTAAGTTCAGCTGTAGAACAGGTCTCTGTGGATGTTTGTTTCATTTTATGGCCTGTTAGTGAACTCTTTGGGAGCTCCTTCATGTATGATTCTTGATTGGAAGAACAAAACCATGTGTCAGTCACTGGTAATGGTGCTGATGCTGAGCAACCTCCTCCCAGCTTACCCACCTCACGTGGCTGCAAGCTGGACTAGTTTGGCAACTGGTACAAGTCGCAGAAGGTGGAGAATGAAGCAGTAAGCGATGGAATCATCCGGCTTATGACTGGTGCTGTTCCCACTGGCCTCACTACACAGCTCTGTGTCTGGGAGATATTAAATGCGAATAGCAACAGCGCTCAGGAAACTCCAATTTCATTTGCGGTTCTACCTCAAATTGGCCGTACCCTCAGCAACTCCCTCCCTCCTCTGGCTCTCATTTTCTATTATTGGATCCTCCTGAATAGGATCTTGGTTTCCATCAGTTTCCTCCCCCTGGTTGCAAAGCTGCCCCGGACAGTCTACAGAAAGCCTGATCTGATCGGTTTGGCGTGAGGTGGGTGCTGGGATGGTGCTGACTTATCGCCAGGATTGGCAGCCACAACACCGGATCAAAGTCCCCTCAAGTTTGTGTTGTTGTTGCTGCTATCACTCAGTGTTGCTCTTTTAATTGATGCAAAAACGTCACAAGGAATCAAGTCATGCAGCTCAAGTCCCCTCTTCCGAGCGCTGTAAGGTACACAGGACACACTTCCAGCCCAGCCTCTCCCTACCCCACAGGGTCCCTGCTTCATATTTACTTATTTTTGTCTCATTTATATAATGTGGGTGTGTTAACCAATTTTATATTTTCTACCTGATACATAAAGTCTGTGCATATGAAGGTGGTACCATGTGGTGTCTCATTGTATGTGTACCATGTGTTGTTTGAACTAGAGTAAGTGTATCTTCAAACAGTTATCGTTTCTTAACAGAGTAAATATCCAAAATCCTTTCTCCTGGCTTTTAAGATATACAATAAATTATTGCTGTTTATTGTCATCTTCCTACTGTAAGCATCAACCAAGCTTCTTACTTCTGCCCAATGGTAACATCTCTATATCTGTCCTGCCCTCTGCTCTCCCTAAGTTCTTCTATCACGAGGTTCTTTATTCATGATGTAAAGAAATCATGCGATTGTTTTGAGTGCATCAAAATCCCACTTGAAAAAATGTAGTAGCTTTAGTGTATTAATTTCTCAAGGACTGTAGCAATAAGATGATAAGGGCACATGTTCAATAACTACTATTGAATTTAATAAGATCAAGAGGGTGTGCACAGTGATTACTAGAAAGCACACAGTGAGGTTGAAACAACAGTGAGTCACAAATGGTTGTGACAAAATGATCAAGTGAAATGGTGTTTGATGTAAAATCAAGTAGGATTTCATCTGGATGCTGAGTATTCGTTATTTTTCTTGTAGTCTTTCAGTCTGAAGAGGGTGAAACCCCACATTGCTTTTACCAAGAAAGTAGGACGGATCTCATTTCTCTCACACAATGTCAGGACGTAGGCTGGTTTGCAGAACAGATGAAGGTGGTGGAGATGGCTCTGGTGCCGCTGGCCTGGTCCCATGCCTAGACACCAAAGCCACAGGGGACTAAAGACAGAAGGCTGGAGTCAGCCAGCTGGTGAATGTGCGTGCCATCTTCCTAGGAGGGGAAAGGCAAAGGAAATCACTTACTAGGAACTGCAAGTTTTGCTAGACCAGACAAGCTTTGGAGTCCGTGTTTGCAGAATAAATGTAGTGTGTTCTCCATCAAGAGCTCTCATCTCTTACAGCATGCAATGCAGTAAGGGATCAGCTCTGAGTACTGAGTAGATGTGAAATGTGATGATGATCAAAAGAAACATATTCCGAATACAACTTCACCTGACCATCAGTGTTCTTACCAAGTGGTCACATCTGCCTGGATGCCTGTTGTCCCTCCCCACAGTGGCCAGCTCCTATTCTTCATGTCTATCATTTCTTCCCCACAATGGCCAGCTCCTATTCTGGTCTACTCCCAGCCAGCACATGACATACTTTTAAAAATACACACCTAAGCCAGTCGGAGCTCAAAAGGACTTCCCATTAGGCCAGGAACCAAGTCAGAGACCTCTGGCCCCCACTGCCTCCTAATACTCCACCCAGGCCAGCCTCCTGCCGTGAATCCCTTTCCATTATAGCTGTTCTTTGTTTCTTGCCTTATATGGTCCAGGCTTGTTCTAAACCTAGGGTCTTTGGAAACCTCTTCCCCCAAAAAATTTTAAAGTAGAATTATTTAAACAATTCTTCAAGCATCTGAAATATTTGAGAATGATACCAAAAAAGAAATATATGTATTCATTTACCTGTTTCACCAGACTTAATTACTATTTGTAAACTGAATTTATAATTTGCTCACACTAAGAGAAAAATGCCGTCTGGGATATCGGTCTGTATAAATAACACTGATTGGCCAGTGGCCAGGCAGGAAGTATAGGCGGGACAAAGAGAGAGGAGATTTCTGGGAAGTGGAAGGCTGAGTCAAGAGAGACACTGGCAGCAGCCACCATGACAAGCAGCATGTGAAGATGCCGGTAAGCCACGAGCCACGTGGCAAGGTATAGATTTATGAAAATGGGTTAATTTAAGCTATAAGAACAGTTAGCAAGAAGCCTGCCATGGCCATACAGTTTGTAAGCAATATAAGTCTCTGTGTTTACTTGGTTGGGTCTGAGCAGCTGTGGGACTGGTGGGTGACAGAGATTTGTCCTGACTGTGGGCCAGGCAGGAAAACTCTAGCTACAGATGACTTTATGGACTCACGTGAATCATTACGCAGGTGAACAGGAATTGTGCCTTGTTGCCACCCTCATTTTCTGCAGACCCCCTTCATATGTGTCCGTGAACCAACCCTTCATATTCCTGACTTTGCCGAGGTATCTCCCTCACTGAGGAGGCTTTCTGGACACTATGAAGAAAGTGCATGTGTTCCTCTTTCTCTTGCATTTTTCTTACCATCTCCTGGAATCATTACTTCATTGATCATTTATTCTATTCCTCACTTTCTCTCTCCCATGGAAACACATTCCACAGGGGGAAACTGTCTGGGGATATCTGTGTGTGTGTGTGTGTGTGTGTGTGTACATACACACTCATAGGCCCTGGAAAGAAATGGTATGTAGTAGGTTGTTATTGAAAATAAGAGTGAGCCAGAGAATATATACTACTGATTATTCTCAGGGGTACTGCTAATGTAACAGATAGGATAATGAAGTTATATTACATATACTTTATTTGGCTCATATCAAAGATAATATTAAATTGAAGTGATTAACTATTCCATGACCTGTCAGTAGTTAAGCTGTTCTCACCTGGACTGTGCCCAGAGAACTGTATCTTCTGAGCTGAATGTAATCCCTGAGCAGTCACCACCTGTTCAGAATGCTTCTCTGTTTTATGAGGCTCTGCTGGGGTCCTCTGCAAGGGGACAGTTTTTAGATAAGAGCAGATAAATGGTCTTTGGAACCAGCTATTGTCAAACTACCTGAGTATAGTGCTGCCTGAATGGACTTCCTGGGATGTGGACATCTGGTCGACCTGGGGCCTCCAGGAACCCTGAGTGTTACTATAAGTGCTTTTGTGGGCTGATGTATCCTTCATGTCTGCCCACTAGTTCCGTATCCTTGTGTCTGCTCACTAGTTCTGTATCCTTGTGTCTGCTCACTAGTTCTGTATCCTTTGTGTCTGCTCACTAGTTCCGTATCCTTGTGTCTGCTCACTAGTTCTGTATCCTTCATGTCTGCTCACTAGTTCTGTATCCTTGTAAACACTGCTTTATTCCAAAATAATTTAAAGTCCTTGTGCATGAAGAAGAATGTCAGGGTTCTTCCAAATGAAGACAACAGTAAGTGATGAATGGGTGATGAGATATGTCAGGTTGTGACCCTTAGGGCTATGGGAGAGATATGGGGAAAAGTTTCAAGTTTTATTCCTAATCAGAATAAGAAAAGTAGTATCTGTGAAAGTGGAGCTTTGATGTGTTAACTGAAATTTGCTGGGGAATGAATTTAATCTATGCATCTGAGTGTCTACATTTTAGCTCAGAAGAACTATATGCATAAATAGTTTAAAGTAATGAGGTAACTCCTGAGTTATTTTAACATTTCATTTCTATATATAATATCATACTCAGTATCTTTACTTTAGTGGCTTTTTATCCTTTCACAGATCCATTTATAATGTCAAACTGATCCCATTTTATCAAGTTTAAATCTCCTACCATCTCTCCCACGAGCATGTGATTTAGTTTCCTGTCAGGAGTTCTGTGTACCCAGCCCGTGTGCACCGGTGACTAGCATAGATTTCAGTGATGGGTCCCAGTCTTTGAGAATATCAACCAATTGTCCTGATTAACACTAAGCCCTCTTGACGGTTTTTACCTGGTAGGAGGCACCTGGCTATTAGAGCAAGTTATTTAAAGGAAGGAATAAAAAGCAGCTCGGCTCACCTTGCAACACAGCTCCTACCCAGCCTGGGGGCTCTGCCCTGTGAAGTGTGAAGGGATGTTTGATCCTAACCTGTATTTTACAGATTGAGAAGTCATTACTCTTTTTTCAGCCTCTTGAACTTCTGACTATCTTGACATCCTCTCCACTCAATTACAACTCAATTCATTCAAATTAGAAAGTCTCATTCATTAAATAATTAAATGATTCCTGTAATTTGGCTTCCTGCACCTGATAACTTCCTTGAACTAAGATACTCTATTAAATAGTAACTTATTATTTACAAAAGGCTTTTGAGTTTAAGTTTGCTAAATTAGTCATAGTGTGAAAAATATAATATGGGCAAGATGAAGAAAGACCATTTTCCTTAGTGATTCCAATTAGAATTCATTTTGAAACCATAGTATAAGCCTGAGCCTGCTCAGCATTTTTAAACTTACTCTTTGAGAAGGTGGTACATAATTGCTACAGTGGATTTGACTAATTTGAGAATGAGTGGAAATTTGGTGTTAAAATGAAATTTCTGAGCAGGTTAAGATATTAGAAGATACTGTAATGGTTATGTTGAAACAGTTGCATCTCACTGATTTGTAAAAGTATCTTCTGTTGTCTATTAGCTATTCATCACATTTAACACTAGACCAATTTAAATAAGAAAATATAAACACACACACACACACACACACACACACACACACACACAGCTCAAATTTCATCTTTTGATTAGTTTATCTGATGGTTGCCATATTGCTCAAACAATTAAATAACAACAACAAAAGGTTGTGTTGTCATGCCGGAAAACTAAGGATGCAGTCCGTCCAAAGCCCTATCATTTGGATGAGTCTCTGTCTCAAAGTCTATCCATCTCTTTTGAAGAATTTTTCATGAAGCAAACATGTCACCCTTCTAGAGATGGGGGGGAGGGTATGTTGTATAAGATGCTGTCGGGACACCTATCATGTCATCTGTAAGTGTGGAATTCTAGTTTTTTAAAGTGCTTCAGGCTCAGGGAAAAGCATATATACAAGGAACCTCAGGTCACTGGGAGCGGGGTTCAAACACAAATGAGCATGATATAGTCCTTGCGACCTCCCAGTGATTGTCCTTAATCAGCTCCCCTGAAACTCAAACTCAGACCTTGCCGCAGTATTCATGAGCTCAGACTTAGAGCAGTCCTGACATTAGCCCCCCAGGGACTGGAGTCTGTGTACCCCTCGGGAAGGTTTTAAAGTGGGACGATGAGGGGAGCACCTGTCAGTAGCCCCCTCTGAGGGACAGGCCAGCTATCCTAATAGCTCCAGAGCTCTGCCTCTGACATCTCTGTCCTCCCTTCATTCAGGAAACCACACCGTGGAGGAAAAATGAGCCAAGGCATCCTTTCTACAAAAATGTCTTTTCAGTTCCAGGCTTATATATTTAATTAACACCTTACATATTAGAGAAACTCAGAAAACCTTTGTTGGATTAAATACTTATTGGAAAGAAGAGAAATCACTGTTTATTATGAGAAAATGGGTACCAGGGAGTGGGTTCTATACCTCAAGATTACTCATATTATTTCCACTCACAACCCCTTTCAACCCAAGAAACTTATGTGCAATCCCAGGCATATAAGAAATATTCAAATCAAATATTTATTGATAATCATAAAACATTTATTTCAACCAATTCTTTAGTATACATATAATTTACCATTTATTAAGGACAAAATGCTCATGCACATGCACATGCTTATTTATATTTATCTCTGATCTTGTTTGCATCATTAATATCACAGGATATAGAATATAAACATCATTGAAAACTTTTGGAGCTGATCAATACTTGGATTTTATAATCCAGTGCTGATAATTCACCTTCCCATCAACACATAGTACAAAATGGCAAAAGTCTGTATAAAGTCATTTCAGAAATTGTCCTGATCCTAAGCCAAAATTCACTTAATATATTTTAATGAAATGCAAGTCAGCAACACAAATAATAATGTGTGTGTGTGTGTGTGTGTGTGTGTGTGTGTGTGTGTGTGTGTGTGCTGTATGTACATTTCCTGTGGATGTGAACATGTATTCATTTAAGGGTGTGTACATGTATCTACGTAAGTACGGAGCCCAGAAGTCAACACTGAATGTCTTCCTCAATCATATTGTACCTTATTTTTTGAGATAAGGTCTCTCACTTAAAACTCAACAGTTTGGTCTCTCAGCTTACCAATTTGGCGAGGCTGGTTGGCCAATGGGATACAGAGATCCACCTTCTCCTCCCAGCATGGGAATTACATATATGAAATATAGTGTCATATCTGCCTTTCACCTGGTGCTAAGGATCCATACTTGGTTCATCATGCTTGTGGGGCAAGCACTTTACATACTGAGCCACCTCCCCAGCCCTACAAAAGAGCATTTTTTAAAACTAAGAATTCTAATCCAGTAAATAGAAAGATAAGATAACCTGATTGAAGAATAACAATACAAAAACATCAGAAGTCTTTGTTTCCATAATTGGACCATCATGCTTCTGTAAGAGCCAAAAACTCCGAATGTGCAGTAAAAACACTGCAGTTCTCAGCACGCAGGAGACTTCGACTGATGTGTTTCAGGCAGTGTAATCTGGGCAGTGCATTCTGTGCAAAGTGCAAAGTTGCGTGTTCAGAATCAGAGCTGCAGTGAAGTCTCCAGATGCAGCACAGGTGAGTGCTGCCAAACACACTTTGGATTCATTATTTGTTTCATTTGTAACTGATTTATGGTTATTATTGATTCATAATTTTTGGCATTGCTGTTTTTGTGGGACCCCTAACTTTTAGTTGTGAAGCCACATGTGAGGCCATGACCTATAGTTTAAGCAGCTAAACTGCCTCCCTCATGTCACAGGAAAACCTGCCCAAAGTTACAGGTTTACCTGCAGAAAGTCAAGCTGCAATCTTAATCCAGAGCTTTGTGCAATTCAGATTCATCATGAAGTGTATAAGGTTCTTAACTCACCACAGATTTTTACGTTTACATTATTTTATAAGCACCGATTTTCTTAAAGCTAATAAGCTGTCTGGAAATCTTGTTTCCACAAAAAAATAGGTAATTTAACAGTTTTTCCATTGACATTCTATTTATGGTATATTTGCAGGATTGCAAAACTTTTTGATGAATAAGATGCACTTCTTATTGTAGATTTAATTATTACACAAATCATGCTTTCCCTGCAGGGTGTATAGTAATGCCTTTGATAGATTATACTCCTTGTCTGTATATTTTGGCTGAACGAATAGTTAAAGTTTTCACAGAATGATTTACTCTTGCTAGTCAAAAGTGATGGAATTCTTGAAGGAGTTTCACTCCTACCCATAATGCTATTACTATAAAAGAGACCTATGCAAATTCAAGGTTCTAAGTGCCAATTTTATTTTTATAGAAAAATTCTATTTCTATTCTCTTACTGTGATTTTCAAACATGCATACATTAGTATTCACATGTGGAAAACTATATCATCCACTTATTTGAAAATGTTATCTCAAAGTCCAGATGAGTGGCAGGACTTTCATCATGTGCATTGGAAGTGTGCACATATAAGGTACACAGCAGCCTAGGTTGTGATTGGGATTGGCTAATGCCTGATCGATGTAATCCCAGAACACCTTCACTTGCTCATTAAATTGCTACCATCTTGACTTTAAATAAGATCTTCTTTAATTGCATTTGTGGTTCTTTGGGCTCAATAACTCACTAGTCTATTTTTAGTATCCCTTTTGTTGCTTATTTTAATATCAATCTTTGTATTGTATCGTGAAAGTCTTACAGAAAACATTAATTATTCTTCATCTTTCCCTCTGAGTATATGTATGTGACATTGCCTCATGTACAGAGCTCTGCTGTGATAGGTCAAGAAAGGTCTAATTGTGCAAACTTATATTCTGTATGAAGGTATATTGGTCTATATTAGTTTTCTGTCTATAGCATCAAAATTGCTCATACATTACCATGTTACTTTTAGAGTGATCACAAAACAAATTTAGATTTTTAATTGATGGAAGAGATTTTAGTACTCATCAAATTCAGCTCATTATTTAGTTGGTTAAGAGGTGTGAATTCCTAATATTATTTTGCCAATGAGATACATCAAGTGACTTAAGTTTTATTGCCTTCCTCAAGACCACGTGATAGGAGATTTGCATGGCTGTGAGGAAGGCTTTCTTTAGTGTTACCCACGGAAAGTTTAAAGAACTTTTCCCCAGACCTCTGCCCCTCAGCCCCAATGCAACTAGCAGTTTTAGCCTAGTGATCTGTGGCCCTGCAATGAAGGTTGGTGAGGGCTGCTCTGAGTCTTGGAGCACAGCTCTCCAGGGATTACCAGGCATACTTCTCCTTGGTGGATCCCAAGCAGCAATGTCTGTTCTCTAGTCCTCTCAGCTCACTGGAATCGCCAGCCAGCTTTTCACCTCAACAGCTGGCTTCTTTACTGGATTCATGGCACCTTACCTGATAATGAGCAAGTCAAGAAGTCCCCAGATGCCATGTGGAAACCACAGGAAGAGCATTCTTACCACCTTATGGCTCTCTTTTGCAGGAATCCTTCGTCTCTCATGTTCTTGTAACATTGGAAGCCCTTGTACTCCATTTTTCTCCCTGTCTGTCCCAATGAGACTGCACCCCAGGCTGCTAGTGTTTGGTTCCTGTGTTTGGAGACCCAAATTAGCAAAGTCCATGAGATAGAAAACAGCAGCAAATGTAGAGCTAAAAATACAGCCTAGTGTGTCTAGTTCTTTCTAGGACCTTGGCTTCTCTTGTCCTTATCTTCAGCATGGGTGTCAACTTAAACAGCTATCTGTTTTATCTCTTTTGTATCTTCAAGTTTTTCCTAACACTGTGTGTGTGTGACTGTGCCTGAGTGAGTGTATGTGCACCATGCGCCTGTAGGTGCCCACCAAAGCCAAGAGAGGGTGTTGGATCCCCCTGGAATTGGAGTTACGGGTAGTGTAAGGTCCCTGACATAGGTATGGGGACCAAATCTGGAGGCTCTGCAAGAACAGCAAATGTCCTTAACCATTGAGCAGTCTCTCCAGCCTGGTTACAGTCATCATTGGAGAGTTTATCTTGACATAAGCTGTTGGAACGTAAGTGGGAGAAGACATCGGTCTACGGACTTCTGCTTATGCCATTCTCTGTTCTAGAGCCCCTGTGTTCTTACGATCTGACATGATCTTGCATTCAAGAGGCATCTAAAGTACTATCTCCAGTTTAAAGATTTCCCATGTGACCCTTTCTAGATATGGATGTTTTTAACGTTCCCTGTTACGCTTAGTTTGCATTTATTTTAAAGCACTTGTGTCGTTGTACATGAATCTGACTGAGTATGCTTATCGTACTTATCCCATTTCAAAGGACTCGAGGGAGAATAATTTCTGACTTACCTTGATCCCTTTCTACCAAGTCGCATAAAGAACAGAGCTGCTGATTCTCAGAATACGTTTTATAGAACTGAGGTGATCATGGAATTCTAGCTGGTGTATGTGACAGACTTCTTACCAAGTTTGGAGTTGTAATTTCTACCACACAAAAGGCTGGTGCACTGAACCACGAGAAAGACAGAGGTGACAAGAACGACACAAATGGAACAAAGTTCGTGAGGGCTCCACAAACTTAGCCAGCTACGGGTTTCTCCTTAGGGTGTACGCTGTGAACGATCGCCATCACCATCGTTCACTACCGTGCCTTGTTCATGGTGCTGGGAGTTTTTAAGCAGATAATCTCATTGACTGTCTCAGGAATCTGGGATGAGGGTTATTTTCCGGGATTTATGGATGAGGTTGATGTATTTAAGCAACACACCACAAATCACTCGCTAATGTACTAACAGAACTGGGACTCGAGACCCAGGGGCTTCCAAAGACTGAGCAATAGCGGAGAAGGTCGGGCATTGGGATGAATCCTTGTCTTTGTGCTGTACTCAAAGAAACAAGTCAATGAATTCCCTTCAATGGCATATGTAACTGCTTATTACCTCCTGCAAATTCACTAACTCAAGCAAACCTCTCAATATACAGAGGCTTCATTTGTGTAACTTTCAACTGGCAAGAAATACGGTACTTAAAATGTCACCGAATCTAAAATGTCACCAATTTAAAGAACTCACCATGCTGTGTGTATTTAGAAAAAAATCGCTCTCACAATTTTGATGTACCTGGTGTTCGTTGTATAATATATCATTATTTCAGAGACATGGAAATGTTTTTCTAATCTCCTTAGAATTGAGGAAATATGTCAGAGGCTTAGTGGGGGAAACGTTATGAAATAGCGAATGTGCTCATTCAGTGTAGAACCTGGCACATGGGAAGTACTGAATAAATGATTCTTAAATATAAAAATATAGACTAGTAATAATGCACCAGTAGGTAATCTAAGAAACCCTAGGTCACTGGGACTGGGAATACAAGCAATTTATTTAAATGGTATGCCAAGTACTGGAATACATTTTGAGAAAGCAGCTAAGAGCATGCTAGAACCAAGTGGGTGGGTGAAAATTAGCTCTTTTGATTGGAAGAGCTGTGGAGACCAGCGTCCCCCTCAAGCTGCAAGTCCTAGTGTTCAGGTCAGAAGTGGGGGGCACAGCAGAAGTGGGGGTGTTTGGAGGCAAGGCCTTCTTACCATCCCTTCCTGAATGCTATGCTACACAGTAAAGCGCAGCAGCTCACTGTGGTATCAGCAGCAGGGAAGGGGAACTGGGCCAGGTTAACGCAACAGGAGCCCTGCAGATTGTAATAGAAATGTAATTGATGTGCCGGGATTTTTCAGAAGACACCCAGAAAATCTATTAGAGAAGAATTGGCAAATCCTCTGCCTTTGCCTCAGGACAGTGTGATGGAATTCTAATGAGCTAACAAACAAAAGAGTTAAGTAGTGATCCCATTTGAACAGCTGCATTTTAGCTTATAAAATGGTTTGATCTTTTCCTGCTTTCTGGAAGGTATTCTTATGTAAAAGAGGCAATACACTTTATAGATAAAATACCTTTTCCACAGCATCCAATTGGCATGTGGGTTCTATCAGCATAGGACTAGCAGACCTCATAACCATCAACCAAGAACCATTTTCTCTGAAAGCAAAAGAAACTATCATTTGTCAAGACTATAGAATGGGCCATGTCCTTTAGACAGGCTGCAGGATTGAGTGGTTAGAGTCTGACAGAGCGGGCTGCCCAGTCATGAATCTCAGCTGTTTCACAACGAGTTGCTGCCTGCCTCAGTTTCCTTGTTTATCAAAGGCAAAGAAAGAGTTTCCTGGGTTCTTCTGAATGTAAATAGGTGTAATTAATCTTTACATTATGTTTCTCATTGCCAGGACAACATATAATTGTCAGAAATAATGTAAGAAAAGAAGGGTTGATTTGGGCTCAGAATTCCAGGGGATTTCAATTTATCCTGGCAGGAAAGCAAGGTGGTTCCAGGGACTGCACAGTGAGTTTTTTCAGGTGCCACTGACCAGGAGATGGAGAGCCAGACTAAGAGAGATGGGTACAGAGGTCAAAGTGAGCCTTCACTCCTAAACTCATGTCCTATAGATTCCACAATCCCCCACAACAGTGCCACAAGCTGGGGGCCAGCCAAGTGCTCAAGTGCATGAGTTGCACACTCAAACCTTCCGATGTACGGACTGTGAACATTTGAACTGTGTGTGCATGTATATGAGCATTAAGTGTATACTCGGGTTTCTCACAGTACCACATAGATCTTTCATCTTTGTAACTGTGTGCTGTAAAACCACTTGAGAGTGAAGGACAGGAATCCATGGTGCTAAGGTTCATACTTCTTTCAATGCAGCTCTTTCTCTGTATTAGACTTCTGCCTGTTAGCTAACATGTAATACCATGATGTCATGCACATCACACTAAATCCATGCCACTCTTGAGGTGCTTGCATAGAGGTTATATCTGTGTTTCAGTGGTGTTTGTATGTCTCTTCAGTTTGGACATTGCCTTTATAATCTCCTATCTTCAACAGATTTCGGGTAAATGGATAGCCATGGGAAGACTCTGCTCTGGGAGTTTATATTTGGCACAGTGCTTTCGCGTACCTGATCTCATTGGAGTCCCACCATATTTCACACATAGAAAAGAAAATGAGTTCTTCTTACAGACAGACACTCACAGAGTGTGAGTCCTGACTTTGTCAACTGGGGAGCACTCAGCTGTCCCCACTCTCAATTCAGTTAGTCACCGAGTGTGTATTTTTGAGTAACTGCTGAATAAGCGCCTACTGTGAGCATGTTAGTTAATTGGCCGCGTTGTGCTCTTACCCTGCAAGAAAATGTCACAAAACACAACAGGATCCGCTAATAAGAGTTTTATTAAAGATAAAGGGACAGAGAGTGCGCAGGCCTGTGGGAGAGACACGTGTGTGGAGAAGAAGGAACCAGGAACATGGCGCTGGATTTTAAAGGCTGGGCGTGCCCAGGTCACGTCACTACTCCGCGCATGTGTGTAGATCACATGGCCACGTTGCTCGCCTACATAGCTATGCAATGTCACGGATCCTGGTCACGCGAGACGCCTTGACCCGGAAATGGCTATCTTGACCTGGAACTGGCTAGGTGGAAGTGTCCAGGTCCACCGAGCATCCTGGTTACGAGAGACGCCCTGACTTGGAAATGGCTATCCTGACCTGGAACTGGCTAGGCGGAAGTGTCCGCCGGGCATATGCAAACACGCCTGACCGTGGGGGCGTGTTGTGAACCCTTCAGAGCAGAGGGTGTGAAATCCTAGCTATATGAAGAGGGCAAGACACCATCTTCCTAAAGGATGACGTCAACTTAGAGGGAAGAGAGCCGTCATTGACAAGGTGCGATGGATCTTGTGTGACGTTATTAGTGTGAAGAAAGCAGAGTTTGAACCCCCAGAGATGAGGAAATGGACCAGAGCTCTGAGGGAGGCCTCATATTTGTGAGGCTCTTACTGTCAAACAAAGCAGGGTGGAGGGGGGATATGGAAGCACTTTGGGCAAAGGCAGCAGTCGGGACACGTAGCAAAGTGAGTGGACCAGGGTGACAAGCCGGGGGACCGTGACGGTGACCTGGTGGCGAGGAGAGACTGCAAAGCAGGTCGAATGGAGAAGGTGCTGAGGACGGTGAACTCTTTCCTCCAGGTGAAGGGAAAGCAAAGGGCTTTTCAGACAAGCGCTGTCAGAATTCTAGCTGTTTCAGAAAACCGCTGAGCAAGGTGAGTTAGTGAAGCCTGTGCCTGGGCGACACCGGGTTTGTGGATATGCCCGGTAAGAGGCTGACGGCAAGTGTAAAGATACCAGAAATACTGACTGGAGATCTGCATTGGAACGTTAGAGTGGCGTGACGAATAACTGGGTGGAGGTGGGCGGCGCACCGCTGCAAAAGGCAGTGCCAGGGAGAGGAGTGGATTGCAAGGGAGCGTGGGTCCTGTGCTGGGCCTGCCGAGTGTGAGATGAGGGGGTGCACACGCGTGTGGGCATTGCTGTTGGATCCTGGGTGGTGGAAACAGTTACAGTGGGTTCTTCAACACGGGAGGCTATGCAAGCCGAAGAAAGAGACCCAGAGGAGGAAATGCCATTTAGAAACTGGTAAAGGAAATTAAATGTTTAATCAGAGGAAAGCCAAAATTGTGGAAACCAAGGAAAGAGAGGATTTCTAGAAAGGGGTGTACCACAGCGTCTGGTACTACTGAGAGTTCAAGAGGCTGAGCCTGTCAGATTTGATATGTGCCAATTGTGAGGATAGGTTTGAGAAATAGATCGCCGGGAGATTTCATCACTGAAAACACCGTAGAATGGTTTTAGGTCCATGGATGGTAGAGTCTACTCCACACCGAGGCTTGCGGTACAGGCAATTCTCCAGCATATTACTGTACCACAAGCACTTTGTAGCACAGTAGTATGTATTTGGACATCTAATATACCTGAATAAAGGAAAGGCACCACAAAGACACGAGCTGAGAGGTGAAACTTGATACATCTGAAAGCACCACCTCACAACTGGAAGCTGTTCCTGTGAGTCGCTGAGTGAGTTGAAGCAGAAGGCCTAGGACATACCCTGCCTCCTGCAGCCTTATGACTCTCCTTCACTTGGACAATACTACATTCATCCTAATGCTTTTCCTCTAAGATAACTTAATCTTGGCATACTGTACCTTTTCTAGTTGGTAAGTCTTAAGGTTTATAAACCCTTTGGTGCTATTATGATAAATAAAACTTAAAACTTAAATATGCTCTAGAGCTAAGAAAATTTTCTTCCTTTATATTCTCATTTCATAAGCTTTGTCTTTTAATTATTTTAAATCAATAAACTTTTTTTCTAAAAACAGACAAATGTACAAGTTAGGTGAGATCTACACAAAGGCCGGACGATCAACACTCCTGTCTCCCACCTCCACATTGTGTCCCACTGGAAGGTCATAGAAGGTCTTTAGGGCAATGACAGGCATGGAGCTGTAACCACCTGTGATGATATTGCCCTATTCTAGAACACTTCCTAAGGCTGCTTTACAGTTAACCGCGCGAGTGTGTGTGTGTGTGTGTGTGTGTGTGTGTGTGTGTGTGTGTGTGTACATATACACACATTCCTATGTATATATTTAAACATGCATATTTTTAAATGTATGTGTGCTTAAGGAGTATACTCTAAAATAATAATAAAAGGGACTGGAGAGATGGCTCAGCAGTTAAGAGCAATGACTGCTCTTCCAGAGGACCTGGGTTTAATTCCCAGCACTTACATGGGGACTAACTACTACCATCTCTAATTGTAGTTCCAGGAGACCCAATGCCCTCTTCTGGCCTCTGTAGGCACCAGGCATGCACAGAGTGCACAGACATGTATGTAGGCAAAACATCCAGACACACAAAAATAAAAACAATAAAATAAGTTTATAAGAATATAAAGCATAACAGTCATTTTCATCATCCAATATTATACTTTATATACCATATCTACCATACTTCTGTATGGCCAGACATGTGCCCATTCACAGCACATTAGTTTGCATGATTGTGCAGTATGTTTGTCTACGCCAGGCTCCTTCTAACACGAGATGAGTGTGTTGTGTTTGGAAGCTACAGTGTCACTAGGCAATAAGAATATTTTTAGCTCCATCGTAATCTTATGGGACTCCTGTTGTATGTGCAACCTGTTGTCAACGAAAACGCTGCTATTCTGTGCATGACTCCATCAGACAAGTTATCACAGACATGCTGCCCATCATCATGCTGGCCCTTAATTTGTAAGTTTTCGTAGCGTCCTCTAAGGGAAAACAATATGAGTGGATAGGACTGCCTGAGAACCCGTATTCACTCTCCCCAGAGGCTTATTTCTTCTTGCATAAAGGCAGGAGGCTGGTGCAATCATTGCTATTTCTGGCATCTAACTCTTTAAGAAGAATTTTCAGAATATTTGACTACATGGAATATGAAGGATTTAGAACAGTATGAATTGAACTTCCTTACCTTAAACACCAGCATGCAGGGTTGAGATATAAGAATGAGGGCAGAGCACAGTCATCAGCTGGGTGTGGTAGTGTAAGAATGTCTCCACTACCCCAAGACAGCATTGTTGCTAGCTGGAGGCTAACCTGGGCTATGTAGTGAGCTGGAGCACAACTTGGGCTACACAGTAAAGGCATTATATTAGAAGTGTCTAAATTCCTATATACACCTTACTAGGATGAGCTCAAGAGAGACGTTCTTTCCAAACTTGCAAGTTGTTCACTGGCACTCTAGAATATTCAGATTTTGAAAGGTCATGGTTGTTTAAGCCTTTGTGTATCTGGGGTTAACAGTATTTTTAAAAATAACAGTACCCTTTTTAAAACAGTAACTTTAACAGTTACTTTTTAGCAAAGGAAAGTTGAGGATTCTGGCTTTTCTTAAGATTGCAACCAGTGTACATGTGGAACCTTGGGTGGATTCCTCAGTTTCTGCAGTTAGTATTTGAGGTGCTGAGGTTTCCAGAGCGGAGCAAAAAGCCTTTGCACAGCCTCAAGTGTAGCATTCTCAACACACGAAGCTGTCTGGATAGGACACCTTGTCACATGAATCCTTGCAGGCTCTGCACTCCTTCCTGTCTTTCCCACAGAACCCATGCCCGCCTTGGCCTTTCTGATGCTGGCCTGCGCTGCTCTGAATCCCACTAGTGCCATTGGTCAGCATTCAGAAGCAACAAATAAAAAGGATTCTTAGAATGCTGAGGAGGGTGCTGTTGTCAGCTGGGAAAATGTAAGCCATTGTGTTATGCCTGGGGCCCGTGTCTTAAGTGGCCTTCCTGGAGACACTGTGGACCTCCAGCGTACATTGCAAGCGTTACCCACTCCATCTGTGCTCCCAGCAGCCTTTGCCCAATATCCTCACTGGGACTGGGAGTGAGCCAACTAGGTTGGCATGCACACACCAAGAGAACACAACCTTTACCCCTCCCTCGGGGCAGCCAAGCCTCCTCACCCTTTGCTTTCCCTTACAGTCGCTGATGAAAACACCCATCACCATTAAGTGTTTCCCCGCTGAAGTGTGACCTTGTTAAATGAGTGTGGTTTGACTCTGAACTGAAGTCAAACTGCTCCCCGCCCCCTGCAGCTTTACTGCCTTTCCCTTTAATAAAAAATTAAATAGTGTTTCCAGTCCTGTGTGTTTAGAATTGTGTATAACGGAAGAATTCTCAGACCCAAGGAACAGACCATTGCCTGTCAAGCTGGCATGCTAATGTGTCTGAGATTACTTGCAAACGACCCATTCAATTGCATTCCACCTAGTGCCTCTTTTCTAACTGGAGTCCAGAAACTGAATGTTGGGGAAGCTTACATAATACATTCAAAACGGACTGGAGAAAATATTTCAATTCATCATACATAAGATAGGCAGTTATTGCTTTGTGAGACCTGTTGTTTCATTACACACGCACAATGGGTGTGTATGATGTCACCATGAATTTAAAAGCTGTGAGCTTAAGTGTCAGTGTTGGATAGCTCACACTGAAACAATGTAAGGGCAGAAAGGTCTATTTGACTCATGGTTTCTAAACCCACAGTTCACCGTGTCAGGGAAAGCCATCATGGTGCAGTGGTGATGCGAGTCTCTGGTGGAGGCTGTTCCCATCACAGCAGACAGGGAGCAGAGAAGGCAGGTCTGGAGCCTGGACCCAGCTATCGCCATCTACCCCCCCTCCCCCATCTCTGGGGACCTAGCTCTGCCATGAAGGTCTCATCTCCTAAACTTGTATAATGTCCCCAGATAGTGCCACCAGCTGGGGCAGAAGCATTGAATGCATGAGCTCATGAGGGACATTTTAGGTTCAAACACAGAAAGTGAGTAGACTCTGGTGATGAGGATGTTGTTGGTTCCTCTGGGTTGTAAAAGTGCCCCCAGGACTCACATGTCCTCTCTCCTGTCACCCAGAAGGTAGGTAGCCATCTGTTCCCTGCTGTCATCCAAATGTTAGCAAATGGCAGCTACTTGTAGCTTTTATTTTTATTCACTACCTTTTAAAACTTTATTATTTTTATTTTAGCCTACAGTTGATACTTATTGAGGTGAGGGTCATCGTAAGTTGGGGGACACTCTTTACCAACTTAAAGCCAGGAGGACCTCCAACACTTTCCTTCGGTTTTACAGAAAGAGAGTCTGTATACATTTTTATCAGAGGCAGAGAGCTATGGGTTTACTTGAGAAAAGGGTCTCCAGCAATCCTCATATCCATATGACTCAACAGAGTCACAAGTCACGTGAGTGGAACTGGTGGAGACAGCACAGAGCAGGAGCTGGGCAATGCTCAGATCCCTAACCCACTGTGGATGGTCATGTGAAGACACTGTAATCACCGCCTTCACTTCTGAGCACCTGAGACCTGGAAATAGTGAGTGCAAGGCAGAGCAGCTGGATGCAGGGGTAAAACATGGCCGCCCCGGCAGTTCCAGCACCGATTCTGTAAGACATAGTGAGCCTCAGATGTAACAATGAGAACAAACTTCAAGGGTCCTGAGATCCTTTCTTTTTACTTTTATTAGTTAGTTATTTATACTGCGTGAGACAATCTTTTGATAAGCTGTGTGCAGCTCGTTCCAGAGTGTGAACTCAAACCCTGTCTATCACTGTGTCCATGGATGTTCAGAGGCCCTTCCCTGTGAGTTCTCTGCAGGCCTCTGAGCTGGGTCAAGTTGGCCTCTCATTGAAATCACCACGCTAATGCGCGGGTGTACCAGAAAAGCAGGAGGGGCCTCCGGACAGGGCTGTTGTCTGAATGCTCCCACCTAGGTAGGAAGTTCACAACAAGGAGAAGGTGATGATATCTACTTCTTCTTCAGTGTGAGAACAGCAAGTCTGCATCTGGAAGATGGCTAACTGGTTGAGGATTGTATTAGAAGGCTGACCTATTAGCCATCATTAGGAGAGGCAAATATTCAATGTAGGTCATTTCGCTTCCCCCTGGTTTCTCACATTCCATGTCTGTAGGTCATTCTAGAATCCTAGGACAGGGAACTCTACAGAGACATTCTAATCAATATTTCCTTCTTGCTAGTAGTGCTGGTGAGAGTGATGGAGAAAGGATTTGAAAGGCAGCCTGGAGTGTGCAGCCTGGAGGAGTGTGGTTTTGTTTCTTCCACACTGTGGACAACTGGAAAGCTGAGCGTGAATCTGCCTACTTCCCAAACATGCATCTTTGCACAGTAAGCTCAGAAGAGGAATCCCAAGTTAGATTTGGCTGAGCTGAGTAAATGTCAAAACAGGAAAGGGTGCAATAAAATCCTGCTCCTCTGTTGACTCTGCATCATAGTGGATCAGTCTACAAAATGGAGGTCAGAACGTCCCTGGCACAGTTCTTTATTTAATAGTAACTGTACAATGTTTGTGATCAGATTTGTGGTTTTATTGTCACTTTTGATGTGGCAAAAGAAAGAATATTGCTGTATTCCATTAGACCATTAGGCAAGTTTCCAGGATACAAACCAAAATTACATTTTCAAATAGAGAGAAAAAAATCTCTCACCTTGGGTGGTAGTGATGGCACATGCCTTTAATCCCAGCACTTGGAAGGCAGAGGCAGTCAGATCTCTGAGTTAAAGGCCAGCCTGGTCAATATAGTGAGTTCCAGGACAGCCAGGGCTACACAGAGAAACCCTGTCTCAAAAACCAAAACAAAACAAAAAAAATTATTTTGAGCTGGCCTTGAGGTTCTAGGAGGGGGAGAGCTGTCCCTGTGCCTCATCAGCTGCAGCACTCAGGAGAATGGCCGGAACACCTCTCCTGAGCAACACAGCAGAGCTGACCCTAAGGGGTAGGTGTGGGAGAACCGCCCCTGAGGACCAGAAAGCAGGAAAACTGACCCCACCCCTTTGCTCATAGCTGCAAGGGGTGAACTCACCAGGGCAATGCTGGAGAGCTCAGGCTGGTGGTGGAGAAGGGAGAGAGCTGGGGGGCTGACTGGCCTCGCAGCAGCCCAGGTCCAGAGCCAAGGCTGGGTGTTGGCCTACCCGACATCCACTCCATCTGTGATGGGTTGGAGCACAGGTGTGTGTGGGGGGCGGGTGTCCTGTGGGTCTAGGGCTACAGGTTATGCATGGCCCTGGGAAGGAAGGGGATGTCCAGTAAGAGTCCCAGTGGAGGGCCAAGTATCAGTAGCACAGCAGAGGCTCGGGGCCTCGAACCCAACCAGTGATTCTTTGTGATGAACCCCTACAGGTAAAGATGTGTGGATCAAGGGTTTACTGCGTGACTCACTGTGTCACACTGCGGCTTTCGTGACGACATTTCCCCTTGCTGCCTTTTTTAAAAAAATTTATTTTGTTATATTTGCAGGGGAGTGAGGTTGCAGTGGCAGAGGGTGGATTCGAGGGGACAGGTGATGTGTGGGATAGGGATACATGATGTGAAAGACACAAAGAATAAATAAAAAAAATTAAAAATTTCTCACTTCATTCTTCCATAAAAGAATAATTTGTTTGATTCTTTCTGGAAAGTACTGTTTTGAAAACAAAACCTTGAAGATGCTGAGAGTATTTCAAGACAAGACTGAAACGTAATTGGTACACTTCCGAGTTATGAAAACAAGGTTTAGACAAAGGAATAAAATCCAGTTATCCGTTGGGTATTCCTACTCCCCTGAAGTCTCCATCGTGCTGACTTGAGTCTTTATGATGAAACTGAATTGGATTTCATCTTCACATGCACCCGGCTTTAAATCGGTTCTGAGGATTTGAACTCTGATCTTTGTGATCATCCTCACTTTACTGCTGTGCCATCTCTACAAACAGCTCTGTTTCAGTCTGCAGAGTGTTACTGAAAACTGAAGGAACCCATCACATCTCATGTGGCTTGATTTTACATGACAGAGCGCTGTTCCCAAAGGTGTTCTAACCTTGGCAAATATGGGTGGTACCTTCTGGCTTTTGTCACAAACTCCTCGGTGTGAACCCTGCATTCAGAGTAGAACTTCTGGTCTCTGATCTCACCATCTGCAAGACCAGCAAAGTAGACACTGTGTCCGAAGTTAAACATCTTCACCTTGACCAGCCCTTCAGCTTCCTCACGAGGCCTCTTAGGCACTTCTTGGGAGTTCCACCTCCTTCATCCTGGGCAGAAGACACGTATTTGGACTGAATTTTCCATGGTGGCTGAGCATGACTTCGACCACTGGTCACCAGAAGTTGTTTTTCTCTTCGTCTCGTGTCGAATCCAGTCCTACTTCCCCTGGCTTTACTCTCCTCCCATTTTTCTCTTTGCAGTCAGACTTTCCTCTCCGGCTTTTTGCAGAGGTTTCACGCCCTCCCTGAAGTGGGGAGGCAGTCAGGCTCTGCTGTGCGTTCTCTCTCCTGCCCTACTAACAGGCATTTCCTGCTTCCCGGGGTAAACCCTTTCAAAAGTCATGTTTTCCCATCATTTTATACAAGCAATAGTAGGAAATGTGAAAAGCACACAAACCATGTTAAAGCTATAATAAATCTTAAGATTAACTTGACCTTAAGCAAAAATAATAACAGCTTAAAACATGGGGAAGAAACCCTAAACAGACACATTTCAAGGGAAAATCCCATTAGACTTAGATAATCATAGAGTAGATCCTTGAAGGGAATGGGAGGAACTCGAAGCTTGTGATTGTTAAAACCAACTGGAAAAATCCTTAGACTTGCTTCTAGGACCACGTGGTCCTGGCTAAGGCAAGTGGATCAGAAGTCCAATAGAGCTTCTAACCTTGACTTTCAAGTCAATGCAGCTCCCTGTGCACTGAGAAAGAAAAACACAAATCAAACTGCTTCTGCTAATCCAGGAGGGGCTGTCACAAAGGTTAGGGACAGCATCTGTGGAGAAAGACACACCTGACTGACTCTGCTGCTGATTTTATTTTAAATTTTGTTTACTTTTTAGGTGAAGTGGTGGGGGTGGGAGTGTGTGGGGGTGGGAGTTTGGGGGTGTGTGTAAAGGTGTGGGCTCTGTGGAGTGCAGGTGCCCACAGAGTTCAGAAGAGGGCATTGGATCTTCACGTGGACTCAGGGAACCAAACTTTGGTTCTCTACAAGAGCAGATGGCATTCTCATGCAGTGAACCATCTCACCAGCTCCTATCTGATTTTATTTGATTTTGTGTATGCATACAAATGTATGTATACATTTGTATATGTGAGGCTGTGAGAGTGTGCATGTGGAGGGCAAATGCCCACCTTGGGTAGAGGGCCTCCGGTGCCTGACTTCTCATCTTTTGAGACAGGATTTCCCACTGGCCTGGTGCAGGTCATGTAGGCAAGCTGACTGGCCAGTGAGCCTCAGGGATCTCACGTCATCAGCCTCTGTGCTGTCACCACACGCACGAGTTCCCATGGCCTGGGTTTTTACCTGGGTCCTGGGGATGGAACTCCGGTGCTCATGCTTGCACAGCGAGTCGAGCCGTCTCTCCAGCCTGACGCCGTTTCTAGGACTGGCCAACAGGACAGGGGAGTCGAGACGAGCATGAAGTGCAGGCGCAGAGGCGGCAGCATTGACAGAAATTCCAGTGACACCACTGCCCCCATCAGAGAGAGAAGCCTGGAAAAGAAACTCAGAAGCTTAAAGCACGTTTGTCCCCAAGACCTTCTGTCTGTTTTGTGGCAGGGCTGTGGTTAACCCCTGAAATGCCCACTTCACCAGTGGTTACACTTCACCTTTGGCATCATCGAGTGTGGTTGCACTGTGTACTGGCCCATCCCAGTGAGTGGAACACTTGGAGACCCAACTCTGGCCTGGGCAGAGGCCAAAAGCTGGGGATCTGGGTGCAGAGGAACCACTGGAAGGGGCTGTTTCTCATTAGATCAGCTTTGTGCTGCTTCTGGCAATTCCAAGACTACTTCTGTAGAGCCTCTCAAGATGTCGAGTGCTGGTCTGGAGCAACCATCCCACTGTCAACACACATACACACACACACACACACACACACACACACACACACACACACACACGCCATAAGGAGTTCTTATGATGCTGGGAGCCACATGAAAGCAATTGGCAAAGTTATCAAGTCTGAAATTGGCTGAAAACCCTTATTAGTTGAATTTGGCTCTAAAGTGCAATCCTACCATTAACAAAGCTCAAACAATGAATAAAAATGAGGAAAAAGTGTTTGCATGCATACTTGTTATTCCTTGAACTTGTAAAATATACTACAACCATTAACAAGAAATGATAAGCGCCTCAATATAAAAAGACCCAAATATATAAAAACAGGCAGTTCACAAAAAGAGCTACAAATGATCCTAAAGTTTAAAAAATTATTTTAGAAAAATTAGGGCTGGAGAGATGGCTCAGCTATTAAGAACGCTTGCTGCTTAATCCAGTTCTCAGCACTTAGGTATGATAACTCACAACCACCTTGCAACTCCATTTCCCACTCTTGCCCCTGCAAGTACCCACACACATGTGGCAGACACACACACACACACACACACACACACACACACACACAAATCTAAAAACAAAAATGCCACCAATTAAAATGATCAATGGCTCTCCTCCACCATCACGCATAGCACACTTGACAAAGCTTCTCGCCATGTCTTCTCACAAGACTTTCAGAATCGAGTGATTCCTGGCCAAGAAATAAAGCAAAGCTATCCTGTTCCATGATGGGTTTGATGAGCACTGGTAACAAAATTAGGTACAACTCCAGGAGAAAACACTGGAGGAAAAGGAAACTGGGTTTGTATGAATTCTCACACAATGGCATGATTGACAGTGTTTGCTGAATTGTGGTCATTTATCAGTCCTACCAAAGAGAGCTGAACATTTTTAACCTCTGAAGATTTGGTCATGTTTAAATTGAGTATCTGGTTTGCTTCTTATCTTCTCTGCCTGAAAACAAAAACTGGTAGGTTCATAATAAAATATGTCAAACCTTAAAAGGTAAAATAAGATGAACAATAGTATCTTGCTACTTAAATTTATCTAAGCTACTCTTTATATATTACTTGTAGACTTTATTGATAGCTCACAAATATAGATAGGAAGAAAATATAAGCAAAGACCCCAGTGGTACCCATCCAGTAAGACTCAGGGGTGATACTCTCTTGATCTTGAAGATGTCAAGGTGTCTGCACAGGGTACAACCATAGGTCCAGGGGCCTAGCTATGACTACATGGGATATCTGAGGGGGAAAAAATCTACGTACACAATGTTCTTATGTCTGTTAACTTTATTCCTCTAAGACAAAATTCTATCCATTCAGCTATGCTCCACCAGGCATTCAAGGCAGCAACAACTCTAGAATACCAAGCTCCATATCCATCTACTTTATTTCTCTGGGATGAAATCCTGTTTCCATAACTACAGTTCCATCCAGCTCCCTGCTAAGGACTAAACTCCTATGTTTCCAGCCTCATCTTTGTCCTCTGTATCCTCTTTCTCCATCTCTGCTACTCTCTACTCTTGGTATTCAGAAAATCTGCTTACCCTCTATGGAACCTTTGTCGTCCTCTCTTCTCTCTCCCCACGCTATTCTGTCCCTGTCTACAGAAAAATGCCTGCTTTTGCCCCTCTGGGCTTGGGGTTCTCTGCCTCCTCAGGAATGTTATTCTACCTTGATATGTAAAACCTCTTTTGTTTTCAATCAAAGTGCTCTGGAGAACCACTAGGCCTCCTCAAGGCTAGAGGAATGGTCTGAGCTTCATTAGCACAGGAAACAAAGCTGCGTCTCTGCCAGCTTCTCTCCTAAGCCCAGCAGTTACCAGAAGGTAACTTAGCAGTTCAGCAGGTCAGGGGAGCTGAACTGTTTACCAATTGGTCTGGGCACCCAAGGATTTCATAGCAGAAGATAGCTGGAATATTAAAGGCTGGGTAACACCAAATATTCATAATAAATGGCTTTGCCTTTTGACAGACCCTTGGCCGGTCAAAGTGCAGCTTTAATCCACAGCTGAATCTCTATGATATATTCTTGCAGCCTATAAGAGTTATTAGGTGACATTTCTGATTGAGTGTTGCGAGGTGGTACAGGAAGTGACAACCACCTTACAGCTGTCACCCAGCTGGCAGTGATTGGAGGGTGCAATAGAGCACTAGGCATTCGTGATTCGGAGGCACTATCACACAAAAAGCAACGTATCAGTGGCTTGTGGGATTTGCTACCATAGAAACACATCATTGAAGTCTTCTTCACATTTGACAATGGGTATTCTAAAAATTTCTCAGTCACGTGGACAGTTTTGACACAGAAATAAACCTCTGGGAACTAAGCAAGGCATGGTTACTGTAAATGAGAATGTTATAAAGGGATGTGTTACTTTTTAAAAAGTAAAGGCTTAAGAATAACCAAGAGATGCCCATAGACGGAAAGTTGGCTAAGTGTTCTTTTAGCGTGTAGCCGTCATACCAAATATGGTCATCCACCTCTTTTCCAGAACACAGCACTCAACTTGAATAAGAATCAGGCTATGGTGCTGAAGAGTAAGGGATGAGCCACAAAGCAGAATGTATTGTCACCATAAATACTTTTTTCTTCAGGTGTGGGCAATTTAGTATTTCCTTAGTGGTATAGACGAAGGGCTAATCCAGTTATCTTTTTACTGTACCAAGCCAGCAGAAGAAAGGATGTATTGCTTTACACTGAGAGGAGACACTCATGGGTTATGCGTGGTGTGCTATGCTGAACATAAAGATGCATTGAAGAGCCCTCCATAGCCCAGGAAGAGGCCATGTGGAGCAGAGTTCAAGGGGGGGAATGTTAAGTGTTGTTCAACGGTGTTTGAGTGCTCTGTGTAACAGGAACACTAATAGGTGGTGAGACTATTCAGTAGGCTTAAAGAAAGGGAGATGCCTAACAAAATGCTTGGAGTTCTGAGGGAGGAATTTTCACTCAACTTTGGGGCTCTGCAGATATTTTCGGGAAAATGCTAAGAACACTGCTTGCCTACAGGAATAATAAGAAATAGCCGCATATGTGAACTGTATGCTTTCAAAATATTCTGAGTTGAACATTTTATGAAGTCTACCATGCATGTGTATGAAAGTGCACAAATCGTAAAGGCACTGTTGGTTGTATTTTCAAAGTTGGGAGACCACCCAGATTAAGAAATAGAACACTAATATCACTGGTCCCCTTCCTGCTCCCCTCCAGTCACTAACATCTCGGAGTGTTGCCACAATCTCTACTTCACATCCCATAGATAAGACTTGCCTGCTCTTGAACCTTATGTAAACAGCATCATATAATAAACTCTCGTGTTTGACATATTTTACTTAGTACTTCTGTGTTCTAATATGAACTATGCAGTTCCAAATCACCCTCTAATACAGACTCAGCCTCCTCAAGGGCATAATCGTATCTTAATCATGTTTGTAATCTTGATGTTTGTCCCAAATTGGCTCAGTAGTGGCATAAATAAGTTTTCAAGATGCATGGATGGCCATTAATTATTTTTCTGAGTTTCAAAGCAAGCAAACACACTCAATGGCAAGGTATCTGTCATTGGGGCTCCTGGCACTGAAGCAGGACGTGGCAATGCCAAAATAGATGCAAGATGGTCCCTTGTTCTCAGACTCCAACCAGGGAGAAGTCAGAGCCTCAAACTACACAGTTCTCCAGATTCTAGTCTGCTTTGGTAATCAGTGGTTGATTCCTTCCGCTGCTGTCTCTGGTAGGCATGGAGAGCGTAACTGCTTCATCAATTTCCAGTTGCTGAAGACATGGCTGTGTTTAGATAAAGCTCAGAAGATTTTTAGACCCACAGGGAGCATCAGAGAACATTAGATACCAGAAGAACTCACACTTGTCAGCATCCATTGCTACCAAACAGAGGAATTTTGAAGTCATTTAGGGACAGAAGAAACATGACGACCATGATTCTTGAAATTTCTTGGAATTTCAGCCAAGTATTCTGAGGACTTCCTTCACTGAGCTGATGAGGACTTGCAGGGCTCATATGTGCATAATGAAATATGCTGTCTTATAAATTACTGTTGTGTTATCTAGAATGAAGACATGAGGGATTATTTGATCCCAATAAGGTTAAATACCATTTTTTAGAAAGTCATAAAGCATGGCAAAAGATGTTAAAGTGTCCTTAGCAGCCATATTTCTTTTTGTATTTATTTACTGACTGGTAACTTAACAATGTGGATGGTGTATGAACGCTATGCTCAGATTTTAAGTCCTTTTCACAGGTAGCAAAGAAATGCCATCCTAACGTGGGCATGGTTCACTGTTACAGAAGCTCAAATTATCCTAAGTGATACTACTCCTGTGCTACGACCATCAGTGAGCAGACGGCTCACTGATGGTCGTAGCACAGGTGTTAGTTATTTGTACCGTTTGGGTCGCTCTAGACTTGGTTCTCAAAGAAACCTTAGTAATCTTTCTTGTATTATTTTTCTTTTTTGTCTTTTCTGATAAATTATATGACATGGCAGATACTGATTCTGTGTGACATGGCATCTAGGGCAGTGCTTCTCATCCTGTGGGTCTTGACCCCTGTGGGTCGCATATCAGATATTTACATTATGATTCATAACAGCAGCAAAATTACAACTATGATGCAGCAACAAAGTAATTTTATGGCCGGGCTTAGGATAACATGAGGAACCGTATTAAAGGGTCCCAGCATTAGGAAGGCTGAGAACCATTGATATAGAGCATCTCTTTTTCCATACTCCTTTGGCAAAGGCAGTCATAAAGTTGGCCCAGCCAGTCAAGGAGAAGGACTTGCAGGAAGAACCAATGAGGTGGGAGCTACGGCAGGGCTTACATGTGGTCTCCCATGCTGTCTAATCCATGCTCTTTTCTGACAGCATTTGTTTCCGCTCTCAGCTCTCCTGAGTCTACACTCAGATCCATGCTGGCCTTACTCTAGAATTATCTGTGAGTCCTATCTCTGCTGATCAGCCCAGTCTTGCTTCAGATTCAATTTATCCCACAGACTGCCAAAAGTACCCTAGGTAGAAAGAGAGGAAATGTCTTCTTGTTGATTCAGATGTCTTCTTTGGTACCAAGATTGGGCTAGTTTAAGCAATAATTGGAGTGATAATCTCCACTGACATGGTTTTCAAAATGCCATGACTCCAATCTTCAGCTTTGTGGGGAATTAATCTATTTGCTCTGCAAAAACCTCCTCCTATAAAAGACAAAACTCTCATTCTCTTTTCCTGCCTGGAAAATAGTTACACCCTGGATGTTCTTTGTCTTTAAGAAGAGCTAGTTGAGCAGATATCTCAGAATTTATGATACTGTTTCAAACTCCAGAAGAGCACTAATTTTTCCCCATTGTTGAGGAGAAAGTGATAGTACATTAGGTCACAGAACCAGCTGTTACTAAGCTGAAATGGTCATTAAAATGGTGAGCCCTTGGAAGCAAATATCTGTCATGTGACATTTTATTTGTCATTAATGCCTAGAGAATGAAAATAACCTTTGGATATACAGTCCACTTGAGTTTCAATATAATGATTTAAATAAGAGGTAGTCTTGCCACCACTACACTAGTAAATTTATTAAGAAATAGAGATTAGGGATGTATATGAAGAGGTAGAAATGGAAAGGATTTCATAAAATCAATTAATTAGATTTTTTTCTTGTTTTCCACATGCATGATTTTAATCTTTACTAGGTGTATTAGTTACTAGTAACCATCCCTCTTTATTGTTTTTGTTGGCAGTGGGACCTGGGAGAACGAAACCCAAAAATGAGGCAGACTAAAGTCTCACACAATAGCCAACTTTATTCAGAGCATCAGACAATTTATACAGTGAGGGTTAAGAAGAATCACATTAGTAAAGCACACAGTCACAAGGACAAGCCTCACATGGTGGACAAGCCACATGTGGCAAAAACATGTTTCTCCATAGAGGAGTATGAACAAATAAATAGCTAGTGAAAATGAATAATCTGAAGTCAACTCACTCCTGTCTGCTGCACCTGGGAGGGGCATGAAAGCACACTCCAAAGAACAATTCCGTGTTTTGAAGAAACTTCGGTCACAAAACACTCGTCTTACTTTCTTGGGGTTTTCTCAGAAGCACTCGGAAATCCCAGGACTCCATTTTGGACTGTTTCCCCACATTCCCTGTGACAGAATACTTGAAGTTAAGGAAGGGAGGGTTGGTTTGACTCAAGGTCCCGAGGTCCAGCCAGCGCATCGAGGCAGGGGAGGCAGGAAGACAGCCTGAAGCTGGCTCTTGGTGTTGTATCCACAGTCAAGAAGTAAAGAGATGGATGCTGCTGCTCAGTCACCTGTCTCCTTTATATCCGGTCCAGGACCCTAGGCCGTAAAATAGGATCTCTCGTGTTTAGAGTGGGTCTTCCTACCTCGGTTAACCTAATCTAGATAATCCCTCACAGGCAGGCCCACACCCTGAGTGATTTGAGACCCTATCAGGTTCATAGCACTAACCATCACACTCAGTATTCATTAATGCACATTTTGGTGATGTCTTATTCAGTTGTCACTGGAGCTTAATGTGATGTAAGAGACTTAAACTAGAGAGCTTTGAGCATGTATGTGGGAGGTGTGCACACATTCACCACACTGGCAGAAAAGACACAATCAGCCATGTGTCCTTTCTCGGGTCTCGTGTCTTTGAGCAAAAGGAAGAGACAAACTGAGACACATGACCCAACTGTCCCCTTGTCACAACTGTTCCCACTGACAAGGCTGCTCCTCCACATCCCGAATGTCTTTTGATGACTCTACCTCCTGGTTTGGTTTTACTCCTGTGGCTCAGTGGTTAGCTCCAGACAAGACAGAGGCAGGTTTTCTCTTTAAAACCAACACACCAAGGAGTCAGTGAACCTGGTTCATATCTCAGGGCTATGGGATAAAGGGAAGAAGAGAGCAAGGAGGGGAAGGTCAATTCCAGATCAAAATTGTAGTGCTGGGCGCAGGTATTTCCAGCCTGAGTCATTTGAATGTTTTGTATACATGTATGATGGTTTTTTCTTGCAAGTGGGAAAATATCATTTTCAAAGGACATTATTCCAGTTTCTACTTACACAAAATCAGATTCAATTAGCCAACTGCAGGTGCTCTTAAGATTTGAGATGTCAGTGTACGGTTTGGGAGCAAATTGTGTCCTATTATTATTTGATTCAACATCTTTTAGGAGCCATTTGGACAGCTTGTTCCAAGTATGGCATTTGTTGCAGGCATCTAAAAAGCCAGAAAACATAGTGTAAGCCTACCAGTAGACAACAGTGTCGACAGAGGTTCAGAAGGTTGGGAAACACAGAACGTGACAGGTTACCATGTGTATACTGCACCCAAAGGGCTTGAAGCATGTAGGCCCTTTGCTTGATGGTTAAAGAAAGCTATTCTATTCTTGCATGGTGTCTGTAAATAAGGTAGCATAAGACTAAACACATGCTGCTTCCTGACACGGAGGATGTGTACTCTTCCCCAACATCTATGCTTCTGTTTTCCTTCCTGCTGAGTCAGGAGAATGAGGTAGAAAGTCAGGATCCAGAACTCACTGAGGCGTCCTGGAATTCCTGTTCTCAGGAAATGTATAACAATCCAGAAACACTAGGAGAAGCCCACATGGCATGCATGGTTATTGGTCAGGAACTGAGACAAACACCTGAGTTACCCTGTGTTCCCAGGATTCAGTCGTGGCTCACACATGTACGCCATGCTTTGTGATTCACTGCCTGCTCCCCCAGCCCTTCTCTGCATTGTCTTTGGTTTTTAAACTGTCAGGGAATTTGATGAATAATTTGTATTGTATTGTTTTGGTCCCTTTTCTCTGAAAAGTTCAAAACAGTGGAAGAACTCTGGGCTCAAATGATCCCATCTCAGTGATAGCTTCTCCCCTGAGTGTTGTGACTGGGAGTTAACCCAGATGGCAGAGCTGAAGCTGCCTTCAGGAAGCAACGGCACTTGCTTTCTCTGGTACAAACACGTAATTATAGCTCGCAAGTGAAATGGTATTGAATACAGAGTGATGGTAAAGTTCGGAGAACCGCAGGGGGCAAATGGAACAGCTTACAGCTGTGAAATTAAACAGAACTCTCCACAGGGAGTAGCAATATGGACTAAAACCAAAAGCTTTTCTATTCCATTAACGGTGAATGGTACTGGGATGTGGCTCAGTTGGAAGAGTGCTTGCTTCACATGCATGAAGCCCTGGGTTTGGTCCCCAGCACTGCACAAACCAGACATCATCATGTACACACCTGTAACCCAGTACTCAGGAGGTCAAGTCAGGAGGCATTCAAGGTCATCCATGCCTACACAGAGAGTTTTTGGCCAGCTTGGAATATGTGAGACATTGTCCCAAAAAACAAAAGTGAATGGTGGTATATGCAAATATCGATGCTATTGGTTTAAATAGTTCTTTGAACACACACAAAATTTTTGTTCCTTTAAAGGGACTTTTAAATGTTTAATTTTGTTATTTTATGTGTATGTGTCTATGTGTATTCTTGAATGTATGTATGTGAACTACATATGTGCAGGAACCCCCTGAAGGTCAGAAGAAGTATCAGATCTCCTGAAACAGTAGCTACAGGTGGTTGTGGGCCACCAGGTGGGTTCTGGGAATTGAACCCAGAACTTCTGGAAGGGCAGGAAATGCTCTTAACCACTGAGCCATCTCTTCAGCCCCTAAAGGAATATTTTTTTTTGTAGCTAGAGTTTTCCTGCCTTGCCCACAGTCAGGACAAATCTTTGTTACCTGCCAGTCCCACAGCCGCTCAGACCCAACCAAGTAAACACAGAGACATATTGCTTACAAACTGTATGGCCGTGGCAGGCTTCTTGCTAACTGTTCTTATAGCTTAAATTAATCCATTTCCATAAATCTATACCTTGCCATGTGGCTTGTGGCTTACCAGCATCTTCACATGCTGCTTGTCCTGGCGGTGGCTGGCAGTGACTCCTTCTGCCTTCCTGTTCTTTCTTTTCTCCTCTCTGTTAGTCCCACCTATACTTCCTGCCTAGCCACTGGCCAATCAGTGCTTTATTTATGGACCAATCAGAGCAACACATTTCCCATACAGACCATCCCACAGCACTTCTTTAATCTACCAATATATTCTAAGTATAGGTAGATCCACACATTAAGCAACTGTTTAATTATTATCTTCTAAAAGATCTTATGCTAGGGCTATAACTCAGTGGTAGAGTGTTCAACCTTAGGAGCTAAAAATAACTAAATAAAATAAAAATTAAACATCTTGTTACCTCTATTTTTTTATTGCTTATAAATTTACTTGCTTTAAAGTCAGGGGCTTTGTTGTTGTTCAGTAGACTTTAGAAGATAAAATAGTAATACTTTTAGTATTTAAATGTAAGGATCTCAAGTTTCCAACACGAATCTGTCCCTTATTAAGATTGTCTGGTTGAGTCTACAAGGTTGATTGCAGTCCTCGGGTGAGGATTTGCCCTGGAGGAGGTGGGAATGGGGGGTAGGCTGCGGGTAAGGGGAGGGTGTGGGAGGGGGAGAATAGGGGAACCAGTGGCTGATATGTAGAACTGAATGGTATTGTAAAATAAAATTTAAAAAAAAAAAAAAGATTGTCTGGGCAGTACAGTTTTCTCAAGTCTGTCCAGTCCAAGCAGAAGTCTACAAGTGTTTTCACTGTGGGCAAAGTAGGTTTCCTCCAGCCCCGCCTTCTCTCTGGCCCCAAACCCTTATGGCTCAGAGTGAGTTGTTTAGGAATAAAGAAGGAGTACTGAGAAAACCTGAGAGAAAGGTGGAACCGTGTCTCGATCAAAATAACAGCTCAAGTAACATCTAAAGGTCACTCGCTGTAGTGACTGAAAGGCTGTGTACAGAATATAATTCCCCAGTGTTGACATGTCCTTAGTTAGCCTGGCCTTTTCTAGAATGTGGGAACGAACCATGGAGCTCAAAGGCTGCATGCATCCCCCCTTGCCTGGTGTAAGCTCTCGGGGCTGACTGTGCAGATGCCTGAGAGAGCTGCACACAGACCCTGTGGTGATTACAGTGAGGTGTCCGTCAGAAGGGTGCTCACGTTGGGGTCTTGGTCCCCGATTGGTGGAATTCCTGAGAGATGAACAGATCAAAAGAATACTGGCTGCATGGATGGGTTAATCCAAGGCTAAGTATCATGAACGATGTATTAGGGGTTGGCTGGAGAAGTAGCTCATGGGGGACTCTTATGTCTCCATCTCTGCCCCTCTTGTTTTCCCTCCCCTTTCTCTTTGTCTCTTCCCCCTTACTTTCCTCCCCCTTCCCCCTCTTAACTCTCTCCTCTCCCTCCTCTCTCTCCTCCATCACATGCCATGATTCTCTGCCTCACCACAGACCCACAGTGATGGACCTATCCCCCATGATGCTCTGCCTCACCCACCACAGGTGAGGTGGAGCCAACTGTGAGCTGAGACCTTGGAAAGCATGAGCCGAAATCAATCTTTTCTCGAGTCACTTTCCTCTGGTGTTTTGTCATAGCGTGGGACATGAGCGTGGGCCCGTATGTAAAGCAGTGTTTCAGTGACAGCCACTTATCTAAGGATGACACTTGGAGTCACCCACTGCTCCTCAATCAGCTGACCCCCATCAAGAGCCAGACCTGTAAACCTGCTTGGGCAATCAGACTTCCCACCTGGGGCCCAAAGACTCTTTTGCAGGTCACTGAGTGCCTTCCCCAAAGGGGTTGGGGGATGGGGGGGCTGCTGATTCCCCAACCCTCTCTGGCCCTTGACCTTCAGCATAGCTTTCCCTAGAGGACGCCTGCAACTCCAGTACCGTAGTATCTCCAAAGACTGTCAGCCTGGCTTGAGCACTGAGTCTGAAGCCCTCCCCTGAGCAGAGTTCTGACTGTAACTGCCGACATGACGCAGTTTCTTCTTTCTCGCACAGGTCTCATTAGTATCCTCAGAGGCTCATTTAGAGGCAGAAAATAAGAAAGAGACAGATGCAGTTCAGACAAGCAGTCGGTCAGACCTTTCCTAAGAATCATCCTTGAAAGTGGACACATTTGAGATGATTAAGGGAGACAAAATGAAGCTAATTAAGAAATCAGAAGACATGCCGTCCACAGACAGCCTCGCATTTTAACAATTAAAAGAGAGAGAGAGAGAATTTAAACGCATGATAGTACATTGCAGACAGGCAACTTCAATTTGATAATGGCCTTGTTTTGTATTTTCCTTTCCTAGCAGAAACAAACAAAACAGCAATCAATTAACTGAGAGGCAAGTGAGCTAGGGAATGATAAAGATAGACTTCAGAGATGACAGATGTGGGTGGTTCAGAACAGATTAGAGGAGGTTCAGCTCCCAGTCTGAGGGGGACTTGGTGTCACAGGCGACTGCTCTGGCCTCCTGGGAAGAGCTTTTTGTTGAGATGGCTTGTTTCTGTCTTTGTTTTTGGATGGAAAAAATACCTTTCACGTTTTTTGTTTAAAATACTGAGTCTGTCTCTTTTTTTTTTTTTTTTTTTTTTTTTTTGTTGTTGTTGTTTTTTGTTTTTTGTTTTTAAATAAGTCGTTTCCCCAGTTTCCAGCGTGATATAAATTCTTTCAGGGCTTTTTACTGTCTTCCAATGTAAGCAGCCTTCCTGGGGTCCTTCAGGTCTCTCTGTGCCTCATGCTGTGCAGTCCTGTGGCAATGCTGCTGGTCGTGCCACAGTTATTGTCAGATACTTCCAAGAGGGTGGAGGGCTTGGGAGGCTGGGAGTTTAGCTAGCAGGTCAGAAGTGTTCCAGCTCCAGGGCCTAGAGTTCTGACCACGTCTGTAAAGTGGCAGGACACCAGCTAAGAGCCAGGCCATAAGCCTAAATTTACCAATCGCATCCTGAGGTAGTGTTGGACCTGGTTTATAGCTGAGGAAGCTGAGGCTCTGAGAAGAGGCTCTGCAGTCCATCAGTGATGGAACTAAAGCCAGGGCCATGTGACTATGCATCTTATTCTTCTCTCCATGCACCTCGGATGGAGCTGATCACAGTCAGCGCAGCAATAGCTGGATTTCCTATCACTCACTAAGAGCAAGCTACCATGTTGAGCATTGCATGGGAATGATGTGCGTTTTTCCTCTTTCATGAGGATTTTGTAGGGTAAATCATACGGATGAGATTTATGTATTCAACCAAACACAAGTGCAAACTATTTGAAAGTGGAAACATTTGTATTGAAAGCATACATATATTTTGGTCATTATTCTCTACACAATACAGTTCACATCACATTGAGTACTGTAATTAGAGATGATTTAGAGTATATAGATGCTATTTAAAAGGGTTAGTGCCAATAATAACGTATCTTACAGAATAGATTATCGTAATGTAGCTGACCTAGGGCTTCTAAAGGAAATTCCCCGAAGAGTCCTGACTGAGGAACCAGGAGGGTGACTGCCTGTCACTCCTGCTAGTTTCCTAAATGAAAAGCTTGAAGACAAGAGCTTCAAGTGCCTGGTCAAAGGTCACAGGTGATAGACCTAGAATCTGGGCCTAAATTAATCTGCCACAGCATCATTCTAGATTTTCTTCAAAGGACACATGTGAAAACTAGAAGGCAAGAATTAAAATCAAAAGTGCCTAGCACTTTCTTTGGAGTTTTTATTAGCTAATATTGAACTACAACAGTCCTGATTCATTCACTGAGCTGGACAAAGTGGAAAGCCAACGTGCACAGCCCAAAAGTTGCCTCTACAAGCACTCATCACACCAAGAATGCCTCACAGTAGCCAAATGGTCCTTATCACTTTTCACAGAAAGTCACACACATCTGTTGACCAACTGCCTGCATTTGAAGCCAATGGCCGATAACACAGGGAGACACAGAGCTTTTCTGTGAAGCACTCTTTCAGCCATTCCATCTTTGGAGCTTGGCTCAGCTGTCTTGTGATTGAAATGGAAAAAGTCCTTTGATGAATGCATCTTTAATCTTAGTACTCTTTTGAAATTGTGTCTCCTCTGATTCTGAAAACAAGCTTGATAGTAAATTAACATAGAATTCAGGATAATCTCCTCCAGAGGAGCACCTGCCAGCCCCCAGCTCTAACATACCTTCTCAAGATCCGATGAAGTCTTCTGAGATTTTAACAGGAAGGAGGTAGGAGAAAAGACTCGAGTTGCTTTAATTTGTTGACACCCTTTACTGGGTAAGAGCAAATTCCTGTGATATTTTCTAGTTTGTCACACAGACCCAGGGATGGTCATGTACACACATCTAGTGGTTGCACACCTTCTCACTTTGGACAAGGATAAATTCCAATCGAATCAACTCAACTTTTTATACAGCCTTCTTACTTTCCACCATGATGAAATTTTATAAAGCACTGAGTCATGTATCTCTTGGAACTCAAATTTCAGTAAAAACACAATTCTATTCCTCAATAAAATCCGAGATTGATATAGGCAACAATTGATTGGGTTTTGTTTCAGTTTCAAAGCTGTTGCAAGAAAAATTAAGACTTCATAATTTCAAAAAACAGCTTAAGCTTGGAGGCCAGAGGAATAGAACAAAGCCCTGAGCAATAGAGAGATACAGGGCAAGGCTACAAGCAAGGCCTTCCCTTGTCTAGGTTCCCATGGCCTCAGAGTTGGAGTGCTAATCACTTGCAGCATGGTATAAGTTTGGGTGACCAAAGCCTCCGCAGAAGTCAAATCGTGGCATGCGGTAAGAACACTGTGGCCGGCCATTTAACCAGGAATTGATGTGAGGGAACCAAAGTCTTCCTCAAGTTGAAGACTGACAGTGGACTCTGTTTTCTTGAGCCCTGTTCTTCTTTATACCATCACAAGAACTTCCCCTACATGCCCTACTCCTTTAAAATTTGCGCAAAGAATTGTTCAACCTTAACTTTTTAAATTCCCACTGAGTCTCGCTCACTGCATTCTTTCCTGTGGGCCTATGAGATTTGACAAGTCATGGGCCATGATCACCAGGAAGTTGCAGAATGGATCCATCAACCCCAGATGTTCTTGTGCAAGCTCTTTCTAGCCACATCCTCCTGACTTAACTGCACCGTGAACTTGCTTCCTATCCTTGTCATGTGGCTTCCTAGGGGACATCACAGAGATGAGCTCATACAATTGCTTTTTGCATTTGACTTCTCTTTGGCTTCAGCATCTGAGGTTGGGTGAAGTGTAGGTGTGTCGATAGCTCACTTCTGGACAGCATTCTCCCATGTTCCACAGTCTGTGCGTGCATTCGTTCCCAAAGACATCTGGATTGTAAAGTCGCTGTAATCATTGCATCAAGGGGCTCCCAGTAACTTTGTAGTTTCATTTCTTCAGACATCCTCTCAATTTAAATGGATGTCATTCCTTGAAATGCATCCTTGGGATTTGCTTCTTCTCTTCCATATAAACAGAAGGAAGCTTACTGAATACATCAGATTGCCCCAGCTCCAGGTCAAGCAACATTTTCATAACCTGTGGCTTCTCTGGCTAACCTCCTTAGACCTCCATTTGGGGGATGGGGAAGCAACATAGCAATTGTGATAGCATCAGGTACCTGGAATGTGATAGAATCATAGCTTCTTGCATGCTAGGACTGTCTTGACCACTGCTACCCACTATCACGTACATGGATTAAATATTTAAAGGTAAACACATTTTAACTGATATGTACTTTCACACTCACTATATAATTTTTTGTTTGGGGATATTTGTATTTTGTGGACAGTGAGTTTTTCATTCTATGCAGAAACAACAGATAAAGCTTGTGCCTCCCTTCCCTGGGAGATCCTGACCTAGATTCCTCAGCCACCATCATGACTATAAGATGGGATCACCCTAACAAAACACAGATGGTGCTATATTTAAAACAAAGGAGTTGCACTTTGCCATTTTATAGTCAGAAATTTAGCAGCCAGGAGAAACAGGACACAGCACACGGACCCGTGGTTCCCACTCACCAAGCAAATGGTGGCCAAGCAGTTGTTCGTTGTGCATGAGACCGATAGTGAAGGACAGGTTTGTGGCAGTGCCAGCCAGTCTCGATCACCACCATTGGCCAGGTCACTTGCAGATGTACCCTTTCTTATCTGTGTCGCAGAAGGTATTAGGGTCCCTTTGCCCGCCGGCGGCTAGGGCAGTGGTGCAACCCTGGGAAAGAACCGAGTGGGCTGTTTTTCTTATGCTCTGGGCAGTATTTCCGAGTGGCATACATTACCATTTTGATGCAGACCCCACCCACCAATCTCTGGGCTTCCAAACCCTTCTGGGAGGAAGAAGAACTTTCGGGGGGCGGGGCATGCCTTCAGCCTCTGTGAACCTCCAGCTTTCCCTTGTGAACCCATTCCCTTTGTTTAACATGGTAAGACCCCTTTTTATTTTCAGACATGAGCCAGACTGATTCAAGCTTTATGCTGGTGAGAACAGTCCCAGGGTCACCCTTTCACCTTCCCATTGTCCGAGAACAATCCCAGGGTCACCCTTTCACCTTCCCATTGTCCGAATTCTCCTTGTCTCATCCCTGGGCCCATCTGTCCTTAAGTAACAGTCTGAAGTAATGGTGCACACTAGCAAGGCGTGCTTGGATGGAAGCCATTGGGATTGTGAGTCTGGTGGTGTGCAAACTCAATTCTCTATTCATAGGCTAGCTCTCAATGTCATCCACCTCTGTGGTTCACATATTTCATTCAGTACATGTTACTTTTGGAAGAGTTTTTTTTAACATCCAAGATTAGTCATTGCATTAAACTACACCATGCTCCACATATTTAGATGTTCCTTCCTGCATTGACTGAAAACTACCAGAGTCTTCTGTTTGCCCCAGAAGTCTGGAAAGAGCAGTATCTCAGGAAGAATCCTCTGCTTTGGAATCATCTCCTTGATTGGCTTCCTTACCTGGTACTTCAGCCTCCAGAGATGAATGCTTTATCAGGTCCAACCTCAGCAGTCCCTTGGCCAGAACGCCTTTCTACTCTCCCTTAGCCAAAATAACCCTGTTCATCCTTCCTGTCTTGGCTAAGACTTTGGTTTCTATCATCTCCACTCTTCTATAACCATAAATATATGATTATAGAGGTGGCCACCAAGCCTGACCAGTCAGTTGCAAAAATAAGAATTACATGGTGTTTCTGTCTGGGGACTACAGTCTCCTACAGTTTCATAGCTAAATTTTTCACTGAGCACAAGAATTTAGTTGACCTTTTGGCTGATGCATTTGGAAAAGCAATAAGGAGTGTTATGACTAATCTCATTCCAGAGTCTTCCCACATGTAGTATGACATTCAATTTCAATCCTTCTTGCATTTGGGGGGTTCTCACTGTTATAAAGAATAAGGAACAGATGTGTGGGGGCCAAAGTTGACATGTCACAGTTGATTTTCTGACATTTTGCTCCAAGGATGGGGCTGTAGACACTTAGGAAAACTACAGGAGCTGAGCTGCCTGCCAGGTCTCCAGCTTGTCCCCCTAGGGTCTTGAACTCTGGGGCAGCCAATGCTGATTTCCATGGCCATCCTGGGGAAGCTGAGGAGGATTCTGTGGCCATGGAGGGATCTTTTCCCTCCAGCTAAGCCTAGTTCCACTCTCATGAGTTGCTATTCCTTCTTTTGTCTTCTACTAGGGTATCATGTCCCCTGTTCTCCTGCAGCTGGAGTTGCAATGGGTTGGGCAAGCAGCACTTCTAGAACCAACTGCAAGCCCTAAGTGCTAGTTTTCATGACCATTACAAATACCTAGGAAAAGCAACAGCAGAGAGAAAAGACTCATGTGGGCTCATGTTTTCAGAGGTTTCCAGCCATCTCTGTGGGCCTGTGGTGAGTCAGAGCATCATGGTGGATAGGTGTAGCTGGAAGTTTTCCTGTGTTGTGCCCAGTTCTGCAGCCCCTCAGACCCAAGAAAACACACAGAGGTTTATATCAATTATGAATTGGATGGCCTATGGCTCAAGCTTCTTGCTAGCTAGCTCTTATATCCTAAAGTAACCCATTTCTATTAATGTATAAGTTGCCACATGGCCATGGCTTACCAGTATTTTCACATCTTGTTTCTCCTGCCGGCAGCTCACAGCATCTCCTTCCTCTCCTTTCTCCTCCCACTATCTTTCTTGGTTTTTCCCACCTGGCTCCATCCTGTCTTGCCATAGACCAATGCAGCTTTATTTATCAACCAATCAGAGCAACACATATTCACAGCATACAGAAAGACATCCCACAGCAGATAGGTCCATCACTGTGGTCCTAAAATGAGTCAGAGCATCACAGTGGATAGGTCCATCACTGTGAGCCTGCAGTGAGTCAGAGCATCACAGTGAATAGGTCCATTGCTGCAGGCCTGTGGTGAGTCAGAGCATCACAATGGATAGGTCCATCACTGTGGGCCTGCAGTGACTCAAAGTCTCAATCAACTTAATCCATGTAATCCCTCTCAGGCATGTCTAGAGGCTGGTCTTCTAGGTGCTTCTAGTTCCTGTCAAGTTGGCAGTACTAACCATCACCCAGAGCAAGCCAGGCAGGTGACAGTGACAAACCACAATTGACAAATAAAACACACAGGAGAGAGACTTCCAAAGTAGAAGTTGTAGAGTTCTGAAGGACATAAAACCATCCTTTAGTACTGCGTGCAGTTCTCTTTGCTTTGGGTCTTTGATTCTTGAATGTGATTCTGCTAATGCCATGAAGAAGCAAGCTGAGCATGGAGCTGTCATATTATAGATTCTGTGTACCAAGTGAAAATGAGAAAGACACTGAAGTGACTTTAAACAGAGGTGGAAAGTCAAATGCATTCTTTTCACATCTGTTAAATGTTATAATTCACAAATTTGAAATATTTAAAGTGAAACTATGTTAAATGGACCTATATTTTAATTGTCTTTTTATATACTACTTGATGCTGTCAGAGTTCTTCTGACTCAATGGCATCATAACACCTGGTGCTAGGCTGTTAGAACAGCTCATAAAGGCAAGTTAGTAAGAACAAGATAAGCTTCAAGTATGCCAACCTTCACTTCCTTCGCTAATTTTGTTTTTTGTGAATGAGTGTATGTCGGGGGAGGGGTACACACAGTTACTGAGTGTGCGGATAAGTCAAGAGGACAACCCTTGGAGTCTGTCTTAATCATTGTTCTATTGCTGTGAAGGATACTATGACCAAAGCAACTCATGTAAAAGAAAGCATTTAATTGGGGACTTGCTTACAGTTTCAGAGGGTGAGTCTATTATCATTATAGCAGGGAGCACAGCAGCATGCATTCAGGCTCTGGAACAGTAGCTGAGAGCTACATCCTGATCCATAGGCAGAGAGAGAGAAAAAACTTGGGCCTGGCATGAGGTTTTAAAACCTCAAAGCACACCCCCAGTGACAGACCTTTTCCAACAAGTCCACATCTCCAAATCCTTCTAATCCTTTCAAACAGCTCCACGCCCTGGTGACTAAGAATTCAAACATATGAGCCTGTGGGTACCATTCTTATTCAAACCACCACATGGTCAGTTAGCTCTTTCCATCACATGGGTCTCAGAATTCCAACTCAGGTCATCAGGCTCAGCAGCAAGCACCTTCACCCGGCAAGCCCTCTTCCTGGCTCTTTTGTCACTCTAAAAACTACAGCAGGCCTTTTCTCTTGAACCACCAACCAGCTCCCAAATCAACACCAAGACATGAAGACTTCCTAGTCATGAATGCATGGCCTTATCTTAGCTCTTATTTCTTGCTGGCTCTTAGAACTTAGATTATCTGTTTCTCTTCATCTATGTTTTGTCTTGGGGCTTTTTACCTTTCTTTTTTTTTCTTTTTTTCGAGACAGGGTTTCTCTGCGTAGCTTTGCGCCTTTCCTGGGACTCACTTGGTAGCCCAGGCTGGCCTCGAACTCACAAAGATCCGCCTGGCTCTGCCTCCCGAGTGCTGGGATTAAAGGCGTGTGCCACCACCGCCCGGCTTACCTTTCTTTTTTCTGTGTGTCTTAGTTACTTTCATGCTTCTTGTGTCTGGCTGGCTGGTGGCTGCCTGGTTCCAGGCCCTGGGTGTGTCGCTCTCTTTCTCCCTTGTTCTCTTCCTTCTTCTCTCTACTCCTTCTCCTACTTATTTATTCTTTCTGCCCACCAAACCCATCTATCCCTCTCCTGCTAGCTATTGGCCATAAAGCTTTTTACTAGACCAATCAGGTGCCTTAGGCAGGCAAGGTGAAACAAATCCAACATATCTTTACATAATTAAACAAATACAGCACAAACAAATGTAACACACACATAGTTAAAGTAATATTCTGCAACATAAACAAATGTAACACATCCTTACATCATTAAACAAATGCAGCATAAGCAAATATAACACACCTTTACACAGTTAATGTAATATACTTCAGCATAAGCAAATATACCACATCTTTACATAGTTAAAATAATATTCCACAACAAAAACATGCATGTCCAAACCACAAAACACTATGGAAGTGGAAATTAGAACCTCCATCATGCTTTGCTCAGTCAGTGTCTTAGTTAGATTTCTATTACTGTGAAGAGACACCATGACCATGGCAACTCTTATAAAGAAAACATTTAATTGGGGTGGTTTGCTTACAGTTACAGAGGTTCAGTCCATTATCATCATGGAAGGACACGGCAGCATGTAGGTAGGCATGGTACTGGAGAATTAGCCGAGAGTCCTACATCTTACAGGCAACAGGAAATGGACTGAGACACTGGGCAGTATCCTGAGCATAGGAGACCTCAAAGCCCGCCCTCACAGTGACACACTTCCTCCAACAAGGACATATCTAGTTCAACAAAGCCACGCCTCCTGATAGTGCCACTCCTGTGAGCTTAGGGGGGACAATGACATTCAAACTAACACAGCCAGTCTCTTAACATACACCATCCTCAGTAACTCAGTAGAGGCCTTCACTGCAGCAGAGGTTCAGGATGACGTCATTTTCAGAAAGTCGGTGTCTAACAGAAACATTCAGCTTTCTACCATTAAAAAGCCCAGTTACTGTCCCCTTCATAAGAGAGAACAAGCTGCTGCCCTGCTCCTGTGGCAATCTTAGACAGCGGTGGGTGGACAAGCTCCCAGTGGCTGAGCTGTGGAGCCTAGCTGCCACAGGTGTTCCTGACAGCAACAGCATCCGCACCACCGGGAACTTGACAAGAGGCAGATTCTCAAGTCTTAAAATTACCAAATCAGAAATCTGCTTTCTAATAAACTACCTAGGTAATTCATGTGTATACTGGTTTGAATTGCTTGAAATTGTGTGAGGATTTCTTAATCCTACCCTGGCCACAATAAAAATACATGGGGTATGCAAAGGAAAATTTTAGACAATTTTAATTACTTAGGTATATTACTTTATATAGAAAATGAAATTGATACTCTAAAAGCAGACTGTGTTGCCTATTACTAAGGCAATTCCACACAATAGTGAATTGTCTAAGCCTTGGTATATTTGCAAGTAATCAATCCGAAGTTATTTGAAAACATAACGGTAGATTGCAGGTGAACATAATTAGTAATTCAGACTTTAAACTAACTCATATTCATAGTTAGCCAAATGTTCTGCATTGTTATCTTTTGTGGTTTTCATTATTTCACTTTGGTCTGGGAGGGAGGGCAAATATTCATTGAAAATTTTGTAAAATTACTATTGAATAGAAATAATATATGTTGAACAGAATTGATGTTACAAAGATCTTTTAATGTAGCTTGCTTACCAGAATGGTATAACTTTTGCTCAGAACCTTTTCTGCAGGGAACTCAGGGGATTGCTCCATCATTAAAGTGCCTGTCATGTAAGGACGTGATTCAGATGCCAGCACCCATGTAAAATCAGGCGTGGCTGAACAGGTGTCTAAGCTGGCACTAAGGAGCAGACAGGCTCACTGGTCAGTCAGTCTGGCCATCTGGTGAGCTCTGGGTTTAACCAGCGATCCTGGCTCATAAGCTAAGGTAAAGAGTGAGAGTTGAAGGCACCTGATGTTAGCCTCAGTCCTCTACATGCTCACACATGCATGTGCCCATACTGCACACAAACATGCAATGCACACCAAAACAGAAACAAGATTAATACATATATATTTCATTTAAACTATTATACTTTTTCAACTCAGATGCAAGAAATTTTATACAGCTTGAGTATATTATTATAAAGATAGGAATAAAAATCAAATCTTTTCTGATAATAAATCTTAAAATTATTTTAGAATAGCTGTTTGGTATGCATACAATTTAACTATTTGTTAAAAAAGAAAATAAGCTTTCATATAATAATGTGCTTAGTATATTCTAAATACACAAAGTTGATACAGATGAGGAATGAGGGTAGGAAAATAATTGTCTTTGATTTCTGCATCTAAACCATTACACATCTATGAGGGCAGAACACTCCGAATGCACGGTGGAAAAGTACAATTTACAACATACAGTGTCTCACGTCAGAGCTACGGTGAATCAGGCATCATTCCGCGGCATCCTGTGGCTTAATGGCCCTCACAGTGTAAAGTGTGCACACGTGTTCAGAACCAAGGCTGCCATGGAGTCATGTGATGTAACACAGGCAGGTACTACTCGGAACACCTTGGCTTCATTACATATTTGGTTTTGAATTAATTTTTGGTCACTGTAAGTTCAGGAACCTTTCACTCTTACTAAATTGCTCATGATCTCCATGTTTACTTATGCAGCCTCATATGAGGCTCTAAACCATTTGAGAAGTTTTGATGTAGGTAGCTCTCTTAGTAGGAAGACATCCCAATTTGCATAGAAAGCTTGAAGGGGTGTAGACTAGCTGGAAAGTTCCATGACGTAGCACTGGTGTCATTGTCTGAGATGAAGGTTTTGTGTCTGAATCCCAGTTTGTTCATTTGGGCTCAGTCCATTGATCTCTTTTCTTACCACTTTTTTTAAGAAAGGAAACACACTACCACAGCAACAAGTCAGCTGATCTTACAAGTGGTGGTGACGTACACTTCTGCAGCTTGTGGCATCGCTGAAGAGTTAAAATTCCCAAGGCAGCCATAGCAATGGCACATACCCATAATCTCAAGCCTGGAAGTGGAGGCAGGGGGTTGAAAGTGTAAGGACATCCTCAGATGACAGTGACTTCAAGACCAGCCTACGCTACATGAAACCTTCTCTCAAAAACTGGAGAAACCTTACTGAGGAATGGGTTACATATTTTTTATATATAAACTAGACAAATGAGAGTTTTAAGCAATCACTGGTGATGTTCCTGCATCTAGAGGTAAACAATTAGCAGAAGGACCTGCTCAATGGAAAGAGGTTTGTGTTGATTCATCTCTCTTCATACTAGGGACCCTTGGACCACATGAATGGCCTCACCCTGAGAGAGAAGGCTTAGAAGACATTCAGAATGAAAGGGTCAAGGAGATGAAACTGCCTGTGCAGGGGAAAGCCAGCAGCCTATTACCTCCATGTAAACAGACTCAGCAAGAAACCTCTTGGGGGGTTCCTGGATAGAGATCTAAGATCCCATCCCGTCCATTTCAGCATCATAATAGAGGCTTGTTTGATAACTGAGCATCGTCTGTATTTAGGGATGATATCCAGGCTGTGTGACTTTGTGTGATTAGAGGGAGATCATTCTAGTTCAAGGAGCTTCATAGACCATATGAGGTCAAATGTCAATATATCAGTCCAGGGGACTCAAGGACATCTGGTCAATTTATGTAATACTCAACTGTATGGATAGAGATACTTATCACTGTTAAATCTCAGAATCTATTTATCTTCTAAGAGTAAACTGTAATTATTTCCTTATCTCATTCATACACAGCCCATCTTACTGCCTTTAAATTTTGACTTTTCATTTAGAAAACTTGAACTCTATTACAAGCAAGGGGGCTTTTCATCCTGTATTTTATCCTGAAAACTGTTTTGTTTCTAACAGTTTCAGATACTTCCCTCCCCCAAAAAACATCCCTCACAGATTAGAAATCTCAGGAAATGCTTCCCATGTTTTCTTCCCTTCCCTGCCTCCAGCCCTCACACACTGACAGGATCCCATGACTTCTCCTTTGAGAAGAATGTAAGCACTCATTGCTGCTTCATAGAAGCAAGAAGGCCAAAGATACTGAGCTTTCTGATGCACATTGAACTTGACTTCCAACCCAGAAGGACTTCTTGATATGTGCAATTAGAGTCTTCAGAACTCAGACTTTAAATTTCAATACTAAACCGTAAGGAATAAGGAAAATATTATTAAAATGAAATGAATTATCAAGAAGTTGATATTTTGATACTTAATTTTTTAAAATGTTTGCATGTTTATTTAACAATCATGAACTAATATTTGGTTGATGGTACAAAGAAAAAGTAAAGAACAAATTTAGGGTTATGGCGTGTTTATTTTCTAATGAGTCCACTGAATAAATGAGTAAGATGCAACTGTGTAACTACCAAAGATAACAGATGCTGGCATTGAGAATGAGAGCGATAAAGCATCAGATAACCCCAAACAGGCAAAATGAATCTGTAGGTAAAGACTTGGCTTTGTACTTATATAAATCTCTAGTTTATGCATCAAAATGTAAATTATATGAATATCAAATGAACTATTTTTGTACAAGATAAAAATGCATAAATATCATAGAAACTGTCATTTGAGACATGGTATCTTAAATCAATGAAAATAAGACAACAGAGATGTTGAGTATCATTGTCATTGTCTGAAAATGAAGTACCATCCAAGTAGCGCATGTGTTGAAAGATTGTCCCAAAGTGATACATGTACTCCCGGGAGGTGGTTGTAGCTCACAGGCTCTGATTTAATCAATGGATTAACCTCTTGATGGATCCAAAGTATTATGGCATTGTTGACATAAAAGAAAACAGTCATTGGGTGCACAACTTGCAAACAGACCTTGTTCCTAAGCCTCCTTTTTGTCACTTTTGTTTCCTGTCTTCCAAGAGGTAAGCAGCTGGATTCTATCATTTTGTGTTCCCTCCCAACTCCTTTGTGATGCAGAAATGAAACCTACTGACCCTGGGTTGGAAATTATGAAAATGTGAGCCAAAATAAATATTTCTCCTTAGTTGAAAAAAAAAAAAAAGGCTTGTCAAGCTACTGAACTAACAGCCTATAAAGCCATATTATGTTGCCAAACCTTCTTCCTTGTTTTTAATTCAACAAATAATGCTTGCAAGACACCACTCCTCACCTTGTTTATACCCTCCCACTTCCTACCCATCACTACTGCTATTGGTTTTGTTTTGTCTTTTATTTTTGTTACTAGGTTTTTAATGCGTTGATATAATTATTATTAGTTACCCTTTTCAATGAAGGAGAGCCAAGCCACGTGCAAAGCATTCCGAGTCATAGCAGTTGATGTCATAATGCTCACAGCAGCAGGCCAAACAGAAACACAAGTAGCCAATGATGGCTAAGACTCACTGCTCCTTCACATATAGGAGGTAGAAGAGTATACATTTTCTAAATTTAATTACAGAGGCATAAATTTTACCTCTGCCACTTTCTGGCTATGTGGCTGTTGATTGAAAATGATAGGATTAATGGTACTTAACTCACAGAGCTTGTGGTACTTTGAATGGAAGTGTCCCATAGGCTTCACTTGTTTGTACACTTTTTTCCCAGCTGATGGTGCTGTTTGGGTAGGTTGGAACCTTGAAGAGGTAGTGCTGTGGGATGGTCTGTATGCCAAATGTGTTGTTCTGATTGGTTAATAAATAAAACACTGATTGGCCAGTGGCCAGGCAGGAAGTATAGGTGGGAATAACAGAGAGGAGGGTTGAGAGAACAGGAAGACTGAGGCAGACACTGCCAGTTGCCACCATGACGAACAGCATGTGAAGATGCCGGTAAGCCATGAACCACGTGGTAAGGTATAGATTTATAAAAATGGATTAATTTAAGATGTAAGAACTAGATAGCTAGAAGCCTGAGCCATTAAACCAAACAGTTTAAATAATATAAGTGTCTGTGTGTTTATTTTATTTTTATTATTTTATTTTATTTTTTTATTTTTTATTTTTTTGGTTTTTTCGAGACAGGGTTTCTCTGTGTAGCTTTGCGCCTTTCTTGGAACTCACTCTGTAGACCAGGCTGGCCTTGAACTCACAGAGATCCTCCTGGCTCTGCCTCCCAAGTGCTGGGATTAAAAGTGTGCACCACCACCTCCCGATGAGCTAAATTCTTAAGCCCAAGAGTGATGTACAGCAACTACTTGATATGTATTTATTAAATAGAACTTTAAAAATAGGGATGAATAAAAAGAAATGCTGAATCATTTTGATCTAATCAGAGGTTTGGGATTAGCTTTGATTAAATCTGATTATGAGCCAGCAGCCCCATTTCTCATGCCTTTCCTCACCAAGTCATTGTGAAGGGGTTCTTCAGGCTCAATGATCAGGAAAGGTGAGGGCCAAGAATGTCGACATGGTGAAGGGCATGACAATTGGTCATTTAACTGTTAAAGCCTCCACTCACACATGCACACACGGTGTCAAAGCAAACACACCAACAGCTAGCATCTGCTAACACCTGCAAAGGCTTTGTGACCCCAGGGTGAAGCCCAGCACTTCACAGACAGTGGACTCTAAAAACCCAGTTGGTTTATTAACCTGGGGCCCCCTTTTCCCCTTCTTGAGGAACTAAAATTAAATAATGTCTGTTCTACAACAGAGTGTCCTGTTCTCAAAGTGGTGCTGCCTTCAGAGGAGCAGTTGGCTTAATTTTTATCAAGAACCTTAGAAAAACTGAGCCCAGCACAATGGGGGTGCAACCCAGCTGCTTGGGGGGCTGAGGCAGGAGGGTAGCATGTTTGAGACTTGACTGAGCTAAAGTGAGATACAGCCAACCTGAGTGCTCAGTGAGACCCCCTGCCTCAAAACTTTAAAAAAACAAACAAAAAACAAACCCTCCAAGAAGACACTCTTAGGAAGGGTTTATACAATTTCCTTGCACATTTAATTTGTTGTTGTTTTGTTTTGTTTTGTTTTTTCTTTTTCTTTTTTTCCAGACAGGGATTTTTTTTTGTGTGTGTGTGTAGTGCTGGCTGTCCTGGAACTCACTTTGTAGACCAGGCTGGCCTTGAACTCACAGAGATCTCCCTGCCTCTGCCTCCAGAATGCTGGGATTAAAGGCATGCGCCACCTTGCCTAGCTACAAATTTAACCTTTTAAGAGTTTCACATAAGAACATAATAACGTTGGCACAAAGATGTTTATGTCTGAGTTTATTAAAAGTCAAAGTTTCACAAATCTAGGTAGAATAAGGAGGACAGAGGAAGATGAGTGACTTCAAACGTGGGTGCCTCAGTAAAACTTGAAATACTTATTCTCTTGAAAGGAATTCTCAACTTTGAAATTTAATTTATTCATGCCAATGAATGTAGAGAGCATCTGTTTAATTCAGATTATTTTTAAGTAGCTATAATATGCTATAAATAAATTAATTGCCTAATGACTCACTTAGTATAATATTTACTTGTATAAGCTTGTGAATATTTGAGTCATTAATTTAAAAAAAACATACTTTCAACAACAATTAGAAAATTATCTGAAAAACTGGAGATAAATTAGAATATTTACTATATAAAGCCATCACTTCTCTTCTGCTGGTGAAGGTCAAGTGTGACATATACTATGTAAACAATCCACAGGAACAAGATTAGCTGAATGGGTAGTGGGTTGTTCAAAGGTTCTGTGATTAAATAAGTATGAGTGATATTCCCATGTAACTATCTTGTACCTGTGGATGTCTTGAGATTTTACTATGATGCATGTATACTGTATATATTTGTGTCCACATAAATGCACAAATATATGTATACATGCATATCTTTTAGAGTGCAAAGTGTGTTAGTTTTGTCAACAAGACACAAACTGGAGACTCCCAGGAAGAGGGAACCTCAGCTGAGGAACTGCTGCCATCAGATTGGCCAGTGGGTGGTGTCTTGGTTGCTAATTGATGGAGGAGGGCCCTGCCCACTGTGGGTAGTGCCGCCTCTGGGCAGGTAGTCCTGGACTGTATAAGAAAGGTGGCTGAACTTGAGATTGGAGGCAAGCCACTAACCTGGGTTCCTCCGTGGTCTCTGCTTCATTTCCTGCCTCCATGTTCCTGCCTGGAGCTCCTGCCCAGGCCTCTCTGGAGGACAGACTGCGACCTGCAGGCAGAAATAACACTTTACACATTAACAGAAAAGCAAACTAAAACAGAACTTAGCAATTTTATACAGACTTGAAAACTCATCATTTCACGTATTTCAAAAATAGGTTTAAATACAGCTTTTTAACTTTCATATCTCCTATTATCTTGAGCATAATAGATAGAATTTTTTTGCTTTCATTATGTGTGTGAGTGTGTGTGTTTGTAAATGTGCATAACGATAGGCAAGCACTTGCAACAGAATATGCATGGAAGTCAGAGGACATCCTTGTGTTGGTCCTTACCCTACACCTTGATTTAGAGGGACTCTCATTGTTCACCATTGCATCCACCAAGCTGGCTGGCCAGTGAGCTTCGGGGATTCTCCTGTATCTGCCTCCCATTTTTCCATAAGAGCACAGAGATTACACACATGCTGTTGTGTGTATCCAAATCCAGATCCTCACATGTCCATGGCAACCCTTCACATGCTGAGCTACCTCTCCAGCAACTTGTTTGCAATTTCAAGGGCTTAGTTTTCTGCTCTATTAAAATGTAAGCCTACTAACTCTTTAATTTTAAGAAATAGAAAATGCACTGGGCTACAAATGGGGCAGGGAGGGGCTACCTTTCACACCCCATCAGATTTAGTCTATTCCTTTAACTATTTCAACAGATTTTTGAAGTCCATCTGGGCTTCAGAATAAATTCCTTCAGTTTTGGGATTTGGCTTATGTGTACCCTCCGAGGTAGAGCTTGCTCAATTCTGATCTTTTTGACTACAGGTAGAATGTTCTCTGATTTGTGACTTAAAGTATGATGAGATATTTTAAACACTGGGTTTCATAAGTGTATTAGTTCTTAGAAGTTTTCATGAGTAATTGTCATGGTCTCCAGGTGCAATATGCCCAGACTGTCCAGGCTTCCTATGAACTAATTTAAGGATAGATCAACATTTGCTGTAATTAATTTTCTCTAGCACAAGTCAGATCCCCTCTCCTCCTCCTCCCCATCACCTCTTTTCTCCCTCCTCCCACTCCTTCTCTTCCTCTTTCTCTTCTTTTACTTATGAATTTGCTATAATTTTTTACTTTTGTGTATTGTCTCCACTTTCCCTGTCTTTTGCATGATCAGTACATCTTGTTTATTTTGGGTCACATTGCACTAAATGACACTATCACCTCTGGATGCTTTCCATCATTTCTTCTGGTACTGTGTAAGGAGATTGACAGACAGGCTCCTTCCATTGTCGATTTTTACAGATAAAGCTCACATTTTAACCAGAATTCTTCATTAGCAGTTGATAGTAAATAGAAGTTTTCTTAAAGATTTATTTTAATTTTTAACTATGGAACATCATCGCCTAGATCTGGAGCTACAGGTGGCCGTGAGCTGCCAATATGGGTATTGGGAGGCCTCTCCAAGGGTAGCAGTTTCTCTGAACCACTGAGCCATCTCTCTGGCCACCTCAAACAGGAACTTTTAAGTTAGTTTTCTAAAGTTACTACAAAAATGGTAGATGGCTATAAAAAAGAAGAATTATAAAGAGATATGGGAGGATCGGCCTTGGGTAAAACCAGCAAACTTCTGATAAAAATACAGTCTGTTATAAAAGAAGTGTGTGGGGGTATATGTCTGAAAGTGTGTGTGTGTGTGTGTGTGTGTGTGTGTGTGTGTGTGTGTGTGTGTGTGTGTGTCTTTATGGTTGAAAAGAAAAACAAAGCACAAGGAAAACAACCGATTTGATGACTCAGTATAGTCAGTCAACAGTTTCTTTGGACATAATATATTTAGACTTTGTGGAAACGATGCCAAAGCCCAAACCACTGAAATGTGTGTCTGAAATAGATGAGAGGATGATGGACTTAGAGGAAGCTGATTAAGGAACGAGTGACTTACCGACGTGTATACTTGTCGGTAACCAACCAAGCCGTACTGGTCCCTACCGAATCTGCTTAGAGACAAGTCTTCGGAGGAAGATGGGTTTAAACTGAGCAATGGAAAGAACAGGAGGATACAGGGGAAGGTGACATGGCGTTTCCTGCTGCTCTCCAAGCACTGCAAAGAGCTCGAGGTGAGGCTGCAGCCCTCTGCAGATGTTGAATACAACCGTTTGCTAAAACTACCGGTCCCCGGCAGGCAGGAAGGGGTTAAGAGAGTTCGTCGTAAGTGGACTCTGACAGGCACTAAAAACTCAGACCCCATGAAGACAGCGTGATGCTTTGAAGGCACGCTCTAGCAGTGGGGAGACAGAAACCTCCAGCAGATGGGAAGCCTGATGACAACATGTACTCGGAAGAGTATTGTACAGTCGACACTGTGCTAAGGATTTCACTGAGAGCAACTTCCCCATCTTCATCACCATCTTGGGAAGCATCATCACTGTTTCTTTACTTTAAGACAAGGGAACTGACATGAGACACTGGACATGGGACACTTTAGTTGCTCCCCAAAGTGTCATCATTGTCAGATTGAGACAGTGACAGTCTGGTTTCAGACTTGTACTGTAAACCGAGGCAGAGTTTTTCTGCCCCAACTGCCCGGTCCCAAATAAGCACACAAAAGCTTATATTAATTACAAAATTCTCAGCCAATAGCTCAGGCTTATTACTGACTAGCTCTTACATTTAAATTAACCCATTTCTATTAATCTATATATTGCCACATGGCTCATGGCTTTGCCAGTCTTCTAGCATCCTGCTTCTTGGGTGGCTCGCTGGTGTCTCCCCGACTCCACCCTTCTTCATCTGAATCCTCAGTTTGATTGTCCTGCTTAACTTCATCCTGCCTGGCTATGGGAGGATCATCCCACAGCATCTACTGTTCATCTCATTGTACCAGCCACACAGAGCAAGCACAGGGCAGAGGAGGTGGTTTACTCGGTGAACTGCAGTATCCACACTCACAGCTGGGCTCCATGGGTGGCGATTCTTAGGATCCCAGTGCTGAGGAGGCAGACACAGCAGGGCCCTGAGGCTCACACCAGCCAGCCAAGCCTCCACTGAGAGCTCTAGGCCAGTGAGTGACTCTACCTGAAAGATATACGTGAACAATGTTCCTGAGGAAGGACAGCGGAGTTTGTCATCCGGTTTCACACACGTGTTGTCACACATGAAAGAGAATGCTGTGCAGCTGTCTGCCATGATATCAGAGATTATGGACTTACCAAAATGTGCTTTTAGTACACTTGATGAGAAAAGGATTTAAAAATTGTATATATTCATTTCTTTGGTGATATGCATTTTTTATTTTATGCATATATTTGCTTTTTAGGTAGCTCACAGCATTCTAGCCATCTTGGCTTGCTATCATTGGCTAAGAAACTAGTTATCTCAGTTTTATTAAGGTGTAAAGGTGTTGTATTTAATTAGGAGAAATTACTTTGAGACAGCATGCTCTTACAGCTTCGTCTTTCCCCCCATCACTGGCTACTTTGGGGTGGTGTCCTGATGTGGGGTCTGAATTCTGTTACCGAGGCCTGTTGTCAATGGCTGTTGATCGCTTGCCCGGGACTGTTGTGTGTGAAACCCAGGAGAGCAGAAGCCAGAATCAGGAGCAAACAGAGGGACAGCCTGTTGAAGGGAAAGACATGAGGGGTTCCAGGGACACAGTGGAAGTCCTTCAGGCCGTGGTAGAGCAGGTCCACAGGAGAGGGTGAGAAGGGAGGGTGAGGGGCTGGGCAATAAACGGTGATCTCCCTTGGGGTGTGCAGGCATTCACTGTGCACCTAAAGGAACAAAGACATGTTCACCAAGTAGACTTTCTCTAGAGTCTTTTCTAATATTGCAACTCATCATAGAATGCAAATGAAACCTGATGCTTTTAATTGCTTTTAGGAGAATTATTTGCTTTATGGATTTTCAAAAGACAAATTGATTATTGACTAATGTCTTTGGATTTCTTAACATGCTCCTGGACTATTTACCTTCCTGAGTTTGATAATAAATCTGAAAAATTGATCACAGTGGCATTCAAAAGCCAGATGAACATGTATATACAAAAATAAGCTTTCAATTTAAAAAAAAAAGAATAAAACAGAGGAGAGAGGAAGAGAAGGTCCAATAAATGTATAATGGAAGTCTTAAAAAGAGAGAGAGAGAGAGAGAGAGAGAGAGAGAGAGAGAGAGAGAGAGAGAGAGATAGGGTAGAATGGAAAGAGGCCATATCTGAAAGCATTTGACAAAACCGTCAAGATGCATATAAAATGCACTTGCATTAAAAACAATTTGAGAATTTACACTGAAGAAACTGACCCACATGCCCAAGGCATAGATATGCATTTTGTAAAGAATCACATTCCATGTTATGCCAATGATTTGTAGATGCCCCCGTGCTGGGACCTGGCTGACACCAACAGACCATGACGCAGGTACAGCCAATGACTTTTTACTCACCATCTGTCCCACTCTCTCCTTCCATCTTAGTCCTGTCCGAGGGGCTGGAGACACCCGCCTGTGGCATTCCCAGGCTTGGTGCAGCCAGTCCTGTATTGTTTAAAAATTAGATCACCTTGTTGAATATCAGAGCATCCGATTAGACAAGATGCTCCCTTCTCGCCTCCTTACTCTTGGTAACAACATTGGGGGTTATAATATATTGGCTTTTCAGATATAGAACTAAATTCCAGGACTAGGGATGTGGCTCAGGGGTAGCCCACCGACTAGCATGTGAGAGGCCCTGTATTTGATCCCCAGGACTGTCATAGAAAATGAGCTGTAAACTTCACACTGGCAAAGGGACCTTTTTACTGTTGGTAAGGTTCTGAGCAGAGTGGCAGCCATACTATCAGTGTGCATTGTTGATAAAGTCAGCAAGGACTTAAAAAACATTGCATTGATCTGAGCAAACATGTATTGGCCTGGGAAAGGATGTTATCTTCCTGTAAGAGTGATGTTTTCCAAACAGTAAGGTTTTAAAGACCATTTCAGACAGTTGAGCATGTTTACAATAGCTAAGTAGCTTAGTCACATAAGGAGACATAACATGTTGTCAAGTTGTCAAGATCTTCATATTTGTGGAAGCCAAACTAAAATGATAGCTATTGCAATTACTGTGGTTTTTAGTGAAATTTTCTTTGGGCAAGTATACTACTAATACATATCTAACTGAAGACCAATCAAATGGACTCAGCTGATATTGAGGTGAGGGAGAAATATCAGTATTCAGAAGTCTCAGCTTCATTATTCAGAAATAACCACAGTGAACCTTTTTAATCATAGCCTATTATCTAAATTGCTTAAAATAGTATATCATCCATAATTACACACAATTTTAATTATGTGGATATATTTTATATATGTTTTTAAATTTAAAAAGTGTATTTTTTGAAAATAAGAGTCAATGTTTGTGGGATGCCTGCCATTGTTCTAAGTATCAGCTATCCCAAAATGAATCTCCACAGCTAAAATTGATACAACGAGACACAGTCCACGTCTCCCAAAAGCCCTGTAGATGGGAGCCGTACCTTCTACCACTGAATAGATGAGGGAGCAGAAACATGAAACCGGTCAGTAACTTTGTAAGAGCAGACTTCTGGTAGCTCAGGTCTTCGTTTTCATGCAATTACAACATTATGAATCATAGACATTTTTAAGTTACGAAATTTTAAGCATACTTTTAAGTATGCAATTTATATGGCTGTATTTCCTTTCCTTAAAACCTACATTGTATCTATTGTAATTGTTGAAAATAAAGGATCCAGGAGGAGAAGTGAGGCTAGGAGACCCTGATGGCAGTGAGTTGCCAACACCACCAGGAGGCCATGGTGCTGGGAAGGGAGGGAGCTGCGGAGAAGAAGGTGGGGCTCTGTGTCTTACTTTGTTTTTCTCTTCCTTAAAGAATGAAAGATTCTGTCTAGAAGAAGAGTCCAGAGGGTGTATCTACTTCCTTCTGTTGCACACTTTAAATGTCTTAGAAGATCTCAGGAGAGGAGGAAACGGGGGAGGACAACTTGACTCCCTAAGACCTTGATGATCGAGCGGGACCCAGAGTGCTGTCTGCTCAGTCCTCTGTAGCCCTGTCCTGAGTGCTGCCTGCTCAGTCCTCTGTACCCCTGTCCTGAGTGCTGCCTGCTCAGTCCTCTGTAGCCCTATCCTGACACGCAGCCTATTTTAAGGGTCTGGAGCAGGTGCTAAGTATATTCAAATTTATGTTGATAATAACTTCTTTCACAGGTGTATGTTTATATCTTGCTTCAGAAAATGAAGCACATGAAAAATACCCCACATTTTCAGGATATACATATACCAAGGGCTATCTAATATAATATTTAAAAATAGAAATGTACTCCTCTGCCTTTAAAATGTGATTCAATAAAGATAGTTCACGCAAGGACTGGAGAGATGGCCCAGCAGTTACGAGCACTTGCTGATCTTCCAGAGGACCCAAGTTTAGTTCCTAGTTCACAACTACCTGTAACTGCAGGTGCTCAGGATCCAACACCCTCCTATACTCACACAACACACACACACACACACACACACACACACACACACACACACACACACACTAAAAACCAAAAAGCTTGCCTTAAAAACCAGTTCATGAAGAGTTAGCTCTTGGTGTGAATACCGTACCTGCTTCACGGGCTGCTCCAGCCTGGTGGTGTCAGCCAGGTCCTGGTATGGGGGCATTTACAAATCATTGACATAAGATGGAATGAGATTCTTTTCAAAATGCACATCTATGCCGTGGGTATATGGCAGCCCACAGAAGCACTCCCTACCATGGAAACGTACAATCACCTCACTTCCCTAAGATCCAGAGAGGGCAACAGAAGTCAAGGCACAGAACATCCACCCAACAGGACAAGGCCAGATGTCAACACCTAGAATCACAGCCATCCCAGGTCCAGATGCCCAGACACCAGCACACCACCTCAGTCAATGACAGCCAAGACAATATGTCCCCACCAGAACCCAGGACCCTACTATACACGTCAGCCCTGAGAAATTCAGCATAGCTGCATGAAACGCCAAACAAGGACATCAAAACAGCATTTATGGATATGGTCAAGGACCTTAAGAAGATACATATAAATCCCTTAATGAAATCTAGGAAAACACAGAGAGTGCAATAAATGATAAAAACAGTTCAAGACACGAAAGCAGAAATAGAATCACTAAAGAAAACCCAAACTGAGATAAAACTCTTTTACCTTTTCTTGCATATTTTCTGTCTCCCAAACTGTGCTGCATTCTGGGTCGTTTCTTCTGGTCCGTCGTTCTCTTCACTAATTCTGTATAAGCATGTGGGTTCATTGTACTCAGTTTTATGTTCAGTTCTAACTACTTTTAAGAATGGACATTTTCTGACTTTTAATGTTCTGTAGGAATCACCTAAAAGCTTGAGAAAAGATTTGCCGATTTTTAATAGAACAAAATCCATTTTCTCTTAAAACTTTCATGATTACATTGAATCCTTATACCCCATATTTTTCTGCAGATCATTTAGAAAATGACTTTCAAATGTAAGTGATGAAAGTATGTGGCAGATCCAGATGGTAGGCTGTGTGTGTTTCCTGGTACTCTCTGAATTAAATTATCGAGTGTTTTTTATCTCAGTAGTCATGTTTTTTCTAAAGATCTCCTTTTCCACTCTCCTCTTCCATTGTCTCCCATTGCTTCCTTATTTTCATGTTTCCTTTTATTCTCAAGCGTCCCATAGATATCTCTATTTCTCATATGAAGCCCTTCTTGTCCAAAACTGTTTCTGTTGTTTCCACTCTCACTCTTAATGGATTTCAGATACAGCTGACATCGAATTGTAAAAAGGACTGGGGAGGTGGACTAAGTGATTGCCACATAAATGTGAGGACCACAGTTCAGATCCCTAGGCCCCCCAGAAGCTGGCAGGGACCTGATGGTCTACCTGTAATCTAGTAGTCAGGAGGCAGAGACAGGGCGTCCTCGGGTACAGTGGCTATCTAGACCAGCTGAGTCTGCTGAGCTCCAAATTCAAAGAGAACCCACCTTGATAAATGGAAGGAAAAGTGACTGGGGAACATACTGGAGGCCAACCTGTGACCTCCATATGCACACACTCACATATGTGCACAGACATGGCACACACACCCCATATACATACACATGCAGGTGTGGGAAAATGGAAGGGCTAAGCAAAGGATCCTTTTCTTGATGTTTAAACAATTGTATTTATTTATTTACTTACTTATCATTTGCATGGTGTTCAGAGGAACCTTCCTTCTCTCTTTCTACTCTTTGGGTCCCAAGGATTGAACAAATCATCAGGTTTGGCTGTAAGTGCACTTACACACTGAGCTGCCTTGCCTGGTTTCTGTTGATGATACTCTGTGCTTGCTAGTGGGATTTGCTGATTAGGTGCATCCAGTCCATTTGCTGCCCAGCTTGACCCTTGAGGCTGGACCCTGCCATTTTGATTCTGTCCCTGCCTCCACCTCCCAGGTAAATACCTCTTTTCAAGCTTGTGGATCTGAAAACCTTCACGTCCTGTGAGTTCAGTAAAGCAGTTAAACTTTTAAATTCTTGATGCTTCAGAAGACCCTTCACAGCATAAACTCAGCACCCACAAGAATTAGATCTGTATGTTGTTACAGAACTTTTGGGGTACAATCTCCCTGAGACTGGTTCAGCCTAAAATCTTAAGAAACCAGTGTCCTGAGCTGTGGCCGTTGGGTTGTTGAGAAGCCAGGTGCAGGCTGTGGTTGCTCAGAGCGTCCACAGAGACTGCTGTGTGTCCAAGAGCACCCACAGAGACTGCCATGTGTCCAAGGGCATCCACAGAGACTGCCCTGTGTCCAAGGGCATCCACAGAGACTGCCATGTGTCCAAGGGCATCCACAGAGACTGCCGTGTGTCCAAGGGCATCCACAGAGACTGCCGTGTGTCCAAGAGCACCCACAGAGACTGCTGTGTGTCCAAGGGCATCCACAGAGACTGCCGTGTGTCCAAGGGCATCCACAGAGACTGCCCTGTGTCCAAGGGCATCCACAGAGACTGCTGTGTGTCCAAGTGGTATCCACAGAGACTACCATATGTCTAATGAAGCTGCCCATTGTCCAGGTTGTGGAGTGGATGGTCAAGAGCAGAGGGCATCTTGCCTTTACTCTATGTGTGCTCTTTTCCATTCTAGAGGCATCTTGGAATGCTGTAACAGGGTGTGTGGGAACCTGACGGTAAATGGCTGTTTCATTACCCCATACAGCTACCTGAAACTGTGAGCTCTCAGAACGGGAATCTGTAGTCCCAATGTGTTGAACTAAAAGAAACTAACCATTCTTTATTTTACATTGCTGGTATGATGCAAAACTTTGTAACGATTCCTGAGAGTTTTTCTCTTTATCAAACACACCAACAGTCCTTCCAATGCCTTTTTACTACCAGTTTCTGGATTAAAAACTGTAATCAAAGCTGTATCTATATAAATTTTATTTTTATTTATTTATTGGCTGAATTGTTGATTTTAAAAAAATATATTTTTTTGTATTGATTTTTCGGGAATTTCATATCATGCACCCCAACCCCACTCATTTCCCAGTCCTCATATCCACCTTCACTCTTGTAGCAAATCCCCCAGGAAAAGTTGAAAATAAAAAATAAAAATAATAATATTACTTTAAAACAAACAAACAAACAAAATCGCTTCACTCCTCCATCTTTCCCGCCTCTCCATCCCTCTTCATCTGTCTTGGTGGCGCTGGGAGCTGCTGTGTGTCATGCAGCAGACCCTTTTGTCCACACAGCTTTCCTTGCAAATGTTCATTGTGTAGTGTGTTGTTGGTCAGGTTCAAGGCCTCTGGCTTCTGATACACCATCGGTACTGGACCCTCATCTAAACTCCTCTCAGATCCTGTGGCTATGGTTCCCCAGGACCATCATGCACTCCAGCAGGTCATAGATGGGGTGGATGTTGGGGAGTGCCAACTCCAAGTCCTGGATGTGTGCCTGGGCAGTAACTGAGTTGGTCAGTCCAGGCTGCTGGAACCACTCCCTCAGGTGAGCGGTGGGGCCAGATCTCCCCTGCAGGGTCATCAGGGTCCATTATCCCAGGGCCTTGGAGGGACAGAGTCAGCTCTTTGATGGGGAGAGGGCAGGCTCTCCCTGTAAATTTTAATTTTAAGTTTTCACACAAGCCTATACCATGTGCTGAGCACATCTCCCCATATTTGCCCTCTGCTCCTCAATAGTGCCCTTTAGTAACAATAACAGTGTTAGTTCTTTTTTATGTGTATTCTAATTTTTTTATTTTTTAGGTATTGGGGAAGATGGCATATTACAGTATGTGTTTATATATTGGGGGAGGTGCACATCACATTATGTATGGAAGTCAGACAAGAACTTCTAGGAGTTGTTTTCCTCCTTCTACCATGTGAGTTTTGGGAACCAAAACTCAGGACATCAGGCTTTGTGGTATGACAGGCCCATAGGGCTGAGGAAATTGGCTCAAACCAGTTGCCAAGGCATGCACATAATGCACTTCCTTATGAACCAACCTGGAGTCTGCCTGAGGGCCTAGCAACAGGCTCTGTTAGAGTTCCTGAGCATGCCCAGCCAATGAGGGACGACCATGCAATACCACCAGATTGCGACATAGCCTGGGTGCTGGGAGGAAGGTGTATAAGGCCTTCCCCAGATTGGGACACAGCTTTCATGCTGAGAGGAAGGTATATAAGACCTTCCCCGTTACTGAATAAAGAAGTTTGCTGTTTGCCCTCAACTGACTCCCAGTGTCCGTGACATTGACACTGTGCCTCCCCCCCCCCTAGAAGCCATTACAATCCGGCAACAAGGCTTGGTGACAATGCCTTTGCCTGCCTAGCCATCTAGACAGCCCTGTGTGTGTTGAGTAATGGCATTTTACAGTCCACTGCAGGGCTTTTAACCCAGACTTGTTCTTCATTAGCACCTTTACTTTAGCAGTTTCTCGGTGAGTACATGATGTATGGCTTTAATTTGATGTGTGCACTCACCTCAGCCTTTCATTATGTTAGTGCCTACTATGGCTCAGGGCTACGCCTTGCTCACATTTCTCAGTACTGGATAATTCTTGCTTATTAGATTACAGGCCTGTAGATCCACCACCACCTCACTCCTGGGCCATTTATCCACAGAGCAAGGTTACTGCTCATGTCTCCACATCAACACATTAGCTTTATAAACAGAATTAGGAGGGAAAGATGACATTCTGCTAAAGCAGTTTCTGGTGTGCTTAAAACCTTCTGAAGTCATGGATCATTTTTAGAACTAAAGTGTGACTTAATATAAATCACCCTCCAGGAAAAGTGTCTGTGCTTGCACATTCAAAGTCTCGAGCAAAACAATCCCCATGGAGGCACTTTCTGTAATGGAGAAAACATGGACACTACAGAAATGACTGATGTGTCAGTAAGCAGAGAGGCAGCAACTTGACAAACTGTTATAGACACGCAAGATAATGGTGATAGGAACCCAGGGGAAATTCTGATCCACACTAAAGTAAAGAAAATAGATAACAGACCCGAGTGTACGAAGTCTTCTCAATGTGACAGACCTGGGGATGGATGGACACAGATACGACAGAAAATCATAGAAAGCAAAGGGATTGTGTTGGCCGTGGGAATTCAAGGTAGTTTTATTCATATGAAGTATTTCCCTTTGATGCTGCTTTGTGTTTTCACAGCAAATACACGTGTTTTTAAAAGAGCGCAGAAAGAAAGTGAGAATAAACACAGGCCATATCAGTTACCTCATGGGCAGGTTTTCTCCCTCCCTGGTGAGAGAGTTTCCAGTGTGATGTGAAAGGTTTCAGCATGTCCCTCGGAGAGGGAAACAGAGTGTTGGAAAGGGAGAGCTCTAGCAGAGAAAGCAGAATGAGATCGTTCTCTGCTTTTCTTTTTCCGTACTGTTCACAGGCTCCATCTCCGTTCATCGTCGAGACCTGGGGCCAATTCTCTGTCTTTGAGCCCTCTCTGCCTCAGCCAGGGAAGGTGACACACACGTGTCACTCTCTTGACTCACTAAAGAATTCTTTTCTATCGTCCTCACCGATCTCTACATGCTTTTTGTGGTCCTCTGGGGAAGCTACTCTGCATGGCCTCACGTGCCTTGTCTAATAACCCACTGTGTCACACCATTCCCTTGTTAGAAGGATCCTGGGTTTGTTTATAATTTTGCTCCTGTTTATTCAGACTTGTTTGGATTTTGCACACATACTTGTGCTGATTCTCCGGGGCCGCCGTCTGTCGGCAGGGCGGCTGTGTTGTACTTTGCATGTGGAATTTCGCTGTGTACACCGTGTTGACTCCTCAGTGCTATAGCTGGTGTCAGCTTTCCCCTGCAGGGGAACAGCTTTTCAAAGAGTATTTCTTGAAATGGTGACATTGAACGCTGTTGGACACTTAGGAGGTGGGCACTTATGGGAGATACTAAGACAAGCAACAGCATCCTGTCCAAGGGGATTATAGATGCCAGGCCATTTCTTCTCTTTCTTCCTAGTGCTATGCTGAGTACTTTACTCTGCCACATGCTGCTCACTGTTGCCATCCTGCAACCCCACCAAGATCCCAGGGCAACCAGTTCAAAGAGAAGCATTCCGTCCTAAAGCAGTAGATCCACCCTGTCTTGGACTAGAACCCCCCAAACTGTGAGCTAAAGAAAATAATCCTTTTGTAACTTTAGTGTCTCAGCATTTTGTTAGAGTGATGCAAAGCTCACACACACACACACACACACACACACACACAGAGTCAGGTCCCTTGTACTCATCCTTTGTTGATCTGCACAGACCTCAGGGACTCAGCAGCAGCCACTGTGTATCAAGAAAGAATGCTAAGCAGCTCAGATGCTTCAGTAGCTTTAGGTGGGCAGGTGACAAGTACTTACATTTTATGGACATCGTACGGTTTTTGAGCACTTTCCATGTTTGATAAATAACAAGTAAAACATTTTTCATTATTCATTTATAAGTGTGTATGCATGTGGTATACATGCCTGTATGTTCATTTGTGTGTCCCTCTTGTGTGACACTCACTAACTCAGCTAGACTGGCTGACAGAGACCTCCAGGTACCCACATCTCTGCCTCACCCTTAGCACTGGGATTGCAGGTGCACACCACAAAGTCTCGCTTTTGTGTGGGTGCTGAGGATCTGAACCCAGGTCCTCATGCTGCCCAGCAGCCATGGTATGGACCGAGCCATCTCCCCAGCCTCACAGGTTCCTCATTCCTAACCACAACCTTGTTGGATAGCTGTGGCGCTTGGTTTTTTTTTTTTTTTTTTCCAGTGAAGAGGCCAAGGACTAGAGAAGCTGTGTAAAAAAATGTTTGAGATAGTATCCCAGGATGGAAGATGAGATGCTAGATGCTAGAAAAGCCACAGCTAGAGGGTATGCGATGGCGGAAAGATCCAGGGTAATTTCAGTGTTTTATGACTGGATAGCTCACATAAGCATGTGAATTGGGGCTTTTCTTAAAATATAAAACAGTTGAACCATAATGCCTCAGAGCTGAATAGAATCCATTCCTTCAGAGGAGAATGATTCCTGCCTGGCTTGTCAGGGTTGGCTTTTGCCACTCATTCGAATTTTTGTACTATTAAGTAGCCAAAGGTTTTTCTTCTAATGAAAATTTTGCATCATTTTTTTAAACTATTGAAATGTAATTTACAATATCAAGCATTACAGGGAAAAGTTAGCTTGTAATTCCCAACTGGCTTGAGAATTTGTCTTTAATTAGTTCCCCTGAGAAAGATTTGTTGAACATATATACTCAAATGAAGGTTGTGGGTCACAGATAAATGCAAACTGAAGTAACCACGCAAAGAGAAAGTTTCACTTTCTAGGTTCACTTAAAACAGCCAAGGAAACCCACTAGGAGAGCAGGAGGGTTCCCTCCACAGCAGTACAAGAGCCAGTGCTTCCTCCCTCACACACAAGCTCATCCATTTTGAGGGGGGCATGCCAAGAAGGCCCTTCTCTGTTACTCCCATTCCTCTCACGTTTCTCTCTGTCTCTTTTCTGTGTGTGTGTGTGCGTGCGTGTACGCGTGCACGCATGTGTGTATGCTAGCTCACATGAGTGCACAGCTGTACATGCATGTATGTGTGCGGGTATATGCATAGCCCTAGGTTAATATTAGGAGTCCTGGTCCAGCGTCCCTCATTCTTCCGAGCAATGTCTCACGACCAAGCTCAGAGCTCAAGCTCATCAATATACCTCATCTCCCTAGTGCAGCAGCATCAGAACCCTGGTCCTCCTGAGGGTCCAGCAAGAACGTTAACTTTTGAGCCATCTCCCAATACCCAGAGCTTTCCTGCAGGCTTCGCTCCCAGGGTCCAGTGCTTTACAGCATCGCGTTCACACATTCCTCCAGGGTAGCCATACAGAAGCCTGGCACATCTCCATCCTGCAGCAGCTTCTCGAAGCTTCCCAGGTCACTGTTGCGGTGAATCACCCTGGCCTTTCTTCCCCACACATTCTCAGTCAGGAACTGTCGTGTTTTAGCAAACGCTGTTTTACTGTTTCCTTTCAAGACTCCATTTTCAACAGAATTTAAAAAGCAGCTACCCGGCATGAGTGAAGCTTCCCACACAAGTGGAGGTAGTCCTTGTCTTTAAGGATCTGATAGAGGTAGGGTTCGCCTTGATTTGCCCACTGCAATCTGTTCCTATCCTCTCCAAGACAGTGCAGTAGCGTGTTCACAGATGCATTTCTCCAATGGCATGCTCTTACTTTTCTATTCACTTTTCTTCTGGTTAATTGCCTTATCATCCAATGCTGGGGAAACGTCATTGCAGCTGACAGTTTTGAATATCCTTGGCGGCAAGAGAAAAGATTATATTGTCTAGCAATGTATGTACATTAAATTCATTGCTGTAAAATAAAGTATAATTCTTAAAGGAAGGATGTAAAGAGAGTCAACGGAGTTTTCATCAAACTAGCATTTATCTCTTCAGGGCTGCTCAGCACACAGCATCAGTACCTTCCTGCCTGTAGTGCTCAGAAAAGTGTGTGTGTGTCAGTGTGTGTGTGAATGTGCATGTGTGTGTGTTTCTGGAACTGAGTTAACTATAGAAGGAATTTACTATGTGTCTGGATTGTAGCTGGGTTAGTAAAATGCTTGCTATACAAACATGAGGACCTGGGTTTGAATCCCCAGCACCCACGTGAAAAAGACAGACTCTGCAGGGCCTGTGTGTGATCACAGTGATGAAGAAGCAGAGACAGGAGGATTCTTGGAACTAGCTGGCTAGCCAGTCTAGCTGAATAAGTGAGCTGTAGGTTCAGTGAGAGATCCTGCCTTAAAACATAAGGTGGAGAACAAGTGAGAAAAACACTTGGTTTGAACTTCTGGCCGCTACATGCACATGCACTCACACCTATACACAAGCACATACATGTGCACACACACACACAGACACATGAAGTTGCTAGTATTTTACCCTGTGTTAATTGGATTTTTGTGTGAATGCTTGAGGGTAGATAAATAAAATATTTGTGTATACCTTAGTTTCTGTTCCTTGAGGTAAATGATTTATAATAAATATCTTCTGGGGTCATACTTGAATTTATTTATGTTTGATGAAAGTTTATCCTGTGACCCACCATGTGTTTGCACATCAGTCTTTGATCAGTTCCAGGAACGGGCAGTTATAGAAGACCAGATTTTCCATCTGGACCAGCCTCTGGCTTTCCGTGCTACATATGAAACCTGTTGATGAAGGGCTGGTGCAAGTGAGGGTGCAAGGCAGAGCCAGAATGCCTGTGCTGGGAAATGTGGGAGGCATTTCGACTCGTCATTCAGAATACTGTCACAACATTTTAATGCACAGAAAAGCTGGCATTTGATATATTGAAAAGCTGGCATTTAATGTATGGAAAAGACTGGCTTTTTTAGACATATGCAAGCTGCAGCATATTAAATCTTGGGAGAACATATATGCACATAAATGTGCACACACAGAGAGACAGACAGAGAGTGTGTGTGTCTTCATATAAGCCCCAGGAGGTTTACACTGACCTTTTAACAAGTTTCAGTGCTTACTTTTTTCATTTCTTTAGACAGCAGGGAGTTTTGTCTTTATTGGTGTCTGGGGTAGGTGTTTCAGAATGTAATTCAGACACAGTGACCCTGCAAAGTTCATCTTCAGATCCTCTCACCAATCCCTGGTGAGTGATGACCATCCCTCCCCCTCCAAGGCCCAGTATGCAGGAAGCCACGGGAGTTGCTATCTAGCAGTAACTGTGCAACCTGTGGAATACAGGGAGTGGAAACAGAGCACAATGGAACGCAGTTTGATCTGATTCATCCTTCAGCTGGCAAAGGTAAAATGAAAAAAATAATGGTCATGGGATGCGAGCAGCACAGATGTTCGGAAGTCAAGGAAGCCATCAGCTGTTTGGGAATCCCTCACACACTGGGCTTCAGAGACACGGAGTCAGTGACTCATGAGCCTGAACTTCAGTTTTGGCCCTGGTGGGCGTCAGTAAATAACAGTTGTGGGAAAGCACAGTCTGCTCTGAAGCTCCCTCCCAGACTGTGGTTGTGTGTTTCCTAGAATGCTCCAATAACGAGTTTACATAAGGGCCACAAGCTTCGGCAACTGCAGAGTGGACTGTGGTCCAGTCGCGGATGCTAGGAATAGAAAAGATCGTGTTCTCTTTAAAGAGGAGCTTTCACATCTGTTTAGGTAGGAGACAGAAACACAAACATTTTATACAAATGCAGTTGTCCCAGGCCCTGTCCCAGGATATCGGAGGGACAGACACTATATTTCATAACTTTTGGCCTGTTACACTCATCACATCTTTACATCATAATCTCAACATTTCTATAATTTTAAAACATTGCAATTTCTATCCACCTCCTGCAGTTTACCTTTTGTAAGTAAACCCTTCTCTGTGGCTCTCTTGCGGAGTCAATTTTTTTTCTTTAATTTATCCTTTATTTCAGCTTGAGTTTACACAGAAACTTTTTATAATATATTTTTATTTTTGTTCTTTCTTAGAGGATTTCATACATGCACAGTGTATATACATCATTCCCACACCTCTCTCCCCTTTCAAATTCTCCCATATCCTCTCACTCCCTCTCAAATTCACAGTCTCTTCTTTAAATACACACTTGCGTGCACACACACACACACACACACACACACACACACACACACACACACTCCTGCTGATTCCATTTAGTGTTGCTAGTATGTATGTGCGTTTATGGCTGACCACTTGGGATTGGATAACCTATTAGGGAGCTCGTCATCCCTGCAGAAGATTGATTCGCCCTCATTCCACACCCACTGATTGCCATAGCTCTCTGTGTGGGGGTGGAGCTCTGTGAAATTTCTCTCATCTGTGTTGGCATGTCAGCTGGGTTTGTGTGTGTGTGTGTGTGTGTGTGTGTGTGTGTGTGGCAACTATATTGCTAAGATTTCATGGACGCAGCTTCCCTACCGTGTCCAGAGACCACTGTCTCCAGGCAGGAGAGATCCTCGGGCTCTCTCTCTCCTTCTACCCCATGTCTGTGGTTTGCCCTGATCCTTAGGTGTAGGCGTTACACTGTAGATGTATCAGTTGAAGTGGGATCTCAGGCTCATTTGTTCTTTGCATGTTGACAAGTTGTGGATCTCTGTGAGAGTCTCCATTTGTTGCAAAAAGAAGCTTCTTTGATGAGGGGTGAGAGCTACAATTCTCTGTGGGTATAAGGTAAAAATATTTAGGATGAAGTTAGAAATTATACTGATCAAAGCAAACAGAGTCCATGCCTCTCCAGCCAGGAGTCGTTGATTAGGGTCCCAGTGCTGGGCACTAATGCCCCGCTACTGAGCTGGCCTTAACTCCAACCAGACAGCTGTTGGTTACCCCCAAGCAAAGGTGACACTAATGAACCACTGGAAATATCTTGCCAGATTGGTCATTGTGTTTTAGAGGTTTTACAGTACCAATAAAAGGAAACCAGTTTCACAGATTGACTAATAGCTGAGTGGGTCAATGACCAAAATTTTTAATTAAAAAAATACAGTGGTTTGGTTGATACTCATTATCTCTTGTATTATGGAAGAAATGGATCACAAAAAGGTGATCTTACAGGTGAATGTAGATGCAAAAGTAAAAATAATATTGGAGATTCATGGGCTGAAACTCTCATTTCAGATCCCTAAATAAATCATCTGTCTCCACGGTGCACGTTGATAGGGTTATGGGTATCTGCCAGGAACAGGAAGGCTCAACACAGCTAACATTTGCTAAGTACTTCAGTTCTTTGTATATTGTGTCTCACTCAATATTTACAAAGTCTTCCTCAGTCTGGCTTTATGCTGCTATAACACAACGCCTGAGACTGGATAAGCAATAAAGAAAAAAGGTGGAGACAGGGAAATCCAAAGCCAAGCAAGGGTCCTTATAAGGTAAGGGTCTCCTTGCTGTGTCCACTCAGGGTAGAAGGTGGAAAAGCAACAGAGCGTGTGCATGAGAAAGGACAGGGTGCTGACCCCGCTACAAGGAGCCTTCTCCCCTGATAATATGATAAAGCACCCTGTGAGGGCACAGAGATCCGCCCCACCTCTCGACACCAGATGGAAATCTGGGAGAGACGCAGACTGTGTCCAATAGAAACTGTGTTTTCACTTTGCCGTTTATTTGATCTGCTGTTGATTTTCCATTTAGTATGATTGGCACCCACCAGTAACTTTTGCTTTCCAGATGCTTTTAGGGCTTGATTTCTTTAGATCCGTGGTTCTCAACCTTCCTAACACTGTGACCCTTTAATACAGTTCCTCATGCTGTGGTGACACCCAACCATAAAATTATTTTAGTTGCTACTTCATAACTGTAATATTGCTACTGTTATGAATCATAATATAAATACCTGTGTTTTCCAATGGTCTTAGGTGACCCCTGTGAAAGGGTCATTCAACCCCAAAAGAGTCGCCACCCACAAGTTGGGAACCATGGGTTTAGAGTGTAGTGGAAACTGGCGGTTACAGTGATAGGATCACATTGCATTGTTTCAGACTGATCTCAGTTTACAGAGAACAAACCCCAAAAAGAAAAAGCCACTTGAGTGGTTGAGCTTTTAGAACAGAGCCAGTTTTTGAAGAACATTGGGTGTTCTCTGTGACTGGGTTAGGAGAAGTGGGTGGCAAACCAGGAGACCTGGAGACTGGGGAAGTGGCCTGCCACACAAGCATAAGGACCCAAGTTCAGGTCCCAGGACCCTTGGAGGAAGCAGAGCTCAGCTGCACGTGCCTATAATCCCAGTCCTGAGGAAGCAGACACAGATTAATCCCCCAGCCTCGGTAGGACTGGGCGAAACCTGAGTTTCATGTCCAGAGACTGTCTCAAAGACAGGGCGGAAAGTAATAAAGATAGCAGATGTTGGTATTCAGGTTCCACACCTGCATATGCACACGCATACATGCACGTGCACACACACACACATACTCTCTCACTCACACACACTCACATAGAGGCATGAAGATATTGATTTGTCTTAATTAAGTGTGTTGAAGGGAGTTCTATTTGTCTGAAGCAATTTCATTCTTTAAGTAAACACATCTCACGTTTTATGCAAGACTTCCCTCTCCAGATGGACCATTTTGTTCAGTACACTCCTCACAGTGGAATCAGTAGCTGTTACTGTCACAGTAACAGGTGAAGTGTTAGTAACAATGTCCAGAAAATGTCCAATCAAGTGTCTTGTCTTGACAATACTCCATTATGCAAACATGAGCATGGTCTATGTCTCCATGCAACTGAATCATCTATGAATCTCTGAAATATTTCCAGTGTAAACATCTTAGATTCTTTAGTGAATTGAATTTAACATGTTTTCTTACTCATAGCTGTCATCTGGTCCATTAGTTTTATTACATGTCATACATATGTATTAGATATATGTTGTAACTTCTCTTGTGCTTGGTTGCTGCTGATGGATGGATTTGATTGGCCGCCAAGTGTTGAAGAAGGCTACGTCCCTGCCGTCAGTCTCACTGGAATTATGCCCACGTATTTATTGGAAAATATGTTTTTAATCTTTACTGATGACTCCACAGTTTCAAATTACTAAAATTTCGTTTAGGAAAGTATCTGTTTTTCTAGCTTAGGATGTACTAGCTCTGTGAGCACACTGCTTTATCTACTTGGATAGGGCTTCATGATTTAGACACCCTTGCATACCTCCCTCCTCCCTTTGTGGTCTCAGTCTCCTCCCTCCCATCTCCTGGACTTCATTGTTGCTCCTGGACTCATCATCCACTGTGGCTGACTTCAGAGTTCTCACTTTATATTCCATTTCCATCTTTGCCCTGCTACATTATCTAAAGAAAATATTCCTGGGATGTGTTCTTACAACACCCAACACTGTAAGTTAATCATTGGTTTGACAGTCTCCCTAACTAACTCCCTTCTATCTTGACCCACAAGCGACTGTATTCACATTTTTCAGGATCGGCTTCACACAGCATAGTAGGTGCTCAATGAACTTTTCTAAATAAGTGACTGTTTGTAATATTAGGCAACATTTACTAAACAGGTTAGGATGGCAAGTATTTTGGATAACAATGCCAACAAATAACCTTAAAATTTAAAAACCTCAACCAGACAGATGCTGCTGCTGCTGCTGCTGCTGTGGTTAGGAGCCACTGAGGGAAAAATCAGGATACAATGATGCTTCTTCGTGATGTTGCCATATCAGAGAACTCTCAGCTCTTTCTACAAACTATAAGTACTTCAACTTCATGAATGAACACTGTCTTCATATGATGGTATATATATATATATATATATATATATATATATATACATGATTATCTGTTCACTTTTAAATCTTATTTCTTATAAAATAGGTACACTATATGAAAATTTAAATACTTTCCTGACCATGTTGGAGTCTCTGCATGCACATAACTCTTATAAACTAACTTGTATTGCTAATTACCCGCTGTCTTTTCTTAATATTATACCAGTGACAAATCGGCTTCTCCCAGCTTTCCCAGGAAAGATGAAATCTACTTTCTCGCAGCTGGGAATAATTCAGTCCTTGGCATACAGTGTCTCGGATTTCTATCTTGGGAAAAATTCTTTTTTGGTCCAACAGTTTATTGCAAAAATGATTCAGGCTTCTGTTTACATGTTGAAAAAAATAAATCATATTATTTTATTGGGCAACTGGGACTAGTTCCTTCAAAGCAATTTGAAAATTCCAAATCTGTTTGAGCTGTTTTTTTTCCTTTAGGAAAAAGTAAGGTTTCTAATGTCCTTACCCAGCTCTGCTTTTCTTGGCCCCTTCTGTGAAACGGATTCCTCTTCTTGTGGCTGCCTTATCTGCACAGTGAAATAAGGTTTCCCCAGCAAGTGCCAGGCAGTGCCTTTATGACAGTACAATAATGCATCAGCTGTAAAGGGAGATTCTTTCTCTCCCAGTGGCCTTTGGAGTGGGCACACAGTGAGTCTGTAGGCGCTAGATTCCATGCTTTGGGGAAGGCTAGGGGGACGGGGTGCTGAGGAGTGATCTTACATAAAAAGAAGGAAAAGAGTGGACACTTAACTGGAATGTCACATTTTAAAACGAATTAGAAGGGACGAGGGCTGTCTCAGCAGGTAAGGGCACTTGCTGCTCTTACAGACACGTGTTCGGCTCCCAGCACTTACACTGGGCAGCTGACAATCACCTGTAACCCCATGACCAAGGCAATCTCTCCTGGCAATGCACTGCTCTCTCTCTCTCTCTCTCTCTCTCTCTCTCTCTCTCTCTCTCTCTCTCTCTCTCTCTCACACACACACACACACACACACACACACACACACACACACACACAGGCTTGTGCATGGGAAAAAAATTAAAGGTATTTTTAAAAAAAAGAACCAAAACCCCATGTTCATTCCAGTATAATAAGGACAGCAGCCAGCCTACTACCCCTCATGTAATCAAACATTATAAACATCACTTCTTACATCAAAGAATAATGTGACAAAAATAATGAAAAATAATGATTAGTCTTTAGTAAGCACCAAGTCAAAGGAAGCTAAAGAACCTAGAAGTCAGAAAAAGAATAAAATATTTTTTGTAGGAAAAACTCAAACCAGCATTCTATGAGTTGCAGTAATTTTGAACTAAGGGTTCCTTTGGGTAAGAGAAGTTTATTACAATTAGGGGTTCGTTTGCTTTGGCTGTGCTGTTTGGTCATGGGTACTATCGTGAGTAATTTCTTTCTTCTCACCGAATTTTGTCTAACCAGTGGTATCAACGTTTCTCAGATAAATTTATAAGCTAGCAGCACCCACAGAATGTAGCAATTAAGACTTCCCTTGTCTAGAAAGGAATACAATGCTGCGACCATTTCCATAGAGATTCACTAAACAACATCCTTCATATAGCCCATTATTCTAAGTCAGGGCTGCACTTTCCAAAGCTTTAGAGATCCACTGAACAATGCACATACAGCTAACACCACTACAAAAATGTGCCAGGGCGCTACATGTTGGTGTTATTTTGTTTTGTTTTGTTTTTACCATAAAGAAGATAAAATTCGAATTGTAAGTCTGGTGTTTTCAGGCAGCTGTGATCTGGCCCGTAACTGTCATGGTCCCCTCCTCTCCTGCTTAGTCGCTCAATTTTACAAGTGCTTGCTGTGTGCCAGAGACAGAGTGCCACAGTGGCATAGACCAGGCACAGCCCTGCGTGCAAACTTTAAAACGTCTCCCTAGGGTGGAAAGCGTCGCTGTATTTTTTTTCTCACTCCTCACGCCTGTGCCGTGGATAGTGTTAGAAACCTTCACATGTACTTCCTATATGTACTTGTATAATTTATGACTCTCTCGGCCCCGAATGCCTGTACTGCCTGTCATTCTGCCTCTCGGTTCCTCATTCCTTCCAGAACCACCAGATGCCCCTTAGTCATTCTGGGTGTTATTCAAACACGGCTTCCGAACTACAGCTCCCCCTTTGGACTGCCGGTGGTGCTCGCCCGCCCCAGTGATTGACAGAATGTCTTGCATTCTAGCAAAAGCTAAAGGACATTCATTAAATTGAAAATGGCACCGTGAAAACATCTTGGACAATTGTTCTCCTGTTTAAACCAAATACATCAGTTTAATCTTAATTCTTGCTGTCTCACTTTCCTGGCTCCAGTGCTTGCGTGCACGCCACCAAATGTCACCTGTGCTTCATCATGAGTGTCACATGGGCGGAGACTCCCAGGCTCCTGTGGAGCTGAATGTGCAAAGGTATCACTGTAGACAGGCAGAGTAACCAGTGAGGGTCTCTGCCTCCCTCAAGGTGCTGTGTTCTTATAGCTGATATGTCTCCGGAAACATTAGTAATCATTGATTAATATTATTACTGTTACTCTATAATAATACTCATTTACCACTTCAGCGTTTAGGAGCACATACGTCTTCTCCACTGCTCCTAAGAGCATTGCTCTCTTGCCTCCCTGTCCTTGTGTCTCCACTAAAGCATTCATAGCTTTTTTCCTCAGGCTGTACAAGGATTCCTCTGCTCGTGACATTGAAGTTTGTGAAGGTGAACGGGTTAGCACAGAAAGGAGCCTGTCACGTGCTGGCTCCCACCGAGAGGACCTGGGACCTCCTGAACGGTGTTCCCTCCACTCCTAAGGTGAACGGGTTAGCACAGAAAGGAGCTCTGACCTGGAGCCTGTCACGTGCTGGCTCCCACCGAGAGGACCTGGGACCTCCTGAACAGTGTTCCCTCCACTCCTCAGAGGCAGAGCCATCTCCATCTGAGCTTTCATTCTTCGCTTTTCAAAACTGGAACCCTGTCCTGGCTAAACAGCACCCCATCCCTCCTCTACCCCAGCCCCCAATCTACCACTCTACTTTTTTGTTTCTTTAATAACTGTTTTTACTGTGCTATTCTCGTTGTGACCAGACAATTTCATGCAGTATAATGTCAAATCTCATCCACTTTGCAATGATGTGACAGTATTTCCTTCCTTTGTATCATATTTTATATAATGTTCCTTCCTATGTATGTGATGCATTTGGTTACCTGTCACTCGTAGATGAATATTTCCATTGTTTGTACATCTTGGATACTATGGACAATGGTACAGGGAACCCCTGCCTCTGTGGATATCTCTTCGAGAACTTTCTTCACTTCAGGACATTTGATGTCATAGTTTGTAAGGAAACTGTGTTTGCTTGGCACAACAATGATTACTTCTGCCCAGGGAAGTAATGTCAGGGTCAATTGTCTCATAAAATTATTCAACTACCCTTAAATCAATAATGATAATAGTAAAGAGTCATTGCCTAATGCTTCAGTAAGAAGCAGCCTATCCTTATGGCTTCCCATCCCCACACACTAAGTGCTCACAGGCACTCTGTTTTAATTATCCCAGAAGTTGAGCCGGGGTTGGAGGTACTGTGCAAAGAGGACCTGGCAGGCATGGACTGGAGTGTTACAGAGAATGTCTGCTTTACACTGTGTAGCGCTCCCCTCCCCTCGCCCCCGCTCCCACCATGGTGCATAACAAACTATCAACCAACCCAGCAGAGAGGGGCTGGAAATTGCATGGAATGACATGTGGCAGAGCCTATTCTACCAAAGGAAAAAAAAATCAAGGAATGGAATGGCGTATTCAGTGACTAGTGTACAGTCCAGGGGAAGGATTTGCTTTTTTCAAAGAGATATGTGCTTTCTGTGGTTTCTACATAATTTTTCATCCCAGAGAATACCAGTGTGTTCACACATTATATATAGCCAGCTCCTCCATTAAAACACAGTTAGGTCCTTGCAAGAATAGCTGTGAAAAATATTTAGGCCATCCATTCTTAGAATCACCTGCTTTCTGAGCCCTAAGAAAAGAAATAATCATTAATGCATGGTGCATATTTGTGGGTGGATGGGTGTGCGTGTGTACATGTTCACATGAGTGTATGTGTGTATGCACATGCAGTAGAGACTAAAGGTTGACATCACATGTCTTCCTTTATAACAGTCTACCTTATTTTCTGAGACAGAATCTCTCATTGACTCTGGAATTCTGATGGGCAAGACTAACTGAGCGGCCAGCCCCAGAGGACCTCCTGGCTCTGCCTCACCAGCAGTGTGATTACAGGCGGCCACATCCAGCTCTTCCACAGACGCTGTGATGAAGCTCAGGTCATCGCTCTTGGGCAGCAAGCAGTTTATTGAGTCCTCTCCCAACCCTGACATGGTACATTCTGACAAACAAGGCTGGTCTTGGGGGATCTTCTTGATATTTGTGGTTGCTCATTTCCAGATCTTTCTGGAATTGACATCACTGGATCAAGGACAGCTCCCTAAATGGTCAATTGCCTTTTAGAACATGGATTTTGCTGACAGGTTCCGGTTTTTATCAGAAGTGATATTGTTTTCTTTTATTACTGTAAAGCATGAAATAAACAAAATATCAAAAGTACACTTGAGGGTTGTACAGTGCATTAAAGTTAAGAAACACTTCATTTCCACTGTATTCCTCAGACAGAGACCAATATTTAGAGTCTCAAACAAGCAACAGTTGGTACCTAGAAATAAGTTGAAACCTGACAATCTGCATGGAATCAGAGAAGCTGACATCACAGAACGGCTCCGATGAGCCTTCTCCTACTCCATTTTTCTTTTTTCTCCAACATTCCCTACCGACAGTAAAATTCATACTCTGTTTGCCTAATGAACCACAAAGCTGGAGTTTCCTAGGGGCGCTGTCTGTAACAGTCGTGGCGAGCTTCCAGAATTTTCCAGCAGGGAACAGACTTTTTCTCTTTTAAACTCTCAAGCTATTGGCAAAAGGCAGCCCCCTATTAAATGACTAAGACTAAACCACTGGTTTTGGAAAAGAGCCCCATCCATCAGCGGGAGCCTAGGGAAGAGCCAGCTAAGTGACTGGGCATCTCTTGTGGTCACACATAATGGGGATTAATCATCAGGGATCCTAACTAATTCCAGCCACTGCGTCTTAATGAATGTCAAATGTGAGCCCACCAGGCTTTGTCCCTCCTGACGTTAGGACATCTGAATGGGTCTGTTGTCTAGTATTCTACACAGTAATGTGATTGATTCTACACAGGGAGTTTTGGGTTCCAGCTTGTCCCGGTACCAAATATGCAACATGCAAAGTGAGATTTCCATAATGACTCCATCAGTGGCAGGACAGCTCAGCTCTGGGACATGTCATCTATCATAGTTTAACTTTGACTTCCTGTCAGATTTACTCTGCATTAAATGTGCATCGTAATGGAGCAAAGTTGGTTCAGAATCATGTATGTGCACATGCATGTGAATGTGTGTAGGCATGTGTTTGCAGATGTGCATTTGTATGTGTGTGTGGCGACTGAAGGTCACCTCATATATCCTTCCTCGGGAGGTACCCACCTTGTTGGTTTTCTTAGTTATTTTATTTTATGTGTGTGAGTGTTTTCCTTCTATGGATGTGCACCTTGTGTGTTCCTGTGGAAGCTAGAAGAGGGTACCAGATCCTTTGGGCCTGAAGTTGAGAAGGTAACCCCATGTCTTTGGAACCAATCACTCCAGAGTCAAAAGGAGCTTGTCCATGACTGTAGTCATGGGATTCATTTTCTCCTTGCTATCTAATGACTTTATTTCCCAGAGCTGGTGGACTCCCAGGAGGGATGATTGAAACTTCCTAACCCAAAGCCCGACCCACGACCTGGCCCTCGGTGCAGTGGAGACGGTTGTGTGGACTGTGGAAGGACTCATTCAGTCATAGCTCCTTTTGTCCCTTTTCTCTGAGTTTTAAAAATTCAAAAAGTATTTCAGTTGTTTATTTCATACTGAGTTTTAGCCTGTTCATTTGGTCAAGCTATACCACCAGCCCAGCTCTGCTTATTTTAAATGATTGATGCTTTTTTTTTTTTAATTAGCAAGGTGTCTTTTACTGAAAATCTTTGACAGAAAATGCTTTACACATCTCTAAATGATGGTTTATCTAGTGGCAGAACTGCAGGCCATTCTCTCCCAGTTCGTGAATCTTCTTTCAAATTTGGATCCACGTCACCACTTGAGGTGGTGGTTAGATTTGGGCCGCTTCCTCGCCTAGATGAACGTCGGTGTTCAACATCTCAAGGGCCATTTGCTCCCTGGCTTTTCGGCTCCTGGCTGTTATTTTGTTCTGTTTTCTCCTTTATGGAAATTGTTCTTGACAAGAGTTTTTCCAACTCTTTTAGTGACATTGTTTCAGGGCCATGGATTTTATAAGTTCTCTCTCTCTCTCTCTCTCTCTCTCTCTCTCTCTCTCTCTCTCTCTCTCTTATCAGAGTTTCTTGAGGCAGTCTGTCTTTGTTACGGGGTCTGTCAGCTAATTCCAACACAATATGCAGGTTTCTCGATTGCTTTGTAATTAAGGACCATGAGTTTATGTTTGGTGACTTGTAACCAGTGAAGCTCCCATGTGCCTGGGGTGGCGGTCTGCCCCCATGTTTTATACCTGGTCCTGCTTTCTGGGGGTTCTGGAGACAGGTACAAATTTAAGAATATTTACTTAAATTTCCAGTGCATTTTCTTAATGTTTGACCTCCAGGCATAAATGAGGAGAGACCGTATATTTGAATCTTGAGCTTTTTTTTCCCTCCTCAGAGGCCAAGCTGCCATGCTCGGTCCCTTCCTTTGACTCTAGAGGCACAGGCCATTGTCCAGATTTGCTGGTGTGCAGTGGGAATGGCGTCCTGCTGTCCCAGTGCTGATGCAGATCCCAACTCCAGCTCCCATCCTGAGCCCTAACAAGCCAGGCTCCACAGCTGGCAGGATCAGGCCGCTGGCATCTCAGGCAGGACCACTTTCATCCCCGGTCTGGGTTTTAGTTTTTCTTTAGCTTTGCCTCCAGAATTTTCCTTAAGTTTCTGTGATTGAAGCTGCTCATCACAAGAAATAACTGCCATGGTTTAGGGGGCATTTCTTGAGAGGACCATTCCCTGAGTATTCTGCCACAGTTCCAGTGCCTGTTAGATGAGTGGCCGAACATACAGAGAAATCATCTGAACATTCTGGAAGGAGGCAAACTAAACAAATCAGAAAAGCCAGAAAGCATGGGGGTTTTTGTTTTTATTGTTCTATGTGTATAGAGACACGCTTTCTGTCCCAAGAACCCCTAGCTCTCTGAGGAGGTTGAGGGCTTGAAGTGCAGAACACGAACTGAGTCACCCTGAAGCTACAGAATACAGACTGGACATTTAAGATGCCATAAAGTATCTCAGTAATATTTACAGTTAACGATACACCAATATGTGATTTTGTGTATGCTAGTCAAGTAAAATAGATGGAAGTTAATTTCACCAAATTCTTTTTTATGTGTCCAATAGAAATTTTTAAATTCTGTCTGTGCCTCCTCTATCTCTATTGGCCAGCATTATTGTTCACAGTAAGTGCATAATAAATGCTGGTTGAATGAATAAGTAAAGCCAGGTGGTAAGGTCTCATTGACATTATTCTAAAACAGTCCATGATGAGAGTTCTACAGTCTCTGAGAGGACTTCCTTTTGATAATCTCACATCTGTGAAAAGGTGAGGTGAGAGAATAGAGCTTATTCCCTGCATTGCAACAAATGCAGACGAAAAGCAGCTGAGGGAAAGGCATTTAGCCAAACACCTTCAACAGTCGCTCTAGGATAGTAATACAGGCTTCTCCAGGCATGCTCTTTAGGAAAATGTCACCTTTGTGCACGGTGTAGGAGCATTTCAAGGGTGGCACACTTGTCCTCGGGATCTGCTTCTCCAAGTCGCCTTGCGCTCCTTCACCATGTGGGTAGTCACAGCGAGAGTGCCAGGGTGAGGAAGACGCCTCGCGCTTGCTCAGAGTGCTTGCTTATTCGCAGGCCTTTCAAACGTGCCTGGTCACTGAATGGTGTGTTTGCTCTTGGGTTGAGGAATGAGCTACAGCTGGCAAAGCCAGCCACAGATGCCATTTGCTCTTTGTGGCCAGGAAGCTCGCTATGTGACATTTCTAAGGAACCTAGTTTTCCCTTGTCACTCACTACATTCCCCAGCAGACTGCTAACGAAGTACATATGTTCTTTCTCCAAGAGGGATGTTGGGGGAGGGAGAGAAAACCAAGAAAAAGGAAACACAAGCTCAAAGATCTGGAGCCTCCTAAGAACTGGTAACTGACCTCCTGCTGAGCAAAGCTGCAAAGAGTTGCTTGCCTCGGTGGAAACCCTGTGCCTGCCCGCTGACACCCTGTCTCCACGCCATTTTTTTCTTGTGTAAAGAGATTCTTTCCCATTACCCTTTATTCCTGAAAGCTGTAACCAATGTCTTCTTCACATGCTTTCTGAATCTTAGCCGTTGTCATTGTGACTGTCACTGTGGATGGTGTTGGCACAGTGTTCCTCTCAGCTCGGAATGGAACAGGAGTCGCAGTTCGGAGTCTCCTGTTGACTGGTTGCAGCCAGCAGTCAGTGAGTGAGCTGCAGGGCTCAGCTTCGGCCTCAGGACTTCCAGCTTCCCCTTTGAGGCTTGCACACTGCCACAAAATCATTTGTATCATACATTCTCCTCCTGTGTTCTGGAACAGAGACACGAGGGACACGGGACCGAATACCAGGAACAGAGCAGCACCAAGGGGCTTTGGCCTTGGGCATTGTGGACAACTTGATTTCCTTGAGTTGGCTTCTCCCTGGAGCAAAGGGACACGTCTGTACCCCGGGGCCTGTGATGAGGAGACAAGCATGTGGACCCAATAGCTGAAGCATGTGGAAGGAAGTTCACCTCTGAAGTGCACTTGTCTGTAACGTTTATCAGATGTTCTTATTCAGTCCTTATGTTCAGTTCCAGTGTGCAGGCAAGGATTCTCCATCCCCCACTGTGTGCGTCACAGGAACAAAAGTCTCAACAGCCCTGTGCAGACTGAATGACTGGGCCTCTTTTCCTCTGTGACCTCTGACCTCTGGCGTCTGATGCCGCTTGACGGTATGTGTCCGCAGACTTGCTCCCTCGTTGGAGGGTGCAGTCACACTGGAGAGCGCCGGGATTGGCTTTTACTGCTTGGTGCCCTGACAAGGAGTCTTTCTTTGACCAACCTCTCCGCAGGCTCCCCGAGCTCTCCATCAACCGGGTGGAGATTTCCATATTCCAGTTGGGTATCTTTTTCCTTGTCTCTATTGTCAGTGATCGCAAAGAAGCTGCTAACAGTTCAGCTGGAATCCACCTTTCTCTTGATATTTTACCTGAGCAATTCCCCATCCACTGACCCCGCCTGTTTCTTGACTACAAATCCCCACAGTTTATGGTTTTTGTTTTTTACATTAGGCTGTGTTCTAGGCTGAGGCTTCTCTTCCTCGACTGTGACAGCCCTGAGGAAAACATGCTCCTGGCACTTTAGAGACTAGCAATCTTTGGGTCACTGACATGCTGAGTCACAGTGTCTAGCTTCTCCTCCAGTGGAATAGGCCTAGTCCAACCCAGCTCTGACTCTCGACTGCCCACGGATCCCACTCAAGAGTGTAACCGAATGGGAGAAGCTCCATCATGAAGACCTTCAGAAAGAAACAAATCGTGAAAGGACACGTGCTTTGGCCTTGGCCTGCCTGTCCCGGGATGAGCTGAGGAAGAAGGACGATGAGGCCATCCGTAGGGTCTAGAAGACTGGCTTACCTTTGGCCTATGTTCCTGCTTAGGAGAACTGGGAGAAAGAATGTCCACCACACTGGGGTATTACCGGGCACTAGGAAGAGACACTGCAGACAGGTCATACGTGGGAACAGTGTTTGCGAAGTCATGCATGTTCTCTGGCAGGTGCAGCCGGGAGAATCTGATGACTGGGCCTCCTGGGTCCTAGTCTTGCTGGCAGAGGGTAGGCTGGGCTCTGCCATCTGCTCTGCTCTCAAGCTGGTGCCCTGTTCAGGTAACAGTAACTGCGCTTCATCTCAGAATGTGGAGTTGCATCCCATCTGCCTGCAAATCATCCAAATGAGGCCACACCCTCCGGAGAGGAGAGAGAGAAAACATCTTTAAATAGTCCCAGAGACCAAAGATCCATGCAAGTGTGCTACAGATAACAGAGCAAGAAAAGCCTAACACAATTTTTAAAAATTATAAAATTTATACATGAAGAATTTTTGTGTGTTGGAAATAAAACCATTAAAAAAAAAAAAAAAAAAACTCCAGTGACCAGAAATGATAAAAGAGTTCTTTGTGGATTAATAAGCTAAATAATAGAGACTCTGGGCAAATACTGACTATGAAAGAAATGGACTGGGACATATGATCAAGTAAGGACTAGAATCCTGGACATCTGGCACCCACGTCAAAAGCTTCTGACCCTGTGAAGGTGGAGAACTCCCGGTGTTTAAAAACCTGTGAGCTCCAGGTTAAATGAGAAAACTTTTGTCAAAGCATATGGTTAAGTGTGATTGAGATAGGCACTTAACATGGACCTCTGGCTTCCATATGCACACATGTGTACATGCACCTCCACACATGTGCACACATACAAACCGACACAAATACGAAAGGAGAAGAGAAGTTAAGGAGAATGATGTTTGCCGAAAAGGCAAACATCATTGGACACCAAACTTTTATATTGAACTTGTGAGTGACTCAAGAAGTTTAAGAGGCCAAAGTTAGAAATGAACCATAAAATGCTGACGATTGTCCTCATATTTTAAAGAGGTCTTCACCGTAAGCTTGATTCTTTCAGAGAAACAACCCGACTTCTGGAACCATCAATAACTCAAACAGTTGTTGTTCAGAAATCCTCTTGAAGTGCTTGGCATTGAAGATGCATAAAAGTCGTTTGCTCGAAGCAGATTTGAAAATGTGGGGAGGTTTTCCTAAGTACTTCCAGACTGTAGATATTTAAATCTCAGTTTAGTCCTTGAACATATGCTGTAGGCTGGCAGTGGAGGGCAGGGGACGCTATGGAATGATAATGAAAGTTTGGCACACATTTCTAATCCTTTAAACAGCTCAGCCTAGCTGTCACGACAGGGAAACCATCGATCAGAACTAAGATGTGTTCTATAATATCTCAGTTGGTACCAAGGCCGGGCTTTGATTCTAACACTGTATAAACTAGGCATGGCAATGCACACCTGTAATCCCAGCACTCAGAAGTTCAGGGCCATCCTTGGCTACATAGAACATTCAAGGCTAGCCTGGGCTGCACAAGACTCAGTTTCAAGGAAAAAATATTTTTAAAGTGACAAGTTCATGAAAGCCAGTAGAGTGCTGCTGGTCCTGGCTGGAAGTAGCTCCCCCTAAAGAGCAGTCATCTTGAAGATGAAGCTCGTGCTGCTGAAATCAGAGCCCACAGTTGATCTGATGTGACTGCATTGTGGCTATCCCAGTACAGCACCAGTATAGCCACAAGGATGAGAAACTCACCAAGAGGTCAGTGATGGAGAGCATGTGACTATGGTCACCTCAAGTCCACATCTTAACAAAGTGTCTACAACAAGCATGTCTCCACACACTCCATTCTTAATCACAAGGCCAAGATTGAGTTCAGAGAAAAGTTCAGTTGTGGATGTTTATCATTTCAGTCATTAAAAATAAAGTATCTGGGGGAAAATAATTTTAAACACTATATTTTGTTTTGGAATTTTCTCACAAAAATTTTCTCTTAAAATAAAGATCTGATTCTTGGTATTCTACTAAATCCAGTCTTTGGATCCAAGACTCTTAATTGATACCCGAGGGAGGAGAAATAGTGTAATTACATTTCATTAAATAAAAATAATATATGTACATAATAAATCAACCAAAATCAACTGAAGAAGTAACTAAGTCAATGTCTTTAATCTAGGGTGGCTTGGTACAAGGAGTCAGGGAAGAGGGACTTGGAAAGAAGGCAAGGAAATACATTTTGGATTCAAAGTGATAAGTCTTCAGCAAAATGAGTGTCTACCATTTATAACCACAGTGCCATCAACATTCTCAAAAGAAATGTTTTTTACCTACCAAGATAAAGTAGTTTAAAGTCGACTCCATAGGACAGAAAGGTGTCAGCCACAAATGGCTGAAATTATTTTCTTGATGAGTATAAAGTCTCATGATTCCAGGTGTCTGATCATTCTGGGGAATAAACTATGGATGGGTAAAAATGCAGAGGGCTGAGTAGAAGAACAGACAGAAGGGGCAGGGACACAACGGTTTTAGGGACTTGAAAGCACAGTGTCTGATACCACAGTGACAGACACGTGTCATCTGCCATGTGTCAGGAAGCTGAGGATGCACAGGACCCAAGGTGGATGCTAAAGGAAATGATGGACTTTGCCTGGTGCAGGCATGCAGAGACAGGCTTACCAACTAGCAAATAGCCTCACTGGTGTTTCCTATCAATGGGAAAACAGCAGGGAAGGAAGTCTAGAAGAGTTTGTTGAGGGGGAGAGCATGGGAGGACAGTCTGTATTTCCCACTCAGTTTGGATGTGAAATAAAGCTGCCCTAAAATTATATTCTGATAATTAAGAATAAATAGGTACGTGATAACGCTAAGATCTTAAGGCTGTGTATAAAGTGACAGTGATTGATGGCCTCACAGAAACAGGAGTGGGAGGACGGAAGCTGTCTTCAAGACAGAGGGTAGGTTCCATTTGAGAGTTTCGATGTCCAGCAAGAGATTAGAGAGCACACTGGATCTTACTAGTGCTATGGTCCCTTGTCAAGCAAGTTGGTATACTGACAATATTGGTTTCACAGACAGGATTCACACACACACACACACACACACACACACACACACACACACACACACACCACACACACATACACCACACACACACACACCTGGCAGAGGGATGATCTAAATGGTTTCTGCTGTTTCTCTGGTCAGTGAGAGGCTCTGCCCTCCAGGGAGACGCTGGCTGTGGGATGTGGAAACTTGCTGTTCGCCTCTGGGGCCGCTGAGGTGCTGGTGGAGCAAATTCTCAAGGGAGGAGAAGGAAGGCCCCACAGCGAACAAGTGAGTGAAGAAGGTGATTTAGAGAGGAAACAGAGCTTGGGAGGAGAACCAAGAAATCCCGGGGACAGGACCAGTGATGGCGAGGAAAGTTGCAGCCAAAGTCTGCCAACTGCAGAGCTGGTGAGCAGGATGAAAGCTAAGAAATGTGCCAGAGATTCAGAAGTTGGGTTGCATCCCACCCTGGAAAGGAACACTGAATAGTGAGTGCCAGGATGGGAGCTGAGTCCACAGCTGTTGTTGACCTGTAACCACAGAAGCAGACGGTGGCCCGCAGGGACATAATAGTCACCAGCAAAGGGCAGACATTGGACAGAGAGGCGGGAGTCGGTGGAGGGGTCACATGAACAGTGTTGGAGGCAAGGGAGGTGGAGTTGAGATCCATCCGGGTGTTTCTTGCACTGGAGAGTAGGGGACTGAACTGGCAGGCAGGACACTTCCTTGGAGACCAGAGTAGAGGAAGAGCGAGTGTTGAAAGAGATAAAGAAATAGTCACAGGAAGAGAAGAGGACACTGGCAGAGGAGAGAGTCAGGCCCACAGGCCAGTTGTCAGCACCTCTGTGAGCTGGGACAAATCACACCACACAGGACTCTCGGGTTCTTTGTTGGTGAGTGGGGAGAAACCTTTCGACAGCTTCTTACGGTTTTTGTTTGTTTCTATTCAGACAAAAAAGAATAACATAGGTTAATGTCTACTGTTTCCAGCATCAACAGACCAGACCTGGGGATGTAGCTCATTAGGAGAGAGTTTGCCTGGAAGCCCTGAGTTCCTAAGAGTTATCCCAGCCCTACCCTGACCTAGCAGTCAGCACCCTCGGTCGGACTCACCATGAGTTAAGAATCCAGAAACTCCCAGCACTCAGGAGACAGAGCCAGGCAGATCTCTGTGAGTTCGAGGCCAGCCTGGGTTACCAAGGGAGTTCCAGGAAAGGCACAAAGCTACACAGAGTAACCCTGTCTCAAAAAAAAAAAAAAAAAAAAAAAAAGAAGAAGAATCCAGAAACTCTCTTCACACTCTTGCACTTCCCATGGCTGTAGGAACCTTTGTATGTAAATGTGACCTCCGTGTGCTCAAGTCTTCCTTTCCTTTCTCCTCAGAGGTCCTGATATAGCAGTGTTCCTCCATCAGAGGCTCGCAGGTTACTGCAAACACACGGCCCAGCACAGCCTCCTTGCAATGGACACTGGCGCGTCTGCAGTGAGCAGCCCTGAGTGGATTTCCCTCCTTTAGTCAAGAATAATATCATCTCAGATATAGAAAAACTGTTGGAGTGTTTTGCACATGTGTGTGTGTGTCAGCTCTGATTTGGCATGCATCATTACAATAGTGTGGATAATTTACGGGTGTAGGTGCGTGTACAGTTTTGTGTGCAGATCAGAGGTCAACTTCAGGCGTCATTCCATGGGCGCCACCAAACAATTTTTTTATGCTTTTTTCACATTGTCAGTTAATTGTGTGTGTGTGTGTGTATGTGTGTGTGTGTGTGTGTCTGCATGTACAAGCATACATGCACCTGTGTGCAGCCATGTTCATATCCACATTGAGTTCAGAGAACAGCTCATGGGTGCCTGTTCTCTCCTTCCATCATGTTGGTTCTGGGGATCACTCAGGTCATCAAGGCTGCGGACAAGGGCCCTCTAAGCCTTCTTGCTGGCTCCCACCTAGATTTGTTTTTTGAGACAGGGTCTCTCACTGGCCTAGAACTCATCCAGTCGGCTAACCTAGATTTGTCAGTGAATCCAAGGGGTTCATTTGCCTCCATCTCCCAAGCACTGGGATTACAAGTGTGCCACAGTACTTAGCTTTAAAAAGTAGAAAACACAAATGGGTTCTGAAAATTGAGCTCAGCTTATCATTCTTGAAGACAGAACAGTCAGCGGCTGGGCCGTCCCTCCAGCCCTTACCTTCCCCTTATATTGTTTTAGCATGCATTTACACACAGACACAAGACACACAGACACACACATGGGGTGGAGGGAGACAGATAGATATGGAGAAAAAGAGAGACAGACAGACACACAGAATGCTGCAATAGTACAAAGTGTAAGGGACTATTTGTTTTTCTTTCTTAACCAGAAGTTAGACTTGAGGAACTGGCCTCCTGCAGCAACACAAGCAAGCAGCTTGAGACAGTGGCTCAGCCCATCAGCAGCCTGCAGCCACCTGCCCAAGACCTCAGGGATCAGGGCTTGGCCTGGCCTGAGACGCTGCAGCAGGTCTGAACGCGAGCACCTTCCCGGGAGCTGTTGGAAGCTTTTGGCCAGCCAGTGTTGGGATTTGAATTGTGGCTTGCTAAATGAAAAAATTCTTTATTTCACAATAACTTCAATATGTTTGGAAGTGATTAGTGAGGGAAATGATTTCTAAAGAGTAGCTGTCCTGTCAAGAACGGGGTAACCAAAAAAACAATCAGCTAAAGCCTAAGAATATGTCTCAAAGCTTAATTTCATATGAAAAGGGCTCTCTGTTCTTCAGAACCACTCAGTACATCCTGTGATAAGCCTCCAAAATTCCGTTCACTCTAAGGAGATGTTTGTGCACGTGGATCTGCAGCTTGGCGCTCTCTGTCCTGTACAATCACTGAGTGAAAGAAAGGTTCTTACAGTCTCCTTGTGAGTCTTCCATCTATGTGGTGCTTTAAGAAGCTGAGGTAAATGTGGCGGACAGACCCAGAGGGAAAGTTAACAGGTGCTTGTTGAACATGTATACTGGCACTGCACCAGGACCTTTACCTACATAACTGATTCTGTTTAAGCCTTGCACCCTTAAGACTTCGAGGTATGACCCGCGTCCAAGTCACTCAGTGATAGCCTGGTTCAGCTAGAATGTGACTCACGCCTACTTGAGTTCAGTGTTTCATGTTTAGACACACAGCAGTTTCCTTTCCAAGACACTATGCTTCTGTCTCTTGGACTTTTCTTCTCCTTGAAATAAGTTCTAGCATCCATGTTTCTGAGGTGACAAAGTTCTGAAGTGAGGCCAGCCTTGGAGCTCAGCATCCAGGAGAGGGACCTTCTGGAATCTTCATAGATGGGAGTGTCACCATGGGACATTTGGCTTGGTTGTTTATGAAGTCTACACTTGTCTCCTTTGCATTTGAAAGAGGCCGCAGAGGAGTGACTCTAAGCCCTCAGCTTTCAGAATTACAACAGGAAAAAACAAAAAAAAACAGACAAACAAGCAAGTGTGTGCTGTCTGGAACTAGTCCATTTCCTCTAAAGAAGTCTCTAACGTAGGTTCCCATTTGGGGGAGAGGGAGTGACTTTAGACTTTAATACTGCAAAATGGATGATTAGGAATACAAATGATGCTGCATACAAATACGATTTTTAAATGCCCTAAAATAAAATTGCCCCATTGGTTATATATAAGAATCTTTTCGTGACCCCAGTCACTCAACGCCAAGCAAGGTGGGAGTCTGCACAGAGGCTATAGCATCTCTTCCCTTTAGTCCAAAGCTAACACGCCCAGGACCCTGGGACGCTCAGTTCCAGGCCCACGGCAGGCAGCCCCTCTTGGCTGTGGTCATCATCTAGAGCCTGAGCTATCCCGTCTCTGTGACTCCCACAGGTCCCAAAGACTGTTTTGGTGGCAGATGTCTGGTCTGTCCACACATGCTCATGAGGGGTCTGAAAGGTCTGGGTTGGGAGAAAAAAAGAGAATGCTTAAGCCACCAGAAAGTAGTCTTGAACACAAAGAGGCCAAGAATCCTAAATTCAAGCCTGTCTCTCCTACTGTTTCCTTCTTGAGGGCAGAAGACAGACCCATGTCCACTTCAATGTCACCTCCATGTTCCATATATAGCCTTTCCTGTGTATCACACCTGTGCTCTTTCCTGGGAACATGAAATGTGTGGCCCGAAGGATGTAAGACCCAATAAATAAAAAGACCAGGCAGAAGTTGGTTTTTGTCTGACACTGAAGCCCCAGACTTTCTAGCCACAAACTGAAAACTGAGCCGAACATGTAAAACTCCCTGCCTCCTGTTAAACATTTAGATGTCTTAGCAGCCTGAGGCACTTACTGCTTTTAGAACAGCATTTGGAAAATCACTGAGAATCTCAAATATTCATTAAAAGGGCATATTGCTCCCCAATTAGTTGATCCAGTCTGGCCCTGAATTTTCATGCCAGCATTTGAGCCACATTCCTGAATTTAGCTCAGTGTTGGTTGCCTGGCTTCTGACTTACTAGAAAATCTACAGTAGTCCCCCTTATCTATGGTTAGTTCCAAGAATCAGAGTGGATGCCTGGAATGGTAGCTAGTGCTGGACTCCGTGTCTGGTTTGTTTTTGCCTCTACATAGGAATCTATTTGATTAAGTTTAATTTCTAAATTAGGTACATTAAGAGATAAATAATAATACTAAATCAGGGTAATTACAGTAATAAACTGGAACAGAATGTATTAATATTTCAAACCTATGAACTGTTTCTTTCTAAAATTTTCCATTTCATATTTCTGGGGACTGCAATTGGCTGTGGGTAACTGAAACCCCAGAAAATAAAACTCTGGGGAAGAGAGGACCCCTCTTTTGATAGCCAGCATTTGGGATCAATTCCGACAGCATGCTTCTTAGAAAGCACGCTGATCAAGCAGTATTATTATCTGGGTGCACCTCAAAGTTTCAGCGGCGATTTGCTGTGACATAAGGAACCAATATCATTGAACATGTGAGAGCAGAGCACTATTCAGAGATCCAGAGGGACAAGCAGCAAGAAGAGATTTCTAGACAGATGTGATGTCTGTGATATCTACAGCTTGAGCAGCCTGAAAACACCTACAGCACACCCCACAAAAGCATACCAGCACAGTACGATAAGAGATAAGTCAGAAGTCAAGACAGAAGGAGGAATGTTCAGTATTTTCTTCCTCTTCTCCTGCATAAAATTCCATGAAGGAAGTGCAGTGTAAACTGGGAAGGCTTTCTTTTAAAGATAGAAAAATAGTAATAATTATTTCTGAAATTCTTCCTGCATTTCCAAAGATTTTTCTTAATTGGTCCATCTCATTGGTGTTTGAAACTCATCATCCTTTCAGATGAGTGTCATCTACTCCTTATTCCCAGTTTGCAGATGAAATTGACACATATTGAGGAGGCCTGCTAAAGATTTTGTCCACATGAGTCACAGTAGGCTTGAGTGGATTGCTCAGAGTCTCTAGAGCCAAAGTCAGCTCTAGAGCATGAATTCAGGCAATGTAACTCTTGGGTTTATGATTGAAACCACAGCACTGTGGAGGAAAAGGTCCTGCATACTCAAGAGGAAGAGAACATCCTGGTAGTCGCATGGTGGACTATTAGTGTGAAGTCACTGATGAGTTGAGCTTAGCTTTGTAGGATCTCATCATATGGCTTTCCACAGTGTTGCAGCATATAAAAATCAAGAGTAGTCATGGGCTAAAGCAGTGTTGGTGCAGAGTAAGTCCAAAATCAGGCCAAAATCTGTAGGGTCACTCTGAACTGTCCGCACCGCAGTAACAGGGAGGGAGGGACATGAGACATCCATATAAAGAAAGGACCCTGAACCTTGACTTGTGCCCAGTAAAGAGATGACAACTCTAGAAATAAAAACTAAACAAGTAAATTTTTCAGGAAACAAGAGCCTAGATGAATACCTTTGGGACCTTGGATAAAGATTTACTGAGTAGGAGGTAGACAGCATCAGCAGGGAAAAGTGTGGTCATCTAGAGTTGATCTGAGTGAGTGTGGACTTTGAGACTATTGAGAGTGAAAAGAGCCACCTGTGACAAGATATACTCACTGTATACAGCCAATAAAACATGTGTGGTATAAAGAACTACAAATAATAAGGAAAAGACGGCCAGTCTACAGTTACCAACTGGCCGGGACACTGTGGACAAGACATGTGAAAACGGCAATTTTGAAATGATTGAGCCGTTGAAATGTGCTTCTTATGTAGTAATCCACAGCCTGAGACTCTAGAACATGCAGCTACAGACTTTGTTCAGCTCATGACAGGGTGACTGCCTGGGGATAAAGGAGTTTGATTCCTTTTGTCTGGGATTCGGCTATGATGGCTAAGCACCAGGGCAGTTCGTATGGCTTGAACTGGGTGCATTTCATGATTCGTGGTCACAATTTGCATCACTCAGGGTCTTCACCCAGACCCTTCAGTGGCTTCATTTTATCAAATGGAAATACATTCAGGCTCACAAAAATGTAAAGAGCCCTTCATGCAGGGGACCTACTGCTTAGAGATAAGAAGGGAGGTGGTGATTCTTGATCTCTCAATAAAAGATTAAGAAAAGGAGCCACAAGACACAAGTGACACAGACACCCACAGAAATGTGTGAAAGCAGCAAATCAGCAGGTTACACTGAGCAGCCACATACTTCCCTTAATCCTATTGAACATGAGCGCGCACGCACACACACACACACACACACACGCACGCACGCACACGCACATGCACCCTGCATACTCAGCTCTCAAGCACTAGGAACCAAAACATCAGATACCAAGAGGAAGCTGTGTTAGTCCACATACACAAAGACCTTTAAGAGATAAGAGCTGTCGTTCACCCAGTATACACGTATACCAATTCTGTGGTCTAAGCCGATGCCATTAGCGATGGAAATCTTTTTACCAGCCTATCTTCTGAAATTCAAGGAGCTTCTCAAACTCCTTACATAAGAATTTATGTTCAATAATTCAAGCATTCCTAGCTTTGTAATGTGATCTCCTGGATGCAGACTAGTACCGGGGAAAGAGGACAGCATCTCCAGTCAGCCAGGCTCACACTGAGCAGTGACTCTCCTCAAACCTACACTGTCAGCCTTCGGGCAACTTAGTGGAAAAGCTATTCTCACGTTCCCAGCTGAGTCTTCGCTTGAATTACAGTTTCTCAACCCTAGAAGGAAGGAGGCACAGACATACGAACAAAGTTAGCTTTGACGTGCACACAGAACACATGTATTCACCCATGAGGAGGTGGGGGTGTGAGGCAGACAGGGGGATGTGAGGCAGGCAGGTTGCTGCTAGCAACCATTTATTTCTGTTATCCCTGCTACACCAAGGAGCAGGTCCCAACTGCCTTTTGGATCTGCCTTTGACCAAATGAAGCTTCTAGGATGTTATTTTAGTAAAATAGTTGAGAAGTTTGGCTTTAATATCTAAATTTGTTTTTAAAATAAGAAAGGCTAAAGTTATGAAGAGTGGATCTCACTGCCTTGCAAATGCCCAACATTATTAGGATTGCTGAAATTGCCAAGAGTCATCTGACAAATGAGACACTATTATTCTAGATCTGGAATCAATTGTCAAGAGTGACTGCCTTTCTGAGTCTGGGTTACCTCACTCAGGATGATTTTTTTCTAGATCCATCCATTTGCCTGCAAACCTCATGATGTCATTGTTTTTCTCTGCTGAGTAGTATTCCATTGTGTATATGTGCCACAATTTATTTATCCATTCTTCAGTTGAAGGGCATCTAGGTTGTTTCCAGGTTTTGGCTATTACAAACAATGCTGATATGAACATAACTGAGCAAGTGCTCTTGTGGTATGATTGAGCATTTCTTGGGTATATGCCCAGGAGTGGTATAGCTGGATCTTGGGGGAGATTGATTCCCAAATATGGTATGTACTCACTCATAGGAAGATGCTAGATGTGGAACAAGGATGACTGGACTGCTACTCACATCACCAGTGAGGCTACCTGGAAAACGGGACCCCAAGAAAGACACGGAGAAATGGATGAGATCTACATGAACAGTCTAGACATGAGTGGGAGCAATGAAGGGCGACGGTCGAGGGAAAGAGAGTGGGAGATCCTAGCTGGATCAAGAAAAGAGAGGGAGAACAAGGAATAGGAGACCATGGTAAATGAAGACCACATGAGAAAAGGAAGAAACAAAGAGCTAAAGAGGCCCACAGAAATCCACAAAGATACCCCCACAATAGATTGCTGGCAATGGCTGAGAGACAGCCGGGACTGACCTACTCTGGTGATGGGATGGCCAAGCACCCTAATAGTTGTGCCAGAAACCCCATCCAAGGACTGAGGAATCTGGATGCAGACATCCATGGCTAGGCCCCTGGTGGAGCGCTGGGAGTCTAATTAGTGAGAAAGAAGAGGGTCTATATGAGCGAGAATTGTTGAAACCAAGGTTGGATAAAGCACAGGGACAAATAACCAAATGAACGGAAACATATGAACTATGAACCAAAGGCTAAGGGGCCCCCAACTGGATCAGGCCCTCTGAATAGGTGAGACAGTCAATTGGCTTGATCTGTTTGGGAGGCATCTAGGCAGTGGTACCAGGTCCTGGGCTCGTTGCATGAGTTAGCTGTTTGAAACCTGGGACTTATGCAGGACACTTGGCTCAATCTGGGAGGAGGGGACTGGACCTGCCTGGACTGAGTCTATCAGGTCGATCCCAGTCCTCGGGGGAGACCTTGATCTGGAGGAAGTGGGAATGGGGGGTGGGCTGGGGGGAAGGGGAGGGGGCAGGAAGGGAGAGAACAAGGGAATCTGTGGCTATTGTGTAGAACTGAATAGTATTGTAAAATTAAAAAAAAAGCTGGTTAAAAAAAAGAGAGAGAGAGAAAAGAGTGACTGCCTTTTCTAAATATTACGAAGTAGTTGTGACATTAATAAATATTATTTTTAAACCACAGTTCTCCTAAAATCCTATATTTGTTTCTCAATTGCACTTGAGATTATAACACATGGTGGGAAAAATCAGATCTTAGATATTTCTCTCTTCAAAGAAATATATATATACTTGAATTTATGCTGTATTAATAGCAGTGTTGATCTAAAATAGAGACATTAAAAAACAGCCCACAGATGTCTCAGAAAGTTAATCCCTGATGAGGGAAACCAATCCTAGCTCCTCAAGGCACCACAACGTTTCCAGTCTTGGCTCACTTTGCATTTTATGACTTTTTGGTTTTCAGTATAGCACACTGAGTTCCTAAGGTTATAAAGGAATTAAAACAGTAATAAATTTTCATTTCTTCTTTTTATAGTCTAGCTCCGGTGATTCACAGCCACACACTGGAAACACAGAGAGCCCAGAGCAGCCTGGTCTTACCTTTATTTCCGCATTAGGAGGGTTTGTGAGGTGTTCAGGGTTGTCCTTGCGCAGCTGCCCTGGACTCTCAGCTGCTGCAGCACAGAGGACCAGAACATGAGTTATCCCACACATCAAGAAGAGGATGGATTACGTTGCACATACATGTAAAGCCTTATACAGACAGAGTTGCCACTGATCTAGTATGCAAGTATACAAATCACACAACCCAAGGCCGTGACCTTAGTGACAGAAATCTTGAATGGATATCTGGTTCTTGGTGCTTCTGCTGCTAGGAGCGCCCTCTGTGAGCAGTCTGTGCAAACGCTCATGGGAAAGGAAGAAGCCTTAGACACAGAACTGGGAGACTTGGTTCTACCAAAGGTGTGTCCGTTGCCTAACCAGGAAATGACTATGACTCCCATCTTTAATCAGTCATGCCCCATCTAATCACGTGTCGACAAGAGGGTTAATTTAACGGCCCTGGACACTGGTCAGAGGTTTTAGCTGTGGCTCCTTCCCCTGCTTCTTGTTGCCAGATGTCACTTCCTCGGGGATCCTGTTGGTCAATTCTTATTGCTGTCACTCTGAAGTGAGGTTTTGGTTAGTTTATGGGAGGCTACAGAGCTGACAGCCAGATTGGTCTGTGAGAGATGAAAGACACACACACACACACACACACACACACACACACACACACACACACATATGAATATGTGTATCATCTTGTTCACTTTTTTAATCTCTATTCTAGTTGTGAAAAGTACAAATTAAATTTATATCAAAATCCAAGAAAAACCCTGGGGCTGAGGGAATGGCTCAGTTCGTAAAGTGATCCCTGTGCAAGCATGAGGACCTGAGTTTCAGATCCCCAGGACCCTCCGAAAAGCGGGGTGTGACGTGACAGCATAAGTCTGCAGCCACAGCTCAAGGGAGTTTAGGCACATTCCTGGAGCTTACTGCCCAGCCACAGCAGCCACTTCAGTGAGCTCTGTGTTCAGTGAGAGACTCTGTCTCAAAACGTAATGTGGGCTAGGCATGGTGGAGCACGCCTTTCATCCCGGCACTCCAGAGGCAGAGGCAGGAAGATCTCTGTGAATTTGAGACCAGCCTGGTCTACAGAGTGAGTTCCAGGAGAGATTCTATCTGTCAGAAAAAAAAAAGTGGAAAACAATTAAAGAAAACATCACATGGCCTCCACACACAATTATGCATGAACACCTGCATGTACACCTGCAACTCATAAGCTCACAACATCTGTACACACACACACACACACACACACACACACACACACACACACACACGCATGCATACCCTGCAAGCATGCAAAAAGAGAAAATGCTGGCTACTAAGACATTTAAGGTCTCACTGAAGCAAAAGGAAAAGAAGGTTGGTTGCAGCCTCGTGGCATAATCACACTTCTCAGAGGATTTCTGCCATCCTGAAAACACATTCCAAATATTTGCACAGTAGTTAGGTGCCAACCTCACCTTCTGGGGCCCACTCAGTTTGGAACTGTTATATCTGAAGAGCTCTTCCCTCTCTCAACAGCCTCATTTCAGCACAGGCTCGTCTGCTTGTCTTCCTGTCTCTAGGGGACATGTTTTCTGACTTGGGATCCCAGCTCTTCCCAAGTGCTCAGCACTAGGGATGGGATTCCCACTTAATTCTCGTCCACCTCCAGTCTGTTCAGTCCTGTCCACAGCGATCCTCCAAAGGCCGTCTTTACTCAGGCAGCTCCGAGTTCACCTTAGGAACTTCTCCATCCATCTTCTCCACTTGGATTCTCCATGTCAGTAAAGATTCAGCACGTCCAAAATCATACTGTCTTTCTAAAACTTAGATTTCTCTCATGTTCTCCAACTCAGAGAGTGGCTCGATCAGAAGGAGTCACCCTGTTCTAGCTACCTAGCTGTTCCTCCCTCATCCGTCATTTACTGTTGATTTCTTACGTCTTGATCATACCTACTTCCATCCAACAGTCACCAAATGTACCATGTTCTTGTTGGTTAGTTTGTTTTTAACCAAGGAGCCTTGGATAGATAATGCTGTCTGTTGAAACAAAAGTCCCTCACTTAAGCAGGCTGAGGAAATTGCTGAGTCAGGAAAACGTTTGCCCTGTGAGCATGGTGACCTGAGTTTGACCTCCACCCCCCACAAGAAAATCCAGCCAGGTGGCATGTGTTTGTGATCCCAGCACCAGGGAGGCAGAGAAGGGAAGGTCCCTGGGACTCCCTGACCAGCCAGCCTAGCCCAGTTGACAAATCCCCAGTGAGACACCCTGTTTAAAAGACACAGGTAGGTGCTCCTAAGGGACAACAGCTGAGGTTGGTCTCTGGCCTCCACACACACATGCACACATGTGGACACATACACACCTCACATCTTTCCTTTGATATTTCTTTTTCAAGGTAATAATCTGCTGTAATCATCGATCTATTAGTAATTAGACCTGGAAGAAAGGTGAGCAGAATGTAGGGATCTGAGGTTCTTCTGGTAACAACCACGTTGAAAACATTTTTTTCTTTACAACCAGCAGGGAAAATGCTCACATTACAGATGTAGTAACTCTTGAAGCCCACATGTCTCAAAACAGCTTTTTAGAAACATATTCCAGCAGAAACAATTTTGTAGATACAAAACACAAAAAGAGGTGTGACAAGATACCGCATTTGTGACCCAAGGGTCACTAATCAGAATTCTGGTTCTGTAACAGGATCTGGTGGTGGCCACCTTTAACCCCAGTGCTCAGGGGGCTGAAGGGGAATCATCAATATGAGGTTAGCCTGGGCTGCCCCAGGAGAACCAATCTCAAAGAGAAAAGGGGAAAGAAAAGAAGGAAGAATTCTCTCTCCATACTCACCTGGATCTGCAGGCTCTGACCTTACCAGAGTGTTCTCACCAACAACTGTATTTTTAGAACATTTTCAGACATAATTCTATTAGTGACATTTGAATAAGAGAAAGTAGAAAATTATAGACTTGACTTTAAAGTTCAAGGTGTTAAAACTGTCTGCTTCTTTATTCTCCCACTGCCTCCCACCCCTCCTCTGCTGAGACACTTTCTACTTGGTCTCAGAGCAGTGTTAGGAACCTTCTAGAAAGCCTTTCCAGATTTCCAGCCCCAAGGAAGGCTTTTTTTCTGGAACATTCTTGGAGAATCTTATTTTTTCTTACTATTAATTGCCACAGTTTTCAATTATATATTTGCTAGTCCAGATTTTTTGAAGTTAGTATCTGTCACTCCCATTAAACCTTAAGCCCCACGGAAATCGAGACCACACACAATTTTGTGCACTGTTGACCCCCAGAGCACAGCCAATCACATTGTAAAAGCTCAGGAGATACCTGCAGAGCACACAGAACCACTGCCCTTCGTGGGGGTGTTTCTCTGGGAAACTGAACTCAGAATCCAAACTCTCTTCCGGTCCCAAACTCCTTGACCCGCTCCTTCTTCTGCTCGTGTGGGAGTCTGCCTTCCTCCCTGGGTGGTGCCCACAGGCTGTTCTGAAATCTAAGCCGTCAACAGGATTCTCATGGCCCAACTCAAGGCCTTCTCAAACCAAGACGGAAGGAAGGAAGGATTGAGAAGGACAGCAGCACAGACATGGAGTGCTGGAGGAGTCGAAGTCAGTCCTCATCCTCTGTCACCCGGCTCCTCTTCCGACCCTCTCTCTTTGGTAGAGGAGACAATGCAGCCCCGAGTTCCTCTTGATTAACAGACATCTCGATGGCCTTCCTCTCCTGCCCAGGGGTTTCAGAATTTATGGAGTGGGGTGTGAACGTGAGGGATTAGAGTGTGGGGAAGGTTACCAACGTCGAAAAGGGAAAAGTGAGAAGAAGCACGAAAGGAGAGCTGTTCCCCTCCCTTCTCCCACCTTCTCATTCTCTGCCCCTCGTCCATCCTGGGACTTCATCGGGTCGTTGGTCCTGACAGTACATAATTAAACATGGCTGTGGGAAGGCTCTGCTCTCCCCTCTTTCACGTCTCCTATGACACTGGCACGTGGACCCATGCTTTCCTCAAGAGTGGCACCATGTAGGAGGATCATTTACTGTGAGCTTCCCTCTTGTCAATATTCCCATAGTCTGTTCTTGCCTTCTTTCTCAAAATTCAGCCCTTAACCATTCTTAGCATTGGCACCTCAAGTGATAAAAAGGTTCTGCAGTCTCCACAATTACAGTTGCTTTAGTGTAGTGATGAACATAATTCATCCTTCTAATTTTTTTTTTTTGGTGGGCAGGACAGCGGTAGGGATCGAAGCCAGAGCTGAGTACATGCTAAGCAAGTGTTCTGCCACTGAGCTGTGTCCCAGCCCTTACATTTCGGTGACAGGGTCAGGCTAGTCAGTGCTGTGTAGGTCAGGCTAGTCAGTGCTGCGGGGCACCAAGTATAGAATAACTACTGCGGGTGATTTTCCTCTTGGTGTGGAAACTCTCCTACCGAGCATAGCGGTCTCATAACACCCAAGAACATCTTTGAGATCACTAAAACTGACTTTGCTATTGAAAAAATGTTGGCTCAGAGAGGGCAGAGCAACAGGGCTGAAGCAGGAGCACAGCCTCCTCTTAGCCTTTGCCTCAGTTTACCCCCACCACAGTGCAACTGCCTTTGTCTTGCTTAATAGTTGCACACCCTGTTAAAATTGCAGTCCTATTTCCTGCGGCTTGCAGCAGCCCAGCATGAAAAGTTTAACAATTTGTCAGGAGCTTTAGACTAAATAGGACCGTTTTTGTGCAATCCCAGGAAGGAGATACATCCTTTGATGCGAGGAATATATTGAGTAACTCATGGGGGATGTGTTTTCATGAGACGGAAATAGCGAGTGTTTATATAACCACATGGTTTTGACCCAAGCTCTTAGTGGTTTAGTGTGGCACAGCTTGAGACTGAGAAAGGGAAGGGGTAAGGGAGGCAGATGGATAGGAGTTGACATCATAGATCTGTTCTTAGGCTGAGAGCTACAATGGGAGTCAGATAACATGATCTGGTAAGCGCTTCATCGGGAGCAAGCTGTGCACACACTGTCAAAGGAAAGGGAGGGAGGGGGAGGGAGGGGAGAGGGAGGGAGGGGAGAGGGGGGAGAAGGAGGGAGGAGGGAGGGAGGGAAGAGAGAAGGGAGGGGAGGGAAGGAGGGAAGGAAATGAAAGGAAAACTCCCGTCAAAAAAAACATTTCTAAGGCTCAAAATTCTATCTCCTCAAATAATTTTGCTTTGATTGCCTAATTATCTGTAATAAAAATGAATCAGGACCATGATACTGTATTTCCACTACCTAAAATGGGAACTCTAGCCATGAACAAGTTTTAGTTGATATGCTTGCTGCTCATTGTTATAAATCTAAGACATATAGAAACACAAAGAAAAACATGTTAGTGTGAAATAAGTAAATTTAACAACAAAAAAGTACATAAGCCTGCATCATACACTGATTAAAACTCCTTTGGCAATAGCATGCATAAGCATTATTTTATAAAATCAGGACAGATTTAAAATTATTAACATCATTCTTTGACTGATAAAAACTCCTGGTTTAGCCAGGCATGATGTCACATGCCTTTAATCCCAGCACTGGAGAGGCAGAGGCAGGTGGATCTCCATGAGTTTGGGGCCAGCCTGGTCTACAGAGTGAGTTGCAGGACAACCAGGGCTGTTGCACAGAAAAATCTGTCTGGGGGGGCGGGGAGGGGGACAACAAAAGAAAACCCTCCTGACTTTTGAACACAGCAGGTTGGGGCACATCATCTCTTCCATCCCTTCTCTGTTTCCGTCCTCCACCAAATGCACTAACTTCTGTGCTGATTCCCAGCACACTCCAATTCTGCACATTCGGCTCTCGTTATAAAACCAGGTAGGAAGTCTGTTCTGTGAAAGGCAGAAAACAACGGAAAACTATAAAAAAGCAAGCCAAGGAACAAACAAGCCTATCTTAAATTAGGTTCATCTTAATCTTCTTTACAACTAAAAAGTGGGAAATACAAATCCCTATGAATGACTGGACAGGAGGTGTAGGAATTGGGAGAACCGAGGAGAGCGTATAGAAATCATGAGTCAGAATTGGCAAAATGAGAAGTTTGAAATGGCCCCAAAGGGGCATCTAAATTAACCAACACACAAGGGAAAGTCAAGGACAGGTGCTTGGAGAGTCAGCTTTGATGGGACAGGTATGTGGAAAGTCAGCTTTAATGGGAACACAGAGTTCAGTTCATTCTGAGAACTTTCCCAAATAGACTCCCAAAGATGGCCGGCTTTGTACATGCATTGGCATAAGCAGGATAGACGGTTTTGAGGGGTTTACACAGCATGAACTTCATTGACACAGATATGGGAAGTATGTGGTTTGCGCCTTAATGGGCTCAGTCTGTACCTCACACAGTTATTTAGCATCATTACTGAGGAATAAATGAAGTCGGGATGATCTGTTTAATTCTTTGCCTGGGTAGCAATATTAAAGGCTACAGACAAATTACCACCATATGAGTCATTCCTTTAGTATTTATCACACTATGCATCCTGAAACACTCAACCGAAGTGATTCTATACTGTCATTCTAAATATATCCTATACTATTTACATTTGATGCTATTTGTGGTCCTAACAAATTTTAAAAAAAAAAAAAGAGGAAAAGAAAAACTTTCAAATGAGCGTGTTTATCTCAAGGGGTTAGCATTTACCCAAACAAAATTGTTTTGACCATTCCAAACAAAACCTACATTAAAATGGAAGCAGATGCAGAGATCCACAGCCAAGCACAGGACTGAGCTCTGCCAGTCTAATTGAAGAGAGGGAGGAAGGATTGTACGAGCCAGAGGGGTCAAGATCATGATGAAGAAACCCACAGAGACAGCTGATCTGAGCTCCTGGGAGCTCACAGACCCTGGACCGACAGCTAGGGATCCTGCATGGGACTGACCTAGGCCCTCTGCTCGTGTGTGACAGTTGTGTAGCTTGGTCTGTTTGTGTGGCTCCTAGCAGTGGGATCAGGATCTGTCCCTGGTGCTTGAGCTGGTTTTTAGGAACCTATTCCCCATGCTTAGTTGCCTCGCCTAGCCTTGATGCAGAGGGAGGAGCCTGGTCATGCCTCAAGTTGACATGCCTCGCTTTGTTGAGGCCCATGGAGGCCTGCCTCTTTCAGGATGAAGGAGGAGTGGGTGTGGGGGGAGCTGGGGGGAGGGGGGGAATGGGAGGAGAGGAGGGAAGGGAAACTGGTTGGAATGTAAAGTAAAATGAAAAAATTTAATTAATAAAAAATTTAAAAAAGACTTTTGGTAAATACACATTTGACTCATAAAGAGGCAGTTAAAAACTGCTATTTCCTTTGTCTTGCAGTTAGAGTTAGCCAAGAACCAAGTCAGTTTTGGAATCAAAAGAAGCACTGCACACATCTAGACATTGGCGTCTTCCCGTTATCCTTTGACGTACATAGGAAAACTTCGTTTCATTTTCTTTCATATTCTCAGGGGGTACTTAGTCTGTTGCAAGCATGGTAACTTGGTATATTTCAATCATAATACATTTTACTGGTAGACCAATGTCTTTTTGTTCTTTGAGAATACAATAATGATTCTATGGGAAAAAAAAAACAACACTTCCATTCAGAGTTCTAAAAATTTGTCAAGATTATGACTGAGGCTACCGGCATGGCTCAGCAGGTAAAGACATTTACAGCCACTAAACCTAACAACCTGGGTTCAATACCTGGGACCCAAATGGTAGACATGGAGATCTGACTTGCACAAGTTGTTCTCTGAGCTCCACACACTTACCATGGCACGCACACAAGCACACATGTGCACACACATACACACAAATGAATAAATGTAATTTTAAAAACACTGTAACCAGAGAAAGAATCCTACACTCATAAGATAAAGATAGTCATGGTCGAAAGTGTACAGGAAAGAACAGGTTCCACAAGAGAAGGCCTCGGAATAAGGCCATCATGCTCAGCAAAGTAGGAGAGAAATCCAGAGAAAACAGGAGAGAAAGGACGCAGATGATTAAGCCAGCAGAAAACAAAGGGGTCTTAAACGAGAGGAATAAGACCCAAGCACGGCTGTCTAGACCCAGGGATGTACTTTTCATCCCAACTCCTCTGTTTAGAAGACAGGCAAATGCAAACCAGATCCACAGTAGCTACCTCTGCAGGCTAATGAGGGTGAGGAGGCTGTAAAATGATGATCTTTCTCATTAGCGAACGGGATTGTGTTCACATTTGTCCATTCCCTTAATGGTTCTCATAGATTGTGTATTTTGCTCAAATATGAAATGATAGAAATAAAAGATCCTAAGGCAAGATTCATGAAGGGACATGGTAACAGAACCAGAATGGGGTCGAACATGGGCAAGGCATTTTATTTAGACTGGCTTTTCGCCACCATGCCCTACAGCTTCATTATGACAGCGTTTAGTGCCGGAGAGCAGGTCTATGCCTTCTGGAGTCTTGGATCTGCTCATTTAGAACAGCCACATACCTCGCTCCCTGGACAAGCTGCAGGGACTGCGATGCCCTTGTCTGTTAGTGAGACAGAATATGTTCTCACGGCTCTTTCTTGGAGGACCCGGGTTTCTGAACACTGCCAAGGGCGACACTCTGCCCTGCCTACCTCGAGAACGCTAAGTGGATGTTGTGGGAGCGGTAGCCGCTGGTTTACAAGCTGAAGCAGCTCTCTCACGGAGTGGGCACTCCAGTCACAGGTTGCTGTTTATCCCTCACCAGTGTGAAGCCGCACTATTTTTGGAAGCTGACTTGGCAGTGCACGCTCTCTGTGCTCTGGATTCTGAATCCTGTGAACTGGGAGAAGCAAAGAGATATTCCTGAGACAAATCCTATCAAATGAGGCTGGTAGCAGAGCGTCACGTATGAGAGCTGTCACATCAGCAAGTAGGACCCTGGCCTCCCCATCCCCATCCGGCCTGTCTGGCTTAGCAGAGTGTCCCCGTGCAGGCCGGGTGGTCAGCTGAGCCCTGGCTAGAGGACAGCCCTCCTCCACAGTCATGTCTGCTCAGGCTGCGTGACACAAAACCAGAGCCGGGTGGCTTGTTTTCTCTGACAGGGCCTGACCCCCCAGTAAAGCTCCTAGGGACCTGAATGGGAGCCTGAATTGGTCTGTTTAGTTTTGCATTGATAACTTCCTGACTCAGCCTCAACCGGAGGCTACACCGAGAACTTTGCGTGGGGTGCTTCCGACTAGAAGTGAGAGGCTTTAATTTTTCTGGAGTCCCTGAAGCCACCCAGTCAGCAGAAAGCACATTGAAAGTCTTTTTTTAATTATGTGGGGTGGGGAGGGTTGCACAGGATCGCCTGTGGCCAACAAGGCCGGAAAAGT